>NW_027187358.1:7919347-7953882 GCF_028583685.1 Petaurus breviceps papuanus
TATATATATATATATATATATATATATATATATATATATATATATGGCATATTTCCAAATTCTTCTCCAGAATGGTTGGAATCAGTTCACAACTCCACCAACAAGGCATTAGTGGTAAGGAAGAGTTTTCTAAGCAAATTCATAATAAAAATAAGATGGGGGATCTATTTAACTTATTTAAAATAATTAAGTACTTATTTTGTCTATTTTTATAGTGCCCTAATTGTAAATGAACAATATCTACTCACCAGTTCCTAGAACCCAAAAAGCAAGAGAGAAATTGCTATCACCCAACTGAAAAGGGTGAGCATATCAGTCTTGAATCACCTTAGAGACTGGTTTTGGAGTCTTCTTCACCCTGGAACTTACTGTCATGAACAGAGGCTTTTACTTCACTCTTTCTTAGGTCACTGAATTATATGAAAAAGCAAACAAAAAAAATGCCTAAATTCTCTTCTACTACCAAGTGTCCAGAAAGGTGCCAGGTAAGTGGACATAGCCTGCTTATAAATGGAGGCAATGTCTACTCTATTCAATGTCATTGACTCTGCTGAGAAAACATGGCCTGAAAATACCTTTCTTTCTCCTTTCTTTATTTTTGGAAAGGTGAAGATATATGGGTGTATAATATCACATATATGGTCAGATGTAATTGTTATATTGGCTGATTTTCTTTGTTACAAGAGAAGTTTGGGGGAATTGGTGTATCCAGAGATTATTGGGTTATAAAGACAAAAGTAATCAATAATAATAGATATTTTTAAATGTAAAATTATTTTTGCATGTATATGTTCAGACCACATCATTCTTTCTGGAGAGAAAAAAAGATAACTCACTAGATTTCCAGTTCACAATTTCTCACTTTTCCCCTTTAGTGTTTTATGGAAGCAAATGTAAAATATGTGAACCTTTTGGAGGCAAATATATCATACATTAACAAAATCTACATATCTCCTTTTCAGAGGCTTCATGGCATAATGGAAAGAATACTGGCCATGGAGTCAGAAGACTTGAGTTCAAGTCCCAGCCATTTACTAGCTTTATCACTATAGCCAAGTCATGAAAGCTATTTGAACCTCAGTTTCCTCATCTATAAAATGGGATAATCACAAATACCCTACCTACATCATAAGATTGTTGTGAGAATTAAAGGAGATAATTAGTGGATGTGAATGTTCTTTGTGTATTTATGTAAAATGTTATTGACCAGGCAGAAGTGTCTATGCAGGCACAGGTTCTGGAGGTAGGTTTCCAAAAATGTATAGTAGGAGGTCCCAAACCCAAGCTGCTGTGTTAAACAGGGAAACCAAAGGTCACTTGAGACTGATGGGAAATGCCAAGTGAATTTCTAATCATTTCATGGTGGACTGACTATCCAACCAGTCTCACAGGGCCATTGTGTTTTATGAGGTTCAAATAAGAGAACAGAAGAGAGAATACTTTGCACATACTTGGAAGATGGATATGAAAGAATTGACAAGAGTGACAGTATGTCTCCTGCATCTAATTTTCTTAGAGATGCTTGAGGAATGTGAACAGAATCTTAGAGTAGTAGGTCTTCCTACTTCCATGGTCTTCATCCAAACCAATATCATATATTCCTTTTCTTTCTCTTTTCCAAAGAGAGCTCAAGGAAGTATGCTACAGTGACTGAATCCTTGATAAAATGAGGCCTAAGATAATATTTGGGGGGGAAGGTTTATTTTTTTATGGTCTGTTTGCATTACCCCGCCGGGCAAAGAGAGACATAGAGCAAGTATTCCCAAAGGACATGGTCCACCATATAAATCCAATGTCAATAGTAGAAAATACAGGGGTTTGGTTTTCCTGTCTTTTCTTTCCCCGAGGCAGCCCAAATAAAGGAGAACAACAGAGAGAAACAGACAAACAGAAACACAGAAAAAAGCAAATTCTGCAGAACAATAGAGCTCATCCATATACATAGACTTTGCCCTTAAGAATATGTTAAATTTATCCTGTGAAAGGTGTTCAGTTAAGCTCACAGACAAATCTCCATAATTTTGCTAGGAAAGAACCAAGCAATAGATATCACAATCTAGAAAACCCAAGGCCCCTAGAGTCAGTCAAAAATCCAAACCTTCCTCTAATGGCAGCCTTTACAAACTAAAACAACAAAAGTAAAAACAAACAAATCACTAGGACATCATTACCATAGTTACCAAGATAGCTATCTCCATCTGCTGACATCTTCCTGGTACCTCGAGGCCTAGCCCAAATATCATCTCCTCTTTTCTTTTCTTTTTTTTTAAACCTTAAACAGTATTTTATTTTTTCCCCAGTTACATACTGAAATAATTTTTAGCATTCATTTTTACAAGATTTCACATTCCAAATTTTTCTCCTCCCCTTCTTCCCTTCTCCTCTTCTGAAAAGAGTAGGTGGTTTGATATAGTTTATATATGTGCTATCATGTAAACATATTCCCATATTTGTCACAGTGGTAGAAGAAATAGATCAAAAGGGAAAAAAACATGAGAAAAAAATGAAGTGAAAAAATATGCTTCTGTCTGCATTCAGAGTTTATCAGTTCTTTATCTAGATATGGATAGCATTTTCCTTTATCATTATGTTGCTGAGAAGAACTGAGTCATTCATAATTGATCATCCCAGGATGTTGTTGAAACTGTGTACAATGATTTCCTGGTTCTGCTCATTTCACTTTGCATCAGTTTGTACAAGTCTTTTCAGGTTTTTCTGAAATCTGTTTTTTTTTTTCTTTTTAAAGTATTAGTAATATGTTTTATTTTCATATTATAAACATGTACACATTATCCCCACTATGTGAAAGATCTCTTGTAAACAAAAACCAGACCAAAAAGTAAATGCCATGTCCTCCAGGAATCCCTCTCTGATATCCCACAGCTGGAAGTGTGCTCTTCCTTACTGAAATTCATCAAATCCTATCCCTGTTATATATTTGTTGTGATCTGATTTGCTTTAAATTTTTCTGTATTTGTATCTTACCTCCCCATTTTTTTGCCTTTCAGGGGACAATTGGAGTTAAGTAACTTGCCCAAGGTTACACAGCTAGTTTGTGTGTGTGTGTGTGTGTGTGGGTGGGTGTTAAGTGTCTGAAGCCAGAACTGAACTCGGGTCCTCCTGACTCCAGGGCCAGGGCTTTACTCACTGCATCACCTAGGGGACTACATCTAATATATCTTTGTCTCTTCCCTAGTGCTTGGCACATAGAAGGTGCTTAATAAGTTTTGGATGAATATTGCAGCTATTCTATTCTGAGATGTTCCCTGGAGAAATGATTAAGTCATTAAAGTTGGTTTTCGGCATTCTCATGTGGTCCTTCTTATTTCCAGCCTCTATCTCATGGGGCCCAGGTCCTTGGCTCCCTCAGGCTGCCCCTTTCTTTTCCTTTCCTGGTTCAGTTAAATCCAAGAAATATTAAGACTTATACATTCAAAGAACTAGGGGCACACACATCAAAATGAACTAGTCCTTGCACTCAGGGTGCTTAGTACCTATGAATGGGGGTGAAGAGATACAAGTGTGGTATGAGGAAAATTGAGGAGAAAGAACTAATAGCTGGGAGTGTAGAGTTGCATAGGAAAGTCTTTACAGAGGAAAGGTCACCTGATTCTGAGAGATGAGGATCACTCTAGGCCTGGAGGAAAACTTATGCAAATGCAAGAAGTTAGACAGATAATGTTAGCTAATGACTGGAATGTAGAGTACATGAAGGAGAGTGATATAAAATAAGTCATTTAAATAATAATATTTTAACTTTCCCCAATTACATATAAAAACAATTTTTTATACTGGGATTTTTTTTTTAAGTTTTGAGTTCCAAATTTTGCTCTTCTCTCCCTTTCCTATTCCCTCCCTGAGACAGTAAGCAATCTGATACAGTTTATCCCTTAAAATAAGTTTTCATGCTTAGGGACTCTCTCACTGGTTTGGAGACTTTATAAGCATGTAATTATATTTGTTGACTGATTTTTCTTTTTTTTAACCTTGCTTCCCTTCTATTTCCTTTTTATGTGTCACCTTCCCCTATTAGAATGTAAGGTCCTTGAATGTAGGGACTATCTTTTTTTTTTAACTTGTATTTGTATTCCAAGTGCTTAGTACAGTGCCTGGCACATAGAGTTTAATAAACTCTCTATCTAGCCTCCATGGTCCCAGCATACAGTGGATACTCAATAGATGTTTATAATAACAGCAACTCATATTTCGTGAGTCTTCTTTTATGCCTTACCTGATAGTCATATTAGGAGGATCACTGAATAGCATAGAGCACCCAGTATACAAAATTCCCACTGTGCTTGTATCCATTTAGGAATCTATTTTTAAAAAGACCTTGGGAAACATATTATTGGAAAAGAACCATTTTAGGCTTCAGTAAGCTAAATGTTGGAGATGGGGAGGCAGTTGGCAATTAATAAGTAATAAATGCACTGAAAATTTATGTTTTCTATACCTCTAAATCAATTTTCTCCATCTTACAGTAAAATATGAGACTATCATATAATCTGTTGTAGAAAATTGTTTGCAAAAGCCTGACTGTGTTCATCTCGTATTTTCATTAAGGACACCTTTCATAAGTGTATAGTTCATTCTCACAAAAAAAAAAATCAAGAGGTGGCTAGGTGGTGCAGTGAATAGAGCACCAGCCTTGGAGTCAGGAGGACCTAAGTTTAAATCTAGCCTCAGACACTTCACACACACACACACACACACACACACACACACCTAGCCATGTGACCCTTGGGCAAGTCACTTAACCCCAATTGCCCTACCTTCCCCTCTCCAAAAAAAAAATCAAGAGACCAAAAAAAGGTACATTTAGGTCAGCGTATACTAGTGTCTTTTTGTTTTTGTTTTGTTTGATAAAAAAATCATCCATGACCTATTTTTCTGGAATCATAAACTCTTTAAGGAGTATTTAAAAACTATCCCTGAGAGCCATTAAAATTGTATTTCGTCCTCAGCATGGATTTCTTTGGTATTGATTTGGTCAGGTTCAGGTATTTCTGATTTATTGCTTTAGAGACATTTCTACTTCTACACGGCTACAAAATGCTGGCAAATCTGTTCCATTTCATCAAAATAGCACAGTGGGTAGAGTGCTAAACTTGGATTTAGAAAGGCCAGAGTTCAAATCCTGCCTCAGATGCTTACCACCTTGTGAACTGGAGCAGTTCTCTTTAGACTCTATCAGCCTAAGTTTCCTATATAAAAAAGAGGCTTCTAAAGTCTCTTCAAGCTTTAAATCTATGATCCTAAGAAGTAAAAGCTCCCATTAATAGGTCATACAATATTATATTCAGAAGAGATCATCCAATTCAACTTAGGCCTTTCACAGATAAGGTCTTTTCTTAGGGAAGCTAGGTGGCACAGTGGATAGAGCCCCAATCTTGGAGTCAGGAGGACCTGAGTTACAAATCCAGCCTCAGATGCTTACAATCTATGTGACCCTGGGCAAGTCACTTAATCCTGATTGTATCCAAAGGAGAGGGAAACCATCTTCAAGCCACACTATGTAAACAACTTTCTCCTCTATGTGCGAAATATTGATGATGAGATTAAATGGATTTGCCTCTCAGATATGGGGTAATAGGCAACCTTCCCCATTACTCTCCTCTGAGAGATAGAAATGCAAGGAGCAGACTCCATAGGTCACTTGTTGAATCACCAGCTACAGAGGCCCAGTTGTTGCCATAGGAATAGCAGAAGAGAAACCCTTGGAAAAAAAATGTTTTACCTAATCCTTCATCCTCAATTCAGGGAACTGAGATTAGAGTTGGGGCAGGTCCTTAGTCTGGTGAATTAAATACATTCATCCACTAAACAAGATAAACACATCTAAAAGGTGTTAAACCAGTTTGGAGGCAAGAAAAGTAAACAATAAACCTGGACTTTTCCTAACACTTCAACCAAAGCTTTTGTGGCTACAGAGAAAAGCTCCTGTACATTCCAGGGTGGTTGTTCCCAGGCACCCAAATGAGACCTCTGGCTGGCCCAGGGCCACAGACAGCGATGGGGAGGAACTGAAGGGGCCCTTCCTTCTTCCCCTTCTGATGCAAGGTGGTGATTCCAAACCATTCTAATTCCTACTGCTTTCAATGCTACTCCTTGCTTCCTACAAATCCCCCTCAAATCTCAGCCTTCTTACCACAAGAGGTGAGATAGATATTCAGGGGTTTAGTTCTTAGTCTGGAGTTTGTGAAGTTATTTTAACTGTATTTAACTATAATTAGTTTCTTCTGTAATTCTATGTATTTAAAAACATTATTCTAAGGGGCTGGGGTCCATAGGCTTTACCAAACTGCAGAAGGGGTCTATGACACAAAAAAAGTTAAGAATTCTAATGTAGAATGTCAGTTAGAGGGCATAGTGTTAAGGGTCTTAGAACAGTTCCCTACCTAGGAAAAAGGGCCAATGGGCAGGTCTCTTCTGGTGTCCTTGGAAGACACTCATCCTGTTGTCCTTGGGAGCATAATTCCCTACTTAGTAAAAAGGTGAGAAAATAAAATATTCGTTATAATTATGAGCAACTATTAAACCCCCATAGTGAATAGTTAGGAAAACAGAAGATGAGATTGTGCCTAGAACATTTTCTAAAAATGTATTATTCTAGATAAGTCACAGCCTTTCTTGTGTCTTCATTTCCTCATCTATAAAATGAGGACCTTGAGCTCTCTCACTTTTAAGGAATCTTCTGGCATCCTATGATCCTGCGGAAGCTTCTATGACTCTCTGAGCTAAGGAACTAAGATAACAAAGTGGGCAACTCAATTTTGAATTGCACTTAAAAAGCCCTCTATTACTATTTGAACACACAGAAAGGTTGCTCCACATGTGAAGAGTTTACCCATGGGACAGATTGTCTGACAATCTAGCCCAGAGGCAGGAGGATGCACTAGATGACCCTTTAAAATCTCAAAGTTCACTTCCTGTGTCTGTGGAGATCAGAATCAGATGCTGAACTTTCAGACAAGACTTTGTTACTTAGGTCTCTGATGCTCTGAAGCACAGACCCCCTTCTTTCTGAAAAGAAAGGAGGCATTAATGTTAGATCGGGACAGAGGGAGGTTTACCACAGCTCACTTAATATTCATACTAACCTCCTTCCTATTCCCCTTCCCCCCTCTCAGTCTCATAACCTTGGAGTTCCCCTTCACACAAGATGGACTAACAGACCAGGATATGTCTTCTTTCCCAAGGCACCCACAGACTGCTAGCCTTTTCTGTTACAATGGTGTACATTTCATAACTGTTCACCATTATCAGCTTCTCAGTTTCAGTTTTATGGGTCCTTCCATCCTGACCTCCTCCCCCAGTCCCCACATTCGTATTTATTTTCTTGGCTAACAGAAGAAAGACCCATTCCAAAAACCTGGAACACTGATATAAATGCTCTCCCACTGTAGACCAGATATGATTTACCCAACAAACCAGAGATGCCTGCCAATTCTTTTGGATTCTCCCTAAAGGTACCGTTCCAACTTTTTCTCCCAGCTTGAGCACAGGATACTTAGAGTTGTGAAGGGGGAGGGTTAAGGTAATAAGATAGGGTAGAGAGGTGGAAAGAGTGAAATGGGGGTCACAAAATCATATGTTGAAAACTGAAAGGAGTTTAGATATCAATCACCTCATTTTACACATGGGGAAACTGAGGCATATGTTAGTGACTTGACTAGCTCAGCATCACACAGGAAGAGTCTGGATCTGACACCAGATCCTAGGACTTGAATTTCTGAGACTCTTTTCCACTGTACTCAAATACGTTTTCAGTCTGGTCTTCAAATAAAACTGGTATTTTTCCAAGGTCATCTATAGTAAGAAAACTTGCTTCCATTGTCAATTCCCAAAGGGAAAGAAGGAAAAAAGTACTAGAAGAACAACAGCGATAATACTGGAGCTGTTCTGAGGAAGCTTTCAGTGAGCTTACAGAAAATGAGCTTACATCCAAATACTTTTTTTCAACTATACAAAGTATATTTTATTCACCTGAAAAAGAAGACAGTGTTTTGTCCCAGGACCATTTCTAATACAAACACAATAGAAAAAGATGAGAAGAATGAGGTAGTGTGTGTGTGTGTGTGTGTGTGTGTGTGTGTGTGTGTGTGTGGTTAAATGTGTTAAAAGATTTACTGGCAGCCTGAAATCAAGATGGCAGCATAGAAGCAGGCAGGAAAATTCCTTGAGCTCCCCCCATAACTACCTCAAATACCTATAAAATATGACTCTAAACAAACTTTAGAGCTATGGAACCCACAAAGTGACAGAGAGAAACAAACCTCCCACTTAAGGCAGCACAGAAGGTGGACAGGAAGGGTCCATCACAGTGTACTGGGAACAGAGCCCAGCCCCTAGTGAGCCCATGGTTTTAGCCTCGGGGCAGCCTCAACTAACTGTGGCTAGAGAAACATTGGGAGAACAAATCACCAGCAGCTGTGGCATTTGCCAGAATTATCAACCTTTAAATGCCAAAGGCAAAGGAAAAGGTCAGTGTGGACTTTGGAAACAGGGGGATAGAGAGTGCAGTCCAGGCTCTGACCCTGGAGGCAGAAGCAGCTGAGGTGTGGTGGCCACTGCCCCGTGGCTGCTTCAGAGTTCCTAGCCTGCAGATTGTAGGGGGACCAAGAGACCAGCATGAGGGGTAATTACTCTTGCTTTAACTTGCTTGGATCTGGATTGCTATCTTGGGTGGAGGTCCTGGGGGGTGTGACCAGGTGCCAGAGCCTGTGGAGGCTTCAGAGAGCGCACACAAGTAATAGGTCCAGCAGGTCCAAAAAACCCCGCAATTTGGGACAAAGCTCTCCTCTCTGGAAACAGAGTTCTACTATGGCAAAAAGCTCAAAAGTCAAGTAATTTAGTGGCAACATAGAAAGCAAAGGAACCAAAGCAAGCACAACAATCCAACTTTGGATTCCTTTTTTGGAGGCAAAAAGGATCAAAACATGGAACAGGAAGAAGATAATGAAGTCAGAACTCCTGCACCAAAAGCTTCCAAGAAAAATATGAACTGGTTACAGGCCATAGAGGAGCTTAAGAAGGATTTTGAAGACCAAATAAGAGAAGTGGAGGAAAAATTGGGAAGAGAAATGAGAATGATACAAGAAAATCATGAAAAGAGAGTCAACAACCTGACTGAAGAAAATAATACCTTAAAAAATAGTCTAACTCAAATGGCAAAAGAGGCCCAAAAAGCCAATAAGAAGAAGAGTGCCTTAAAAAGCTGAATTTGTCAGATGGAAAAAGAATCTCAAAAGTCCACTGAAGAGAATAATTCTTTCAGAATTAGATTGGAGCAAATGGAAGCTAATGACTTTATGAGAAATCAAGATACTATTAAACCGATACAAACAAATGAATAAAATAGAAGGCAATGTGAAATATCTCACTGGAAAAACCACTGAACTGGAAAACAGATCCAGGAGAGATAATTTAAAAATTATTAGACTACCTGAAAGCCATAATCAAAGAAAGAACCTAGAAATCATCCTTCAAGAAATTCTCAAGGAAAACTGCCCTGATGTTTTAGAACCAAAGGGCAAAATAGAGCATGACAGAATCCACCGATCACCTCTTGAAAAAGATCCCAAAAAGAAAACTCCTAGGAATATTATAGCTAGGTTCCAGAGTTCCCAGATCAAGGAGAAAATATTACAAGCAGGCAAGAAGAAATAATTTGAATATTGTGGAAACACAATCAGGATAACACAGGATCTGGGAGCTTCTACACTGAGGGATCAAAGGGCTTGGAATGTGATATTCCAGAGGTCAAAGGAGCTGGGATTAAAATCAAGAATAACCCACTCAGGAAAACTGAGTATCATATTTCAGGGGAAAATATGGTCATTCAATGAAATAGAGGACTTTCAAGCTTTCTTGATGAAAAAAAACAGTTGAATAGAAAATTTGACATTCAGATATAAGAAACAAGAGAAGCATGAGAAGGTAAACAGGGAAAAGCAATCATAAGGAACTTATCAAAGTTGGACTATTTACATTCTTACATGGAAAAACGATCATTGTAACTTATGAAACTTTTCTCAGTATGAGGAGAGTTGAAGGGGATATAAATGTGTGTGTGTACATATATATGTCTATATAGGAGGTTATATGGGCATATGAATACATATGTGAGTGTATGTATATATGTGTACAGGTATATATAGACAGAGGGCACAGAATTAATTGAATAGGAAGGGATGATATTTAAAAGGTGAAATTGAGAGGTGAGAGAGGAATATAATGTGAGGAGATGGGGAGAGACAGAATGGAGTAAATTATCTCATATAGAAGAGGCAAGGGAAAACTGTTACAATGGAGGGGAAGAACAGGAAGGCAAAAGGGAATGGGTCAACCTTACTCTCATTGAATTAGGCTTAGGGAGGGAATGACATACACACTAAATAGGGTATCTTGCCCTACAGGAGAGTAAGGGGGAAGGGGATAAGAGGGGGAATGATGGAGGGGAGGCAGGTGGGGAGGAGGGTAGTTAGAAGCACATACTTTTGAAAAGGGACAGGGTCAAAGTAGAAAACAGAACAAGTTGGGGGGGGGATAGAATGGAGGGAAATATAGTCAGTCTTTCACAATATATCCACTATGGAAATGTTTATACTATATTTATAGTATATACATATATATGTGTGTGTATGTGTGTGTGTGTGTGTGTGTGTGTACTATGTTTATACATAACTACACTCATACAACCTATATTGAATTTCTTATCTTTCCAGTAAGGGTGGGTGACGAGGGAGGAAGGGAAAGAATCTAAAATTCAAAGTTTTAAAATCAAATGTTTATATATATAAATTTTACATGCAACTGGGAAATAAGATATACAAGATGGAGATCCATCTTGCTCTACCAGAAAGTCAGAGGGAAAATGGGGTAGCATATAGGAGAGAGCAGATTGGGATAGGGGGTATGCAGTGGGATTGCTGTTTTGGGTGGGATGGTGGGTAGGGCAAAGATGGGGAGAAAATTTGTATCTAAAAATCTTGTGGAAATTAATGATGTAACCTAAAAATAAACATAAAATTCAATTTAAAAAAGAACTATAACATATTTGGAAAGCATTTTAGCAAAAAAATATTAACCAAGCACTATTTATGAAGAAAAACTAATACATTATCACTGTAAAGGAGAAAGAACATTGATGACTATTGCCAGAGCACATGAGCAGGTTTATAATAAATACTGCTGACTAATTGACTGAAAGTTATAGAAATATTTTGGAACAAACACATATTTCACCAAGCAGTAGAAAAGATGATAATGGGTACGCAGCTTTGCATTTATTAAATGTAGCTGAAGATTCTGAAAGAACTCACCCCAGAAGTTATTATACTCTTGACTTTGAAAATTTCTCTAAAATTTCTACTTAATGTTTAATAAACTCCTAACATCTCCCCCTCCCCAATCATACCTTTCCCATGCCAGCAATTCTAAAGCACTATAGGTCATCATCTAAATCCCATTCTCCACCCCACCCCCATTTCCTGATTCCTTCTTTCCATTGCCGTCAACCTTGCCCAAAGTTCCAACCAAAATGGGTTCCTACCCACTCATTGTAACTGTTTTCTCTGGAATGTCTCTTCCAATAGTAACAAACTTTCCCTCATTGTAAAACTTTGCCTTTCCCACTCTTTCCATCTTCTGGCTTTCGTAAATTTAGCTTCTTCCTGATCACACAACCTCCTGGCCACCCTTTCTAGCACTGTCTGCACTTTCACTCATTCTCTTCAAATTACTAGTTGAAGTAGGAGAGTTGGAATACTCCTTACTCACCATGACCACTTCCAGGTTCTCTCCCTACCACCATCACTCTTTGAGGTTCGTGTAAACCATATCTGCCACCCAATTAAAATCCTAGTAGCTTTTGTGTACAGACTTCCAAAAAGCTTTCTTCTTTAATGAATTCAGTAGCTGGCACACAATCTTTCTCTCCTGCCCAACTTCTGCCCTCATACCGGGGGACTTCAACATATATGTAAATATTCCCTCAAACATTCTAATCTCCCAGTAATTGGATTTCCACCTCTCCTTCTGCCTTCCAATACCAAACCCTGCTCTTCATCCTCACCATGAATTCCAATTCTTTCACTTCACAGTTCTCTTCCAGGTCATCACTTCTGCATTAACCACACTCTCCTTATTTCCCCATCTTGACCACCTGTTGAAACAGTTTAATTCTATATTCTCCTCTTCTTTTGAGTTCCTTTCCCCTTTATTTATATCATCTATTTTTCTCTGCCTTGGATCTCTCCCTCCACCTCTGTCTTCACAGGTACAATGCTGCTGAAATAAGGTAGAGAAAATCATGCAACCATCTTGATTGGGTCCCCTACAAATTTATGTTACCAGACTTGTGTTACCTGCCTCACTGCTCTAAGACAAACCTTTTATACCTCCCTAATTAACTCACTATCACATGCACCGCAGTGGTTCTTCCAGACCTTTTAATCCTTCCTCATGGTTCCCATTTCCCCCACTCTCTTAGCTGAGGACCTTGCATCATATTTCCTTGGAAAATTGAAGCCATTCACTGACAGCTCCCTCTTCTTCTTTTTCTAACATCAGCCAAATGATTTCGACCTCTATTTCTTCCTTTATCACTCTTTTCAAATGATGAAGTAGTGTTTCTCCTTGCCAAGGCAGCCCCTCTACATATACTAGGGATTTGCTAACTTAAAAATTCAATCCAATTCATGCACAAGTCAAGACATCACCTTCATGATGTCATTGGTCCGCTTCAAGAAAGAAAGATGAACAGAAACAACACCAAGGATTATGCATGAGGTCTCTATACAGAAAGAAGGACTTCCAGAACAGGTGTTGTGAGTTAAACCCTGTCACACATATGTTTTATATGTGTACTTACTACTGTTATTGTCTAAGTTTAAACTTACTCCTCCTCAGAAGAATGTTTTATATTGTCTTTACCATGTTATCTGAGAATAGTAGTAACTGCCCTCAGGAGACCCAATCTGCCAGTTCAAGCAGAATCTGGAGGATGCTGCTATTTCTTTTCCTCCTCCTTTTTTCCTCCTCCTCTCCTCTTCCTTCTTCTTTCTCTTTCCTCCTCCTCCTTCTTTTCCTTGTCTTCCTCTTCTTTCTTCTCCTCCACATGAACTGGTGACTAGAATTACACACTAAAATTTGTCTTTCATGGAATAACCAACCCTAAACCCCCACACTACAAATATAATCTTAAAAATATGCTGCAGAAATCAATCAATAAACCATACAAGAACTGGACCATTATCACAGATTAAACCATTGCCTAGAATACCCTGGATATAATACTGGTCCATAAAATTTCAAGAACATTTTAATAGATACCAAATGCCAAACAGATACCATACCAAATACTCATAATCTCCAAAATACATGGAATTAAAACCTTTTAAACACTGAGTGTTATCAAAGGATAGTAAAGTCATGGGGGAACCGGATGAAATACATACCATCTCTTTTGTCTATATGCTATTGAAAATTAATTGAGGATGTTTTCAGGGAACCTACAAAGGATGTGCATACAACCTAATACTTTTATTCAACTATAAAAAGCAGTCATTTGACCTACCTGTGTAAGAGTCCATAGAAATCTGAATATAAAAGAAACTTAGTAGCATGATTTGTCCCAAGATCATTTCTACATTAATTTCATTTTTAAAAAATGAACAACAAACTGCAGAATGAGACATGTATTTTCAGACACAGCCAATGTTGGAATTTGTCTTGCTTGACTATGCATATTTGTTACGAATGTTTTGGTTTTAGAACACTTCAGGAATACTCCTAAGAACATGTATCAAGTAACATTATGGCTGTAGTAGCTGGAGAAAATTATTAAATACCAGCAGAAATATGTCAGAAAACTACAACAGCATCTAACTAGTATTCACAGTAGAAAGCTTGAATATTTTATCACCCAATTAAAGGCAACAAAAAGAGAAACACATGGAATGGAATTCAGAAAACAAAATATGTCAGAAATTCTTGATAATTGATCATTGAAAGTGAAAATCAAAAGGTTAAAGTGATATAATGAGGAGAAGCAGCACAAAGAATAAAGGAAATAATTCAACATCAATCAAAAGCTACATTATAGAGGCTTGAGAAGCACAGAAATTAGAGAATGGGGGAGCCCTGAAGAAAGAGGATGTGAAAAATGTCTGGTCACCCATATAGTTGAAAGAAACACAACACAATGAAAGTACAAGTTGGAACATGAAACCAAAAGCTTGCATATAGTTAACATAATGGATGACAAAAGAATCACATCTGGGGAGTTGAATGAAACTAAATTTTCTACAGATTTGGAAAATATGAATTTTGGATAAGATGCATAATCTTTGACCCAAATGCTTCAAGGTGGTTCACAAATGAGGAGCAAAACATTTCATCAGTTTCTTCTCTAATGCAAGTCTGATTTTACTTTTCTTAGCAGAAATACATATTCTTAACAGGATGTATGTTGATTACCAAAAGATGAAACACCAATCATCCCTCCATATATGAGTGTAAAACCAAACATGAGCAACATTCCAGAGGACTGCTGCTATGAAGTGCTTTCAAAGTTCTGATTACACAGTATGATAAACTCTCTATTTATTCAGTAACAATCTAAGACAAAACATTCAAAGAAAATCAAGGTACAGCATTCACAATGTTACAACTTATCACTAAAATAGTCACATAGTTTTCACCAAAGTGGTCTCATAGTTTTAAGCAAAGTACATTCATTTAGTCAATCACAAAGTTCATAATTCAATCACAAAGTACAAAAGTCAAAGCCTTCCACCCATGGAGTGCAAATCAAGTTATAATATCATCAGTCACTACTCAGTACCCTCTTAAGGGGTAGTGGAAAGCACAAAGGCCATCCACCCCTAGGTCACATATAAGTTACAATTTCATCAGTACCCTCTTAAGGGGGAGTGGAAAGTAAAAGGCCATCTACCCCTAGGTCACAAATAAGTTACAATTTCATCAGTCAGCATTAAATACCCAAGGAGAGGTCTTTTCAACTTGACTCAAGACAGGCTCTCAGCTTCCATGGTTCCTCTTCCATGGTCCCAGGTCCTGACCAAATCTAACCAACTGCCATCTGAGTTCAAAGGCAGACAGCTCCTAGTTCCTTGTCCAGCTCTCTGTGCAGTTCCTGCTCCACATTGAAGCTCACAGTGTCCAGTCCACCTCAAGTCCTTCACAGTTTCTTTTCCTGGGAAGAGAAAACTTAACAGAGCCGCAACAATATCTACACATATTAAGCTTAGCAGAATTACAACAATATTCACACACATAGTTCTACCATCTCAATTCACTTTCTGCTTGTGAAATCAACATAGACCCAAAACAGACAGACAAAGTACTGACACCACAGTCATGCTTCCTCTGGCAGCTCCAGCTGGCCCTCAGAAGTCTTCAGCAGGAGTTTGGCTGGCTCTAAGAAGAAGCTCTGCCACCACAAGTTCTGTTCTCAAAATCAAAATCACTTTCTCCAGCTCTGTTCTCAAAATCAAAATCACTTTCTCCAGCCTCCATGCGGCTTACTCCAAGAAATTCTGTCTCAGTTCTCAATTCTCATTTCTCTTCTCAGTTCTTCTCAATTCTCAGTTCAGTCTTCAGTCCAGCAGTAGCAGCCCAACCTCCAGATGCTTGCTGAGAGAAATTCTGACTCTCCAGCTTGTGTTTTTCCTTATATAAGGTATTAGCTCCTCCCTGTTCCAGCCCTTCCTGTTACATCAGCAACAGCGGTTCATACCTTCTTTTTCTTAACAGAGGCTTGATATAATTAAGTGGAAACTAAGTGCTAAGTACCTGTTAGCTTGCTATTACAAAGGGATCTTCAAATTCCATTACTATTACAAGTCAATAGCATTTTTTGGAGGGGAGAAGGCCAGGCCATTGGTGTTAAGTGATTTGCCCAAGGTCACACATCTAGTAAGTGTGTCAAATATCTGAGACCAAATTTGAACTCAGGTCCTCCTGACTCCAGGGCCAGGGCTCTATTCACTATGCCATCTACCTGACCCTCAATTGCACATTTATGTACTTTATACAAAGTGTTCACAGCTTATGTTGCTCAAAAATATTATAAACACTTACAAGAAAACACTATTGACTGAGGAACATAAAGTATGTAACAAAAATTGCAGGGTTACAAAGAGCACCTTGTTATCAATTAGGTGATTAGTGAATGATCACCTAACAGTTATATTGCCTTTTTTTACTGTCATAAAACCTTTGACTCTGTTCTGCACTCATGTATTTGTTACATTTTGCCAATATTTAACTTAGATCTAAGCATAGTGAGATGAACAAAATAATTGATTATTCACATGGAAAATTGTTCTCTATCTAAAATATGTCATTTACACAATAATGTTGACAATTGATAGTGATTCACAATCAGATCATTACAGCCAGAGGTCTACCTGTCCTAATTCTATACATTTTTAAAGGTCCAGTTTCAGTTCAACCTCTTCTGGGAAGTCCTCCCTGTTAATTCCAGTATACATGAAACTTTTCCCTTCCTGAATACACACAACACTTTCTGTCTGTGCCTTATTCAGTTCAGCACCTTATCAAAAATAGTGTTTTCTAATTGAGAATAATGAACAAAGAAAACTTCTTTAATTTAGATCATTTGGGGGAATCAATGCTGATGGGACAGGAGAAGGGAATGTGAGGAAGGCAGCTTTGAAATTTGTCTCCGAGGGCTGGGTGGCACATTTCATGTCTCCCAATGCTGGCATCTACTTGAGTCTGTCATGAGTCAAAGTATTAGACTTTCCCATTTTTCTGATGATAAGTACAAAGAGGTGAAACCTGGCAAAAATTCCAGGAATAAGCAGGTGGTTCCAGAAGTATCATTGTAACTCTGCCCTGATAGGTCAGAGCTGGGATATTGTGTTCTATCTAATTCAGAGAGGAATACTGTACCTTTCTCCCAAGAGAGGAAAGACTAGCCTGGGGAAGGATGTCTAAACTTGTTTTTATGGACTTCAGGGGAGAGAACTATGAATATTGGGTAGAAGTTACAGTTACAGAGATGAAGATTTAGGATCAATGTAAAGGAATAGTTCTTAACAATTAGAGCTGCCCTACCCCAAGGAGAAGCTTGGGCAGCTGGGTGGCACAGTAGATAGAGTGCCAGGCCTAGCTAGAGTCAGGAAGACTCAGGTTCATGAGTTCAAAGCCAGCCTCAGACCCTTACTAGTTATATGACCCTGGGCAAGTCACTTAACTTATGTCTGCCTCAGTTTCCTCAACTGTAAAATGAGAGTCACAATAGCACTTATGCTGCAAGGTCATGTTAAGATCAAATGAGATAACATCTGTCATACATTTAGCAGAATGCCTGGCATATAGTGGATACTTTATAAATGTTTGTTCCCTTCCCCTTTTGCAGTGATGATGATGATGATGATAATTAGGGTCACTGAATTTCTTCCAACTCTGAAAATTATATAAGGGCCACTGGAAATCACCCTTTTGGAATTTGAACCAGAAATCCATTTGAGTCCAAAATCACCAAATTGTGGTCAGATAATCTTCTCAGAACAACAAGAAGCAGAGGACATACATGTAGCAGCCCTCCAGTATTCAGTTGACACTATGAAAATTCTTCAATGACTTATCAGTCCACATGGCAGATGCTGGTCCAGGCTACTTACTTACAGGGTGGTCTTTTGCATGTTACCTGAGCTCTCTGTGCCTGGTTCTTCTATATAAAAAGAGAATAGCTATTCTCTCCCTACTTTCTTCACTAGAGTATTCTGAGAGTCAAATGAGATCACAGAAGTGTAAGCTCTTTGTAAATCAAAATGGGAATCAATAGAGCAAATTGTTCCAAGTATTTAACAACAAGAGTGTATTGTTATGGGACCTGGAATAACCCGTGTTCAAGTGTCAAGGTGGGGTGGTGATTAGGAATAACAGGAATTTCTCATAAAAAAGCAAATATTACAACAGTCTCTTTCCAGGAAGGCGACTTTGCAAAGGGCACGTGACCTTCATAAAGCTGAGTCTAAAGGAGACAGTTCTGGGAAGTAGCCTACCTCCCTTCTTCCACCCATGAGTGGAGAAGTATAAAATAGCATCAGGAGTAGAGGTAGATATAGTGATGGAAATACTATTGGCCTGAAGATCAGGGGATTTCATACAGTCTGGCTGACAGTGTAACCTTAGGTAAAGCATTTAATTTCCCTGAGCCTCTATTTCCACAGCTGTAAAATGCATTTGACTCATTTTGTAAAGACTGCTAAAATCCTTTTTAACTCTTACATTCTATGGTGGGGTCACCAAGGCGGATTGAACTTTCCAAGGCTTGGGGTCGGGGGAAGAGTTGGCCTTTATCCACAATGAAAAAAAAACAACAACTGTGCAAATAACAGGAGTGTAAAGGTGTGGCAAAAGGAACTGTGAAACAAATTGGGAAGGGGAGGGTAGGTGGTGAAGTGAATAGAGCAACAGCCCTGGAGTCAGGAGGGCCTGAGTTCAAATCTGCCTTCAGCCCTTACTAGCTGTGTGTCCCTGGGCTGTGTAACCCCAATTGCCTTGCCCTCCCAAAAAAAACAGATTGGGGAGAAGATTGTATGGGGAGAATCTGGTGGACTATAAGGTCCATGTAAGTCATCAGTGTTGCCAGACAGTGAGGAAAGCTGGCTTGTTCTACTGGAAGAAGAGAGTTATGGCATCCCTCATCTCTGCTCAGCCCCACCTAGAGCCTGTGCTCGGTTCTGGTTGCCAAATTTCTAAAAGGACATTGATGAATGAGCTTGAGTGTCCAGAGGAAGATGACCATGATGGTGAAGAACCTGTGGTTTAGGCCTTCTGGGGATCAATGGAAGAAACTGGAGGGGTTTAACCTGGAGAAGAAAAGGATTGGAGAAGAAATGGCAGCTGCTTTCCAACATCTGAAAGGCTTCCTGTGGAAAATGAATTAGATTTTTTCTGTCTGTCCATAGAGGGCAGAACTAGAGGCAATAGGTGAACAATATAAAAAGGCACATTTTGACTCGATGTAAAGAAATACTTCTTAACAATTGAGAAATGTCTAAGAAGGCCATGTGCTGCCTCATGAGGCCATGTTTCTCTTCAATGGAGAACTTCAAACAATAACTAGCACTTGTACAGGTTTTTAAAGGCTTGCAAAGTCCTTTACAAATATATTACTTTATCCTCACAACAGCCCTGGGAAGGAGATGTTATTATGTTATTATTATTGTTTCCATTTTACAGATGAGGAGACTGAGGCTGAGATGGTAAGTGACTTGTCCAAGGTCATACGACTAGTAAGTGTCCAACACAGGATTTGAAATTGGGTCTCCTTGGCTTGGAGGTCAACACTGTCCACTATGCCACCTAACTGCTAACATTATGAAAATGTTTCAGGAGGAAGCTGTCAGAGTATAGCTAAGGAATTCCTGTTCAGGTATGGATTGGACTAGATAGTCTCAGAGATCTTTTCTTTTCTTTTTTAAATTTTATCTATTTTATTCTGAACTTAAGAAATAAAACAAATAGGGGTGGCTAGGTGGCATGGTGAATAGAGCACCGGCCCTGGAGTCAGGAGGACCTGAGTTCAAATCCAGCCTCAGACACAACACAAAAACTAGCTGTGTGACCTTGGGCAAGTCACTTAACCCCAATTGCCCTCCCAAAAAGCAAAAAGAAATAAAACAAATATTTGCATAACATAGTAGAATAGAAAAATGGATTGTATGTAAAACTGCAAATCTATTATGTACAACTTTCTATTCCTCTTAAATCTATAATAAAGTTATCATATAACTTTATTTTTTCCCCTTTTCTTCTTCCCTCCCCACCCACCCTAGGCTGAGGTTGCTGTTCTCATACCCTCATAATCTCACATGATAATCCTTACATATCCACTGCCTCTCCTGTAATAAAGTACAATGGTTCAATGTGCTGAGCTGCAATAGAGACCCCCAGGACAGGGAAAGAAGCCCTGGTGGAAAAAAAGAATGTTGAGAAAATGGAATACAGAACTTGCTTTCTACAAAGAATTAAGTACTTCCTTACTAACCCTAAATGATACCAGTGTTTATCCAGGAAGCCTATGTTTCTCAGTTACTTAAGGTTTGTTCTCTGCCTTCTTATAGCCTCACAGATGTCAGAGCTGGAAAGAGCTTTTAAAGATCTAGTCCAACCACCTCATTTTATGGGGAAAATGAGGCTTATAGAGCTGAATTGAATTGTTTTCCTCCCCACACCCCACAAAACTTCATGGACCTCAGGTTAAGAAATCCTTATTCTTTGGCAACTAGGAGGTACAGTGAATAGAGCACAGGCCCTGGAGTCAGGAGGGCCTGAGTTCAAATTCGGTCTCAGACACTTGTTAAGTGTCAAGTGTCTTACTAGCTGTGTAACCTTGGGCAAGTCACTTAACCCCGATTGCCTTGCCTTCCCCCCTTCAAAAAAAAAAAGAAATCCTGATTCTGGAAGAGAAAAAAAAGAGTAAATGCTTTCACCCAACATAATTAAAAATATTATTACGTTTGGGCCCAGAATTTTATTCCCATATACGGACATATGAAATTAAATAGAGGACAGTCAAAGCCTCTATTTAATGATCTGCCCTTCCCCCCTCCTTAACTCCACCTCTGGTCAAATTGTAACTTCTGCAGAAGGCTTTCCAAGTCCACCCCGCCCCCAAGCTGAATTGACTTGTTCTTCTCTACCCTCAAAAAAATATCACTTTGATTTTATTTGGTATATATTTCATTCGTCCATATATTTGCACACATTGACTCCCTGGATGTAATGTAAGATCCTTGAGGGCAGGGACATTGTTGATCTAGAGAATACTAGGTTGCTACACAGGCACTCCCACATTGTGATCACCATACCATGAAAGAAACTTTATTTCTTTCCTTCCTTTTTCTCTTCCTTCTTTTCTTTGCTATTCCTCTTACTTTTTCTTTCCTTCTTTCTGTCTTTTTGTCTTCTTGCTTCTTTCATCTCTTTCTAGATTTTCTTTCTACCATCCTTGCTTTCTTTGTTCTCATTCATTCTCTTTTCTCTTTTCTTCTCTTTCTCATTCTTTTTTCCTTCTGTATCTCCTTCCCTCCCCCTCTCCTTCCCTCCTTTCTCTTTCTTTTCCCTTTGTCCTTACCTCCCTTCCCCCACTTCACCTCTATGCCTTAGCTTTACTATATCCTCTCAAGTTTCTCAGGCTAATGAGGTTACTGAGCCCTGATACTACACATTCACAGCAAGCAGAGAGTGGCACCCAGAGCCCCAGTAAAGACTAATGGTAGTCTAGCTACTTCTAATACACCTAAGCCAAATCACACAGTCCCAGAATAGTGGGCTAATTGTCAAAGAGCTCTGGCCTGATTAATGTTTCTCCCAACAAATGTCAGACCTCAGACTTACATGGAGTCAAGGGCAGAACAAGAGGCCTGAGACTGGAGTGGATTTCTTGTTGATCTCAAGGAAATTCAGGAAAATGACAGATGTGACACTGGCGTCCACCTGCTATAAACAGAGACTTATTTTTCCAATTGTTTTCCCTCATCCCCAAGCAGGAGTAGGTTTGGCATGAGGCCACCTCAGCCCAGACAGCCTTAAGAGACCAAGAGGTTTGTGAGAGGAAACACCTAAACAGAAAACCAATCCAAGGACCTTGGAGACCACACAGGTCCCCCATCATGCCTTTCCCCCTTTCCTGAAATGCCTTTCCTGTTCTTCCTCTCTACTTTTCCCAGTCCTATCCATCCTTCAAAGTTCATTTCAAACCCCACCTCCACTACCTCCCTTTGACAGCTCCAGCCCGCAACAGCACTCTCCTCCCTAACCCCCCAAACCCCAGCCTTCAGCACTTGCTTTTTAACTGTTTCAGGTCACAAGGTATTTCCCAAACTAAACTGAGGTTTTTGAGAAACCTGTCACACTTACTCATTCAGCAAACATTCATTAGGCACCTACTATGTACTAGGGATAAGGTAATTTGGCACAGTGGATAGAGGACATGCCTGAGAATCAGGAAGTCCCAGGTTATAGCTCCGCCCCATGTGACCCTGACAAGTCATAGAACCAAATTCTCAGTGCTTTTAACAATTTTCTGAGACATTAATTTTTAATAATTAATTCCTAAGACTAACAGCAACTTTCTAAGACTTTGCAGAACAGCTCTCAATCTGCACTGGTAAAGGGAGTTTTCCTCACCAGGAAATTGCTAATCTTATGCAAAAAAAAAAAAAATGTGCTAGGCATTGGAAATACAAAGATGAAAAATGACATAATCCCTGAAACTTGAGACACTTACAATCTACCACTGAGAATATGACCTGCAAACAAATGAGTATAATTCAAGGTTGTATGCAGCAGAGTAGAAAATGTGGTGGCTTAGGAGCCAGGGAGACCTGGGCTCAAACCTTTGCCAGATGTGTGACCTTGATCAAGTCACTTCAACGTTTCTCAGTTTCAGTTTTTTCATCTGTAAAATGAGGAGGGGGAATTCATTGATGTCTGAGGTCCTTTCCAAACTCTGTATCTCTGATCTGTACAATACAATCAAAGGAAATCTGAGGTGGAAGAGTTAAGGAAACCATAGGATTTATTTTTTTTATCATGATTTATTTTTGGTAATTTGTAGGCATTCGGGATTAAGTGACTTGCCCAAGGTCACACAGCTAGTAAATGCCTAAGGCTGGATTTGAACTCAGGTCCTCTGGACTCCAGGGTCAGTGCTCTATCCACTGTGCCACTTAGCTGCCCTGACCATAGGATTTAGAGGTCATCTAGTTCATCTAGTTCATCTAGTTCAGCCTCTAGCAAGGTAATTACTTGTTGAGGGAGGTAGGGAGAATCATGGAAAGCCTCATGGAGAAAGTGGTACCTGAATTGGGCCTAACAGAGGTTTCACACACACTGCTCATTTCTCAATGAGGACTTCCTGATGAACTGAATTTTTCAATAGAAAAATGAGACACCCATCTTTCTTCTGCTTTTCACCCCCTCCAAATGAATTTAAGTTTGAGTTTATATTAGAGAATACATGGAGAAAGAGGGATGTTCCGGTAAGCCAAATAATCCAGCTTTAATTTAAGACTTCTCAAATTTGAGGAGAGGAGCATTTACATTATCTGTTACTCTCCCAAATAACAAGAATTTCCTGTCTTTCTCAGAAGAGAAAGAAGCTTGCATGTTCCCACAAAAATACATTACCTCCTGCTCAACTCTCACAAGGAAACAGACTATTTATTTATTTACTAGCATCCCACAATGCCCCAACACACACATACAGTGTATTTATCAGTGATTTCTCACTAGGGCTGGGCACAGTGCATACTGAGGGCTTCCAAGGTCCTTAAGTCCATTCCTTGAACATATTTATTGAAGGAATTGGGATGTTTAGGTTGGAGAAGAGAAGACTTGAGGGGAGGGACATGATTGATAACTTCCAATATTTGAAGGGGGAGTCACATAGAAAAGGAAATGGGCTGGTTCTGCTGGACACCAAAGGGCAAACCTAGAATTAAAGGGCAAGTGCAGAGAAGCAAATTTTTAGATTTTATTTTATGTAATGAAAAATTTCCTAATAATTATGGCTTTCTCAAAGTGAAGTGGGTTGCATTAAAGGTAGTTGGTAGGGGGGGGCAGAGCCAAGATGGCGGAGTAGAAGCACAACCTTCCCATGGCTCCAGCTTCCACCTTCCCCAATCCATGTAAAAAGGGGACCCTAAACAAACTTTGGAGCTGGAGAACCCACAAAATGACACAGGGAAGCGAACCTCCCGCTGAGGACAGCCTGGCAGGCCAGCAGGAATCCATCACAGCGCTCCAGGAGACGAGCCCAGCCCCACGCCTAGGCTTTAGCCCCAGGGTGGGCCTGGCCACCCACCAGCCAGAGGAACTCCAGATCAGCAGCAGCGGTGGCAGTTTCCAGATTTACCAACACATAGATGCGAAGGACAAAGTGAGAGGCCAGTGCAGTCTGGACTTTGGAACCAGTAAGTGGGAGTGCGTGGCTTTTACCCCCAGGGCAAGAAGCTGCTGAGACACTGGCACAGCCAGTCAGTGCCAAGTGGCAGCTTCAGCTCCTGGCCTGCAGAGTGTAGAGGGACCAAGCACCAGTCTGAGGGGTAATCGCTCTTGCTTTGACCTGCTTGGATCTGGATTGCAGTCTAGGGTGGAGGTCCTGGGGTGTGTATCCAGCTTGCCAGAGCGTGTGGAGACTTCAGAGAGGACACCCATCTAATACCTCCGGCAGCTGAGAAAGCCCAAGTGTTTGGGACAAAAGCTCCCCTGTCTGGAGGCACAGTCTTACTGTGGCAAAAAGCCCAAAAGTCAAGTAATTGAGTGGCAAAATGAGCAGCAAAGGAAACAAAGCAGACAGAAGATTCCAACATTACACTCCTATTTTGGGGACAAAAAGGAGCAAAGCATGGAACAGGAGGAAAACAGTGAAGTCAGAACTCCTGCACCAAAAGCTTCAAAGGAAAATACAAGCTGGTTACAGGCCATAGAGGACCTTAAGAAGCAGATAAGAAAAGTGGAGGAAAAATTGGGAAGAGAAATGAGAACAATGCAAGAAAATTATGAAATGACAGTCAACAGCCTGACTGAGGAAAATAATACCTTAAAAAACAGACAGATTCAAATGGCAAAGGAGGCTCAAAAAGGCAATGAGGAGAAGAATGCCTTAAAAAGCCGAATTTGCCAGATGGAAAAAGAATCTCAGAAGCTCAATGAGGAGAATCATTGCTTCAGAATTAGATTGGAGCAAATGGAAGCTAATGACTTTATGAGAAATCAAGATGCTGTTAAACAGATCCAAACAAATGAAAGAATAGAAGACAATGTGAAATATCTCATGGGAAAAACCACTGATCTGGAAAATAGATCCAGGAGAGATAATTTAAAAATTATTGGACTATCTGAAAGCCATGACCAAAGTAAGAACCTAGAAATCATCCTCCAGGAAGTTCTCAAAGAAAACTGCCCTGATGTTTTAGAACCAGAGGGCAAAATACAGGTTGAAAGAATCCACCGATCACTTCCTGAAAAAGATCCCAAAAAGAAAACTCCTAGGAATATTATAGCCAGGTTCTGGAATTCCCAGATTAAGGAGAGAATATTACAAGCAGTCAGGAAGAAACAATTTGAATATTGTGGAAGCACAATCAGGATAACCCAGAATCTGGCAGCTTCTACACTGAGGGATCGAAGGGCTTGGAATATGATATTCCAGAGGGCAAAGGAGCTGGGATTAAAATCAAGAGTCACCTACCCAGCAAAACTGAGTATCATGTTTCAGGGGAAAATATGGTAATTTAGTGGAATAGAGGACTTTCAAGCATTCTTGTTGAAAAAACCAGCGTTGAATAGAAAATTTGACATTCAGATACAAAAAGCAAGAGAAGCTAAACAGGGAAAGAAATCATAAGGAACTTATCAAAGTGGAACTATTAACATTCCTACATGGAAAAACTATCATTTAACTTATGAAACTTTTCTCAGTAGTTGAAGAGATTAGAAACATATATATATATGAGGGTATATGGGCATATGAATATAGATGTGAATGTGTGTATATATGTTTACAGGTATGCATAGACAGAGGGCACAGGACCAATTTAACAGGAAGGGATGATACTTAAAAGGTGAAATTAAGAGGTGAGAGAGGAATATAATGAGAGGAGATGGGAGAGACAGATTGGGGTAAATTATCTCATACAGAAGAGGCAAGGGAAAATGGTTACAATGGAGGGGAAGAATAGGAAGGCAAAAGGGAATGGGTCAACCTTATTCCCATTGAATCTGGCTTGAGGAGGGAGTGAAATACACACTAAATAGGGTATCTCACTCTCCAGGAGAGTAGGGGGGGAGGGAATGAGAGGGGGGATGATGGAAGGGAGGGCAGGTGAGGGGAGGGAAGTTGGAAGCACCCACTTTTGAAAAGGGATGGGATCAAAGTAGAGAATAGAACAAGTGGGAGGTGGGATAAAATGGAGGGAAATAGAGTCAGTCTTTTACAATACATCTACTATGTTATTGTTTTGCATTAGCCACACATGTACAACCTATACTGAACTGCTTATCTTCCCAGTAAGGGTGGGTGACAAGGAAGGAAAGGAATGAATCTGGAATTGAAAGTTTTAAAATCAAATATTCAAATGTATGTGTGTGTATACTATTATTAATACCATCTTACATGTAATTGGGAAATAATACATATAGGCACTGAAGCATAGAGATCCACTGGAAAAGTCGAAAGGGATATGGGAGAAAATATGGGAGAGAGCAGATTGGAGGAGGGGATATCCGTGGGACTGCTATTTTGGGGCGGTGGGTAGGGGAAAAATGGGGAGAAAATTTGTAACTCAAAATCTGGCAGAAACAAATGATGTAAATCAGAAGTTAATAAAGCATTAAAAAAAAAAGGTAGTTGGGAGAGGTCCCCGAATAAAGATCTTCAAGGGAAGGTGAGATTGACCATTACTCAATATAAGGCAGAAGGGATTCTTATTCATGTGGAGGTTAGAACAAATGTCCTCTGAGGACGCTTACAACACCAAGATTCTGTGATGCTAAAATCACTCCAGTCTCAGAATTCTCACTTTGCTCTAAATTCCATAGCCCTCAACATTCTTAACACTCATTTGACCCTTACCATGCTGTGTTATCCTATTCTCATCTCCCCATAGTGTTAGCTACTTGAGGACAGAGGTCCTCTCTTGTGCTTACAACCAGAAGTGTGCTGGAAGTCAGATAAAACCTGTTCTTCCTTGTGCTATTAGAAATAATGAGCAGGATGGTTTCAGAAAAACATGGAAAGTCTTATACGAACTGATGCAAAGTGAAGTGAGCAAAACCAAGAGAACATTGCATATAGTAACAGCAATATTGTAACAATGATCAATTGTGAAAGACTTAGCTACTCTGATCAAGTCAATGATTCAAGAGAATTCCAAAGGACCCATGATAAAAAAAATTACTATCCCTCTCCTGAGAGAGAACTGATGTCCTCTGAGTGCAGATTGAAGTATGCTTTTTTAAACTTTCTTTATTTTTCTTGTTTTGTATGTGGGTATGTTCTCTTTTGCAATACGGAAATATGTTTTGCATGACTTCACATGTATAATCGATATTATATTGCTTGTCTTCTCAAGGGTGGGACAGGGGCAGGAGGGAGAAAATTTGGAACTCAAAATTTAAAAAAAATTAATGTTAAAATTTTTTAATGTAAAACCCTGTTCTCTAGAACTGAGTGTTAAATTTTTATTGCGAGCAATTATACCTTGAAAATTTGCAATCACTACAAAATAAGGATTTAATTTATTGTTTTATTGATTGTCTATCTGTAATAAAGTGATGGAGAAAGGACTAACCATGAAAATTAAACTTAAAAGTATGTTGTGGATTCACTTTTTTCTCCCAGAAGTTGATTGTTAAATATTTACAAGCACACCTCTGCTTACATCACTGTATTACTATGTTACCTCACAATGTCCCCTGTCCATAGTAGATACCCAATAAATACTTAATGAAAACTATGGGTGGTGGTGGTGGTGATGAGAAAATTGGTCCTGGTCTTGAGCTATGGGAGAGAGAGAATACTATAGTTGGCACCCTATTGAATATAAACATAGGATCTGGAAGAGACCTCAGAGACCATCCAATTTATCCCTCTCGTTTTATAAATGGGGAAACAGACCCAGAGAGATTAGGAAGGGCCACTAGGTGGTATAGTAGATAGAGCGCTCAGCCTGGAGTCAAGAAGGCTTAAATTCAAATCTAGCCTCAAATCCTTGCTGGCTGTGTGACTCTAGGCAAATTCACCTTTGCCTGCCTCAGTTTCCTCATCTGTAAAATGGGAATAATAATAGCACCTACCTCCCATGGTTGTTGTGAGGAACAAATGAGATGTCTATACAGCACTTAACATAGAGCCTAATGCATAGGAGGCAATTAATAAATATGTATTCCCTTATTCTCTCCCTTTGTTAAAAGACTTGCTTAAGGTAGCAAGTAGGTAATGGAGTCAGGATTTGCACCCAGGTCCTCTTGACTACAAATCTAGTACTTTACTCTTATACTCTCTCTAATCTTTTCACATCACACTGGGGAAGCAGAATGTTCCCTAGAATTTTCAGAAAAAGGCTACCTTCCTTCCTACATTCTGAGTTCTGGTCATGCTGGGGTATATAAATGCCTGATATTCCCTAGGTTGGTTAAAAAAAAAACCTGTGGGAAACCACAGACCTCCATGGCTATGGCTAAATGAAAACTTATCAGACCTACGGAAAGGATCATATCCTTTTAGAAGGACTAATTGCCCAATAATTCTGATATTTTCCACATTTTGCTTCTAGCATAAGAACATTTAAAATGTTTGTTTTCTCAAGATCTGCTCAAGTCCTATTTCCATAGTCTTCATGCCTTTCTTGTCCCACTTCCTTTTTCCTTTTGCCCTTGAATGACTTTATAAAAGAAAACACCAAGTAATTTTGCCACCTAAGAAAACTGATCCCAGAAGAATTTTGTTTGTTGCTGGTTTGTTTTCTTCTGTAATAGCTGAAAGTGAATTGTAGAACACAATGGCTCTTGTCCTTAGGCTTACCTCAGAGATATTATGGGTTTGGTTCCAGACCACAGCAATAAAGTAAGTATCGCAATAAAGCAAGTCACATGAATTTTTGGGTTTCCCAGTACACATAAAGTTAAACTTATACTATACAGTTGTCTATTAAGTGCATAATAGTGTTATAACTTAAAAAAGCAATGTACATACCTTAATTAAAAATACTTTATTGCTAAAAAAAATGTTAACCATCATCTGAACCTTCAGTAAGTCATAATCTTTTCATTGGTGGAGGGTCTTGCCTCAGTGTTGGTGGCTGTTGACTGATCAGGTTGGTGGTTGCTGAAGGTTGGGGTGACTGAGGCAATTTCTTAAAATTAGACAACAATAAAATTTGTCACATCAATTGACTCTTCCTTTCACAAAATATTTCTCTCTAGCCTGTGATGCTGTCTGATAACATTTTACCCATAGTAGAACTTCTTTCAAAAATAGTCAAGCCTTTCAAACCCTGCCCCTGCTTTATCAAATAACTTTATGTAATATTCATCAATATTGTTGTGTCTCAGGGCATAGGGAGGTCCAAAGAGAGGGAGTGAGATGGGGAAATAGCTGGTTAGCAGAGCAGTGAGAACGCATACAACATTTATCGATTAAGTTCGCCATCTTATATAGGCATAATTCATTCACCCCAAAATAATTACAATAGTAACATCAAAGATCACTGATCACAGATCAGCTTAATAGATATAATGATAATGAAAACTTTTGAAATATTTTGAGAATTTTCAAAATATGACACAGAGACATGATGTGATGTGAACACAAGCTGTGGGGAAAATGGCCCCAATAGATTTGCTTGATGCAGGGTTGCCACAAACCTTCAATTTGTTTAAAAAAAAACATACATACATATCACAAAATATCTGTGAAGCACAATGAAAGTAAGGCTCAAAAAACCAAGGCATGCCTGTATATCCAGGGACCATAGTAGGCCCAGAGCTACAGGACATTTTTGTTCATAGACATGGAGCTAGATATTGCAGAAAGGGAAGGCTGGGGGTACTGAAGATGACCTCTCCATTTCCACAATTTCTTCATGGCTGACTGAGCAGTCCATATTCATATAGTCAGGTGGAGAAAATTATGAACACAGGCCACAATCCTTAAATGTATTCTTATTTCTCCTTTTGCTCCTTGGCAAATATAAAATCAGGGCTAAGGCCCTGGGAATCAGTGAATAATTCCAACTAAGAGTGAGAAGGAGAAAAAATATCAAACATCCATCCGGACTGAGGCCTGACCTTGGCAAAACTGGCAGGTAGAAATTTGTCTTTACTGCCTTTTCTGTCTTCCTACTCCCTCCCATCCCCCCAGGTACTCACTGCTTTCTCCCACTCCCCTCACTATTTCTGTTGAGCACCTTGTTGTTTGTTGTTCTGTTATTTTTTAGTCATGTCTGACCCTTTGTGACCCAATTTGGGATTTTCTTGGCAAAAATACTGAAGTGGTTTGCCATTTTCTTCTCATTTTACAGATGAGGAAACAAGACAAAAAATGTCAAGTGACTTGGCCAGGATCACACAGCTAGTAAGTATCTGAGGCTGGATTTAAACTCAGAAAGATGAGTCTTTCTGACTTCAGGCCCAGTATTCTATCCATTGCACCATCTAGCTGCCCTTCTATTCAATCAGATCTGCTACCTTGGAGTCGTCTTTCATTCTACTATCTCACATATATATAGTGCCAAGGTGATATTCACAGTACTGCTGGTGACTATGAATATGCCAGCATAGTTCTGAATCACAAAATATAACAGACTCTCCATATATATGACAGAAGCAAAACATTTGTTCAGATACCACAAAGCCAAATCCCAACACCAGAAAACCGAATCCATCATAGCAACAAAGAAATCTATACATCATAACAATTCAGAGAACAACACCAGCCCCAAAACTTCCCACAAACACACTCACAAGCCTAGATGTCTCTTTGCCTGCATCCTCTCTCCTCCCTCCAATCTTAATTGCTCTGACTCCCAGTTTCCTCTGGGCTCTGTTCCACCTGTTCAGCCAACTCCTCCCACCACAGGCTCCATGTGATTACATTCAACCTATTAAGGAACAGGGAAGATATTCCAAGTAGGAAAGATCTTCAAATTCCCTAAGTCTAGTAAGGGGCAGGGAAGATCTTTGAATTACCATTACCATTACAATATCCAACTAGTTGCCAAGTATTGTTTGTTTTATATCCGTGACCTCTCTAGTATATTCCCCCTTCTTTGTACTCAAATGGCCACCATCTTAGTTCAGTGTCTTATTACTCATCACTTGTAAAAGTTTCCTAATTAGTCTCCCTGCTTCCACAGTCCTCCTTTATCAATCAATCAATATTTATTAAGCACGTACTATGTACCAGGCACTGGACTAAGTGATGGGGCTATAAAAAAAAAAAAAGCAAAAGATAGTCCTTGCTCTCAAGGAGCTTACAGTCTACTGAGAGAGACAACATGCAAATTAATATATACAAAGCAAGTTATATACAGAATAAATAGAAAATAAATAAGATGCAAGGCACTAGAATTAAGAGAACTTGAAAAAGCCTTCCTGTAAAAGGCAGAATTTTAATTGGAACCCAAAGTAAGCCAGGGAAGTCAGTAGGTGGAGTTGAGGGAGAGCATTTCAGGCATGGGGAACAGCCAGAGAAAATGCCCAGAGCTGAGCCATGGAGGGCATTGCTCATGGAACAGCCAAGAGGCCAGCCTCACAACTCTACAAGGTGGCCAAAGTGATACCCCCAAAGCACCCACCTGTCCATGTGATCCCTCAGCTGGAGAAGTTCCATTGGCTCCCTGTGACCTCTTGGACCAGATACAAATTCTGTGTAGCATTTAAAGCCTATCACAGTATAGTTCCAGTCTACCCATCCAGGCTTATTGCACAGGACTCCCTTTCACGAACTCTGTACTGAAGCCATAATGGCTGACTTACTGTTTCTTATACATGACACTCCATCTCTCATTCAACCTTTGCACAGGTTTGCTCCCATGCCTAGATTGCACTGTGTACTCTCCCTGCCTATTAGATATTAGAAACTCCTGGCTTTCTCCAAAGCTCAGAATTAGAGAGAGCACTTCCCTGTCATCTCTTTATCACACCACCTGCACTCCAGGGAAGCTCTCCCTCAACACCACCTGCACTCCAGGGAAGCTCTCCCTCATTTTCTTGCTCCCCTCTATGTGTTGTCTCCTCCCACAACAATGTAAGCTGCTTGGAGATTGTCTTCCAGTTTGTAGTTGTATCCCCAGTACTCAGCACAGTGCCTGACACACAGTAAGTAATAAATGCTTTGTCCATCCATCTAGTCATCTGTTTGTCAATTTGTCCATCTATCTGTCCATCCATCCATCTGTGAATCCATCTGTTCATCAATCTGTCCATCCATCCTTCTGTCAGTCTGTCCATCAGTCTGTCCATCCAAGACATCCAGTGACCCTTGTACAAGTCAGACCCCATAGATGTCTGCTGATTCTACTATCATTCACTCATCCTGTCCTAGCAGGGTTTTTTTTCATTGCTTTGGTTATGACTTTACATAGTGGGAGAATAGTTTCCATCACAGATCCATATGTATAAATATGGTAGGGGAGATTTTATAGTCTAACCTCCTCATTTTGCAGATGAGGAAACTGAGGCCCAAAGAGGTTACAACTTGGACAATGTTACAGAGGAGTAAATATCAATGTTTGCACCCCTCTCCTCTGATTTCAGAAGTAAATTTTTTTTTCCACTGCAGCAAACTGCTGCAATTTTGTCACTGTCTACTGAATCAAGTGGCTCAAGAGCAGCCTAGAGACACTGGGAAGCTGGGAACCAGGAGAAAATGGGGACAAGAGTGGGCAAGGTCACTCACATGCATTTACTCACTTTATAGCTCTGCCAAGGGCTGAATTTATCTCATCATTGCTTTTAAGACCGAAGATGGCAACATAGACAAACATGCCTGAGAACCTTCAGGAACATGGGGAATACGACCAGAAATGATTGGGATCAGTTGTAAATAAGCAAATGCTCTGTGTTTTAGTGCCATTTATGGGTCCCAAAATGGAGGTGGGAGGGCAGATCATGATCGGTAAATTGAAGAAAACCATTCTGCCTCCCTCCAGGTATTAAACTATATTGATCGCTAGAATTGTAGAGGGAAAGGGAGGAAAGATGAGACAAGTCTCTATCCTCTGAGACTTCCTGGTCTAAAGGAAAGATAGAATTTCCACCTTTCATTCACCCTTGATTTCATATAGTCAGACAACTCGTCCCTGAACTGCAGGACGGACCTTCTGGTTTCATAGCAAAAACAGAGTCCTTGCCTTCAAGGGACTACCTGACTTGGCCCTTGTCCTGAGGGATTTGCATTTGGAAAAGAAGACTGAATTCCCCCTCTGATGTTTTGTTGTAATTTGGACCTGATGCCGGATTCTCAATGCCTATACCAGTGGAGCAAAAACTCTGACAGACCCTCCCAATCCAGAATGGTTTTATATATGCGCTGGCAACAGATTTAACTAGGACCAGTCTACATCTTCATAACAAGGTTGGCTACTGGATAATGAACTTAGGGACACATAAACATCACTGTGGGAATCACAGATTTAGAATTGAAAAGAGCCTTAAAGGTCAACTAGTTCAACCTTTTCATTTTACACGCAAAGGAGTCATAAAACCTTTTCAGGTTTCATAGGTCACGTGTAGATTATAAAAGTAGGAAAATGACAAGTCAGGAGAAATATAACTACTTTGAGTTGAGTCGTGTTTCTGTGCCTTTCCTTTGCCTAGGCACTCACTTGCAAGTCAAGACATCACCCTCTGATGTGATTGGCCCACTTTGAGACAGAAGGATGAACAAAAATAAAAAAACAATAACAGTAGTAGTAGTAGTAGTAGTAGTAGTAGTAGTAGTAGTAGTAGTAGTAGTAGTAGTAGTAGTAGTACTGGCTCGGTGGTGCAGTGGGGCTGGAGTCAGGAAAACTCATCTTCCTGAGTTCAAATAATGGCTCAGACACGTACTAGCTGTGTGACTCTGAGCAAGTCACTTAACACTGTTCCTTATCTGTAAAATGAATTGGAGAAGGAAATGGCAAAATGCTCCCATATATTTTCCAAGAAAACCCCAAATGGGGTCACAAAGAGTTGGACACAGCTGAAAATAACTGAACAGCAAGAACAAGAGGAAGAGGAGAAGCTAGCATTTATATAACACTTCAAGGTTTGGAAAGTGATTTACAAATAACTCTGGCAGGTAGGTGCTATTTATTATTATCCCCATTTACAGATGACGAAACTGAGACAGGTTAAAAGAATTATCCAGAGTTGTATTTGTCCATAGCAAGTATCTGAAACCAGGTTTGAACTCAGGATTTCCTGACTCCTGGTCTAGCACTCTAGTACTGGTCCAAAGGTAGTGAGGTGGTACAATAGATGAAATACTAGGGATGAACAAATGTACCAAATAATTTATCTGGACTACTTCTCCCAGTGAGAGGCCATCACCACTACATTCTACAGCCTTATGGGTGGGGGGGGGTTGGGTGGGAAGGAAGATACTATCAATTCAGGATAAAAAAAAGAAATCCTTGGGTTTGTCTATTAAATGAGGGAGTCAGATGATGTGAATACTAGGGCCTCTACCATCTCTAAACCCTATGGGTTCATGAACCTACCGTTCCCTTACTAGAAAAACTTGACACCAGAATCTCACTAGAGCAAATTTTAGCACAGAAAAAAAATTGATATAAGAAAGATCTATCTCGGATACAGCCATCCAAGTCCCCAAGCCTTCGTCCAAAGCAGATGCAACTGTAGGGCAGGACAAATCTCTGAGAAGAGCACAGTAGAAGAAATCTACTAAGAAAATGTAAAGTGTGTGTGTGAGCGTGCGTGTGTGCGTGTGTGTGTGTGCGTGCGTGTGTGCGTGTGTG
>NW_027187358.1:7953982-7954293 GCF_028583685.1 Petaurus breviceps papuanus
CGTGCGTGTGTACGTGTCTGTGCGTGTGTGCGTGCGTGTGTACGTGTCTGTGCGTGTGTGTGTGTGCGTGTGTGTGCGCTGCGTGTGTGCGTGTGTGTGTGTGCGTGTACACATGTGTGTGTGCGCGTGTGTGTGCGCATGTGTGTGCGTGTGCGCATGTGCGTGCGTGTGTGCGTGTGCGCGTGTGTGCGTGTGTGCGCGTGTGTGCGCGTGTGTGCGTGTGTGCGTGTGTGCGTGTGTGTGCATGTGTGTGTGCGTGTGTGTGCGTGTGTGTGCGTGCGTGTGTGTGTGTGCGTGCGTGTGTGCGTGTG
>NW_027187358.1:7954393-8018930 GCF_028583685.1 Petaurus breviceps papuanus
TGCGTGTGCACGTGTGTGTGCGTGCGTGTGTGCGTGTGTGTGTGTGCATGTGTGCGTGTGTGCGTGTGTGTGTGTGCGCGTGTGTGTGCGTGCGTGTGTGCGCGTGTGTGTGTGCGTGCGTGTGTGTGTGTGCGTGTGTGTGCGTGTGCGCATGTGTGTGTGTGCGTGCGTGTGTGCGCTTGTGCGCGCGTGTGTGCATGTGCACATGTGTGTGCGTGTGCACATGTGTGCGTGTGTGTGTGCATGTGTGTGTGCGTGTGTGCATGTGTGTGCGCGTGTGTGCGTGTGTATGTGTGGTTTGCAAAAAGTCATTCTCATTGATTTCCTGAGGTGACTGGCTCTCTCCTGTCCCTATCACTGAGATCCAGGAATTGTCAGAGCTGGGTCATCAGGCTTTGTTCTCTCTCAAGCTAGGGACCAGGGTTAGGGTTATGCAACCCTGGGCTGGTGTTACTTGGGATTTTGTTTTTTAGCAGCTAAAGTATCAACAGTCTCCATGGAAAGGTACTTTTGCAAGTTTATGCTCAAAGCACACACAAATTGCTATCCCCCACCAGGAGCAAATCTATAATTACTGAAGTGGCCGATAGGCTTTTCCCAAGGGGATCACATTTCAGCTTCTAATGCAGTCATCTATAAGCCTGGTTCACTGCTGCTAATGAAATGAAGCAAGCCAGGGTTAGTGGATTTGAGAAAGGATTATCTTTCATTCTTTCTCCTCCATGCTTTATCTTTCCTTGTCTCCAACTAGATTCTGGCCAGCCCTACACTGGAGCTGGCCTCACCCAGGGAGTAATGAGAATTCAGTCAGCTTTGAAACATGGTTCTGGCCCAATTGTGTTCACCCTAAGAATGCTTTATTGCAGAGCTGAGACCTTGTTCTCCTTCCAAAACCAATGAAAATCCCACCTCACCCAGGGAGCCATCTCTGACAAGCTTTCCCATCTGTTTACTCTGGTGTGGAAATTTATATATGAATTTTCATTTTACCCTTACTTAAAAGATATTTTATCATTTAATAATATCAGTGTCTGTACTTCACCTACCAACATATATCACAACCTTTCTGCTTAAGAGGCAGTATGAGACAGTCAATTTGAAGTGAGTAGACCTGAGTTCAAATCATAATCCAGTCATTACCTGAACAACTATGGACCTCAGTTTCCTCATTTATATTATGGGAAAAAAATAGTGTGTTTCCACAGTATGTAGCACAAGGGAGTAGGCACTAAATTGCAGAGTGGCTCTTCTAGACAAGGCCACTCTAGGTTAAGTTTACCTTAACACACCTTGTGTGTTCACATTTATTCAAAACGTATAACTCACAAGCCCCCTTTGATGTGTTTTCCTTTACTGTTCCTCCTGAGAACACAATTAGTTCAAATCAAAGACATTTAATAAAATAGTATATTAAGAAAAGGGACAACAAAATACCCCAAAACCTGGAGTAGTTTCCCACAAATACACATGCCATCAGTGGGAAGACTGAACACAAAGAGAATATGAAGGGAGATGCATGTAGATATAAATACATGGCCTGGGAGCTCACACCAAAGAGCTCACATATAAAAATATGTATGGCCAGAGTGCACATAAGGAAATGGGATGGAAAAAGGGAAGAGAATCCCTCCAACAGCCGTACCATTTCTCCATGGGAAGGTTATTCTCCATCTATTCTGTATTTACCTTGTTTTCTGAGTGTGGGTTTTGTTGTTTCTCCCATTAGAGTAATAGCTTTTTGAGTGCAGGTCTGTTTTTCATTTTTCTTTGTATCCCAGTGCTTAACAGAGTGCTTGGCACAGTGGTTAATTAGTACTCATAGACTTACTGATTAAAGCAAGGTAAGACCTTTCTCTAGGACTAGGTTCTCTGGAGTCAGGTATTTCCTGGCTGCTTGTTAGCATAGCTCCAACATGAGAAGACCTCAAGGACTGACCCTTCTTATAAGCAGAGCAATTAGCTGACTATCTGATATCATTGGGGGGAAGGGGCATAATTAAGTGAAATTGACAGTGTCCCCAATACACTCTTAGAACTTTATTCTTTGGAGCTGGATATCACACTCTTTGTGGTCTTTTAAGATGTTAAATATCCCTAGGGAAGTATAGCAAAAAAGTCCTTGACACATCATAGAGAACAATTATCCCATCTCTTCATTCCTTGAAAGGGGCTTTGGAGTGGTCTGAGATCACTAGGCACTTACTGGGGTGAATGAAGAGGGCCTGAAAATGAGGAAAAGGTAGACATAACGAGAAAGCAGAAGGTGCCTAATTTTGTCCAATTCACATGCCCATGGCCAGATCCATTTTATTCAAGTGATCAGATGAGATAAAATTTGCAAAGTACTTGGTATGGTAATGGGCACAGAGTAAGCACTAAATGGATGCTAGTTATCATTATTGTTAATTGTTGTTGTTATTATTTTTATTATTCCTCAGACTTTGGAACAACTTACTAATAATAAATAAAAATTACAACAAATGATATTTATTGATAGCACTTTATTGTTTGCAAAACACTCTACCTGTATTGTGGCATTTGAGTTTTGCAAGTACCCTGTAAACTAGATTCAATGGGCATTATTACCCCCATTTTACAGATGAAGAAACTGAGGGTCAGGAAGCTGAAATGATTTGCTTTTGGTTGCAAACAGGTTTTGGATCCATGTCTTCCAGAGTCCAAGACTAGTATGCTATCCACTTTACCACATTCTCTCCAAATATAATAAGAGAAACAAACTCTTCTCCAAACTCTGTTCAAACAAAACAGAACCTCATTGACCCAAGCTATAATCTATAAACACAAAATAGGATAAGGAAAACTTTTCTGGTGTACCCTATATAACCTTGCCCCAGTTAGTCTTGTTGCATCATTTATGCATCATAACCACTACCCTACTCCCTACCTTGACACTGAAATCCTGCTGCAATATAATTTGGTCAGTCTTCAGGAAATAAGCAAATTGATGCCAGGGACTGGCTTAACTAGTGGTTAGTAAGCTCCAGGTGCATTAACATTTGTAATCCTGTATATCTTACAACTACAATGTGTTCTGCATCCACATAGCTACTTCTGGGGGTATTCGGTGTCCATTACCATGTTCATTCACCTAATGTTGCATTTTTTTGTAGAATATGACCATGCCTATCTATTAGATCAAATAAGTCAGCCTAAAAAATATAGCACTGAATCAAACTATGAGGCCCTTCATGTTAGATCAGCTCTAGGTTCCTTCCATCCTCAAATTTCCCCTCTGATGGGGGTGCCAAGAGATGGTTTGAGATGCCTTCCAGGGCATCAACTTTTAAAAGTTGAGGATATACCCCTTAATGACCCTTGTCCCTCTAATAGACTACCTTTTCTACCAAAGGGGAAACAACGTGATGTACTGCAGAGGTGTCAGACACACGGCCCATGGGTCTCATATGCTTCCCAAACCAGATTAAAATTTAATTGGGAAATATTTAACAAAATAAATGAATTAATAAAAAAGGAAATATATAAACACATGTGGTTTTCTAAGTCAACAAGCAGCCTGCAGGGATCCTAATATATATATATATATGTGTGTGTGTGTATATATATATATAGTTTAGTGGTCCCAGTTTTTATTTGAATTTAAGTTCACTGGCCCCACATTCAGCAAAGACCTACATTTGAGCATCACCTCTAACACATTCTGGCTGAGTGACTGTAAGCAAGTCACCTACCTTCTCAATACCTCCAGGCAATTCCCTAGGTCCATAAGTTTTGGAGTAGTTGCAGATCTGTATATTGATAAAGAGAATTTTTCTCACAGGAACATCCATATCCCAGTGAAATTATAGATTGCGTCAAAATTCAAAACAGAGCTAGAAGGGGTCTAAGAAGCCATCTAGTTCAACACTTCATTATACAGATGAGGAGACTGAGGCTGAGATTAAGTGACTTGCTAATGGTCACACAGCTAGTTAAGTACTGAAGACTCAACTCAATCCCAGATCTCCTGATGAGTCTTGTACACTGTCCAGTATACCATGCAACATCTTCATTTATAATACTAAAATGACTTATCCAAATTTCTTTTAAAAGATATGTACTCTGAAGAAATAGACCCAGTGATCAGACAAACCCAGATCACTCTAGCATGGTCGACCTTGCCTGGACTCATTTGGAAATAAATAAGTAACTTGCATTATTCTACCAGCTGCCCTTCTCCCAGAGCTTAGAGCTCCCCTTATCAGACAATGATCATTGTCTAAGACTTCTTTAAGGGGTTTGGAAGATAGATGATGAGTTGCATTTCTCAGTAAACATAATTTTTTTTTTTACCAATTCTTTCCCTAATTCCTCCTAATGGGGGCATTTCAAAAATCTCTAGTAGCACCTGATAGCCAGTTGGGAGGTTAATCTTCCTATTTTCTCACCTGAAAGCCTTCCAGATTGCAGGGTACAAACCATTCCTCTGTCATTAGCACTCAGAAAACACACTTAAGCTGAGCTGACACCATTTTTTGCCCATGACATCATTTTCTGCTTTCCCCAGCCCTGGGGTCTGATTTCCACGTCAAGGTGCATAACTCTTTGGTGAATAGGCCCAAGTGTATTGGGGGAGGGGGGGAGGGAAGGCAGGGGAAATAACCTTTCAGCTCAGCTGTAGGTGTTTTCCTTGCAAAGACAAATATAGCCCGAGCTGAAATCACTTAGTGTCAATCAAGGTAACTGGAGCAGCTCTGTGTTAATAATGAATTTGGGTCACGTGGGAAAGCAGAAAGAAAAGTGTGATATAGTTGAGCACAATTTCCATGCAACACCAGCCTGCTTACATATTAGACCACAGAACTAGAATTCCAGCTGGGAATCCACAAGGTAATTTAATCTGATGCCCACATTAATGGCTAAATAGAGAGAATTATGAGAGAGTGGTCAGGAAAGGGCCCCATAAAGCCTGGCTTCTAGGGTTGGGTACAGACAGCTCAGGCACCCATGTTATCCCTGCCTAAGATTGCCATAGTAATTCAAAGAGCACCAGCTGTTTTCTTCTCTGTCTGTCCCTAAACTCCATCTCTGGACCCTTGGATTGCCCCAACTCCAGCCCTATTCTGTAGTTATTTATGGATTTTTACCTAAGACCATCAAAAATAGCACACAAGGGCATGGTATTTCTAGGCCATGGCATCTAAGTACTCAATGGTGTGCTGGTAAATGTTTAACAGCCAGTTCTTGGGGTGAGGAACTATGTATGACATCCTTTAAAGTATAATCTGCATTATTAACTTTTTTCTCCATTACTTTCTTAAGTAAAAATTGTCAACAAAACAATAAATCAAGCTCCGATTCACACCATTTGTCGATTTTCCAAGTGTAAACACTGAAAATTTCACAACTGGCAGCCCTCTGTAGCTGGTTCCAGCCTACCATTGATAACACTACTTCTCTATAAATTTGTTATCTGCTCTTCTAAAGAATGGTTGCCTTTTAGTTGCCTTAAAACTACTTTCTTACAAATGTAAGGGAGGCCTTTACTTTCATCCCATTATTCCCAATTTTGGAATACGTCTGCAGGCATGTTCCATTCCCTTCTGTGTGGGTATCATCATTGTTTCATCAAGGGATTCAAACCCCAACAATATCATTTTTGAAGTTAGAAGATTAATTTCATTTAGTTAGGCATTTGTTCAACCAATACTTGTTAAGTACTGTGCTAGATGCCAAGCAAGATCAAAATGTGAATGCATGATAGGGGCGGCCAGGTAGCACAGCGAGTAAGAGCATTGGCTCCAGTGTTGAGAAGACCTGGAGATCGAATCCTGGGCTCAGACACTTAGCACCCACCCAGAAACACCTGGCAGTGTAACCTTGAGCAAGTTACTTAACTCCAATTGCTTAGGGGCAGCCAGGTGGCTCAGCGAGTAAGAACACTGGCTCCAGTGTCGGGATGACCTGGATCAAATCCGGGCTCAGATACTCAGCACCACACCCAGCAATAACTGGCCGTGTAACCTTGAGCAAGTTACTTAACCCCGATTGCTTAGAAAAAAAAATGTGAATGCATGAACTTCTCTTTTTTTTTAACATACACTTCACAACTGAAGGAGTTGCAGCAAAATAAATAGATGAACAAATAAATGAATGAATGGATAGATAGAAATAGGTAGTAGAGATAGATAATAGAGATAAATTATAGAGATAGATATATGGATGGATTGATAGATAGATGGATGGATGATAGATAGATAGATAAGGAATCTAACTAGTGTCATTTCATCCAGCTTTTAGAGAACATGTCTGATAGGTAGCCCAGTGTAGTGAGAAAAGCAGGAATTCAAAGCCCTAGCTACCCTACTAAAATGTTGTTGGCTGAGTTAATTTAATTGACATCTCTGGGCTTTGTTCTCTTCACCTCTAAGATGAAAAGGTTGGAATAGAAATACCTGGTATGTATTAAAAAGGGTGCTGATTTAGATTAAGATAATTTGGATCTGAATCCTGGATCTGCTACTTATATATATAATTATGTGATCTTATACAAGTCATTTTCCCCTTCAGGACTTCTGTTTCCTCATCTGTAAAATGAGAGGGTCGGACTAGAGCTCCAAGGTTCCTTCCACCCCTTCAAGTCTGAGACTTTCCTATGCTATATTTAATTAAGACTTCAGTAATTACTTATCTCATTGCTTTCTTTCATATAAAGTTTTTATTCTTCACTTAAAAAAATAAAAAGTAGGATTACTATATTTTTATTTTTATTTTCAATTCCAAATTCTCTTTCTCTCTACATTCCCTCCCTAACCCACTGAGAAGACAAGAGCCATGATACACATTATACCTATGAAGTCATGCAAAGCATATTTCTACATTAGCTTTGTTCCCTCTTCTCCCACCAAAAAATAGACAAGAAAAAATATATTTGCTCTCTGAAATATTCAATGAATAGTCCTATATCTGAAGATGGATAACATTTTGCATCATGAGTCCTTTGGAATTGCGGCAAATCTTTGTGTTTATCAAAGTTATTAATGTTTCACTGTTTATTATCTTTACAATATTATTGTTAGTGTGTAGATTGTTCCCCTCATTCTGCTCACTTCACTTTGAATCAGTTCATATAAGTCTTCCCAGGTTTCTATGAGACCATTCTCTTCATCATTTCTTATATCACAATAGTATTCTATCACAGGAGACATCACAATCATATATCCACCATTTGTTCAATTATTCCTCAGTCCGTGGGTATCCCCTCAGTTTCCAATTCATTGTCACCACACACAAAAAAAAATAAAGCTGCTATAAATATTTTTCTCCATATGGGTCCTTTTTCTTTTATCTTTTTGGAATTCTGGGTCAAAAAGATATGCACAGGGCAGCTAGGTGACACAGTGAATAGAGCACTGGCCCAGGAGTCAGGAGGACCTGAGTTCAAATGTGACCTCAGACACAACACTTACTAGTTGTGTGACCTTAGGCAAGTCACTTAACCCCAATTGCCCTGCCTTCTCCCCTCCAAAAAGTGAAAAAAAGGGGGGGGGGATAAGCACACTTTTATAATACTTGGAGCATGGTTTCGAATTGTTCTCCAGAATGGTTGAACTATTTCATTGCTCCAGCGACAATGCATTTATGTACCTTATTTGTGAACCATTATTTTCCCACATCTGCTCCAGTATCTGTCATTTTTCTGTTCTGTTATCTTAGTCAGTTGAATGATCATGAGGCTGTATTTCTATTATTTTCAATGATTTAGAGCATTTTTACATCTTCCTCAGAAAACTGCCTGTTCATAACATTTGACAATTTACCAAAAATGCAATGGCCCCTATTTTTTATAAACTTGGCTCAGTTCTCTATATATTTGAGAAATGAAACCTTTATCAGAGAAACTTGCTGTAAAATCTCCCCCCCCTTCCTGCTTTTCTTCAAATTTTGATTGTGATGATATTGTTTGTGAAAAATCTTTTAAATTTTATGTAATTAAAATTACCTATTTGGGAGTAGCTAGGAGGCACAGTGAATAGAGCACAGGCCCTGGAGTCAAGAGGACCCGAGTTCAAATTCGAACTCAGACAGTCAAAACTTACTAGCTATGTGACCTTGGGCAAGTCACTTAACCCCAATTGCCCTGACTTCCCCCCTCCAAAAAAACCAAAAAAAGAAAATCACCTATTTTAACTCCCCTGAACCTATCTCTTTTGGTCATGAGTTTCTCTCCTGTAATTTCTTCCATGCTCCCCTAATTTATGATATCATCTTTTATGTCTAAATCAGATATTTTGAGCTTATCTTCATATGTGATATGAACTGTTAGTCTATACCCAGTTTCTGCCAGACTACTTTCTAGTTTTCCCCAGCAGTTTTTGCCAAATAGTGAGTTCTTGCCCCAGAAGATGAGATCTTTGTGTTTATCAAACACTGGGCTCTGGTGATAATTTGCTTCTCTATATTGTGTACCTAGTCTATTGCATGATCAACCATTCTGTTTCTTATCCAGTGCCAAATTGTTTTGATGAACATTACTTTGTAACATAGTTTAAGATTTGGTACTGCTAGGTTCCCTTCATATTTTTTTTTCATTTATTCCCTTGATAGTCTTGACCTTTTGTTCTTCCAGATACATTTTATTATTTTTTCTAACTCTATAAAGTTTAATTAATAAACTTTTATTAATCAAACTCTAACTCTATACCTCTTTGATAGTTTAACTATTATGTAAATAATAAGATAATTAATTTAGATGGTATAGTCATTTTTACTATATTGACTTGGCCTAACCATGAGTAATGAATGTTTCTCCAATTGTTTAGATTTGTCTTTATTTGTGTGAAGCATATTTTATAATTGTGTTTGTATATTGTGCTTTGGCAAGTAAGTTGCCAAGTATTTTATGTTGTCTGAAATTATTTTAAATGAAATTTCTCTTTATCTGTTTTCCTTCCAGGTTTTATTGGTAATATATTGAAATATTGATGATTTAGGTTGATTTATTTTATATCCTGAAATTTTGCTAAAGTCACTAATTGTTTCAACTGGGTTTTTTAATTGATTTTCTTGGGTTTCCTAAATGTATTATCATCACCTGCAAAGAGTGATAGTTTTGTTTCCTTATTGCCTACTCTTTTTCCTTCCATTTCTTTTTCTTGTCTTTTTACTATACCTAACATTTCTAGTGCTATAGTGAAGAATAATGGTAATAATGGATATCCTTGTCACCTCTGTTCTTATTGGAAAGGCTACTAATTTATCTCCATTACACATAATGTTTGGTCTTGGTTTTAGATAAATACTAATCATTATAGGAAAAGCACCATTTATTGCTATAGTTTCCAGTGTATAGAATTTCTTTTTAAGAGGAGTGAGTTTTGTATTTTGTCAAAAGTTTTTTTTTCTGCTTTATCAATATTCTTTCTTGCAAGATAATGGTCAATACTTATAGTTTTCCTAATATCATAATAACCCCATATTCCTGGCATAAATCCAGCCTGATCTCTGTGATATATAGCTGTAATTTCCTTGCTAATGTTTTGTTTAACTTTGCATGAATATTCATTAGGGAAAAATTCTGTAATTTTCTTTCTATGTTTCTACTATCCATGGTTTTAATATCAAAAACACATTTGTGTCAAAGAAGGAATTTGAGAAGATTCCGTCTTTATTTTTTCAAACAGTTTATATAATATTGGAATTAACTGTTCTTTAGATGTTTGGTAGAATTCACTTGTAAATCCATCTGGTTCTGACTTTGTTTGCTTTTCCTTAGGGAGGTCATTTATGGCTTGTTCAATTTCTTTATCAAAGATAAGATTACTTGAGCATTCTATTTCTTCTTCTGTTAATGTGTGCAATTTTTTTTTGTAAATATTTATCCATTTCATTTAGATTGCCAGTTTTATTGGCATACAGTTGGTCAAAATAGTTCCTAATAACTTCCTTCTTCCTTCTTCATCTTCATTCTTCCTTGATAATGCATTTGTCCTTTTCATTTTTGATACTGATAATTTGGTTTTCTTCTTTATTTTATTAATCAAATTAGCCAATGGTTTTTTTTTATTGTTTTCCATCCCCCATAAAACCAGCTCCTAGTTTTATTTATTAGTTCAATGTTGATGTTGTTGTTTTTACTCTCAATTTTGTCCATTTCTCCTTTAATTTTCAGGATTTCTATTTTAGCACTTAACTGGGGATTTAAAATTTGTTCTTTTTCTAGTTTTTTAGTTGCATGACCAATTCATTGATCTTTTCTCTCTATTATTGATATGTTTGCAGATTCAAATTTTCCCTCAAGTACTACATGTTACAAATTTCAGTATGTTGTCTCATTGTTATTACCTTTAATTAAATTATTGGTTGTTACTATGATTTTTTCTTTGACCCATTCATTTTCATTGATTATTAAGTTTCCAATTCATTTTTAATCTGTGCTTCAAGGGCCCTATAATGAATGCAATTTTAATTGTATTATTGTCCCCAAAAGTGCATTTAATATTTTTGCTATTCTGCATTAGTTTGTGAAGTTTTATGCCCTAATACTTAATAAATTTTAGTAGTGATGCCATGTATAGCTAAAAAGAGGGAGGTTATGCTCCTGTCTATTCCCATTCAATATTCTACAGATATTTATATTGTATAACTTTTCTAAAATTCTATCCATCTCCTTCACTTCTTTCTTGTTCATTTTATGGTTAGATTTATTGAGGTCTGAGAAGGGCAAATTGAAGTTCCCCCACTAATATAGCTTTATTGTCTGTTTCCTCCTGCAATTAATTTAACTATTCCTTCAAGAATTTGTATGCTACGGGATGACCTGGATCAAATCCGGGCTCAGATACTCAGAAATAATAACTGGCCATGTAACCTTGAGCAAGTTACTTAACCCTGATTGCTTTAAAAAAAAAAAAGAATTTGTATGCTAACTCGGAACTATGCCCAAAGGGCTATAAAACTGAGCATACCCTTTAATTCAGCAATAGCACTACTAGGCCTGTATTCCAAAGAGATCATTAAAAAGGGGAAAGGACCCACATGTACAAAAATATTTATAGCAGCTCTTTTTGTGGTGGCAAGAAACTGGAAATTAAGGGATGCCCATCAGCTGAGGAATGGCTGAACAAGTTGTGGTATATTAATGTAATAGTATATTATTGTGCTCTAAGAAATAATGAGCAGGTGGATTTCAGAAAAATCTGGAAGGACTAAAATGAAGTGATACTGAGTGAAGTGGGCAGAACCAGGAGAACATTATATATAGTACCAGCAACACTGCATGATGATCAGCTATGATAGACTTAGCTCTTCTCGGCAGTACAGTGATCCAAGACAATTCCAAAAGACTCATGATGGAAAATGCCATCCACATTGAGAGAAAGAATTATGGAGTCTGAATGCAGATTAAAGCATACTATTTTCACTTTTTTTCTTTTTTATGGTTTTTCCCTTTTGTTCTGATTTTACTTCCACAACATGACTAATGTGGAAATATATTTAATACAATTGTACATGTATAGCCTATATTAGATTGCTTGCTGTTTTGGGGAGGAGGGTGAAAAGGGAAGGAGGAGAAAAATACATAAATCAAAATCTTATAGAAGTGAATGTTGAAAAAAATCATCACTCTTAATGCACTCATAAAATATTTGACATTATAAAAAAAGAGAGAGAGAATTTGGATGCTATACTATTTTGTGTATACATGTTCACTATTGATATTACTTCATTGTCTATGATACCTTTTAGCAAAATGTAGTTTCCCTGAGTATCTCTTTTAATTAGGTCTATTTTTGCTTTTGGTTTGTCTCAGATCATGATTGCTGCTCCTTACTTTTTTTTTTTTTACTTCTGCTAAAATATAATTGATTCCATCTCAGCCCCTTATTTTAGCTCTGTGTGTCCTTCTGTTTTAAGTATGTTTCTTTTAAACAATATACTGTTGGATTCTGGTTTCTAATTCATTCTGTTATCCTCCATTTTATGACTCAATTCATTCCATTATTATTCATGATTATGATTTTTAACTGTGTATGTCCCTCCATGCCATTCTCTTCTATTAATCCTTCTTTTTTCTTTATCCTTTCTCCTTCTCAAAAGCTTGTTTTGCTTCTGACCACCGACTACCTTAATCTACCCTTTTTCTTATCACCCCTCCCCTTTCTTCATAATCCCTTTCCCTCCTATTTCCATGTTGGGTAAGAGAAATTGCTGTACTCAACTCTCTCTGTGTGTATACACATATATGTATAAGAATATTGTGTGTGTGAAATATTCTTACTTCTTTGAACCAGTTCAGATGAGAGTGAGGTTCAAGTATTGTCAGATGCCCCTCCAATTTTCCTCTCTCTTGTTTCTTCCTTGCACAACTCTATAATGTGATATCACTTTCTCATTCTTTCTCTCCCTTCCCCCTGATCCCACTGCATCTCTCTTTCTCATACTCCCATTTTTCTTCTGAGATCATTCCAACATGCCATTTAGGAATGTAAACAGTTTAACATTATAAAGTGTCTTGTGATTTCTCACTCATGTTTACCTTTTTATGCTTCTTTTACATGTCATATTAGAATGCCAAATTTTCCATTCATCTCTGGTCTTTTCATTAGTAATATTTGAAAGTCCTTTATTTCATTAAATATTCAGTCACCCCATCCCCCCAGTTTTGCTGGGTAGGTTATTTTTGTTTTTAATCCTAGCTCCTTTGCCTTCCAGAATATCATATTCCATGCCCTCCACTCCTACTTAGTGGTAGCTGCTAAATCCTGTGTGATGCTGACTGGAGCTCCACTGTATTTGAACTATTTTTCTGGCTACTTGCGATAGTTTGTCCTTGACCTGGGAACTCTGAAATTTGGCTATAATATTCCTGGAAGTTTTCATTTTGGAATTTTTTTCAGAAAGTGATTGGTAGATTCTCTCAATTTCCACTTTGTTTTCTGGTTCTAAGATATTGGGGGGTAGTTTTCCTTTAAAATTTCTTAAAATATGATTGCTAGGCTCCTTTTTTACATTTTAGACAAATACTAAAACTTATATACATAATGAGAAAAGAAAAAGAAACATTATAAACTTAAATATAAAATAAGAAAAGGAAAAAAGCATGTTGTGCACAGCAGAATGTAGGAGAGAATTCAGAATATATAGCAATAACTTTTCATTTCCAGAAAGCCTATGTACTAAATACTCCATATTATGTTGAAAGCTGTCCATCTTTTCTTTGCTTCCTGTAAATTTTCTTTTGTTCTCTGCTGTACTCTTTTTACTTTGTTCTTTTTTTCCTCTTTCTTCCCCCTCCCATCCCCTCTGGAGGCTACAATTAAGCATGGATATATTTATATATAGATATCAATGTATACATATATACACACATACATACATACATAAACACATACTTTCCCTAAAAGATTCTACTCCTAATCTTTGTTTTTGTTTGTGTGTCTCTTTTTTTCCTTTTCTCTCCTAACTCCTCTACTTTACTTCTACCCATTACCTTGCCCTCCTATTACTTAACCTACCCCCCCCACAACAACCCCTCCCTTATCCTCCCCTTCCCATAAATCAAAACATCCTTTCATACACCCCTTTGATTTATTCTCTCACTCTCTCCTATAAAGATCCTTTTCTTATGCTCCCAATAATCACTCCCTTATCTTCCCATTCCTGTTAATCTAAACACCCTTCTGTGTTTCCTTTGTAACCCATTCCCTCACCCTCCCCTCTTAAGATCCCTCCTTTATTCTCTCACCCTTCCCTATTCCCTTAGAGTTTTATTTCTTTCTAAATTTAGAAGACTTTTATATTCTTCTAGATGTTTATGTATTTTTCTCTTTTTACCCATTCCTGATGAAAGTAGGTTTCCAGAGCTAATAGCCCTCTTCCCCTATCTAATTCCTCTGCATTGGTTCTTCCTCTCACACCTCATTTGTATAAGAGAATTTCTCTTTTAACTGTTCTTTAATGGCTTTACTTTTTGAAGTCATATCATACTGAGGTCTACCTCAATCTTTCTTATAAGCTACCTAGTTACTAATAATCTTAGACAAAGATTTTTACATTTTACAAACATAAAAAGTAAACAGTCTATCATTATTGAGTCCCTTGTAATTGGTCAATTATATGTAACATATTTCTCTTGGCTCTTGTATATCAAATCCTCTATTAAGTTCAGGTTATTATTGTTGTTATTTTTAACAAAATCCTGAAAGTCTGACAATTCATTAAATATCCTTTTTTTCATTCAGAATTATGCTTAGCTTTACTGGGTATGATATTTTTCAGTCAGAAACCCAGTTCTTTGCTCTTCAATATATAGTGTTTCAAGACCTATGATCTTTCAGTGGCACCACTGCCAGGTCTTGTGTGATTCTAATTGTGGTACTGCCATATGTAAATTTTCTTCTTTGTTGTTCATAATGTTTTGTTCTTGACCTGGGGGTTTCAGAATTTGACTATAATATTCCTGTGAGTTTTCCTTGGAGGATCTCTTTCAGGTGGGAATCAATAGATTTTTTCTATTTCACTTTCCCATCTTGTTCTAATGTTTCAGGACAATTTTCTTTAATTATTTCTTGTATTATTGTATCAAGATAATTTTTGGATCATAGCTTTCAGTTAGTACTATTATTCTTATGTTTTCTCTTCTTGGTCTGTTCTCCAGATCAGTTGTTTTTCTTATGAGATTTTTCACATTCTCTTCTATTTTTTCATTCTTTATAATTTGTTGTTGTTTTAATTTCTTGACCTCTTATAACTTTGCTGGCTTCCCTTTGCCCAATTCTAATTTTCAAGGAATCATTTTGTTCCTTAAGATTCTGGATCTTCTTTTCTAATTGGTTGGATTACTTTTCACAATCTTATTTTTCTTTTACTTTTTTCCTCAATTTCTCTCATTTGATTGTTAAAGTCTTTTTTTAAGTTCTTCAATGATTTCTTTTTGGGCAAGTGACCATTTGACATTACTCTTTGGGAGGTAGAAGAGGGTTTCTTTGCTTCAGGATCCTTCTCTGAAGATAAACTCCAATCTTCTTTATTCCTATAGTAACTTTCAATGGTTGGATTTTTTTCTCCTTTGCCTGTGAATCTTTCTAATATTTTAGTTTTCATAATCAGTCCTGGAGTATGAGGAATGGTGCCTCTGGCCTCAAATCAAATTCAGTTCTTCCCGCTCACCTTGAACTCAAACCAAGACCTACAGCCTTCTCTAAGTACCCACAGCCAGCTGCCCCACTGTTTCTGCATTTACCAGATATGTGCTGGCTCCTTCTCACCCCTACCACATCTCCACAGCACAGCTAGGTTTGGCATTCCTTGTCAGCAGAGGTTTCCTGATCTTCCCCAATTCAGATGCCCAACTTGCCTCACTGTCCTGAGGGTAAAAATTCCAGTGGCTAGGGTCAGGGCATCCTCCCAACCTAGCCAACCTCAGGGCTTGCTGCTTGTTTTTTAAAGGGTCTCTAACCTGAAGGTGTTTACTCTTCACAGGGAGGAAACCTCATCCTGTTACTTCTCTTCAGATCTTCTCCAATTATGACAGGAAGACCCCTGTTCTGCCCCTACTCATTTATTTTCACCACTCTGTGTTCACCCCAAGGCACTATTTTATCTCTTTTCTGGTGGAAAATCTTAAGAACTTGAAATTTTCTGACCTACTCTGCCATCTCCCCAGAATCCTCTCTCTAATAATTCTCAAATTATCCCTCCTTGGTCTATTTTCCAGGACAGTTATTTTTCTTATGAAATATTTCACATTTTTCTTCTATTTTTCAATCTTTTGACTTTGTTTTATTGTTTCTTTATATCCTATAGAGTCATTAGCTTCCATTTGACCATTTCTAATTTTTAATAAGTGACTTTTTTAGTGAGATTTTGTACTTCTTACCATTTGACCAATTCAGATTTTTAAGAGATTATTTTCTTCAGTATTTTTGAACCTCTTCTACCTTCTGAGCAATTCTGGTTAAGGAATTATTTTCTTTAATTTGTGCCTCTTTTACCAAGTTGTTAATTTTATTTTCATAATTTTCTTGCTCTGTTCCCATTTTTATGTACCATTAAGTCCATCATCTTTTTGTTAGAAGGTGTATAGCTTGCTTCATTATCAAGTGGTGGTCAGCCATTGACTATTGTACTAAGTTTTTCAAAATAATTTATCCTTACGACTTCATTGTTAAAGTGTAAATTGCTCTGGTTCTACTCACTTCACTCTATATCAGTTCATAGAAGATTTCTCAGGTGTTTCTAAAATGGTGACCTCTTCATTTTTTTATAGAACAATAGTATTTACATATCATGATTTGTTCAGTTATTCTCCAATTAACGAGCTACCCCTTTGCTTCTAGTTCTTTGTCATAACAAAAGGAGTAGCTACAAATTTTTTGTGCATACATATGATCTTTGCCTCTTTCTTTGATATATTTAGGGGTATATAGAATTTGTATCTAATTCTAGTATCAATGGGCATGCACAGTTTTGTAACTTTTTGGTTAAGGTTTTTTAAATTGTTTTCCAGAACAGCTGTACCAATTCATAACACTACTAACAATGCATTAATATCTCTGTGTTTCCAATATTTTTTACTCATTTTTGTTAATTTGATGGATATAAGGCAGAACCTCAGAGTGTTTTCATTTATATTTTTCTAATCATTGTTAACTTGGGGTATTTTTATATGGCTATTGATAACTTGGATTATTACTTTTGATAACTGCTTGTTGATATCCATTGGTCATTTAAATAGTGGGAAATGGCTCTTGTTCTTTTTTTTTTTTTTTTTGCTTTTTGTGGGGGGGAGGGCAATTGGGGTTAAGTGACTTGCCCAAAGTCACATGGCTAGTAAGTGTGTCAAGTGTATGAGATTGGATTTGAACTTGGGTCCTCCTCACTCCAGGGCCAGTGCTCTATTCACTGTGCCACCTGGCTCTTGTTCTAATAGATTTACATCAGTTACTTAAATATCTTGGAAATGGGGCCTTTATTAGAGAAACTGGTTGCAAAAATCTTTCCCCATTATTTGTTACCCTTATAATTTTTACTACATTAGATTTATTTGTGCAAAATCTTTTAAAATTTATATTATCAAAGATGTCTATTTTCTCTCCTATGATCATTTCCATCTCTAATTTGGCTATGGATTCTTTCCTTGCTAATAGTTATGAAAGTGTTCCTCTCCTCACTCTTCTAATTGGTTTATGCTATGACCTTTTACATTTGAGTTATTTTTTTAGAGTTTATATTAGTATATGGTTTGAAATAGTGTTTGGCACTTCATTTTTGTCAAACTGCTTTCAGTTTTTCTAGCAGTTTTTGTTGAATGAGTTCTTATCCCAATTGTTTTACTCTTTGGCTTTACTAAACACTATATGGCTATGGTTATTTGTTTCTATTTTCGTGTTCCTAATCTACTTCACTGATTGACTTTTCTATTTCTTGTCTAGTACCAAATAATTTTAGTGATTACTACTTAATAGCATAGTTTGATATCAGGGACTGTTAGACTTATTTACTTCTCGCTTTTTTCATTATTTCCTTTGAAATTCTTGATGTTCCTCCAGATGAATTTTGTTGTCTTTTTAAAAAAAAATATATCTATAAGGCAATTCTACATATATAAACTAATTTAGGTGATATTGTCATTTTTAGTATATTGATGTGGCCCAGGTATTATCATGTGATCCCTTTCAAGTTATTTAGGTCCATCTTTATTTCTATAAAGACCTGTTTGAGGTTGTTTCCTATAGTGCTTATGTATGACTTGGTAAGTGGACTCCCAAATATTAATACATTCTATTTTTATTTTGAATGAAATTTATCTATCTCTTCCTGCTACATCTTGTTGGAAATGTATTTTAAAGTTCATAACTTGTATCTTTATCTTATATCCTGCCACTTTGCTGAAGTTCTTAGTCGTATCAATTAGATTTCAATGGGCTCTCTATGGTTTTGTAATTAGAATATCATACTGTCAGCAAAAAGTAGATAAGTTTCTTTCTTATTTTCCTATGTTTGTTCCCTTGATTCATTTTTTCTTATTGTCATACTTAGTATTTCTACAACTAAATAAAATAGTATTAGTGATAATGTAATTCCTTTTTATCCTTGATCTTATAACCATCTTTTGTTTTTCTCAGTTACATATAATGCTGACCCTCAATTTTGTATAGGTACTATTTTTTCATATTAAGGAAAGGTTCATTAATGCTTTTTTAATGATTTTTAGCAGAAATGGGTCTTGTATTAGCAGAAATAGGTCAGATGCTTTTTCTGCATCTATTGATATAATCATGTGATTTTAAAATGTTTTCAATATAATATAGCCTACTATAGTCATAATTTCCATATTACAACTGTATTCCTGGTATAAATCCAAGTTGGCTGTAATGAACAATCTTTCTGATGTGTTGCTATTGACCTTTTGCTAACATTTTATTTTAAATTTTTGTTCGAGTATTCATTAGGGATGTTGATATATAGTTTCTTTTTTTTTTGTCTTTTCTAGTTTAGGTGTCAAGACCATATTTATATAAAAAAAGGAATTTAGTAGGCTACTTTCCTTTCCTTTTTTAACAAACAGTTTATGTAATATTGTAATTGATTATTATTTGAGTACTTGATAAAATTCACTTGCAAATACATCTGGTTCTGATTGTTTTTTCTTTGTGAATTCATTTATGTCTAATTCAATTTATTTTTCTGAATTTGGTTATTTAAGTTCTCTATTTAATTCTTCTATTCATCTGAACATTTTGTATTTTGATATATAATTGGGCAAAATCATTTCCAATGGTTTTCTTACCATTATCTTCAATTATTTTTAATTGTCCTTTTCCATTTTTGTTGTAAAATATTTTACTTTCCTATCTCTTAAAAATGAGACTAGTTGTTTATCTTTCTTATTAGAAATTTTAAAAATTCCCCCTAAGGGTAGCTTTAACTACAACAAACTAACTAATGGTTAATTTATTTTATTTTTTTTGTTTGTTTGTTTTTGTTAAAGAGATACTCCTAATTTTACTTATAAATGTAATGGGGATTGGGTTGGGTTTGTTTGTTTGCTTGCTTGCTTGCTTTTGATTTTTAACCGCTACTCAGAATTATTACTTTGGAATTTATTTTATACTTTTTAGGGGATTTTTGGCTACATTTCCAATTCACTTATTTGTTCTTTCATTCTTATTGTTAATGAAAATATTTAGAGACATACATTTCTCCCTACAGAACTTTGACTGCATACCAAAAATCTTGCCATGTTCTCTCATTGTCATCATTTTCTTTGACAAAATTCTCTATTGCTAATTGGTTGTATTCTTTGACTCACCAAGTCTTTTATATCAAGTTATCTGTTCTTTAATATCTTCTTCAAAGACTCTTTATAGAATATAATTTTGTTGATTTGTCAGTAAAGGATTGTTTAAATTTTCTGCTTTGCTGCAGTTGTTTAAGTTAGGATTTTAATGCTATATGTGACCAGTTTTTGTAAGGAAGCCATATGCTACTTAGAAAAATGTATGATCTTCTCAATTTTGATTTAGTAATATCAGAAATGAACCACATCTAAATTTCTTAAATTTGAATCATGACTTAAGCTACTTTACTTTTTATATTTTTGTTAGATTTCTTTAGATCTGAAAGTTGGGGACACTGAGGACCCCAACTCTTACTTTGACAATTTTCTCCCTGTAAATTATTTAACTTTTGCTCTAAGTGTTTAGATGCTATACCATTCAGTAGGTATATATTAATTCATAGTCTATGGTGCTTTTAGCATAATGTAATTTTCCTGTCTATCTCTTTTAATCGTGTTTGTTTCTACTGTTGTCTTATGTAAGATCATAATTACTCTTCCTGCCTTTTTTTTTCAGTTTTCCTGAAGCATAATAGATTTTGATGCAGTCCTTCATTTTAATTCTATGCAGAACCCTATTTTCTAAGTATGTTTCTTATAAACAACATATTGCTGGATTCTTGTTTTTAATCTGTTCTCTTACCCTTCTCCATTTTGTGAAGTCATCCTGTTCATATTCACAGTTTTGATTGTTAATTGTGCGTTTCCTTCTATCCTGTATCCTTATCCGTATTGCTCTCTTTGCCCCTGCTCCATTCTTATAAAAAAGAAAACAGTGAGAGCAGAGGAACATTAACACTAGTGATCTACATTTAAATTTGCTTCCATTCCAACACTCATATTCTTTTCAACTCACTTATTCCCCAAACATAGGTCTTTGAAATGTGGCATATAACCTTTTTTTAGAGCATCATTTTTAGAAGTTTAAAGATTAGATAATCTCTTCTCAATTTATTGTCCAAATCAGTTATTTTTAATAGATATACCTTAAATATATTTTTTTAAATTGAATTGGACAATAAATTGAAAAGAGATTATCTAAGAATCATTAGATTTCCCAAAAGTGACACTTTTAAAAAGACTATATGCCATATGCCTTACATATAGGGGTAGGTAGGTAGCTTAGTGGACAGAGCACTGAGCCTGGAATCAGGAAGACATGAGTTCAAATTTGGTCTTAGATGCTTGCTAGCTGTGTGACCCAAGGCAAGTCAATTAACCCTGTTTGCCTCAGTTTCCTCTTCTGTAAAGTGAACTGGAAAAGGAAATGGAAAACCACTCCAATATCTTTGCCAAGAAAACCCCAAATTGGGTCATGAAGCATCAGACATGACTGAAACAAGAACAACAACCTTACATATTCTTGCATTTTTAGTCTTCTGATTTTGTTTTATTGTTTCTTATTGCACAGAATCATTTTCTATTTGGTCCATTTTGATTTTCAGTCAGTCTGTCTCTTGATTATGATTTTACCCATCTTGTACTAAGCTGTGTGAGTTGGGTTATTCTATTGCCTCTTGCTCTACCATATTGAGTCCTCACCTATATTGCAATCCTCTTAATTAACTCTTGAAAATATAACTCTGATTTCTTGTTCTATTTCTAGCCTGCCTTCTTCCTAAAATGTTTTGAGGAAATAGCAAGATTTTTTATTCCCTCTTAAACCCCTACAAAATTGGAAAATAATACAGACATAAAAATTTAAGATCAATAGCAACATCAAGGAAATAACACATACCATATTTCATTATCAGGCTTTCCAATAAGTTTATATTGAGATGTGCCTGGAATGATCCTCCTTCCCTTTTCTGCTAAACACCTTGGAAAAAAACATTATATTTTGTGCCCCCCCCCCCACACTTCTTTTCTTCTCACTCTCTTTTAAATCTACTGCAATCTGACTTCTGGCCTAATAATTTTCAGAATATTTTCTCTCTAAAATTGTCTAATCTGATGGACTTTACTAGAACTTCTTCCTGCCTGACTTCACTGTAGCATTTAGCAGAGTTGATCACTTTTTCCTAAATCCTCTATCCTCTCTGGGCCTTTGAGATACTTCTCTGTCTTATTGCCACCCCCACACCCCCATCTGATTGCCCCTTTCAATTTTTGCTGGATTTTTGTCTTTGTTATAGCCCATAATTGTGGATGGCCCCAAAGACTATGTCTTGGGCCCACTTTTCTTATCTCTCTCTCCACTCTCTCCATTGGTGATTTCATCAGCTACCATAGATTTAGTTTTCATCTCTAAGCAGAATATGTCTATGTTTATATATTTCTATGCTTAGAAGCAATCCTATATCTCCAACTACCTACTAGACCTTTTTAACTGATGGCCCCCAAATATCTCAAATTCAACTTATCCAAAACAAAACTCATTATCCTTCCCCTCAAACCATTCTCTTTCCCCAATTTCTCTATTATAGTTGATGGTACCATCATCCTCCCATTCACCAAGGCTTATAACCTTGGCATCATCCCCAATTCCTTACTCTCAAACACCCCACATATCTACTCAGTTGCCAAATACTGTCAGTGCTATCTTTATAAAATCTCACATATATGTCACTTTCTCTCCATTCATATAGTCATTACTCTAGTACAGGACTTTATTTCCTATTACCTGGAGTCAGGAAGACCTGCATTCCAATCTTGCTCAAACATTTAGTTTTGTGATCCTAAGCAAATTATCTGTATTACAATAGAAATTATTTATATCTATGTATCCTATTTCATCTATAAAATGGATATAAAATAGTATATTTAATAATATATAACAATAATAGTATGATAATAGCAATAATTACCTCCAAGGGTTATTGTAAAAATAAAATAAAGCACTTTGCAAAGTAGTCTATATAAATATTATTGTTATTATTATTACAAAAACCTTCTATCGAGCTACCTTCCAAGTAGCTTTACCAGTGCATCATGTCACCCTCTTATTTAATTGACTTCAGTGACTCTTTTATTATTTTCAGGATCAAATATAAATTCCTGTTTGGCATTTAAGGCTCTTCACAACCTGGTCTCCCCTTGTCTCCCCAGTCTTTTCACACCTTTACTCCCTTCACAATCTCTAAGGTCCTGTTATGTTGATTTTCATACTGTTCATTGAACACAATTCTGTGCCTTGAATTGTTGGGCCCCGGGTCTGAAATACTTTCCTTACTTACCCCTGCCTCTTGACATCTCTGGGAAGACAGAGCTTCAACCCTCCTCCCTTCAGCAGAGACCTTCCTAGATCCCCCAACCATGTGAGCCTTCTCCTCTAGGCTACCTTTCTTCTACTCTGCGTGAGTCAAATATGTATCTTTGTGTTTCCATGCTGGCTCCACGGTTAATTGGTAAGTTCCTTGAGGACAGGGATTATTTTTGTGTTTTTGCTCTACTTGGTATCCCCAGCACTCAGTACAGGTTCTAGCATAGAGCAAGGGCTTCTATTAGATAATATATATTATATAATAAATATGTGCTGATTGATCAATGCTTCCAAGTACACCAGTGTACTTATGACCTCAATGGTAGATGTAACAGAAGGGTAATACACCCTGGCAACCACAGCTCTGTGCCTCCAAGGAACTCTGCCGAGAGAAGGGAGGAAAAGCTAAGGAGAGCCAAGAGGAAGTGAAGGGATGTGATGCTAGAAGTGAGAACTGGAGAGCTTGAGGTCAGAGGTGCATGGGCAGAGGAGACAAGGCAGTGATCAGGGTTGAGCTTCTCTCTGTGTCTGGCCTTCACATTCCAAAAATAACCATACCACTGGTGGATCATTAACCATGGAGAGAAGTAGGCTTCTGAAAATACTGCCAGTGACAACACACTAACCATGTATGCACCAGCTATCGGGATTTCTGTCCATATCAAATCCAGAGCCCATGTCTTGGTGCCATGAGGAAGAGTTCAGACCAGGATATGGAGTTCTGGAGTATTTCATCTAAGTGCTAAAAATATCAAAAGAACCCACAGATAGGAAAATATTGAAGGTGAGAGAGAGATTGGGAGTCTTGGTAAAGGGCAATATTCTGGTGACCATGGAAGGGAGTGAGACCAAGGGTTCAAGTAGGGGCATGGGTTGACTTTGTCAAGGACAAAGACCACTTCATCAGTGACAAGAAAGAAAGAATGGAGAGTGGAAGATGATGGCTAATGGATACTGAATCAAACATCAGGTAAGGATTGAATTACATTTCCTATTCTCAAAGGAACAGTGACTAGAGAAGAATAAGGAGGATAATAATAACAATAATAAGCATTTAGATAGTACTTTAATGTTGCAAAGAGCTTTGCATATGTTATTTCATTTGATTACCATAACAACCCTGGAAAGTAGGTACTATTTTTATTATTCCCATTTTACAAATGAGAAAACTGAGGTTGAGAAAGGGTAAGTGACTTGTGCAACGTCATACAATTAGCATCTGAGACAGAATTCAAACTCAAGTCTTCCTGATTCTGAGTCTGATTCCCTGTCTTCTCTGCTACCTAAAATACTAAACAAACCGACCTTGTCTTCTCTAGAAATCCTGAATCCTGATTGGCCTATGTACTGTCTTGGCATAGTCCAGACAGAATACCTAAGACTAGCTGAAGAAATTCAGCTGCAGAATAGATGTTTTATATGTTATTTATGACTTATCGATTCTATGCAAAAAGAGCAAAAAGCTATAAAGAGTACCCAGCATACTTAGCTCTTCCTATGGGGAAGTACATCTATCATGTCAAAGTCACGTGTCTAGGACTCAGTGAAATCCACAAGTGAAAACCACAAGATCAAGGAGGATGTAGGATTTTTCTTGGGGATGTGCTCAGAGCTATTCTTTTTTTTTCAGCCAAAGAAAAGCAAAGTTTATTAAAAGTTCACCATATTGGGTAGACTCAAGGAGACTCGGTATCTATAAGGCTTATATTGGAAAATTCTATGGCACTCTCATCTCAGAGCTATTCTGATTGAATAAATGTAATCAATCAACAAGCATTCATTATGTGCTTACTGTCTCCCAGGCTCTGTGTCAGGTGATGAAATCCAAAGATAACAAGGAAACCAGTCACTGCCTTTGTGGAGATTGCAATCAAGTGCCACTCTGGGAGGGATTCTACAGTGGAAAGATTAAAGAAAGCCCGAGACATGCCCTGGCTAACCAGGAGATCCAGACAGTGTGACTCGTCAGACATTTCAGGTCTGAAGTGAAAGTTTTTCAGCCCCTCAAAGTTGTTTTCATCTTTGGAGGGAGTATAAAGTGTATAATGGGTCATTTTAATGCAATATCCCCTTCAGAGTTTACTCTATCAACTTTCATTGGGACTGGTAGATTGGGTCTTCAAAGGGAAATCTCAAGGATTTAGAGATAACTCCAGAGGTGGATAGTCTCCTAACACTGTAGTTCATGAGCCCCTACCAGTGTACTTCTCTTCAGCTATCAACCAGTAATATCATTTAAGTCTTTAGCATAGGCATTTACTCAAATCAGGAACAGTAGGAAAAAGCATTTCTCCCAAAGCTGCTGCATACTCCCACATAGAGTTTAAAGGGTAGGAAGAGTGGGCAGATAATGAGGCATACGTGGAGAGTATATCTGACCAAGCCAACTTAAATCTCTGGAACTGCAGGATCTCCATGTTCTTCTTTCTCTGGAGGATGCTCACATTTTTTTTTGGCATGGCACTACTGATGGCCAAGTTGTTCAGCTGCTCATCTGGACTTGCTCCTCAAAGAGCACAGTATTTCTACTAGAAGGGGGGAGATCTGAGTGAAGCAGTTTACTCAACTGCTTGATTAGCTCTTCATTGGTCTCCATTGCTGCTGGACTGAAATGGGAAGATAGTTCAACTTCTGGGCAAAGCTGTTGCCAGACTGGGCTGGGCAGATTGCTCTGCCACTAGGCTCTCTCCAGAGGATGCTGTCTCTGCTGGATTAGCCAATCTACTGCACTCCTACTGTACTCCCTGGGCTTGCTTTTTTTTTTTTTTTAAAGCAATTGGGGTTAAGTAACTTGCTCAAGGTTACACGGCCAGTTATTTTTGGGTGTGGTGCTAAGTATCTGAGACTGGATTCAATCCCAGGTCATCCCGACATTGGGGCCAGTGCTCTTACTCACTGAGCCACCTGGCCGCCCCTATGGATCACTTTTAACACTACTTCTTCTATATGACAAAACTATTTTCAGTAATCATGAAATGAAATGAATAGCTATGAATGATAATAATGATATAAAATTATCAATAGCCAAAAAAGAAAAATAGAAAAAATAAAATAAAAGAAATAGAACAAAAATTTTCTTGTATTGAGATATATACATATATGTATATATATGTATGTGTGCACACACACATATATGTATATTCATTCCAGTAAAAAAAAACACAAAAGTTGCATGTAAAAAGGAAAATAGTAATGGTATAATATAAGGTACTTTTACATTACATTGATATATTTTTAAAAGGGGGAAAAATGTATGGCTACATAATGATGTCACATTAATGAATATTAATATTGTAGTTTCTGTTTTTGACCCTTCACTTTTTTAATAATGTTATAAAAGTGATCCTCACATACTCATATAATAAATATCATAACCACATTTGTCAACCCACCGTTGATCACAACTGATCAGAGAACACTTTTTGTTAGTTTAAGCTTTGAAAAATGTCTTTCTCATGAAGTAATAGATATACAACTAGTTAAGAAAAATCTTAAACATAAGGATATGTTTGGCAGAGATTTAGAGAAATTCCATTTCACACATGAATTTTATGAAAACTGAAATATGTACAAAAGGTATAATTTAGGTAACTCCTAAACTGTACCACTGATATATTATACTTTATTGATTTATTCTTTAGTTTTAAAACAATTAACAGTATAAAAAGAATAAATTTCCATTTTAAAGGTTTTTGTTCAAATTCAGTAAGACATTTCATGTGTAAGCTAAAATTTGGACTCAAAACAAAAAAATTACAAAACAAAATAAAACTACACCTTGAAGCTTTTCTGTTTCACTGTTTTAAATTTTAAACATAAATAAAAACTACAGTGGTCACAGAGCATGACAGGATTGATGTAACTCAGATTTGGTTTCTTTGTTTTTATAATCACTGTGCTATCATTATTTATTTCAAATACATTATTTAATGATAGGAATATATAGGATCAAAGAGGCTGAAGATGTGAACATTGACTGAAGTGAGCTTGAATGATTCAGAGCCATTATGAACTTACCCTTCAAACAAGTTTCGAAGCTGAGGGAGCCAGGGGCTGACTATGGTCATGCAATAATTGTTAGAACCTAAGCAAACAAATATTCTTTTCAGGGAGGAGTATTTTCACTGGCATTGTTTAGAATTGCTTGCACATGGTGGTAATAAAAGCAGAATGACTTTTTGATGATTTTATTATAATTTTAAAACTCTGCAGACAATCAGAGAATTAGACTTTTATGAAGCTATTTTACAATAGATAGCACATTGAACCTAGAGTCACAAAGTTCTGAGTTCAAATTGGGCAAGGCATTTCACTGCTCTGTTCTTGAGCTTACTCAACTATAAAACAGGATAACAATAGCACCTACTTCCAGGGTTGTTGTAAGGGTCAAGTAAGATAATATTTGTAGAAATATTTGTGAAGTTTAGAATAGTGCCTAACACATAGTAGGTTAACACATAAATGTTAGCATGAGCAGCATTATTACTATTCTTTATTACCTATACCCTGAACAGACACTCCTAGGCCCTGAACCTTGCTATGCCAGAGTGCCATATAAGGGATACAGGACAAAGGTTTTGAAGTCACCTGTGCTGGGTACAAGTTCATTGTCTCAATGGTCTCTAAATAGGCATAGGATATATATGTGTCTGTATATTATAACACTCTAATTATAATATGCTATATATTATGTATACATATATATTATACACATACATATATACACTTGTGTATACATACACTGCATGTATAACCCCTCAATTCCAGTGCTTTCCCTCTTTTAATTATTTCCTGTTTATCCTGTTACTTTCTTTATATATATCTGTTTGAATGTTGTCTTCCCCATTAGATTATAAGCTTCTTGAGGGCATGGACTATCACTTGCCTCCTTTTTTATACCTAGCACTTATCACATTGCCTGGCACATAGTAGGCATTTAATAAATGTTTATTGAATGAATACACACATATATATACTATATAATTATGATATGTATATGCATATATGAATATATGTATATGTGTGTATATACATATATATATGTCCTATTTCTAAAATGTAGGTCCTTTGTACCCGAAATGGCATTTTTAGTTCAATTTCTTTGCCCTTCCTGACCTTCAACTTTGCAAAACCTAAAGTCTTATTATATGTGTGTCTGTATTTTGGGGGATAAATCCAATTCACTTGTCCAACCCATACTTGAGTTTGAATCACCCCTATGACATATCAGAAAAGTTGCCCCCCAAGTCTTTGCTCTACAAAGAAGGAAACCACTACCTTGCTAGGCAGCCCATTCTTCTGCATAGCTCTTCTGGTGAGAATTTTTACATTTCATTTCAATTTCAAGCTTGAGTTTGCTCCATTTTTAGCATCTACTAATTAAGCCATCAATAGTTTATAAAGTTTTCAATTGCAACATAATTATCCTAGTTTCACGAAAATCTGGACAATTTCTTCCAACTTCAAAGTTAAGATCAAGACAGAGCCAAAGTGAGGCTGATTTGGCTTTGCCCCAGAAATGCCTCAGACAGTGCTTCTGGACAGTAGGAAAGTATAGCCACTACACCTTAATTAGGAGAATATGTCACAACTTTGTTCTGAGGTATTCAAGAGCTATTTAATCACACCCATGTTAGTCTCGATGTGTAGAAAAATCTTTTTTCAGATTTCAGGGGGGAAAAAAGGTGAGGTTTATTACATATTTTCACAAAAGTCACCGAGTTATATATCTGACATCAAGTCATATTTTGCAAATGTGAAGCTCTAAAAGGGACCTGAATGTCATAAGGTTTGGAGTTCCCACACTATACTTAAACTTTCTGCCACACTTGCCAGCAAAGAGCACACCTTGAACTTTTGTGACCTTGCTGTCAGAAACCCCTCCCATGCACCCCAGACTCTGGCTCAGAGTTTCTTTGGGCAATCACACCTGAGATTTAAGAAACACTCCATAGGCAAACCTCAAAATATGTACCATGGCTTCCCACTCACATCTGGAACCATCCATCACAAACCACCCCTGCACAGGGCAGCTTTTTTCCCTTTTCTGGCAAAATTCAATGGAGACCTAGCTATAGGACCAAGTCTGAACAAAATAGTGAAGTGGGTGATGACTGTCTTCAATGGCTACCTCTTGCCTCCTGTTCTCCACATTTCATCTTTATTTTATCCTCTTAGCATTGAACTCCTTAGATAACTGAGTCTCATGTTGGTTTCACTGGCCCAGGGTTCCTCATTGCAGCTCCGACCAAGCTAGCCCTCCCCCTGCCAAGAAGCTCTCCAGATTTCTACTCCTCATCAAAACTTAAATGTTCTGTTTCTCTTTTCCTCAGCATTCAGCCAATCCATGCTATGTGATCAGTAGGCAATAAGGAGTGAATGTGTTCCCACCCTATGTAGCATGTTTTCATTTCAATATGAGCTTCTTAGAGGTACAGAGCCTTTATCCAAATGAGCTATTCTTGGCAAAAATTCCATGCATCATGTCAGGACTAATGAGAGTGTTTGAGAGTAAGATTGTCCTGCAGCACTGCTCAAGTAATACTATAGGTAGCCATGCACTCTGCCTAACCTTATGCATGGTTCTTAATGTTACCATCACCCAGAAATGTTAGAAAATAGAGAAGAAAAATAATTTTTTATTGAAATGATTTTTAGTCTTTTTGAAATCCAAATGATTTTTGGACTTTTTGAATATTCATTCCCAAAATGCATATATGTAACATGAATTTGCATATATTTGCATGCATATGCAAAAAACAGTAGGTTCTTATATTCTCTATATCTCTTAGCCGGTTGTGATACCTTAAAGATGCAGTCCACTGCAAAAAAAAATTGCATATAAAAGTAGACCTGTTCCCTTTCCAAATTTTCATTAGGAATGCCTACATGTATACATAGACCATAAATAATTCATATCAATGAGAAAACAAGCATATACATCAATTGTTGGTACATTATTGATTATCTTTTCCTACTGGCACGTTTGATTGGAAAGTGGGAAGGAGGGAATCTTCCCTTCTTTCAGGAGTCTTAAGAATCAGTATCGACAATTAGCCCATTATAATTGTGTTGCCTTCTGCAGTCCTGTGCTGTATAGATTTGATCCCATCCTATTCACTCATCTTGGCTTCATCTTTCCTTCAAATACCACTTCTTCACATAATTCATTGGGTTGCAGGATTCAAATTTGGTAGTTTCACCACCCTTGACAATGAGAACAGGATGTTATCAACACATCAACAGATGTTCCATCACATGTCTTTTTACCATATGTATATGCATACTTATATGTGCATGTATATATTTATATTGAAGCCACCTTACCAAATTAATGTCTACTGCAAAAGGTGGCTTTTTAATAAACAAATTAATTCGTGTTTCTGACTAGGGCTAGAACTGCCACATCCTGCCAGTGGGCAGGTCAGGAAAGCACTAGGACATTTCCAGTGTGGGCAGTGTGTGTGTGTGTGTGTGTGTGTGTGTGTGTGTGTGTGTGTGTGTTGGAAGGAAACGTAGCATGCATGAGGGAGAGCCAAAAGTTGATACTAGAGGCTAGAGATCAACAAAAGATTTAGAAATTAGTAAAGGAAAAAGCCCAGAGGATAAGAACAAGGTCACTTGGATGGACTCCAAAAAGAAGCTAGATTCCCTAGGATGGACTTCAGTAAGGACTCAGGCCCAGGACTACATCCTTTATGCAGTTCAAAACTATCCACTTCCAGGAAGTCTTATACTACAAACTCCCACTTAACCTGCTTCATACACATTTAGGTTCACAGGCCTCACCTTAGAGGGGGCCTTAAAGGTCATCCAATCCAGCTCCCTCCTTTTCAAGATGAGAAAACTGAGGTCCAATTTGTGGTGTGTTCAGTGTTGTATAAATCATATGTGGAAGAACTGGGATATGAACTTGGGCCTGTGAATTTAAGTTCAGAATCCTTTCTGCTATGCCTCCCTAATGTAATACTTATCTTATTTTGCTTTTGTTGCTGTAATGCTTTTTAATTGTGCTTTAATTTATTCCTTGGTCTGTTTTCTTCTACACAATTAGATAACAAGTTTTGGGGACTGGCATGTAGCTGCAGTTTCTCGTTCATTCTCCTGCTACAGGTCTTCATAAGACATTGTGCAGAGAATGCTTTGGATTTGAGTGTAGCTCTGATTAATTTTCACTTACTATCACTTCGTAGTTCTTATGGTTTGATTAATTTTCACTTACTATCACTTTGTAGTTCTTATGGTTTGATTGTCCTTCGTTCTCGAAGAGGGCCAAAATGATATTGCTATGACAGAGTCAAGTTTCAGTGTGTTCGACTGTGACTGGTCAGACCAATTCAAGCTTGAGATGTTCTACCACAGGTTAGGCACAAATAGTCTGTGTGAACATTTGGGGTAGCTTCTCTAAATTTGCACATCCTGCATTTCCTTTGAGCTGTTTCCATTTTTCTTTGCTCATAGAACACAGAACCTTCTCTGCCATGGGCACGCCAGGCTGAGTGGTCCTGTGCCAGTGTCTCCCATGTCACACAATCAATTCCAAAGTTCTTAAGAGAGACCTTGAGAGTGTCCTTGTATTGCTTCTTCTCACCCCGTGTGAGTTCTTCATAAAAGAATCTTTTTGGCAAATGTACATTTTGCATTTAAACAACATGACCAGCCCATTGGAGTTGTGCTCTCTGAAGCTTGGCAGCTTAGTTCGAGTAAGGTCCTCAGTATCTGGTACCTTATCCTGCCAGCTGATCTTCAGAATCTTCCTAAGACAATTCAAACATAAGTGATTCAGTTTCTTGGCATGGTATACTGTCCAGTTTTCACAGGCATAAAACAATGAGGTCAGCACAACAGCTCTGATGGCCTTCAGTTTGGTAGGCAACCTAATATCTCTTCTCTCCCCTACTTTTCTTTGGAGCTTCCCTAACAGTGCATGCATCAATCTCATTAGCAATGTGTACATCCCTGGAAAGTACACTACCAAGGTAAGTGAACTTACCCACAGCATTCAAGACTTCTCCATTTGCTGCAACTGATGGTTGCATGTATGGATGGTGTGGAGGTGGCTGATGAAGCACTTGTAGATTTTTATGTTAATTGTTAGGCCAAAATTAACACAAGCAGCAGAGCTCTCAGCTTCAGAGGTTGCATTGAGCGCACAATCATCTACAAACAAACAAAAAAAAAACCATGCACCAATACTCCCTCCACTTTGGTCTTGGCTTGTATCCATTTCAAGCTGAAGAATTTACCATCAGTGCGGCACCTTACCTTGATGCCTTGTTCATCCTCATTGAAAGCATTTGGACATAGTTACAAATTTCTCTCTAGTTACATATCTGTTACATATTTCATAGTTACACATTGTTCTGCCAATTCATATCTTCACCAACAATGCATTAGAGTACCTGTTTTCCCACAGCTCCTCCAACATTTGTCAATTTCCTCTTTTGTCATCTTTCCCAGTGTAATAAGTAAGAGATGAAACCTCAGCATTGCTTTAATTTACATTTCTCTAATTAATAAATATTTAAAGTTTTTTTTCATATGATTATTGATAGCTTGAATTTTTTCTAAAACTTCCTGTTTGACCATTTATTTGACCATGTATTTATTAATGTATCTTAATCTTATAAATTTGTATCAATTCCCTAGATATCAAGGATATGAGACCTTTGTAAGAGAAACTTGCTTCAAAAAATTTTTCTCAGTTACCTGTTTCCTTTCTACCTTTAACTATACTATTTCTAAAATCTTTTAATTTCATCTGTTCAAAATCATCCATTTTATCTCATGTGATACACTCTCTTTTATTTGTTTGGTAATGAACTCTTCTCCTAACCACAAATCTGACAGTTAATTTCTTCCTTAACTCCACTAAATTGTTTTTGATGTGACTCTTTATATTTGGTTCATATATTCACTTGTAACTTATCTTGTTATGGTATGTGAGATATTGGTATAAGCCTAATCTTTGCCAGATTGCTGTCCAGTTTTCCAATTAGTTTTTGTGAAATAGTTCTTCATCTAGTATTTGGGATCTTTAGATTTATTGAACAATATGCTTCTTTTTTTGTTTTGTTTTGCTTCTGTGTGTTGTGTATCTAATCTGTTCCATTGATCAATTTCTCTCTCTTTTTTAACTAGTTTGCAACATGGTACCCATACCCTTCTTTTTCACCTTTTTTCATTATTACCCTTGAGATTCTTGACCTTTTGTTATTCCATATGAATTTCATTACTATCTTTTCTAGCTCCCTAAAATATTTCTTTGGCACTTGATTAGACAAAGTACTGAATAAGTAAACATGCATGTCATATTGTAATTTTTATTATATTGGCTTGATCTACCCATGAGCAATAAATGTTCCTCCAATCATTCAGGTCTGTATTTCTTCAAAGAATGTTTTATACTGAGGTCGATATAGTTCTGGATGAATCTCAGTAGATAAACTCCCAAATCTTTAACAGCTTCTATAGTTATTTTAAATGGATTTTTCTCATTCTAACTTCTATACAGGAATTCTACATGAATTTATTTTTTTTTTACTTTTTTTTAAGCAATTGGAGTTAAACAACTTTCTCAAGGTTACACTGCCAGTTATTTCTTGGTGTGGTGCTAAGTATCAGAGCCCAGATTCGATCCCAGGTCATCCCGACTCTGGGGCTGGTGCTCTTACTCACTGCACCACCTGGCCACCCCTAAGCAATTGGGGTTAAGTAACTTGCTCAAGGTTATACGACCAGGTGTTTCTGAGTGGGTGCTAAGTGTCTGAGCCCGGATTCGATCCCAGGTCATCCCGACTCTGGGGCTGGTGCTCTTACTCGCTGTGCTACCTGGCCGCCCCTACATGAATTTATTTTTATCCTGTAATTTTATATCTTGTAATTTTATATCCTGTAATTTTTTTGGTTATTAGTTATTTCAGTTAATTTGGTTCAATCTCTATGGTTCTCTCAGAACTCCATCACATCTGTAAAAATGATCATTTTGTTTCCTTTTTGCCTTTGCTCATTCCCTCAATTTCTTTTTCTTATCTTATTGCTATCGCTAGTATTTATAATATTGTGTTAAGTAGTAGTGGTAATAATGGGCATTCTTGATTTTCCCCATCTTACTGAAAAGGCTTCTAATTTTTCCACATTACATATAATGTTTGATCTTGAGATCAAATATAAAATGCCCTGTTTGGCATTCAAATCCCTTCATAAACTAGGCTTCTCCTACCTATCTAGTCTTCTTATACCTTATTCTCTAATACATACTCTTTGATCCAGTGACACTGGCTTCTTGACTACTCCACAAACAAGAAGTTCCATCTCTTATCTCCAGGTATTTTCTCTGGCTGTCTCCCATTCCTGGCATACTTTGCTTCCTCTGCTCTACCTACTTATATTAATTCTCAGCTAAAGTCTATTTTTTTTATTTTGCTTTTTGGAGGGGAGAAGGCAGGACAACTGGGGTTAAGGGACTTGCCCAAGGTCACACAACTAGCATTAAGTGTCTGTAAGGGTTATGGGATTTAAAGATCTTCCACGCCCCATTGGACTTGCTGACGTAGCAGGAAGGGGTGGAGCAAGAGGAAGCAGAAGCCAAACTACAGTTCCTGCGGTGGCTAGCAGTGGCGACGGCAGTGGCAGCGCGAAGCCCTTTTTGAGTCAGCCAGAATTTCTGCTAAGGACTCCTGCTGAGGACTGCCAGGGGCTGGAGCTGCTGGGAGCAGGCTTCCTGGACGCTGGGTGGTTGTTGTGAGTGGGGAGAGGAGGACCTTTGCCTGAGGTAGCCTGTTCTGTTTTAAAGGCTTGAGAATGTGGGTGCTTTCTACTTTATCTACCTGTGCCAATGTCATAACTACTCTGATGGCTTTCACTTTCTGGTTTTGGGACTCAGTCTTTTGGTATTTTAATAAATTTTCTAGCTTATTCCCCCATATGGCAAGCATGATGTATTTTGTGATGGATAATTATATCAGCATATTTGCAATTTCCATAGGCATTGTGAATATGGCATTGCTGATACAGTGTCTGAGGTCGAATTTGAACTCAGGTCCTCCTGACTCCAGGGCTGGTGCTCTATTCACTGCACCACCTAGTTGCCCCTAAAGTCTTATCTTTTATTGTAAACTTTCCTCAAGACCTCTTAATTCTAGTGTCTTACTTTTGTTAATTACTTACTATTTATCCTGTAAATGGCTTGCTTTATATAGATTTGTTTGTATATTTTCTCCTCCATTAGTTTGTAAGTTCCTTGAGGGCAGGGACTGCCTTTTTCCCTTTTTTGTATCCTCATGACTTAGCACAGTTCCTAGCACATAGTAAATAAATGTTAATTGATTTATTATTGATTGATATATTATTACATATAATATTAAGGAAAGGTCTATTTATTCTTATTATTTCTCGAGTTCATAAAACAGGCATTTTGTCAAAATTATATTATTTTGAGTATTTATAAAATAATGGGTATATGTGATTGTGTTTCAATCTACATGATGGGAGGGAACACCTTTGATGAAAGAACAGGTCCACTGGAGTGTTGAAGGAATCTACCATCTCTATTTTTAAAAAGCAATAACAATATGGCTAACATCAGACTACTGTTTACACCATGGTACTTGTGAAAATAAGGATACAGAAGGCTAACAAAGTCATGCATATGTGTGCAGGACAACATTTACTGAGCCAGTGAACAGAAGACGGTGCCAGGAAACTGAGACTGAAAATTGGATCTCAGCATGGACCAGTTAGCTTCACTCTCAGACTAGTAAAATGTATAATGAACTCCAGTAGTTCACTCAACATAAAGGCTGAGTGGAAGGCAAAGCGATTCATTGAAATATTTTCCTTCTTTTAATACTGAGGGATCTAGATCTCATCAGTATGGGTACTCCCTTCAGCAACATAGATCACAGCATCCCTACAACTTGAAGATTTTGTTACCCTTCTCCCCCCATCAAAAAAAAAATACACAGCTTAAATATTCGCATGTTGTCGCCTCTCTTAAAATGTATGTTCTTTGGCAATAGAAACTGGATTGTTTTTTTTTCTATTTTTCCTTTCCTTCCCTTCCCTTCTCTTTTCTTTTTCCTCTTCTCTTTTCTTTTGTCCTCTTTCCTTTTTCTCTCCTTTCTTCCTCCTCTTTCTCTTCCTCTTCCTTTCTCTTCCCCCCCCTCCTTTTCTCTCTTTGCCTCTCCTCTCCTCTACTCTTTTTCTCCACTTATCTCCTTTTTTTGTATGCCTAGAGCTTAACACAGTGCCTGGAACATAATAATCACTTACTAAAGGCTTCTTGACTGTTTGATCTTATAGCTAACCTGGTTATGAGCTTCATTGCTCTATTGACTGAGATGAGAGAGCTATCACTGAGTCCCTACTCAAGACCTTTGTAGCTTGGTAGAATGAGGCTAGCTTGTAGTCTATTTGTGTAGTCTTTGAAAACCTCAAATCACCTTCAGGCCACAAAGAGACACTGAAGGAAGAAGTCAAGGATCCACAACACATTTCTATAGTTGAGGGGAAAAACAATTCAAAGTCTATTCCCATGGGTGGTGGGTCAGGACAACCATCCTCAAACACAACAAATAGCAGCTCATTGTCTATATACAGCTACTGTGTCCACAGTTCCTGGGTCAGTCCAGTTCTTTCTGCCACCAATTCCTAATTTAGATCAGAGCCCAGAGATTATGCACTACTGGAGATGGTGTTGCACTGTATGGACATGACTTTATACTTGTGTCTATACTTTATTCATTTCTCTTTATTAAAAAAAAATTTAAGCTAAACTTAGCACAGTCAGCATTCCCATATCCCACTGTGGGATTTGCTTTGTAGCCTGAAATTGGATATTTGTCTCCCTATTAATATCATCACACTGTCTGAATGCATTTTAAATGTTTATGATGCTCCAGCAACCTGTGGATTGGCCTTTGTTATTCTTGGTTGAAATCTAGCATACTTAGCTTAAAACTTAGCACAAAATGTGGCTTTATCTGATCAAAGAAGCATGAAATAGAAGGAATGAGTGGATTTCCTTTGCAAAACAGACACCCCTGGATGTATTTTCCATCCCAGAGATTTGTATTGATTTCAGTAAATGCCAGTCACTATACAAGAGCAGTTGTCACTAACTTGGGCAAGTTGTGGTAGGAAAAAGGATTAGATAGGAACTCATAGGGCCTGGGTTCAAATCCCAGCTCAGTCATGTGACCTTAGTCATTTCACTTCTTTGCAACTAGTTCACCATTTGAAAGGAATAAATTAGATGGGTTTCAAAGTCCCTTCCAAGTTTTCAAATTCTCTGATGTTATGATGATTCACCTTGAAAACACAAAGTGAAGGGGAAATTTGATGGAAATAATAGTTTATTGAATTATTTTTGTGATGGCACCAAAACCAGTAACAGCCTATCCCCACAAGGAGATTCTTTTTCCTGAATCATCTTTTGGGATTATTGATGGGTTAAATGAAATAGGCACATTGAAATTAAAATGTCTGGTTGAGGAACAGTACTCAGTCTGTCCTAACTCACCAGGTTATATATATATATATATATATATATATATATATATATATACCAAGTTTACTTCATAAAGTTGTTGGGTCTCCAGGGGCATGAATTGACCCATTGTCTCTCAAATGCAAGTGTAAATGAACTCAATTTCTGGGTACTTAAATCTCCAGGTGGTTCAATGAGATGTGTCAAGGAGAAATGTAGAAACTGGGTCCTGTTGGCCCTTTCCTAAGAGGGAATAAGTAAGAAGGTATCTAGAACCCAAACTCTCCATTATAGGGGCATAGACTGCAGGGAATAGTCCACCCAGTACTAGGGAAGGGTGCTACCTCCTGAAGAGAGATAACGGCTCATAATCATGCAACACTCTAATGAAAGTTAGCTAGCATTTATATAACTCTTTATGGTTTGCAAAGTCTTTTATACATGTTCTCCCATTCAATATTCACAACAACTCTAAGAGGTAGATTCTTTTATTATCCCCATTTTACAGATGAGGAAACTGAAACAAGGGATTGTTGTTGAGTTGTTTCGGTCATATTCAATTCTTCACTACACCATTTTGGTGGGTTCTTGACAAAATATAGTGAAGTGGAGGAAACTAAGGCAAATAGGGTCAAGTGACTTACCCAAGGTCACACAGCTGGTAAGTGTCTGAGGTCACCTTTGAACTCATGAAAATGGGTCTTCCTGTTTCCAAGCGCAGTGCTTTATCCACTGTGCCACCTCGCTGCTCAAGAGGTTACATGACTTCAGTTAATCAATAGGCATTTATTAAAAGCCTACTATGTGCCAGGCACAGTGTAGGTATTGGGGATTCAAAGACAAAAATGAAACAGTCTCCATGCACAGGGATTCTATTTCAGGAAAATAATACATACACATATGCATATATACATGCACACACAAAAATATATGCATTGTATTTTTTTGTGGGAAGCAGGAGTTTGACTTGCTCGGGGTCACACAGCCAGTAAGCTTCCAAGAGGGGATCAAACCCAGGTCTTCCTGACTTACTAAGTCCAGGATACAATTGATAAGGCACTCCACTCATATAGCACCTTAAAGTTTACAAAACTCTTTCTTCCTAGCAATTCTTTGAAGTAGGTAGCACAAATACACACATGTATATATGTGTATACATAGATGTATACATTTGTATATGTATTGTATATGTATACACACATATATTATCATATATTATCCCTATTTTACAGCAGAGGAAACAGACTCTGAAAAGTGAGGTGATTGACCCAACATCATGCATGTGGCTAATAAGTGTAAGGGTTAGTATTCAAACTCAGTTCTTTCCTAACTCTTCATCCAGGGCTGGCTACCATCCAGCAATGTGTTGCTAATAAAATATAAACCCAGAAAAAAATAAGGGATGATAGCCTCTTAAAAGACTTTCACATGAGTGACCAAAGAGAATTCTCGGACTTTCCTCAAAAACAAAAAAACAAAAGCCCACAGCCAAGAATTTCTTTCTCCCTGGTCCAAAGCAGTAAGTCGTGTCTTCCTCAGTCCTTCTCTCTAAGACCCTGCCAGACCCGAACCTTGTCCCCAGGTCCATCCGGTTGACAGGGAAGAATTTGAAGCAAACACTCAGTTCTACAGCTCTGCCTCCCTCCCTGTGCCCCAATGGCCTGGCCCAAGCCAGTTTATTTGAAATAAGAATTAAAATGTAAATATGCGACATCCCCTTCCTTCTCCCCCAACACAGCAGGAGCATGTGTTGACTGCTGTCATTTGCAGCCTTAGTGCCGTGTATGCTGAGATCCTATCTGCACTCCCAATGAACAGAAATATTAGACACAGCTAAATAAGAAAACACAGATTATTGCAGGAGACCCCTAAGGCCTACTTTGTCTGTGCAACAGTTTGTTTTACTTTTCACAGAATTTATTTTGGCTGCAGCCAGATTGATGGTGATTATATCTGAAATCCCTCCCACATATCTGTCACATAAACACTTCATTGAATTCTGGGTTGTCAAATCCACAGGGCTGATGAGGAGTGTGCCTTCTGACTAATTAACAGACATCGGTGCTGGGTATCCCATTAGAGATCAGGGACAGTGGCCAAAAAAAGCTTGCATCTCTTTGGTATGTCCTGGACCTCCTCCGCCCCCCTGCCAGGAGGAGACTTGGGGGCCATGTCCCCCTGCTTGGGGGGAGCTTTGGAAAACTTTGGCAGGAAAAGGAAAACCAAGGAAAAATAAAAGGAGGAAGAAGGAAGCCCAAACCATCTCTGCTCTCTCGCTGGGATGGAAAGATGGATTCCGGTAACCGGACAAGCAGCCAACGTCAGCCTGTCCTGGCACTACCAGAGAAGGGGGGGATTAATAAGAGTTTTGAAGTCTGATACAAAGTAAACCCTGGGTTTCCTCAGTGGTTCTGAAGATAGCATCGCTAGAGTTGACACCTTCTACTCTGAAAAGAAAGTCAAAGAAGGCGAAAGCAGCAAGGGGAAGGAGGTTGGCCTGTTAAAACGCCCAGCTTCCAGCAGCCAGGAGAGCAGGAAGCGGTCACCGCAAGCCTCGCTGCTGCCTGGGGCCTGCCCTAGGCTTTGATTGCCCAGAGACACCCAGACAGCCCAGTCCCTAGTGAGAGCTCTCTGCTCTTTCCAGCGCTGGGCAGGATTTCCTTCTGTCTGAACCGGGATGGAGCCGGCCCTCTAACACACCGCATATGCCTTCCAGCTGCTGCTCTCATTCTGACACCACAGCCTGGGACAAGAAAAGCATTATTTCCTCCTCCAACCTTCTAATCTCCAGGCCTTGCTCACTTCACAAGCCTATTTTGGACATCATTAACTGTGTGTTCTGGAGTTATTTCCCCTCTGCTCAGAAAGGGATCTTTTATATTCTGAGTGTATTCACTCTTCCCCACTGACATTGGGACCAGAATCTAAGAGGCCCTCTTTCTGGTGTGAAGAACAGCAAAATAACTTGGATGTATGACTTTAAAAAAATGTTTCATTTGTTGCCTATAAAAGGGATTATTCCATCTATATGAGAGAGAAATTAAGATGATGGAGAAAATTCAATTAATTTCATAGGATTTAAAGTCACCTTAAGAAAGCATCTTGTGCAACCCCCTTATTTATAGAGGAAGAAACTAAGTCCCATAGAAAGGCAAAATGAACTGCCTAAATTTATGGGATTATATCATCAGAAAGGACCTTAGGGTACATCTAGTTCCACCCTCTCATTTTACAGATGAGGAAACTGAGGCCAAGAGAGAGGCAAAGTGAATCACCTAAAGTTGTAGGATCATGGCATCATACTTAGATGAGAAGAGAGTTTGGAAGTCACCTAGTTCAACCCCTTCATTTTACAGATTTGGAAACTGAGGCCCAGAAAGAGGTAAGGTGAGCTGTTTAAGTTAAAGGATCAGAACTCAAATGTTCAGAGCAGAAAACGGGCTTTAGATGCCATCTAGTCCAATGTCCCCATTTTACAGAGGGGTAAACTGAGGCTGAGAGCTTATGTGAATTAGTTACACTGATAGTAAGGAGCAGGGCTAGGATGGGAACTCAGGCCCCCAAATCTAGCAGTGTTTTCTCCATTCCCTAGGGATCATCTCTTCAAGTCACAATGTCTCCCCCTTCCATCCCTGAGCGATGTCTCGGCACCAACAGCAAACTCCTCAACCAGCATTTAAAAAAAAATAAATAAACTCCCAAAGAAGTCAAAGTCATATCCTGTTGCTACTATATGCAAGGTCTTTTCTCTTTTTTCTGAGACTCATCCATCCCACTCCATCAAGAACTGTGCCTGGGGGCAGGGGGAGCTCATTATGAACTCTTTCAGGATAACTGTCCTTTGCCACTGCACATGGGGACTCAAAGGACCAATTTACTGCATGTGATTCAAATGAAGATGAATTTCTGCCTGCCTTGCCCCCCCCCTCCCGTCAAGCAACCAGCAAGCAAGCACACCATTATCGCACACCACCTTTTGCCTAGCTTGTGACAATTTTTCACTCCTGTCCAATTTTATAAATGTCATTTTCAAAGTGCAATTCCCAATCCAACCCCCTCCCTTAAAACAAAGGAAGTCGTTGTTTAGAGGTCTGCAAAGAAAGTCTATTTTGAGGATAGGGAGAAAGAGGAAGGAGGGAAAGGGAGAGCCATTCATATGTGTTGATACAGTACCATGTTGTTCCTGAAGGTAAAGCTAAGGAGGCCTAGGAGCTATGAGGGAAATTCCTAGGCCCAATCAGGACACTCTGGGGTGGTATGGAACTCTTTATCGGAGCACTTCAAAGGGCCTTTTGAACATTACCTCGTTATTCCTCTTGACCTCCCTCAGGGGACAAGGAGGAGGTAAGACTTGTGCTCTCCCAGGACCAAATTTTATTGGTTTCTTGGGTTTTTCAAGCCATTGCATTTTGCTAAAACTGCCTCAGGGAGCAGATACAATGGAAATAACATGATTCCAAGTGCCACAAATGCAGGGGAAACACCTATGAGAGTTGCAGCCTAGAAAATATGAGGAGACTCAAGGCCAGAGAAGTGGGGGCCCAACCCAAGTCTCTGGCCCCCTCCACCCAGAGCTATAATCATTAGACTATATTTCCAGATGCAAGTCTTGGGCCTTTGGCACTCCAGGTTTTCTGTAACTAATCCACTTTGGGGTCATTCATCAAGGCATAAATACACACCTGGGATGCAAGGGGGAAAAAAATCCAACCATTTTTCTAGTTTTAAAAATACAAAACTCACATTACCCAATTGTACATTTGCAAAAGAATGATCTATTAATGCATTCCTCACCAAGCAACAGATTTGAAATAAATGATAGCAGGTGAGTTCTAATTTTACACATACCATGGAAGAGAGTAATCAACACTCCTCTTCACTTTTCCCTTAATTCAGTGCCTGCAAGTCAGGAAGGAGATCCAGAAGCTAGGTACCCAGTGCCTACTTACTGCCTCTCTAGAGGGTCTACATGGTATAGTAGGAAAAGCCCTGGATGTGAAACCAGAACTCAGTTCATATCCTGCCTGTGACCTTATCAAGTCACTTGTCTCTGGGCCTCAGTTTCCTTGCTTGTGAATTAAAGTGAGAAAATTGGACTGAATAATCTCCAAGCTCACTCTAACTCTGAATCTTGTGATTCTTTGAAATGCAACAAAACTTCTAAAGAGGGTTGACCTGATCACAGATAGAACTGGAAACCATTTGCATCTGAAGAGCACTGGGAAGGTTCTCTTGTCTCCAAATCTCTCCCCTACTTTGTCGGATCCTTGACATCCCACTATTAGAGATCCATGCTCTCGGTTAAGGCACTACTTTTATAAAGCTGTTGTCCCTAAGAAGGAAAATCCATTAAGTCCGAAATGCTTCAAGGAGAAGCAGTTGATCAGGACTATTCCAAATGGGCAGAGGGCAAGTCTGGCATCATGAGAAGGGTGATACTTGGGCTGGACTGAGTGAAGCTAGAGTGGGTGAACAGGAGGAAAAGGGACCAACTTGAAAAAGAACTGTACCTAATTCACCATTTTGCCGAGCACCAGCCCTGCTTCAGATCATTATTGTTCCCCATCTGTCACCAGGCCCTCATTAACAAGAAGCCTGGGAGACCGCAAGTTGTTGAGTGACAGAAAGAGTGGAGTGAAAATGAGAATGATGGAAGGGAGGGGGAAAGGGAGACTAATTCTTTCCAACTAATAAATAACAAAACTTCATTGAATTTATATGGCACTTTTGACTTTTTTTCAAAACACTTTCTCATCTTTTGTCATGTTCTTATGTTTACAACAACCCCATGATGTGGATAGGGTGTTTGTTTTAGATCAGGGAAACTGAGGAACAGAAAAAGCAACAAGTTGCCTGTGGTAATGAGGTCAGCAGAGCTGGAACTAAAACTCAAGTTTTCTGGGTCCCACACCACAACCTTTTCCCTTAGGCCAAGGGTTCTTAAGTCTGATGTGTATTAGTCCCCTTTGGCAGTCTGGTAAAGCCTATGGACCCCTTCTCAAAATAGCGTTTTCAAAGACATAAGAAAAATACATAAGATTGCTTTAGAAAGCCGATTATGTTGAAATATAATTATCAAAACACATTTAAAATAAGTTCATATGCCCCAGGTTTGTAATGTAATGACACGAAGCAAGTTCTCAGCAATCTTAGTTCCTGGGGAGACAAGGCTTAGCAAGGCCACAAGATACATTGCCAGTCTCTTCATTAATTCATCCTCTGTCTGCAGGACAGTCCTAGAACCCCTGAAAACATTAGCAAAACCCTCTCCCAGGATTTCTGTAAACATACAACAAGAAAATCCTTCTTCAGGGCTTCTGAACCAACAGAAAGGTTCCCAGACCCCTGCAACAACAGCACTGTCCTTCACCAGTGGACAGTATTCACTCTCTGTCTGCAGGACAGTCTCAGGAGCTCTTAGCCAACAGCCAGGTTCCAGGACTTCTTCAACAACAGGACTGTCTTTCACCAGTGGACAAATCTGTCAAAACAACATCAAAACAGACAGACAAAGTACCAGCAAAACAGCCATGTCTCCTCAGTCCTTGGCAGCTCCAGGGGCAAGTCTCAAAAGTCCAGGGCAGTTCAAAGTGGCCCTCAGCAATCCTCTCAGTCTCTCTCTGCCCCCACGAGGGTGCTGCTTCCAAAAAGTTCTTCTGCCTCTCTCTTGTCTCTCCAAATCTATGTCACCAGCTCCTCCGAGTTTGTGTCTCTCTTTTCAAGTCAACAAGTCCATCCCACAGGTGGGATTTACAAGCTCTGGGTTTTAACACAATCAATTTGAAAACCAAGCCAATACAGGGGAATCTTTATATTCCATTACTATCACAAGGTTAAGAACCCCTTCCTTGTACAATGCATTTCTCCTAGATGATAATGGCATCTAGGGGATGCAGTAAATAGATTGCTCGACATGGACTGAGGAAGTCCAGAATTTAAATCCTGTCTCAGTCACTTACTAGCTGTGTGATTCTGGGCAAGTCGTTTACCCTTTGTGAGCCTCAGTTTTCTCATCTGTAAAATGAACATAATAATTGCCCCTGTCTTACAGAACTGTTGTGGAGACTGGGGGAGATGGCATGATAAACACCTTGTAAGCCTTAAAGCTCTATATAAACACTAGTTGCTGTTGATATAGGAGAGGGCAGTGCAAATGGTGCCATAAACAGGAAAAAGTTTCCCTTGGATGCCTCTGCTGGTGGGAGCAGCAGCCAAACTGTGGAGCCAGTGAGTGAACTGGCATTTCTTCCAGGATATTTAAGGTTACAAGGGGGTAGAAAGGGAACTGGTATAAGGCATTTCTTTGGTTGGTGACTTCCGAGCCCAGCTACCATTTGACAGTGTAGTGAATATTGGATTACGTGGTGGACAGAGAATGTGTAAGAATGAAGTGACCTATAGAAGAGAGATGAATAGTCCTGGAGGTGTGGGTAGCCTTCTATGTCACAGTGTTTGGTCAGGCAGAGTCAACAAACATTCATTAAGTGCTTACTGTGTGCTAGGCACTGTACTAAGTGCTGGGGATTTAAAGAGTTTAAAAAAAACCAGTATCTCCCCTCAAGGAGCTCACAGTCTAATGAGGAATACAACATGCAAGCAATCATGTACAAACAAGATGCATTCAAAATAAATTAGATGAGTTTAGTTGAGCCTACTCCTGGTTCTATCTCTGAAACAGAGTGCCCTATAGCATGGAACTAACATCATGACAGGCAACAGACTACTCATGGCAACATTCAATTGATTTAGGTCCAACCAAGATTTACTATAGTGGCACAGAGGATAGAGTGCTAGGCTGGGAATCAGGAAGACTCATCTTTATGAGTTCAAAGCTGGCCTCAGACACTTGCTGGTTCTATGAACCTAGGCAAGTCACATAAACCTCTTTGCTTCAGTTTCCTCATCTGTAAAAATGAGCTAAAGAGGGGCGGCCAGGTAGCACAGCAAGTAAAATCACCGGCTCCAGTGTTGAGAAGACCTGGAGATCGAATCCCGGGCTCAGACACTTAGCACCCACCCAGAAACACCTGGCCGTGTAACCTTGAGCAAGTTATTTAACCCCTATTGCTTCAAAAAAAAAAATGAGCTAAAGAAGGAAATGGTAAACCACTCCAGTATATTTGCCAAGAAAATCTCAAATGGGGTCACAGAGAGTCAGATATGATTGAAACAATTCAAAAATACAACAATAATGTGCAAGGCACCATAGTAGGCATTGAAGACAAATTTAAAAAAAAACACAGTCCCTGTTATGAGTTTACATTCTGTTGGGGGAGGGGGCACAACATGTACATAGAAAATTAAATATAAGATATAGTTACAGTTGTATCTATGTATTATCTCTTTTTAAAAATTATTTTTAAAAACCTTTTTATTTTATATCACCAAATATTTACCAATATAGTTTTCCACCACAATCTATTTTATAAGGAATAAAAAAAGAGATAAACAGTTCCAGAAAAACAACCAATATATGAATAATCTCTGATACTGTAGCTTGTATTCCACACCCACAGTCTTCCACCTCTAAAGATAATAATGATGATAGCTAGCATTCACATGTTGCTTTAATGTTTCCAAAGCATTTTATTTATGTTATCTTATTCGATCCTCATAATGGCCCTGTGAGGTAGGTGCTATTAATATTTCTATTTTTACAGAGGAGATAATTTAGACAAAGAATGATTAAGTGACTTATTCAGTGCCACTTTTGTTGTTGTTGATTTGTTTCAGTCCTGTCTGCATCACTATGAGCCCATTTGGGGCTTTCTTGGCAAAGATACTGGAGTGATTGGCCATATCCTTCTCCAGTTTTCCCTGACTCCCAATAGAACACACTATCAGCTAAGCCACCAAGTAAGGAGGGAAGCTATTTGTCACGTATATAAGATCGTATCCTTATGGAAGCAGCAATGGTCCGTGCAACATGTTTCATTGACAGTAAGATCAATGACACATATAGTCCCAGCCACACAATTCAGCCCTTTTTATTCTTCAGTCTTGTCTCTTCAGTTGAAGTATAAGTTCCTCAAAGTCAAAGAGAGAGGGACACAGCTTGTACTTAACATGGAGCATGACTCACAGTAGGTCCTCAGGAAAGAGCTGGTGTAAAGTGTTTCTTCCTAATGAAAGAAGGGATTTCAGTTAAAGAGTGAGAAGGAGAGATATTGGAACCCACTTTGCAAAAGTTGGGGAACAGGGACAAAAGAGCTATCAAGAGTTTCTAAATAAACCCCACAAAAGAGAGATTATTCTGGACTAGGCAGTTGTGCAGGGCACAAAGAGGTCCCAAATCATGGCACTGTACTCAAGACATGACATCAATAAAACTGGATTTTTCAAATTTATATATTCTCTGGTTTAAAAAAATTCCAGGAAAACAATCACAAAATCACTTGTAAGTTTTTCTATTTCTTAAATCTTTACCTTGGATATACATTTTTCTTATTTAAAAAAAAAATCATTGATATCTTTTGTTCTTACACCACTAAAATTCCCCCCTGTATCCCTCAGAACCAGTCCTCATAACAAAGAAATTTTTTTGGAGGGGGAAAGGCAAGGCAGTTGGGGTTGAGTGACTTGCCCAAGGTCACACAGCTAGTAAGTGATAAGTGTCTGAGGCTGAATTTGAACTCAGATCCTCCTGACTTCAGGGTTGGTGCTCTATTCACTGCACCAACCAGCTGCCCTCCCCCCTTTTTTTAGATTTTTTTTTTTTTTAAGAAAAAAGAGGTAGAAGAAAAAAAAATCAACAAAACCAGTCAATAAACTGACAAAATATCTGACATTTTCTAAGCAAACCACTCCAGTATCTTTGCCAAGAAGACCCCAAAATGGGGTCATGGAGAGTCAGACACGACTGAAAAACTGAATGACAGAAAGTCAATGCACACTTGGCTCTGCACTCGGCATCATTTCATGCAAGTCTACCCAGGCTCCTCTTACCTTACTGTATTGTCCTCTCTGACCACAACGTAATATTCTATTACATTTGTGTGTGTCATATTTTGTTAACCATCCTTTGGGGTCTATTTTTACTGTGATGCGGGCTTTGTACAATGCCAGACACCAGGGTGAACAGTGAAAAAAAATCTGTCATTTGTTTGGATATTTCCAAATATTAGTTGATATTTAAATAATGATTGATCAATCAATAAAGTAGGTCAAGCATTTTCTTTTTAAACAATTTTTAACATTCATTTTTTTTATTTTTTGCTTTGTGGAGAGGGGAAGGCAAGGCAATTGGGTTTAAGTGACTTGCCCAAGGTCACATGGCTAGTAAATGTTAAGTATCTGAGGCTGAATTTGAACTCAGGTCCTCCTGACTCCAGGGCCAGTGCTCTATTCAGTGAGCCACCTAGCCACCCTGAGGTCAAGCATTTTCAAGGAGTTGGTTGTTAAATATCTACCAGCATACCCTTGTCTCTAAGGTTCCCTCCAGCTCTAAACCTGTGATCCTTGAGCTTATTATAAACTATTTCAGGGATATAAAAGTTTAGAAATCTTGGTCTTCACCTTCTGGGAGTTTACAATCTAATTAAGGAGAAATCCTTAACCCGCTGAAAACTACATAGCTAATATTTATAAGTACTTAACAGGTGCCAGGCACTGTATTACGTGTTTTACAAATATCATCTCATTTGATTCTCATAACAACCCTGAAGGTAGGTGTTTTTGTTATCTACATTTTGTAGTAGAGGAAACTAGAGGTTAAGTGACTTGCCCAGGGTCACACAGTTGGTAAGTATCTGAGGTTGCATTTGAACTCAAATTTTCCTGTCTTCAGGCCCAGTTCTCTACCCACTGTATCACCTAGCTGCCCCATCTTCAAAATGAGAGGGCTGGACTTCATGACTTCAAAAGTCCCTTTTAGTTTTATGTAGACATAGACCATATACACATATATACATGCAACTAGTTAACTAATCTGTCCCTAAATATCCTCTTTGGACTTGTAATTCAAAAACAAAAAGTGAGTCTTTTAGATTTGTTTCTATAATGCCTATAGAAGTAGCTGGATGGAACAGTGGGTAGAATGCTAGGTTGGGAGTCAAGAAGACCTGAGTTCAAATCCAGTCTCAGACACTCACTAGCTGTGTGACTCTGGGCAAGTCAGGGTTCATCTGTGTGACCCAAGATTTTAAGATCCTAGGGTCCCCAGAACTCTAGATTTCAAAGGAACTATGAACTTTATAAAAGATTTCAGTAGTTGTACTTCAATATAATTGGCATCCTCTGTAATCCCATGTATTTTACTCTATGCATTTACAAAGGTTATTCTAAGATGGGGTCCATAGACTACCCAAAGGGGCAGGACACAAAAGGATTTAAGGGAAGTAGAAACTCAATGTGCTTTGGAGTGATCCAGAAAGGGACAGGCAAAGGATAGCCCCTGGAAGTTCCTGTCTGCTATAGCTCTAGAAGCCTGTAAATAAATAAGATGTGTCATTCACACTAAGAACCCTCCTTTTGTTTACTTAATTCTTAGTTCTTAGGAACTTCACAAAGATATCACATAAGTAGTATTACCCTGCTGATGGGCTCTTCTGGCTCTACTCCCAGCTACCATCAATCAACCCAACCCAAACCCTCCTGTCTCCCCCACCACACACCCCACCCCAGGTGAGTCCAGTCCCTAGGATCTGAGAACTTCTCATGGCTTCTCAGTTGGGCAGTCACTAGAGCTTTCCAGGATTCCAGAGGGGAGACAGATTAGACAGGCACTTGATTCTATTTCCCTCAACACCAAATCACCCTTCTACACATACACCTACACACACATGTGCACATATACTTTTCCCCCATTCCTTTACCCTTTCCCTTCTTCTAAAACTGTCAGAAAATGTGTCCAGAAATTCCAGAGATGTGTCTATTGCTGAATTTAGAGACTCTCCCATTGCCCTCTGTGTAAGTCAGTTGACAAATATTTACCATGCTCATTCTCCAGACTTAGCCATCACACCTCAGTTTTCTCCAGACTCTGCTTCTGCAAGTTCCTTTTCCCTTTGGGGAATTTGGGGAAAATTGCCCTAGAATCACCATTTTAGGGAAAGGTTCAGACCAGCCATTCCTCATTCTCTGGACTACTTCTGCTTTTCAGCTTCCCTGTTATGTTATGTTTTGCCTTTCCTCATTCGATTGTAAGCTTCTTGAGGACTAGGACTGTCTGTCTCTTCACTTTTATTTGTATATTCAGTTCTTAGCAATGCCTAAGATGTAAGGCTTAAACAATGCCTATTGACTGAATTACAAACAAAACACCTGCACCCACTGTGTAGAGAGCTCTCTGTTAGTCACTATGGTGATACTAAGGATGAGGCAGAACCCTTGTCTCAAAGAGATACCTTCCAATCTGATTAGGGTAATGAGCTCCCCTCCTGCTCTGTCAAACACAAATAATGATATATGTGATAAGTGCCAGATGAGCTGGATGGATGATCATTAGCTTTGGAATTCAAAGGAAGGACAGAGTGATGTGGGCTGGGGAAGGTTTTAGAGAAGACAATCCAATCTTTCCTTCCCCTTTTATTCCTTCCTCTCTTTCTATAAATATTTGCAGTTTTTCCTAATTAAATTTTTTAAAAGAGCATATAAAAACCTTCCTACGACCTTACTGCCACAGAACTGAGATTAGAGTTTGGTCTGTTAGCTTTCTATTACAAGAAGAGGAAAAGCTTGAGCCTGGGGAAGAGTTGGGAAAATAAGTCTCCCTCCCTTCTATATGAAGGTGAGGGACTTATGGATGTGAAATATTGCATACATTGTCAGATATAGAGATGCTGATTGTTTTCGCTGAACTACTTTTTCCCTTTCCCTTTTAATCTTTGTTCTAAGAGAAGAGATAGGGATAGTCAGAAATTAGATTTATGTAAAAATAAAAGCTATTGATTAAAAATAATATTAAACAAAAGTAAGGGAGAAATGTTAGAACAAATTTTTTAAAGTGGTAGTTTGCCCCCAAATGTAGTTTTCTCTTATGGCCTTCATTTGGGAGGATAGGATCCAGTATCATAGATTCAGAGTAGAAATCTGCTTCTAAGTTTGAGATTCTCTCTCTCTCTCTCTCTCTCTCTCTCTCTCTCTCTCTCTCTCTCTCTCTCTCTCTCTCTCTCTCTCTCTCTCTCTCTCTCTCTCTCTCTCTCTCTCTCTCTCTCTCTCTCTCTCTCTCTCTCTCTCTCTTTTCCTCCCTCCCTTCCCCCTCTCCTTCTCTTTTCTCTCTCTCTCCCCTCTTTCTCCCTCTCTCCTTCCCCTCTCCTCCTCTTATCTTCTCTCTCTGTCTCTGCCTCTCTCTCTTACTCTGTCTCTGTCTCTCCTACTTCTCTTCCTCCTCCTCCTCCTCTTCTCCTCCCCTCCTCTTCCCCCCCCCCTTATGATTTCATTGCTATATAATACAGGCCCCCAGCTGCTCTGCAATTTACAGTCTTAGAGAACTGCCTGGGGACATTGAGAGATGAAGTCATGCCCAGGATCACATAACCAGTACATGCCAGAGACAAGACTAGAAGCCAAGGTTTCCTGACTCAAAGGCCAGGCTGTTGTCCATGACACCAAACTGTCCTGCCTGATTCTTACATTGGAAAATATTGCCAGGAAAAGGAAATCATTTAATCCCAGCTTTGTTTCCCAGACTCCCTCTTAGGAAGTAACCTTACCCCACCTCATCAACCATGGACTTTGCTAATTCTTGCCACCACTACCCTCACAAGCCTGAAGATGTCAGTTAAAGCAGATGAAAGAGCCACCTACACTCATTGCCCATGCTTCCCACCAGCTTCTCACCTTTACAACCTGACTTTTCCCAATACCACTCTTGCTGAAATTATTTTCTCCAAGGCCACTCATGCCAGGAATGGAGGACAGTCAGTGGAAAAACAATAGAGATGAGAGGCAGCCAGGTAGCACAGAGAGTAAGAGCACCGGCTCCAGTGTTGGGATGATCTGGATCAAATCCGGGCTCAGATACTCAGCACCACACACAGAAATAACTGGCCATGTAACCTTGAGCAAATTACTTAACCCTGATTGCTTAAAAAAAAAAACAGAGATGAGAGATAGAGTATTATGTATGAAAAACAAGGAGACCCATTTCACTGAACTATATCAAGGGGAGTAATATATAATAAAGCTTGAAAAGTAGATTGGAAACACTATAAGAAAAGTAGATTGGAAACACTAAGAACTTTGGAGGAAATTACCAAATACAATTTCAAAGCACCAGTCTGTCATTTAGTCAATAAGCATTTATTAAGTGCCTACTATGTGCCTTAGCACAATATACTAGGGATGCAAAGAAAGGCGAAAGATAAGAAGCTCACACTCTAATACCACCCAGCTCCTGACAGAGAAGTCTACAAAATTAGGCATGCATTTTTGGACCTGCAGGGATTTTTTTTATTATCTATATTTGTTACAAGGTTTTTGTTTTTCTTTCTTTTTTTAATTGAGGAGGGACATGGGAGGAAAAAGAATAACTGCTTTTTAATTGGGGTAATCTAAAATAAAAGTTAAGTTTAAAATAGCTGTTTGGATGAAGAAAGGTTTTGACTGCTCTGCTGTCTGAGGGCTGGAAACTCCTTAGAGTCTGGGCTAGGGAGCATATCTGGGAAAGTTCTGCAGATCCCAGGCTTAGGGTTTCTGCTTTCGCTGAAAGAATATAATAGTACCCCAGAAGCCCAAGAAGGTGATCTGAGTGGAGCTATCATTAGGGAATAAACCCAACCTGGCAGTAGAATGGAGAGGATCAGAAGAAGAATAGCATTGTCTATAAGTGGACGGTTATTCCTGACGACAACACACTACATGGCAGCCCAGAATCAAGAGTTGTGAATCACCCTGGGCATCCATGTTCCCCAAACATATGCCTCTCTGTTATCATTTTGTAAGGTGCTCACTCTCCTTCACAGACAGACATAGTGTGTGGATGGAAACATGTGTTCATGGTTTAAGGATAGAATGTTACTTTATCATTCTTGTTCTTGTTTCGCTTTCTGTTTAGTAAATGTTTCTTATTGAACTTAAAAAAAAAAAAAGGTAATGGAACCAGATTGTGAAGGGTTTTGCCAAGCAGAAGAGTTTCTACTTGGTCCTAGAGTTAATAGGAAGCCACTGGAGTTTACTGGACAAGGTAAAATCCAAACTACTTAACATATTGTTAAGGCTTTCCATAATCTGGTCACAAGCTATCTCCTTAATGTTATCCCTTATTACTCACCTGCATGAACCTTTTATTACAGGAAAACTGATCTCATAATTCCTTCAGTACTCTAAACATTTTTTTCACTTCAAAACACATACCTGGCCTTAACTTCCTTATTTAGAACTAATAACTGGAATTATTCTGTTCTACGATTTGCAACTTTCAATGCCACTTACCTCCCATCCTCACACACAAACCCATCCATTGCAGCTGTGGAAAAACCCAATCAAAGTATATTGTCTGTCTTGGTCATTTGAACCTTTATGCTAACCATCATTTCATGCTTTTGTTCTCTTCCTTGCAACATCATTCCTCAGCATTGTGGGCTTTTATTTTTTAGCTATTATCATACCCAAGAAAATTAGGAACAAATCATGTCCAAGCCCAGTTGAAAAAGATTCACTGTGTTAACTTAGGGACCTCGATGATAGTTTTTCTAAATATTGTCAATAGGACTATACATTATACCACTGAATTATGGCCTGCTGTGAAATAAATTGATTCTCATTCTTTTATCTCAAGTTTAATAATACTCAGTACTTATTACAACACTTGATATAAGACAATATATTACAATGTAATATAATAGCATAATATATGATATGATGCATAATATGTGATATGATTAGTGTAGTATAGTGTATAATAATGCATTTTAGATTTTATATCTCTTATCCCTCTTCCCCCCCCATCCCATCCCCATTAAACCCCTTAGCCTGTCATTCAAGGATCTTTATGATATTATTTCAATCTGTCCTTCTCGTCATGCTAGTATTTCAATTTTTTCAATTTTTTAGTATTTCAATTATTTCTATCTGTCCTTCTAGTATGCTACTCTGTACCATGTACCCTATACATTAGCCAAATGAAATTCCTCAGCTTTGTCCTTCCTTTGCTTTCCTGGCTTCGTGCCTTTGTTCACCATGGCACCTGGAACTCACTCTTCCCAAATCTACCTCCTTCTCATGTTTCAAGGCTCTGCTCCAGGAAGCCTTGCCTGATTTCTCAAACCACTCCTTTCTCTAATCTAGGACAGCCCTTTGTTTGTACCCTCCCCATTTGCTGATATTCCCATTTGTATTATAAGGTTACCCATATACCTGCCATCTCCCAGACTAGATGGTAAGCTTTGTGAGCATATTGATTTTGTCTTTCTATACCCAGTATCTAGCCCAGTGTAGGTACTTAATAACAATGTATTAAACTGAATTGAATGGAATAGACCTGGATTATAAACCACCTGAAAGTAAAGACAGTGTTTTCACTCTTTTATATTCCCAGGTCCTATTACATTCCCAGTTCTGGTACCTGTGCTGGCATCCCTCCAAATGGAGCCATTTTGCTAAATCCCACCTGAACCCATAGGTTCAGCTCTTTCCAAGCCCCAGTCCCTGTCCTAAGGCTAAAGACCCATCCTGAAACATTAGCATCCACACCTCAGGGGGTTCAGCATCTACCACCTTGCTGCTTGTGCTGTTCTGACTTCATACCCCAATTTTGGTAACTAGATTCTTGACATGTACCTTGTGATGAGCTTTTACGAGTCACTGTACTTGATTTGTTTGGTTAAGCTCAAGTCCCTGCTTTGTTCTCAGGCCAGATTCTCCATTTTCCTGATTGGTCTTATTTCCATCACTATTCCTAACATCTCAACCCCCATCCCAGATGGTACCATTTCTTCCTGGGTCCTCACTGCCAGGATCCATTGGTGTTCTTCTGGACCCCCTGACTGTATTCTCTGTTCTTCCACTCTTCTGCCCAGACTTTTTTTTTTTAAGCAATCGGGGTTAAGTGACTTGCTCAAGGTTACACGGCCAGTTATTTTTGGGTGTGGTGCTGAGTATCTGAGCCCGGATTTGATCCCCAGGTCATTCCGACACTGGAGCCGGTGCTCTTACTGCTGAGCCATCTGGCTGCCCCTAAGCAATTGGGGTTAAGTAACTTGCTCAAGGTTACACAGCCAGGTGTGTCTGGGTGGATGCTAAGTGTCTGAGCCCAGATTCGATCCCCAGGTTGTCCCAACACTGGAGCCGATGCTCTTACTTGCTGTGCTACCTGGCCGCCCCCAGACTTCTTTCTGTCAAGCATTGCTAAGACCCTCCTGCGTGGCCCACTGTACCATAAGGAAGCAGTCTAATCTCTGGATCCCAGCAATCCCTGCTTGTTTTATCCCACTGACCACTCATACCCAGCACCAATAATAACAAGGATAATGATAATATTTGTAGTTATTTAAGTCTTTTTTAAAATTTTAATTTATTTTTTTGTTACATTTTAAGTTCTAAGTTCTTTTCATTGGATCTTCAACAACCATAAGAGGTAGGTATGGTTGCTAATCTCATTGTGCAGATGAGGAAACTGTTTGAAAGAGGTCAAGTGTCCTGCTCAGATTCACACAGCCAGGTAAGTGTCAGGCCCATCCCAGTCATAAGACCTAGAAGTTGTCACCACAACTGAACACCTTAACACAAGCATCCCCATGCTTAGGTTAGAAAACATGGAGGTGTCATTGATCAGTCTGCATCACTAAATACAGATAGCAGAAATGAATCTAAATAGGCAGATAGGGTATTAGAAAAGAAAAAAGCAAACTTCACTTGCAGTCAAAAGAATCTTCAGTGTTAGTTTTCTAGTACAAACTTTTTGTCTTGGAATGGAGGAAATTGAAACCTAGAAAGATTAAATGGCAGTGCAGTGGGTAAAATCAGGAAAACCTAAATTCAAATCCAGCCTCAGACACTTCCAAGGTGTGTGACTGGCAGGGTGATCTCCTTAGTTTCCTCATCTGTAAAATGAGCTGGAGAATATTTGCCAACAAAACCCCAAATAGGGTTGGGGAGAGTCAGACACAACTGAAATGACTAATAACAATAAGATTAAGTGACTTATCCAAAGTCACACAGACAAAAAGTATCAGAGTTTAGATTTGAACCCAGGTCCTTTGACCCCACATCCAGCATTCATTTTACTGTATTATTAGAGTTTAGATGTTAGTTCTGCCACCTCCTGGCTGTGTGGCCATGAACAAGTCACTGAAACTTCCTGGAACCTCTATTTTTTGAGATGGGTGCAATAATATTCATACTACCTACTTCATGTGTTATGGGAAAGGAAGTGCTTTGTAAACTTTGAAGTGTTCTAGATTCAATATTTTCCTGCTTTCCCTCCTCCTCCTCCTCTTCATTACTATTATTTACTCAAAGAGTCTACATTTATGTATTACCTTGTGCTTTCCAAACATCTGGAAATGTGGGATACGTAATCTCATTTGACCCAGTAGAATGTAAGCTCTTTGAAGGTAGGCACTGTTTTATTTGTTTTAATCCCCCAAGTCCAGCACCGTGTTTTTCACATAGTAGACACCTAATAATTGTCTATGGAAGTGATCATGGGCTCATAGGTTTAGATCCAGAAGGGACATTGGACATCATCCCATTTTACAGAGGAGGAAACAAGCCTAGGAAAATTGAGTGACTCACCCAAGGTCACACAGTTAGTAAGTGTAGAGTTCAGATTTGAACCACTGTCCCCTGCCCCATTTTCCATGGCATCACTCTACCCCATAAAAACTCTATTAAGTAGGTAATATATGTCTTATCATTCTCATTTTATTGAAAAAGAAACCCAGGCCCAGAGAACTGAGATGTCATTCTCAAGGTCATGTAACTAATAAATGGCAAAGCCTGACCTAAAACTGGCTGAAACACTTACCACTCTGTGCCTCAGTGTCCTCATCTGTAATATGAGAAGGTTGGATTTGCTGGCCTCTTATTTCCCTTCCACCTTGAAATCTATGATCCTATGAGCCCCAAGTTTTTGATACCTGCCTTTTAAATGTATTATGTACACATTTAGACCATATAAACATATGTGTGCCTGATCCCCAGATCACTTTAAATAAATGTTATCACAACATGGCTCAGATACATTGATTTTTTTTTTAAATCCATATGTGCCTTTGGCAAACAAAATGAGGAAGGAAATCACTGGATGATACATTATTCATGAGGCTGCTTGGGCTCTGATGACTGGTGGTGATAAAAGCTCCAGTGTTAGTGGACTTGTTTTCTGATAGTTCCTTATCAAGTCAATCTAGCCAGTTCCCTTCCTGTTTCAGGGAGCAGGGAGATCAGCTCTCCTCACTTTTCTCCCAGTTTCCTTCACACATGAGAATTAGGATACATGCACCTGTGGGAACTGGCCTTGCCCCTTGCTCAGGTCACGTCACCTGGGAAACAGCTTTTTTACTTAGGGTTGGGAAGCCAGGCAGGGAGGGAACTCCCTGGACAGAAGAATTCAAATAGATGTTCTATGCGTATTGTCAGTCCTCCAAATAACTTTTCTGTCAATAGGAGCCCCACTTGGGTTTCCAGGCTTTCTATATGGCCAAAAACCACCTGAGAGCGCTGAGCAATAGAGATGCCCCAGTAGAATGCCAAAAGCATCTTACTTAGAATTCAGTCTGCCTAGGGGTTTCTATGGAATAGTCGGATGGTACTGTGCATACTCCCTTGCATTCCTGCCGATTAACTCTCAATGGAAATAGTCAACACAGCTTGGAAGTCCCTGGTTTTGGAGATGGAAGAATGGGTTCAAATCCCAACCCTGATACTTATTATCTCTGTGACCTTTAACCTATTTTGGTCACAGTTTCCTCATTTGTAAAAAAAAGAGTCTTCAAGTGTCCCATTTCTATTCTTAGCTCCTACCCCCTCCTAGCTCTAAAGTCTTATGATTCATGAGAGGTAAAGAGAAATGGGGTGGGAGGAGGGTGAAGAGAAGGAAAAACCACTGAGTCTATAGTCAGAGCAACTGGGTTGGAGCCTGGGCTCTGACACTAGTTGGGTGATCATGGGCAAATCAATAACTTTTCTGGATTCTGTGTCCTCTTGTTTTAAATGGGGATGACATTTACACTCCCTCCCTCACAGGATTGATGTGGGCAAACAAGTTCACCTTTCTGGGCTTTGATTCCCTCATCTTTGGGGACCTGGGTTCAAATCCTAATCACTTACTTATGCAATTTTAAGCAAGGTGGTCTCTCTGGGCCTCAGTTTTCTCATCTGTAAAATGAGGGGGTTAGAATAGATGTCTGTAACTCTAGGTCTAGCATTTATACAACACTTCAAGGTTCACAAAGCCCTTTACCTATGTCTTCCTCATTTGATCCTTCCAAGAACCCTGTGAGGTAGGCCCTATCATTATCCTCATTTTACAGGTTGGAAAACTGAGGCTGAAAGCCATGAAGAGACATAGCTAGTAAGTGTCAGATGCAGGATTTGAACTCAGCTCTGTTCTTACTCTAAGTTTAGCATTCTAGCTACTGTGCCACCTAGCTGCCTTCTATGATCTTGAAGGTCCCTTCCAGCTATAAATCTTATTAAGCATCAATCAGTCACTGTGCTAAAACACTTCACAGATATCCACAGTGATGAAATCATAGCACTTTTGAAGTCTTGATGCATATGTCCTCTTTAAGAAGGCAAGGAGGTTTTGCATCATAAATGATAAAAAGTAAAATAAAATAAAAATCGTGATGCTTAAAGGGATGATTTTCAGTTATCTAGAAAAAAAGATTCATTTATAGAGATCTTCTCCAAAAAAGTGACTGTAATTTGCTTAGCTCAAATGACAAAAGGTAAACTTCATAAATTCCAAATCTGGGGAATTCTAATTAAAGAAAGTTTAACTATTAATCTCCCTAAAATACAATTCTGATACTGTTCCTTTCCTATTCAAATAGATTTTTCCCATAGCTTCCAATTGTTTTCTGAACAAACACAAACTTCCTAGCTTGGCATTCAAAGCTCTCTTTAACCTAACATCAACTTACCTTCCTATCTACCCTTTATCTCATTCTACTCTTCCTCACTTGCTGTGTATCACAGACTAAACTACTTTCTATCTTCAAACACAATTCTTGATTTCCTAGCCCTGTGCCTTTGTTCTCACAAATGTTGGTGCCTAGAGTGCCCTCTTCCAAAGCCTAGCTCAAATACTATGTCCACCATGTAGAAGTTATAATCTACATGTAGAAGTCATAATAATAAAATATAATAAAATAAAATAATTTATATAGTTCTTTAAGGGTTACAAAGGTTACTTTCCTTATAACATCCCTGTAAGGCTGGTAAGCAAGTTAAGTTGGTAAGAAAGCCCTATTTCACAAAAATGAAAATTGAGACTCCAAGAGGTAAATCAACTTATGCTGGGTCTTGGGCTGGGTCTTGAACCCAGATGTCCCAACCATGCCCCATCTTCAATTGGTAGTTATCTATGCTCATCTAAAATTAAAAAGTGTTGATGAACTGTTCTTGAGTGCATTTCATATTCTAATGTTCATTATAGCTATTTGTAAGCAAAGGGGGAATGGAGTCAGGAATAAAGCTCAGACTTGGAGTGGAAAGATCTTGGGTTCATGTCCTGCCTTTGACACTTAGAAGTCACTCAGAAGTCACCTCACCTAAGGAGGTCATTTAATCTTCGCCAGTCACACCTTCATTCCTCTCCAAACTCTACTCATAACTCTCCAAACTTCTTTCTCCATCCTGTACAGGTATCTTCTCTCCCCCCCTCCCCTACCTTTTAGTTTCTTTTTAAGTATTTTCTTCCTGCATGAAAATGTAAGCTCCTTGAGGGCAGGGACTATTTTTTTCTACTTGTCTTTTATCCCAAGCATTTGGCAAGGTACCTAGCCCATAGTAACTTCTTAACTGATACTGGTTAACTTCATGCAGCCTTGTGGCCTCAGCCAACTTTGTAGCAAGTCATACACTAGGCAATTTGAGCTAGTGGAGAGAATTTTACAAGAGGAGGTCCCTATACTGATGAAATCACAGATTTATTGTTCTTTGCATATTTCTTGTCACCCTTCTAAATGCTCACGTCCTTAGGGGCATAGACTGTACCTCTTTCATCTTCCTATCACCCGTGTTCCTAGCACATACACTTAATAAATATTTGATGAACAAGTGGAGTTTTGCTATAAAAGAAACCAATCTACCCACCCAAGAGAATCTGCTTCACTTTTTTTCCCAAGTGCCTATCCCATATGAGGAGGAGGGTAGCAGTTAATAGGGTTATGAAGAATGGCTTTCTTTCCTAGAAAACTTTCTGTGAGTTCTCCTTCCCCACAAGTGCTATTTCTCTGTTCTAGTCCTTACAGAAGAAATAATAGGGGAACTAGAAAATGGTGGCTTCCAATCATAGACCAAGGTTGCATTCAGATCATTAACCAATTTCTTTCTTTCGAAAAAAAAGAAAATGTACCCTGCCTGGAGCGGAAGTTCACTCTTACTTATACCCATGAAGATAAATGGCTTTTAAATTACCTCCTAAAAGGCTAACAGAACATTAGTCATTTTAAATAATGACAAAGAAATAATTTATGCCTGTCATCCTAGCCCTGCAAATGAAAGAGGTCATTGCTAGTTAGGTGTGCCAACTTAGAATGGGAGCTTGGGTGAGCTGAGTGGAGAAAAAAGTTAAAAAAAAACATCCAATTGGGAGCTGGGGGTGGGGAGGAGAGAAAGGGGAATATTTGGCTCTGGAGAGCAGGGATTTTTATACCATCAAATGAAAATGGCAGTTCATCTGTCGGCCCTTCTCGGAAGATACTGTTAGCTAACTTTTCTCAGATGAGAGAACAGTTTGAGGCCCCCTTCCAAGAGCTCAGTAGATCTAGTAGAAAGAGACCCAGGCCCAGAGTAGTGTCCAGGAATCTAATTGCTGCTATTTTTTTGTGCTTCCCTCTGCCTCACCTTCCTCATGGCTCCCTTTCAACCAACCCAAACAACAAATATATATTGAGTGTCTACTATGTGCCATGTAGTATACTAGACCCTAGGAATAATTTAGGAGTATATTAGGGGTGGAGGAGGTGATGATAGCCCAAATAAAGAGCTAAGTCAGCCATGAGTTTGGTCATATGTGTGATATAGCTAGATGATACATATGTAAGAAACTCCAAAGAAAGAAAGAAAGATTTGTACATTATGTGATAGAATATATTGTGTTTATTTGTTATAGTCCTGAACTCTGCAACTAGCCCCCATTCTATATAGGGATTTTTTATGAATTCAGTGTCATAGACCCTTTTTGGCAGCCCAGTGAAGTCTCTAGACCCCTTCTCAGAATCATATTTTAAGTAATTGGAAAAAATGCTAGATTTCAGTTGGAAGGTAATGAAAAAAATGATGTAATTTTTTCCAATCCAGGTTCATGAAACCATTGACAACAATCCCAGCTTAAGAACCTCTGCCATAGAGCCATACATGCATATATGGAGACCAAAGAAGATCATATAGATACAGGGTCCTCATGTCTGCAGTGTGTGAAATCTGCAAATCTTGCCATGGGGCCATGGGACTTTGCAAAGCCTGCTTTTACTTCTATGACCAACCATGAGGGTCAAAAGCCATATGTCACAGATCTTGAAGCAAGAGGAATAAAGATAACACTAAAGTAGGACTCTTTCAAATATGAATATATAGGAATTGAGGTCCTAAGCATGTTCTTCTGACCATGTATACTTCATGTTTCACATCAGAATGTCATTAGAGAGGCCCAGATGTAGTCCCTGGGAAATCTGAACACAAGCACACAATATGGAACCAAACATAGGTAGCCAAATTCTATCTTCATCAGGACAGGATAGCCATGGAACAATTAAAAGGTATTAATGAACTGATATTACTCTTTTGAGAGTGTACTACAGTCCCTCAGAGCAAAAGAAGAAATTGGTTAGGAGCTCAGCAGCCAGATCACAACCCTGACACAAAGACATGGTGAAGGAATAATGAGAAGAAACAGCTGGGTGGTACAGTGGGTAATTTAAATCTAGCCTCAGACACTTACTAGCTATGTGACCCTAGGTAAGTCACTTAACCCTAATTTCCTCCCCCTCAAAAAAAAAGAATAAGGGGCGGCCAGGTGGTTCAGCGAGTAGGATCACCGGCCCCAGAGTCGGGATGACCTAGAATCTAATCAGGGCTCTGATACTTAGCACCACACCCAGAAATAACTGGCCTTGTAACCTTGAGCAAGTTACTTAACCCCAATTGCTTAAAAAAAAAAAAAAAGAAGAAGAATGGGCAACCTCCATATTGCAGACTGATGGTGGAGTGTTTCATCTAACAAAAGCAAAAGCAGGGTTAGAGACTCCTGGGTGAGGAATCTTCTTCTTCCAATGCATTTTGGCACCATCTTTGCAATTAAGGATCAGGGGGTCATGGATTTAGAGTTAGAAGGTAAAGTAAAGGTCATTGAGTGCAATCCCCTCATCTTGTGGTGAGGAAACTGAGGGTCAGAAGGGTTAAGTGATTTGGCCAGGATGACACAACTACTAAGTGATTGAGGTGGAATTCAAGCTGAGATTTTCTCTAGTCTTAGAGAATTTCCTAGAGGACTGAGAGCTTAAGTGATTTACACAGAGTTACAAAGACAGTATGTGTCAGAGACTTCAAAGTCAACTCTCTATCCATCATACCCACCTTGACTCTCTGCTAGAAACAGAATAGATAATAATTTATATTACTGACTTAATAATAATTACATTGCAAAAGGTAGAGGAACCAGTAATATGTCATTCAAAAACAAGAAAAATTTCAAAGATAGACAAAAATATACACAAGTTTTGAAAAATATGTTTGGACATGTATCTCCCTCACCCTCTGTCCATCACATACTCTAAAAATGTGACTATATCATCTTAAAATAGTTGTACATTACCCATTGGACATTTTAACTAGATATCATATATGTATCTTAAGCTCAATATGTTCAGTGTTCAATTTTCCCTCTCCTCATCCCCCCATCCCTGACCCACATTTCTTCTTTACTTCCCTGTCACTGTGGAGGGCACCACTATCCTTCTAGTCACCTATACTCACAACATTGGTGTCATCCTTGACCCTTTACCCTCACAAACTCCAAAGAATCCAATAGGCTGCCAAGTCTGTTGGCAGTAAGTCTTCTAAAGAAGACCACATAAATACAGGGCCTTCATGTCTGCATTGTATGAATATTATAATAACTTCATAATTAGCATAAATGCCTCAAGTGCTTACCCACTTCAATCTATCTTGCAGCTGTCATAGTGCATTAAAACATATGCCACTCAATCCTCATGGCTCCCTATTAACTCTAGGACCAAACTTAAACTCCTCACTTTTCATTTAAAGATCTTCACAACATGACCATACACCTTTTCCCTTTCTCAACTTCTTATACCTTATTCTCCCTCACACAGTCTATGAATTAGTTGTACTAGAATACTTGGTGTTTCTCACACCTGGCAGGCTATGTCTCTGTGCCACTGCAATGACTATTACCCAAACCTAGAATTCACTTACACCATCGGTCTCTTGAAATCTCTGTTCTTCTATCTATAAGACTCAGCTCAAACACTCCCTTCCTGATTTTTTTTGTCTTTGTAATTCTGTAGTTTCACAATTATGTGCCTCTAAACATTGTAGTTGGGATTTTTCCATGCTGTAGTCCTGTGTATTCTCTCATGTGCAAACTATTGCCTGATCTTGTTCATATAGACTCTTGAAAATTTTTCTTTAATTGGGATATTGAATTTGGTGTCTACCCTTTCTTCCTTTCAGTGCTTTCTGATATGTCATTTAATTTCATACACATACTTTTTCCTTTGCCTTACAAACCTGCTACTTTATCCTCCATAGTCATCATTTCTTTTTCAATTCTGATTCCACCTAAATTTGTTCTTCAAAAATATTTTTATTAACTGTTGATCTTTGCTTAACTTCATTTATTCTGGATATAATTTTACAGTTTTCTTAATAGTTCCTTCAACTTTTCTTACTCTTTAATTGAATTATAGTCTTCCATTAATTACTTTATTATGTTTAATGTACAATTTAAATTACATTAATATATTATCATTTGTTAATGAATGTAATATAAATTTTACATTAAACATATCAAAGTAATTAGATGGAAAAATATTTTGCTATAAGAAATTACAAAAGTGTTGGTTTCAGAAAGACCTGGGAAGACTTATCTGAACTGATACAGATTGAAGTAAGCATAATTAATAGAATAATTTATACTATAACCTCAATATTATAAAAATGAACTCTGAAAAGCTTAAGAAGTCTACTCAATGAAAAAAATTAGCTGCAATTCTAGAGGACTTATAAGGAAGAATGCTTCACCTCATGATTGAGAGATGATGAACTAATTTGCAGAATGAGAAATTAATTTTTGGATGTGGCCAAAGTGAGAATTTGTTTTTCTTGACTGTGCTTATATAATGCAACATTTCTTTATTTTTTTCTTTTCTTTTTCCTTTCTTTCCTTCCTTTTTCCCTCTTTCCTTCCTTCTTTGCATCGTCCATTACTCCCTCCCTCCCTTCCTTTTTTCCTCCTTTCCTTCCTTCCTTTATCCAACCTTCTTTCCTTTCTTTATTCCTTCCTTCTTTCCAATGTTTTTTCCTAGCAAGTAGGGGAAGTGAGAGGGAGGAATTTAAATAAAATACAAAAGTACATCATATGTATGTATACATATACATATATGTGTATGCATCTGTGTGTGTGTGTGTGTGTATCCTTGCTAGGCTTCTTTCTGGAGACAATAGATTTTTTCTGCATTTTAAAATATAAAATTTATGGAAATACTTGCAGCAGAATGTTGTACATAGTAACAGCAATATTTTTCTAAGAACAACTTTGAATGATTAAGTCATTTTGAGTATAATAAATACTCAAATCAAATGCAAACAACATATGAAGGAAGATGCTATCCACGTCCAGAGAAAGAATTGATAAACAGAAATATATATAATATAGTTTTACATATATACATATTGGTTTCTAATGACAATCTTCTCTAGGGTGGAGTAGGGAGGGAGGGAGAAAAAATAAAAATACTCAGCAGAGAGCAAAAGAAAATTTAGAAAGAAGCACAGAAAAAAAAACAGTGTGGCTTTGAAGCAATGTCTAGTATTTATTACATAGTTTTTTTAAATAAACAACATGAAATTAAAATTAATGGTTTTATATTGAAATCTCTTTTCATGTTGTACTGTGTACATGGAAATGTTCTTTTTATGTCTTTTTTGTATTTAAGTTTAAAATGAATAAATATTTTTTTAAAAAATAAAAGAAAATATGTAATTTAAATCATCCTTTGGAATTTCTTTCATTCACTCCACTGATTCTTCAGCTTGCTCTGATGAAGGATCTTTTCCCCTTAGGTATTTATTTTATTTCATAAAATTTCTAAATTGTGTTCATTTTTGCGCTTTACTTATTTTTTCTTTGTGTTTACATAGGAAAGTGTATCAGCAATGCCATATTCACAATGCCTATAGAGATTACGAATAT
>NW_027187358.1:8028930-8050662 GCF_028583685.1 Petaurus breviceps papuanus
GCAGGACCGTTAGCTTGTCAGGACCGTTAGCTCGGCTTTTTTTTTTTTTTTTCTCTCGCTTTCCGCTTTCTCTTGCTCCGCCCCTTCCTGCTACATCAGCAAACCGCAGGACCGCTAGCTCGGCTCAGAAAACCGCAGGACCGCTAGCTCGGCTCAGAAAACCGCAGGACCGCTTTCTCTTGCTCTGCTATGTCAGCACGTCCATGGGGCATGGGAGATCTTTAAATCCCATAACCCTTACAGAAAGGCATAGAGAGCAGCAACCCTAACATAGATATAATCTGGCATTATAACCACAAGAGAGATTTGGATTGGGCTCAGGAATGGAAGCAGAATGTTTACTTTGGAAAAGTTGAGCAGGTTAAGGGAATCAGAGTGACCTCCATGTATTCAGGCAGAAGTAGAGAGTCTTCTCTGTTTAACTGGTGGGGTATGGGGGTAGGACATCCTGCTACTCTCAACCTTCTGATACATATGGAAACATAGATTGGCAATCCACAATTTAGGAATGTGAAAGAGCACATGTCCTGATATTCAAAAAGAGAAAGCAGTGTTGCTCTCAACTGTAAGCCAGTTAGTTTTGTTTGGACTCCTAGAAAAGTTCTAGAATGAGTTATTAGAAGAATGGCCAGTGAACATCTAGGGAGGGAAAGTCCAGGCTGGCTGTATTAAGAGAAGGTCATTTATGACTAATTTATTTTTTTGAAATGGTAGATCAGGGGAAGGCTACGGGTAGTCTGCCTAGATGTTAACAAAGCATTGTACAAATTCTCTTGTGATCTTCTTGTGGAAATGATCAAAAGACATGGTCTAGAATTCATAGGTTCCAAAAGTGGGCAATACCGTCCTCTAAAGGGGCCCTGGAATGATCCGGGGCAGTAGTAGCCTTGGGTACAACTGGGGGTATTGAATAAAAATAAGGAGGCTGTGGAAACATAAGGAAAGAAGAGAAGAAAAATTTTAAAAACCATTCAGACATGTTTCATCTATTGTGTGACAGAGTTAAAATTGTAATGATTACATTGTTTTCCAAACAAAAGCACAAGATGCAAGTTATAACCAATCAGTGGTCAAGTCTACCAACAAGTCTTAACAAGCAAGTGTAGACAGGCGAGCATGTCATGAATTATCAGGAAGTCCAGCATGCATCAGCAGGGATGTGTGCATGAGATGGCTTGTTTACAATATGATACTATATGGTTACATAACTCAATATTGTGACATCAAAATTTCAATGCAGGAAAAGACCCCACAAATTTACAATAAATTACTGAATTTGAGATGCATCATTTTTTAAAAATATTTTTTATATTTTTTGAAATGATGAAAATTCCCCCCAAAAAAAATGTTAAAGAAAGTAGATTTCCAGGAAAGCACTGAGTAATTTTTCTTAAGGGGGCATTAAGCCAAACAAGTTTGGGAACCTCTGGTCTAGATAATAGCACAATTAGTGAATTCCAAACTGGTTGAATGGATGTATTCAATTGTCACTAATGGTTAAATTTCAGTTTGGAAGAACATATCTAACACAATGTTTCTGTTATAGTCTTGGCCCTGTACTGGTTAGCATTTTTATCAATTACTTGGATGAAGGCATAGATGCTCTGTTTGCCAAATTTTTAGATGACATAAAACTTCGAAAGCTAGCTAACACATTTTATGATAGAGTCATGATCCAAAAAGATCTCAGCAGGCTAGAATATTGGGACAAATTGAACAGGGTGAATTTCTAATAGGGATAAACATAAAGTCTTTTGTTTCAATTTCACAAATATAAGATAAGATAAGTATAGCTACCTAGTATGAATCACTTTCTTCCAAAGTTCTAATCATTTCCACCCAGCATCCAGATTTTTCTTGTTGATGAGAATCAAATCCAAGAGAGCCTTCCCTTGTAACTGATCCCTCTGCTTTTTGAGGGAAATTGTTATTGAAGCAATTAAAAAAAACCCTCCATTTTTGGCAGAGAAATTGCTCTAGGAGAAGTCTAGATAATCGGTGTCTCCACTGCCTTCCTCCACTTTTCTTTTATACCTCTGTGCCATATGATGGTACAATGGGTAGAGTGCTGGGCTAAGAGGAAGACCTGAGTTCAAATCCAGCCTCAGATACTTACTAGCTGCGTGACCCTGGGTAAGTCACTTAACCTCTATTTGTCTCAGTTTCCTTAAGTGTAAAATGTGAATAATAATAATATCTATTTCCCATTGTTGTTGTGATTAAATGGGATAATATATGTTTTTAAAAAGTGCTTAGCACAGTACCTGACACATAGTAGGCATTATATAAATGCTTTTTCCCTTTCCTTTCCCTGATTCCTAAGCTCCATATGTATGTATGTGTATATATGTGCATATACACGTGTGTATACATATATGTGTTTGTATATACATGTGTGTATGGATGTGCGTTTTATACATGTGCGTACATATACATATGCCTCTACATGCATGCATACATACATATTCTCTTTCTGACTGAGAAGCTTAAAGTATACTCCAATGACTCTATTCCTTTTATCTCTGCCTCTGTTTGTCCTTAGCCAAATGCTCTCCACCTGCTTCTTACACAATTCCTAGATTTCCTCACACAGGAACATGTTCTTAATGCATAATGTATTCTAGGAGTCAAGATGATGCAGTGTCAATATTTTTGCCCAGCTCACCCAGCAAACCTCTACTACAACAACCTAAAAAACATGTCAGATTGAATTCTGATTGGGAAAGTCCAGAAAAAAAAGTCATTTTGAGTCATTTCCAACCAAGGGCAATTTAAGAAGATAAACAAAAGTGATCTGTGGACACTTGGGGCAGGGGCTAACTAGGATTACAGTACAGTGGTACTGTTGGGGAGCATTCTAGCATCCAGGGTTTTAAGGGATCTGAGAATGAACACCAGAATAGGAAATACTGGGGCAGAAAGAGATCCCCCAGACCCTCTCTGAACCATGCTGAGTGCAGGAACAAGTGCCAGCTGGCAGCTTTGTTGCCCATTACCCAGTGCTGGGTCAAAATTCCAGGGAACAGAGAAGCAGTACTTAGGGAAAATTTTATATCACTAATGTTCACATCAATAAAAAAGAGAAAGAGATCAACAAATTGGGCATGCCCCTAAAAAAAAACTAAAAATAACCCAACAAATTCAAAATCCCCAATTAAACACCAAATTAGAAATCCTGAAAATCAAAAAACAATTAACAAAAGTGAAAGATTTTAAAAATTGAACTAATAAATAAAATTAGGAGCTAGTTTTTAAAAGAAAAACTACAATTAATAATGTATTGGCTAAATTGATTTTTTAAAAAGAAAAGTAAAATCAAATTGCCAGTTTCAAAAATGAAAAAAGTAAATTCACAACCAATAAAAAGGAAATAAAAGCAATTTATTAGGATCTATTTTGACAAAATACAACACTCATTCTATTATTTGAAAAAAATGAAAGCACAAGGATAAATGGAAGTTTGCTTAAAATGATAAGTAATATCTATATAAAACCAAGAGCAAGCATTATCTGCAATGGGGACAAGTCAAAAACCTTTCAAATAAGATCAAGAGTGAAATAAGCATTCCATTATCAGCATTTCTATTCAATACTAATTCAGTACTAGAAGTGCTAACTATATCAATAAGGCAAGAAAAAGAAATTGAAGGGAAGAGCATGGTCAATGAAAAAATAAAACCACTTTTTTGCAGATGAAATGATAGTTTACTTAGAAAATCCTAGAGAATCAACTAAAAAGAAACTAATCAAAACATTTAACAACTTTAGCAAAGTTGAAGAATATAAAATACATCCACATAAATCATCAGCATTTTGGCACATTATTAATAAAACTCAGCAGGAAAAGATAGAGGAATTCCATTTAAATGGCTAGAGACAGTATAAAATATCTGGTATTCTATCTGCCAAGAAACACACAGGAACTATATGAACACATTTACAAAACGCTTTTCACACAAATAAAGACAGATCTAAATAACTGGAGATACATTAATTATTCATGGGTAGACCAAGACAATATAATAAAATGACAACACTATCTAAATTAATTACTGATTCAGTGCTGTGCCTATCAAACTATCAAAGAATTATTTTATAGTATTAGAAAAAATAATAACAAAACTCATCTGGAAGAACAAAAGGTCAAACCATCAAGAGAATCTATGAAAAAATGTAAAGAAAGAGGGTCTAGTATTACTAGATGTCTATACTACAAAGCTGTTATCATCAAAACAATCTGGTACTGAGGTAGTAGAGAGGTTAATTAGTGAAACAGATTATATATTCTCTTTCTCATATATATATACACAAAAGAGAGAGAGAACACAATAACCTGTTATTTGACAAACCCAATGATCCCAGCTATTGGAGCAAGAACTTAACTATTTGACAAAGATTGTTAGGAAAACTGTAAACCAGTTTAGCAGAAACTAGGTATAGATAAACATCACATATTATATAACAAAATGGGAGCAAAATGGGTGTATGATTTTGACATAAAGAATGACATCATAAGCAAAATAGTGGAATATGGAAGAAATTACCTATCAGATTTATCAATAGGGGTACAATTCATGGCCTAACAAGCATCAGAGAGGTTCACAGGTGATAAAAATGGATCATTTTGATTACATAAAATTAATTAGCTTTTGCACAAGCAAAACTAATGCATCTAAAATAAGAAGAAAAGCAGGAAACTGGGGGAAAGGTTTTTGGAGCACGTTTCTCTGATAAAGGTTTCATTTCTAAAATATATAGATAATGAATTGTAATGGCAAGCAAAGAAGTAGTTAACACCTTGTTTCAGTTCATGATTGTGTCAAATGTTAAGATCCAGAACTTGTGAATCCCACAACTTGTGAACCCTAGAACTTGTGAACTCCTGCAACTGGAGGGGGAGGAACTAATGACCATACATAAGGAGAGGCCCAGGCTGGAGAGAGCAGAACTGAGAAGGGAGCTCTTGTGGTAGAGGAGAAAACTTGCGGTATCCTGGCACTCTATTTGTTCTGTCTGTGTTGATGTTTGTTCGTGATACTTTCTACAGAAGCTCTGGGACCTTACTGGAAGCCCTCAAAGGATTTTCTGGTTGTCTGTTTACAGAAGTCCTAGAGGAGGGTTTTGGAGGTCCTGAGACTTTACTGATGATTTGTACTGGACCTTGTTTGTGGGTCTTTGTTGATTTCTATATTGATGATTTGTATTGACCTCTTGGGCCTTGTTTGTGGGTCTGTGTTGATATCTATACTGATGATTTGTGTTGAGTTCTCAGACTTTGTTGGTGGGTCTGTGCTGATTTCACAGGCAGACAGTCAATTGATGATGGTGCCGGTTATGTGCATGAATGTTGTTTTGGTTCTGTTAAGCTTGGTCTTCCCAGAATCAGGAACTGTGAATGACTTGAGGTGGTGTAATGGGAATGCAGATTTGGAAGATCTTCCCTGCCCCTAGGCTAAAGTGCACCAGAAGCCTGGGGAGGGAGGCTTGTTTTTCAGTAGATACTTTTTGATTGGCCAGTGAGTCAATAAGGTTGTTACATTTTCTGAGCCAGGAGAAGGCTATATAAGTCCTGATGTGTAGCTTTGTTTTGGGGGCTCACTTTGAGAAGTGTTCTGTGATTTGATCTGTATTCCGAAAAGCCGTTGTCCAGAGCCCCCCCGGCTTTGAAAAACCCAGATGTTGACTGGGTATGGATGTAATGGTTGGACAGTTTGGAAATCTGTCTACTTGATCTGTTTCTGTCTTGATGATTCTGCCTGTGTGCTTTGAGGTTCGGGGTGCTGACCTTTTTTCCCTGAACAAGGTAAACTATATATGTCTGACTGATTAAAGTAAGCTTGTTAACCCATTTTGAGTTGCTTTCCTTTATCAACGCAGATCTAAGAACCTGTGGTAGCAGCAAACCCTGAGGACGTGCTTGGGGTGCTTGCCGCTACAGGTGGACTGGACACTGTGAGCTTCAATATGGAACAGGAACTGGATGAAGAACTGGACAAGGAGCTGGACAAGGAACTAGGAGCTGTCTGCCTTTGAAGCCAGGTGACAGCTGTATAGATTCAGGCAGGAACTAGTACCATGGAAGAGGAGCCATGGAAGCTGAGAGCCAGCCTCGAGTAAAGATGAAAAGTTCTCTTCTTGGGTACCTGATGCTGACGGAAAAGATTATGATTTACTGTGACCTAAGGGTGGAGAACTTTGCCCTTTGCCCTTTGTGTCCCTTAAGGAGTCAAGCCTCCTTAAGGATGATTGAATTAAGGACTTACTAAATGATTGTACTAAATTATTGTTTAAAACTAGTGACCACTTTGATGAAAACTATGTGGCCATTTTAGTGATAAGTTGTTATGTCATAACATCATGAGTGCCGTACTTTGATTTTTGTGAATGTTTTGTCTTGGTTGTTACTGAATACATAGAGAGTTCACTATACTGTGTAATCAGAATCTTGAAGCTGTTCACAGCAGCAATACTCTGGAAAGCTGCTCGTGCTTGATTTTACATGAAGTCAAATCTATAAGAATAAAAGCCATTCCCCTGATTGATAAATTGTCAAAGGATATGGATAAGCAGTTTTAAAAGGAAGAAATCAAAGGCATAAATATCCATATGAAAAAATTCTCTAAATCACTAATAATTATAAATACAAATTAAAACAACTCTGAGGTACCACCTCATCCCCATCAGGTTGGTGAAAATGACAAAAAGGAAAAATGACAAAATGAGGAGATAAGGAGAAACTGGTATGTTAATGCACTATTGGTAGAGTTGTGAACTAGTCCCACCATTATGGAAAACAAAGCTATTAAACTGTAAATTCCCTCTGACCTAGCAATACTACTACTAGGTTTATACACCAAATAGATAAGAGAGAGAGAGAGAAAAGAACCCATAGGTACAAAAATATTTGTAGCAGCTCTTTCTGTGGTGGCAAAGAAATGGAAACCTATCAACTAGAGAATGGTTTAACAAGTTGTTGTATATGACTGTGATGGAATACTATTGTGCTGTAAGGAATTATGAAGAAGATTGTTTCAGAAAGACCTAGGAAGACTTATATGCACTAATGTTAAGACTCTATCATTCCTTAGAAACTAGGATAGAGCACTGGCCTTGGGGTCAGGAGGACCTAAGGTCAAATCCAGCCTCAGAAAAAATCTGGCCCTACTAGGTGTATGACCCTGGGGAAATGACTTAACCCTGTTTGCCTCAGTTCCTCATCTGTAAAATCAGCTAGAGAAGGAAATGGCCAACCACTCCAGTATCTTTGCCAAGAAAATCCCAAATGGAGTCACAGAGAGTCAGACATGACTAAAATGACTAAATAACAAAAAAGCAGAAGAAAAGAAAAAAAGAAGCAAGCAGAACCAGGAGAATATTATACATGACAATAGCAAAATTGAAAAATTTGAAAATTTTGAAAGACTTTGTGATTCTGACCAACCCTATGACCTACCACAATTCCACCAAGGACTCATGATAAAGCATGCTATCTGTGCCCTGGTATAGAAGTGATGAGCTCAGAGTGCAGTTTGAATCATATTTTTTCTTTATTTCTTTCTCTTTCTTTGTAGCTATTGTGTAAATTTGTTTTGTATGAGTATACAAATTACATGTATATACATATATGTGCATATATACAAATACATACACATAAATATATACATACACACATTTGTAATGGCTTTTGTTTTTCTTACCTTCTCAATGGATGAGGGAGGGAGAGAATTTAGGGCTGGAAAAAAAAAGAATAAAAATCTCCATGATTAAAAAAAAAAAGTTTAATATATTCTCCCCCAGCTCCTCCCCACCTACTTTGTTATTTTTATGTGACTCTTGTGGAACCATATTTTAGTTATAGATCTCATTCTACCAAATCTGTTATATATAAAAAGTCGATTTCACCTCATTGTTTTAGGGTCTCTAGATCATCTTGCTAAGTTCCCATGATTTGTGCATTTGTGTATAGATGTCTGAACACCTGTGGTGCCCTTTGTTTTTCAGTTCAAAGCCCTTTTGATTATTCCAGAGACTTCAATAAAACACATTATCAACCCAGGTTAGGTATGCTTTTTTAAAACTTGGTCAAGACCCTATCTTCTAAGCCACAGTCCAGAAATTTAAATCATTCTCTCATATACCATCTTCTTAACCACCTGTTTGTGTACTAAATCTGTCTTTCCATTCTCAACTCTTTGTCTTCAAAGGAGAGCAGTGATGAAAATACTACCTCTGTCCCTATGGACATCAGTTTCTTGCCCTTAAGACTTTATAATCCTCAGGAATGCTGGTTAGGTTCCTTCTATCAGTATTATTTGCTCCCACTTAAAGTAGTCATATAGCTTGATAAGTTTGAGTAGATAGTGTATTTAAAGCTCTCTTTAAAAATTCTAAAGCATTATATTCTAGTTATTATACTGTCAACTACAATTTTGATTCTTCAGAGATAGCAATGATCTATATTTCCCCACCATATAGCAACAAGAGAACACGAATATTAGAAGATGCGCTTTACTAGGCTGATTCTCTTTTTGAAATAATTGTGAGATCTCACTGAGGTTCCACAGTATCATGGCACTTATTATTTTAAAAATCAGCACAATTTTCTCTGCAAACTGGAAGACTGGAAGAATCCCACATCTATATCAGGGGTTCTTAACTTTTTCTGAGTAAAAAAAAATTTTTTTGGCAGTCCAGAGAAGCCTATGGACCCCTTCTCAGAATATTGGGTTTAAATGAATAAAATTAAATACATGGGATTTTGAAAAAAAATCAAGTATGATGAAATTATTATAAAAACATTTTTTTTCTTATATTCACAAACCCCAAATTAAGATTCTGTAGGGAATGTCTCTCCAATTTGGATTCTGCATAGGACTCCCTGACAGTGGTGAATGCTTTTCTCCCTGCTTTTTATCTTGCTTGACAAAGATACCCAGAGACTTTTTGAACAAAATTATCTCTGTGGTTACAATTATTAAGGGTATTTGTATCATCAACTTATGCATGGGAGATTCTTTATTAGAGGAGAGTTTTTAAGGTTGCATTTTACTCTATTAAAACAAATAATAAACATAGTAGAATCTTTCATCCCCTGTAATTTTCATTCAATTGCATGGTCTGTTGTAGAAAGCCATTTAGTAAAGCTTGCCTTTTTTCTTTTTGTGTTTTCATTAAGGGTGCCTGTGATATATTTTATATCATATATTATGTCTTATCATATATCATATAATATAAATATATATAAGCATGTATTATATGTTTCATAAAGATTTTTAAAAAAGAAAAGGTATATCTAAAGGTCAGTGATTACTGATACCTTCTCAAGTCACCTTTTATCCCTCCCAGGGGGAGGTAAAAATACCACTAATGGTTATTGGGAGTTCTTTTTTTTTTTTTTAAACAGATCCCCAAGTGATTTCAAAATTGTTTTACTTCTAGCTTGAATTTCTTTGGGATATATTTGGTCATGTCCAGCTGCTCTTACCCACCTCATCTTCTGAAATGCCGTTTCTTTTTCCTTATATAGTACACGTGGTATTCAAGGTTTAAGGTCTATTACAATGGTCTCACCACATTCAAGGATGTGAATAGATCACTATGGCAAGGTTAGCAAATCTGTTTATGCTGTGAGTTATCATCCTGTCAATTTAATCTATGCTGACTGTTGGGGATCAGGGGACACAACTTAGCTAGTTAGGTGTCACACCCAGCTTTCCAGAGGCTCATTTTTACTGCCTCTTATTTTTGCTGCTTTTTGAGCTAGTATCATTTGTAATGTTCTACCATTCTCCTCTGAATTTTTCCTTCAAATGAACTTATGATCTAAACTGATTTTTCCTTTGGTTGTTATGTCTCTCTGCTTAGTAAAAAGATCAAGTATTTGCTTGCTAAAGTAGTTTGGGGTTTCTTTTGACCTCTTCACTGTAGCAATTATTTTCTACTTTATAACTTCTCAAAGAAGTAATAATTATAATCATTGACATTTATAAAATGATTTAAAGCTTGCAAAGCACTTAGAAGCATTATATCATTTAAAACTCATAATAACTTTAGGACAGGGGTGCTGTAGGTATTATTATCTCCATTTTATAGATGAAGGAGCTGAGGTTGAGACTTGTGCATGGCTATAAGAGCTAATGAATGTTAGAGGCAGCATTGGAAACCGGATCTTCTTCACTAATTCCAGCTGGCTTTGTATTTATACTGAGCTATCTCTTTGAATAGTCAATACCTGTATGTTTATGTATTTTCCATTTTTAAGAGACAGTAGCTTGTTTTAGTTCATGTTGGAGTTGTTATAATTGCACACGATGCATTCTCATTTTTACCCTTTCTTCAGATGTGGTGTTGATTCTGACTTTTGCTCTAATTAATGTTTTGGCTTCACATGTACAGGTGAATCAGTACCAAGCATCCATCAAACATTTATTAAACACTCACTATGTACCCAGCCTTGTGCTAAGTACTGGGTATACACAGATACTCTTACTGTAGCCAGTAGAAAGTACAACTTTTCCCAATTGTTTGAAGGCCTGCTATTAGAATATTGCTTTACAAACTGGATCATTATTTTATCCAAGCCCTAGAGTGCACAATTGATCCATTTCATGTTCCATTTCATACACTTCCTATGTAGTTCATCTCATTTCATGCAATAGTTTAAAGCATTTCACTGCTTCCAAATTGATTAGAGACTTTGGATACCTAATTTATGCTTTTATACATTTGATTGATTGATTCAATGAAAAGGTGGGGTCTTCTGTGTTTGGCTGAGGTAGGTAGACTCCCAACCTTAAAAAGGAAACCAGGGATTTTCAGAGGTCTGGAGAGAAAGCATTCCATATATGGGGGACGATGAGTACAAAGTCATAGAGACAGGAGGTTGAGTGATGTATGTAGTGAAGTAGGTTATTATTGCTGGATTATACTAGATTGTGTAAAATGACAGTCAACAAATAATTATTAAGCTCTTATAGTGCTAGGTACAGTACTATCCTGGAGATATTTTTAAAGGGTTAAAAATAAGAAAAAGAAAAGTATCTTCCTTCAAGGAGATTGCATTCTAATGAGTGGCATAACATGTAAACAAATAGGCATAAAGAAGACATAGAGAGAGAATAGATGGAAAGTGGCTTTAGAAGGAAGGACTCCACCAGCTGGCAGAGACCAATTCTTGGCCTCCAGTGTTTGAGCTGAGTCTAGAAGAGACACAGTATACATCCCCTTCCCTCAACTTAGACATCCTGGTACAGGCCCTCATCACCTCTCACCAGAACTTGGGCAATAACCTTCTCATCGGTCTCTCTGCCTCATCTTTCCTCACTCTAGAGCCTCCTCCACTCCGCTGCCTAAGTGACTTTTCTAAAACACAGGTCTGACTATATCACCCTTCCCTGCCGTATTCAAAAAATTCCACCAGCTCCCATTCACCTCCAGATCAAATATCAAATCATTCATTGGGGATTTAAAGCCCTTCACAGCCTGCTCCCTCCCAACCTTGCCAGTTTTCTTATGCTTTACTCTTTTCCACATCCTCTCCAATGCGGCGACACTGGCCCTCTTGCTGGTTTTCCCCAACAACATTCCCTCTGCAAACTCTATTTTTTTTCTCTGGCTGTTGCCCATTCCAAGACTATTCTCTCTCATTAGATCAAATTCCTGGCTTCCCTGCTCTTGGTTCAAGTAGCCCCTTAGGCAGGAGGCCTTTTCTAGTCTCCACCTCACTCCAATACCTTCTCTCTGGTACTGGATCTCGATTCCTTCCTGTAGAATGTAAGCTCCTTGAGGGCAGAGACTTTCTTGATGCATTTCTTTACATATAGTAAACACACAATAAATTCTTGTTGCATGATTGACTGAGTTCAGGCAAAGCTGGGTAGGAAACTGTGGGTAAGAAATAACTACCATAACAGTAACTACCATTTCCATCTAATATATTTTGTTAGGATAATTTCTTTCTTTTGCTAATGTTAAGTACTTGCCACATCCAGCACCTTCTGACTCCTTTTTAAAAAAAATCAAGTTCTCATGATAAACAGATATTATTATAAAACTATTAGTAACATTTACTTATTTGTTTGTTTGTTTGTTTTGCCTTTTGGAGGGCAGTTGGGGTTAAGTAACTTGCCCAAGGTTACACGGCTAGTTTTTCTGTGTGGGTGTTAAGTGTCTGAGGCCAGAACCGAACTCAGGTCCTCCTGACTCCCGGGCCAGCACTTTACTCACTGCGCCACCTAGCCACCTGAGTAATATTTATTAATAGTAGTCTGTAATAACAGTAAAATAAGAAAAATTGTCTCTTATAATAATAATTAGCAATAGTCTAAGTCCTTGGGCTCTTTCCTTTCTTAGTACTGAGCCTTCAATTACAATGTATTTTTATTTGCCCTCCCCTATGCCTTTCATCACATTGGAGTAATCAAACTATCACTGATACTTTGCCTGGACCCATATATATCCACCTCCTTATACTCATCCTTTCACAGTGACTCTCACCACCACCATCTCCAGTTGTCCTAATCTTTGTCTTGCTTCTGGACCCAGATGTCTGTAAGAGAGAAAGTGAGGTTGTTGACTTTGCACAGCCTTCCCTCACTTAAATCTAACTCACTTGCATGTCTTGGCATCGCCTCCCTGATGTCATGGAAGAATGAGGAACAAACACCACCACCACCACTACCACTGGAAGCACGTTCACCCTTTCCACCCCCACCCCCAACTTACTATTATATCCAGGATCAAATACGAAATCTTCTATCAGCATTAAAGTTTTTCCAAACCTGATGCTTTCTACCTTTTAATTTCTCACACTGTAATGCATTCATTTTATAACCTAGCTACTCTCACTTACTTAGGGCTCCTGGAAAATAGCAATTTATCTACAAACTCTATGTCTTTTCACTGACTGTCTCCCATGGCTAGAATGTGCTACTGCCTCTTGGTTTCCCTGTGTTCCTTCAAGACTCAACTCAAATTGCTGCAGGAAGCCTTTCTGAGTCCCTCAGCTAATTCCCATCCCTCTTGATCACCTCCCACCTACTCTGCATAGATCTCGTATGCACCTAGTGATGTACATGTTGTCTCCCCCATTAGAGTGAATGTGAGCTCCTCGAGGACAGAGACTGCTTTTGCCTTTCTTTGTATATCCAAAGTTTTGCACAGTGTCTGGCACATAATAATCATTTGATAAATACTTGCCTGTTGTTGTTGACTTGGTTTAGACAACAATCTTTTCAGATTCTTAGCACAATTTCTCAACTTCTTCATCCTTTACAATAAATAGTGGTGCATGAACTGCAGTTATCTTCATGGTAGGCATTTTGCTTATGAGCATCATGAATACTATTATAAACTATGGCTCAAGTTCATTTGCATAAGACTCTTCCCATTAGTGGAGATTGATTACTCACTTGATTAATGGGTGTTCTGTGCTTTTATGAGAGGTAGAATTGGTAAGAACTTGGGAGAAGAGAAAACTTCTAAATTCAGCATATATGGTTCCAGATTTTCTTCGCATGGAAGTCCTTAAAGATAAAGACTCTGGGAGAAACCATCATGTGGAGGAGTCATCACTTTATACATGTCCCTATCCCCAGTTTAGCACACTAGAGATTTCAGGGGATTTCCCCTTGGGTGAAATCTGGAACTCTTTATCTTGATTGATCTGAGATATCTTACTCCCAGTGGGAGAGCTCACTAACTCTGCGAATAGTCTAGTATATTCCCTCCTTTACAATTTCTCTGATTTTTCTTTGTTATTGGACTGGACAAATGGATTTAATTGTTATTTGCTATGTGTGGCATGTGTAGTGGCATTCAGTGGGAAGAGCTGAGTCTTGAATATATAACTTTGGGTATTTCTTCCTTGATTTTAAGAATTATTCCTCCTAAAATTTGTACAGAATTATAGATACCATGTATGTGTAATGACTAACTTTGATAGACTGGGCTCCTCTCAGGTTATAAGACAACTCCAAAAGACTCATGATGGAAAGGGATATCCACATCCAGAGAAAGAACTACAGAATCTGAATGCTGATTGAAGCAAACTACATGTTCTCTCTCTCTCTTTTTTTTTTGTTTTGTTTTGTTTCCTCTTTCTCGTTGTTCACACTATTGGTTATAATCCTTCTTTACAACCTGATTAATGTTTAATGTGAAGCTATTTGTAGATCCTATATATGATTGCACGCCAACTTGGAGTGAGGGGAATGAGAGACGGGGAAAAAATTTGAAACTCAAGGGATTGTGGAACTGAATGTTGTAAACTAAAAGTAAATAAATTTTTTTTAAAGAATTATTTCTCCTAGACTAATAATATTTAAAGAGTATGAATAGATATAATTCTGATACTCCCTATCTCTGAGGTGATTGGAGTGATCAGCCTTGTGGCCCCAATCTCTTGATCCTTTCCTGCCAAGAATCAAAGTCCCCCTTGGAGAAGGCTGGGCGGAAAGAGATTCTAGAGTTTTCTATTCATGCCTCCCTATATGTCACATGTAGATCGTGCCATGTAGATATTCATAATCTGCATGGGCAAGCCATGGCACACACCCTACCTTAAAAGGACAGATGACCACATGTCTCATTAAACAACATGCTGCCTTTGTCCATAGGATGAATCTCCTTTTTTATCTCTCAAAGGAGGGCATTCAGGTGCCTTTCCCTTTAGCTCTTACTTCTTTATTTCTTCAATTTTATTTTATAAGAAGAATTTCAAAAATGTTCTGATTTCGTTCCTATGGTCTTCCCTTAGACACCAAAATAGTTATAGCAACACTTTTTACAGTAGCAAAGAACTAGGAACAAAGTAGATGACAATTGATTGGGGGCATGGCCAAATAAATTGTGTGGTGAATGAAGGTAATGGAAGATTAAAGCTTCGTTTAAAATGACAAATATGGACAATTACAAGAACACACACATATAAATAAAGTTTGCAAGGTGCTTGATGGATATTGTCTTATTTGATCCTTACCACAGCCCTGTGAGGCAGATCCTATTACCGTCTCCACTTTATAGATGAGGACACCAAGGCTGAGAGAGCCATTTGCCCAAAGGCATACTGCTAGTAACTGTCTGAGGGATGATTTGAACTTAGATCTTCCTGATTCCAAGTCCATCACTCTATCTATTGTGCCAAGGATAGGAAGATTTATATGAACTGATGAAAAATGAAGTAGATACAACTAGGAAAACACAATATGTATGATGTCTACAATGGGAGGAAGGAAGGAAGGAAGGAAGGAAGGAAAGAAAGAAAGAAAGAAAGAAAGAAAGAAAGAAAGAAAGAAAGAAAGAAAGAAAGAAAGAAAGAAAGAAAGAAAGAAAGAAAGAAAGAAAGAAAGAAAGAAAGAAAGAAAGGAAGGAAGGAAGGAAGGAAGAGAGAGAGAGAGAGAAAGAGAAAGAGAGAGAGAAAGAAAGAAGGAAAAGAGAAGAGAAAGATACTTAATGTGCAATTTTAATGACCAAGGAGAGATGAGAAAATGTACTTTTCTCTTTTCATCAGAAAGTGGGAGACTATGAGTATGCAACACTGCATGTATTGTCAGACTCAATCAATGTGTTGGTTAGTATTGCAGAATTGGTTTTTAAAACTATTTCTTACAATGGATGACTCACTGGATAGTAGAGAGAGGATAATGATATATTTTGAAATTAGAATGATATAAAAACAAAAAAAAAGTCAATTTCTTTTTTTTTTTTTTTGCTCGTTGGAGGGGGAGGGCAGGGCAGTTGGGGTTAAGTGACTTGCCCAAGGTCATATGGCTAGTAAGTGTTAAGTGTCTGAAGCTGGATTTGAACTCAGGTCCTCCTGACTCCAGGGTCAGTGCCCTATTCACTGCACCACCTAGCCACCCCAAAATATCAATTTCTTAAAATACACATAAGGGACATAGCAACCAAGGGCATGATTTTTGATTGGATAAGAATAACATGTCATGAATATTAAAAAGAACCCTAGGAAGTAATGGATATGGGAAGATCATAGAATCATAGATTTATTGTTCGAGGTAGCCTGGAGGAAACTCCTCTGGCGGTCCACCTCATCGTATCACACTTAGTTGGCATCGACCCGAGATTTTTTCCCTCAATAAAGTAAATAACTGGTGTAGTAGCCTTGCCTGGACATAACTGTTGTCCTCTTGACTTACTACAGACATGATATAGAATGTGTATGTCCTTGACAATAGAATTGGATGAATCCTGTACTCTCCCAGAGACTCATGAGGGAATGCATGGCAACACCAGGAATGTCTTTGTGTGCTCTTTGCGAAAAGTCTTAGACTTTCTCTTTGTCTTTCGCCAATTCACAAAATCATTTAATGAACCCCTGTTGAAGTACAGAAGCAAAGATTACTAGATAATTAGGGCAAGACATTGGGCCCACAGGAGAACAGTGCTTTGGAACAATAATTAGGTTCACTGCATTTTGTGCTATATTTCCTTTGATATTTTCTTGATTTTGCAATGCTTGCTATTGTAAAGTATACTGTTCTGCTTTTGCTACAATATGAGGTCTGTTATTTTTTCCTGCCTTAATCTGAATAACAGGAGTTTACAGAAGGTGATGGCTAAACCAGGTTTAGGCAGTGAGTTGGCACACTTAATAGAGTGTTGGACCTTGGGTCAAGAAAACCTGAGTTCATATCTGACCTCAGACACTTACTGTGTGACCCTGGGCAAGTCATTCAACCTTTGTCTCAGTTCTATCATTTGTAAAATGGAGGTAATAAAAGCACCCACCTCCCAGGGTTTGTGCAAAGATCAAATGAGATTATTTGTAAAGCAGTTTGCAAACCTTAAAGCACTGGAATCTGAGCCTCAAGTAAGCTCAAACAATATAGGAAGTAATTCTACAGATGGTGACCCATACAGTGCCCAACCATGAATCCCGATGACTGATGCTAAGCAAACTGCCTACTCCTGTCAGAGGTGAAGGCCTCTCATGTTGGTTTTTTTGACATGGCCAATGGAAGGATTTGCCATTGAGCGTTCATGTTAATTGTGAGGATTTTCATTTTCTTTTCTTTCCTCTTTCAGTGAAAGGGGAGGTGGGAAGGAGAGACAATCTATTTTTGTTCATTGAAAAAAAATAATTTAATTTTTTTAAAGTAGTCCTGTAGGGACTGGTTACACCACTCCCTATTATATACATGTAAGAAAGGAGTTTATATACACCCTTTCATAAGAGGTACTTAGATACAAAATATGTCACAAGGTGTCATATGCTCAGCACAGGCATTAAGTGCTATTAGAATTCAAGGGAGGCAAAAACTATTTCCAGGTAGGATGATCAGGGAAGGCTTCATAGAGGAGGAGATCTGAAATAGCTTTTGAGGGATGGCTAGATTTGGACAGATGAGGAGGCAGGAGAATTGGGATGGCAGTGGGAGACAATATGAACAAAGATTCAAAAGTTGGGAGAGTGAAAGGAGTTTTCAAGAGCTTGTGCAGAGACAGACACGGAAGGAGCAAAGTTGGGAAGGCGTGCAGAATAAGGCTGGAAAAGTTTGGAACCATGATGTGGAGGGCTTTGAATGTCAGAGATGAAGGAAAGAGTTTATGCTTCACTCTGTAGGTTGCAACTTGAGTGGGTCATAGAAAGATGACACCCAGACTTCTTTGAATTTCAGTGAAGCCGCCAAGTGTTTGGCCTGGAGACAAGATGTCAGACACCACACTGAGTTCAGTGGCTGGGTCTCCTCCAAAGCCCCCCTCCCTTTCTCCCCGTGGAAGGCTTTAAAAGCTGAAACTTGCTGCCTCCACTGGGCCTTGAACTGACTCTGGGGCATGTGATGAATAGGAGAACAGTGAAAAAAGAATTCCAGCATTCTTCTAGCGATGCTCTAAATCCTTTGTTTACCTTATTAGCCGAGGCCTGTCAGATTGCCTGACAGGCTGATGGGCCTGGAGGTTGAAGGAAGCTGTCACCGTGTGATTTCCACGCTGACAGTCTGTCTAGGCCCCATGTCAGCACACAGCTTTCCTCAGAGCATTCAGCCATGCTAACCTTTCAATCGCCTTTGCTTCCCAAAGCAGTCACAGTCTAGTGTCTGTGAGCCTGCACAGGCTAGAAAGGACTGAGGATTGATGGAGGGATGGTCCAGTCTATTCCTGTGCCCCTGAAGAAGATTGAACACCACCTGCCCCTGGGGAGAAACTCCCTATTCCCCAAGGAAGGTGATACCACCCCTCCTCCAGGCCCATCTCTTGTCCTTCCAGGCTCAAAATATTCTCTTACATCCTGACATATGTCTCTCCCGCTGCATTGAAAACACCTTCGGGCTTTGAAAAGTGTATTCGTTATCCTCCAGATATGATCCTGACCACTGTAAGCAAGTCATAAAATAGTTCCCAGCATGACTTATTGATTCTGCACACCCCAACACCCCAAACTGCTAGGATATAACAGGGAAAAAGAAAGTTGTAGGCAGCATGGTGTAGTAGTAGACAGAGAGATGGCCTCATTCAGGAAAACCAGAATCTGACTCAGTCAGGTTGTGTGACCCTGGGATAGACCTTCACCTCTGACCTCTCAAAGCAGTTCTTTAAGATTACAAAAGGTGCTGAGCTGGGGGCAAGGTGGGGGCAGGCATGAAATTTGTCACCTGGGACTGTCCACACTGAAAAACAGACAAGTACAACCAGAAAAAAGAAAAGAAAGACTCTGAAATACATCAGAAAAGTGCAGGAAATTATCTTTTATCCCTTTGTGATTATAAATAGAGCTTGGGGTTTCTGTCAAAGAAAATAATAGGAAACATTTAAAAAGCATTTTAAGGTTTGCAAAATGTTTCACCGACATTATCAAATTTGAACTTCCCAGCCACCTTGTGAGGTAGGTACTTTGGGTCTTATCATGTCCATTTTACAAAGTAGGAAACCAAGTCTCAGGGGAACTTCACCATGGTCAAAGAACTAATTAGGACTGCAAATGGGATTTGACACTGGTTTTCTTGACTTAAGTCCTACAGTATCTACTATGCCAAACTGCCCCACTAGAAATAGAAGGCATGTTTACTTTTGTTTCCTTATGTCCTTATTGTGTAGACCTCTATGGCTGATCAGAGATAAATTGGAATCAGGAAAGACCTCCTGGAGGAAGGTGATGAAGGCTATATGTGATAGGATAGGTGATATTCAATATGTAGGCTGTATGTATATTAGGAGGTGATAGAGTGCAGTATGAGGACATTCCTTCTAAATTCCTGTGTTTAATAACAACAACAACAACAGTAATAGTAATGACTAGTATTTATATAGGACTTACTATTTGCCAGGCACTGTGCTAAGCACTTTACAATTGTTATCTCATTTGATTTTCACAACAACCCTGGTAAGTGTTATTAGTATTCTCATTTTGTAGATGAGGAAACTGAGGCAAATTAAGATTAAATTACTTGTCCAGGGTCACACAGCTAGTAAGGGTCTGAGGCCAGATTTGAACTTCATCACTTCCTTCAGGATTTGTTCTGAGTTGCCTTGACTGCTCTTAAGAGGGACAGTCAAGAGGATATATGGCGGGTCTGTGCTCTTCATGATGGGGGAGAAGGAGCATTAGTCTGTATGTATTTCTGCAAGGGAATCTGGTGTTGCTCTAGAGTCTATACACAAAGCACTTTGAAAAAGGGATCTAAGCAATGATTCTAGATGCCTAGAGCAGTGTGTTTGGTTCTTGGCAAGTGAGCTCCTTCCCCACTTCTCAAAAAGGTTACCTGGCTACTTTCTAATCTTACCCTCTACCCTCTTTCCCCTACAGAAACTCACATGACTCATCCCCTTTAAATATATTCTCCACTTGTTGAAATTCTTCTCTTCCTTTTAGGCTCAGCTCAGTCATTACCTCCATGCAGTATTCCCTTACCTGCCCACTCCCCAACTGAAAGTATTCTCTACCCCCTCATGATGATTATTGCATTTTATCTAGACCGGCCCTCTCTTTCCCTTGTAATGCCCTGTCTTGTATCATCCTTATTTATGTACTATTTATTTCCCTCTAATAGAATACATGGTGTCCTCCTTTCATTATGCCTGTTTCTTCTCTATGTGGAGTGGTGGGTTCTCCATGGAGGTGGTGACAAGAAATGAGGAGACAGATGCAGATGCAGCAGGGAGGGTGCAGGAATCCCAATGAAGCTCGAAGCTAAAGAGAAAGGGATCCCAGGACTGATGACGACAAGATGGCTCCTTGTTGGGGCTGGCTGTTAAGTCCACTCACATTCTGCTGTGAAGTTAGCTGCGGTCAGAGGAGGTGAGAGGTCCATTCCAGAAGACAGGAGAATATTATCTGTCATAGGAACTTTGGTCTTCTCCTGAGTCCATCTAGATCTGGAGTCTATCCTCTGTTCTGAGTTCCAGAACCAGAGTTGCCTTAGTTTTGACCTCTCCATCTAATGTGTTGAGAGCATCAAGTGGTCACTTCTTTGGCTGGTTAAGGGGAAGCAACATTGGAGAACTGAAATGCAAATTGTGAATTTCCTCATTCTCCTGGGTCCAAATTGATCTTTTATGTGGTTAACTCCTAGAACCTGGGAGAGCGATTGACTTGCAGCTACTTAGTGCTATGTGAGGGCATGGAAGAGAAAAAGGAGAGCACACTAGACATAGGTATGTGAGTTTAGATGCCTAGGATGATAGGGGTATCCTCAACAGTAAGGTTTGGGATGGAGGAAGAGAAGGAGTTCTGTGTTAATCCCCCTACTCAATCAACTCCAATGGGTTCCTATTGACTCCAAGGAGTAAATACCAAATGCTCTGTTTGGCATTTAAATCCTTCCTTCCTAACCTAGCTCCCTCCAAACTTTCTAATCATTTCATACCTTACTTCCTGGTACATACTCTTCCTTCCAGTGATATTGGCCTCCTGGCTGTTCCAAGACCAAGACACTCCATATTTCAGCTTTCCAGCTATCCTCCCACATGCTTAGAATGCTCTCTGTTCTCTACTCAGACTACTGACTTCTGGCTTCCTTTAAGTCTCAATTCAAATCCCACATTCTACAGGAAGCCTTCCCCAACCCCTCAATTCTAGTGCCTTTCTTCTGTCAGTTATTACCTATTCATCCTGTATATAGCTCTTTTTTGTATAGTTGTTAGCATGTTGTCTCCTCTATCAAACTGTAAGCTCCTTGAGGGCAGGGACTGTCTTTTTGCCTCCTTGTGTATCCCAGTGCCTAGCATAGTGTCTGGCACATAGTAGGTGCTTGATCAATGTTTACTGATTGCTTGATTTCTTCTGAAGTTCAGAGGAAAGGTTAAGGCTGGATATATAGATATGGCAATCATCTTCACAGAAATTATCATTGAACCCATCATAGTAGATGGGATTGCCAAGTGAGAGAGTTGTAGAATGAAAACGGAAAAATAGCCCAGGACAGCCTTAGGAGACACTAGTGGTCAGTAGGTGTGACCTAAATGAAGACCCAGAAATGGAGGCTTCTTTTCAAAGGAAGAGAGCCAATGTCAGAGAAACCTAGAGAGAAAAGACTATCCAGGAAGAGGTGGTAATTACTCGTGTCCAAAACCACAGAGAGGTCAAGAATGAGGAGCGAGGAAGGACCAAAATCAGACTACAATGGAAAAATTTACTTTGAGTACTTTACTCTTTATGCCTCTTCTGGTTCATGGGAGAGGTGGAGAGAGGAGCATTGTGGCACCAGAACAAACCATACAGTCCTCTCTTTATATATATATATATATATATATATATATATATATATATATATATAT
>NW_027187358.1:8050672-8088172 GCF_028583685.1 Petaurus breviceps papuanus
ATATATATATATATATATATATATATATATGTCCATTTTTCTATAAAGGCACAATGAATATCAAAGACAGGTTTCATCAATATTACGTAGGATTTTAACATCATGCGTGACCATCAGTAGAAAGATGTGTTGTAAGAAAAAAGCAGCAGCTAAGGAGAAGGGAAGATCACAAGAAAACCTGTAGCCTAAGGCACCTCTGTGGAAGAGGGAAGAGAATCAACCAAACCCAGCCCCACCTTGGTAGCTTTGGAAGGAGGGAGAAGAGTGTGGGTGGGGGGCTGGGAGGAGGGTCTACATTTTTATTTTATGGCCACCTTGGAGCTCTTTTGGCATTTTCCTCGCCTCTTCTCTTTGGGACTCCAAAAGTTCCTTTGGGACTCCATTGAAAAAATTTCTTTGGGACTCCATTCAAAATCTAGGTCTTCATGAACCTTCCCACAATAATTCCTGCCAATACTATTGTCTCCCATTCCCGATCACCTACAGAACTTATTGTCTATACCAAAGATCTTGGACATCATTACATTCCAAATGAGAGCTGGTTGTGTATTGCCTCTGTGGTTCTCTAAGATTTCTTTCATTGGTGTTTTCTCCTAAAATCAAACCCAAGTAACTTGAGGAGGGGTTATGCCTGGTTCTTCTCTTGTGCCCTGACCTGAGCACAGCGAGGATTGGCTACCATGCCACTCACTCCTCACCTCCACAGGGTACTATCTCTAGCTTCCTTCAAAGCTCAGTTCAAGTGCAAGGTTGCCTAGGCAATGAAGCTTATCCTAATCCCTCCTCTGCCCACTCCCATTTGGCTAATGACTTGTTTTACATACTTTGCATATATTTTGCATTCACTTTTTAATATATCTGTTCTCTCTCCCTTCCCATTAGGAATCTAAGGACAGGGCATTGTTTCATCTTTGTTGACATAGTGACTGGCAAATACTCAGATAAATGCATCAATGAATGAAGGCACTGAATTCAAATGAAGTGAATTGGATTATACTAATGCTATTGAATTTCCCTGGTCCATGATCACAAGGTGTTTTAGCCACAGCTATATGTCCCAGTAGCTGCCCAGTCAAAGCTCAGGCCCATGCCACCTGCCATCTCTAACCCTGCCTAGTCCCTAGGCCATGATTCCTTAAGATAGGATCTTTTGAACCCTGAATAAAAGGGTTAAGGCTCTCCCAAGTATTACACCCCCACCACATTACGTGCCATTGCAAGTGTCAATAAAAGTTCAAGATAGCTGTTGGAAAGTCGTGCCAAAATTCTTGCCCGAACACATTGGATTATAAAATATGTGTATATGACAAGCATATCTGACAGATCGGTTTTCTCCACACCGACATGATGTTTAGAAGAAGGACGTGTTTTTTTAGTGTTGTGGTTTGGGGATTTTTTTTCTTTTGGTTGTTGTGTGTGTGTGCTTCTTAAAATATGACCCTGCCGTCAAGCTGCAGCATCAATTCACAACTAAAGGGCTGAGATACATTCAATGCCATTGAGCAAAGTGAGTAGCCATCCCCTTTTAAAAACAAACAGCCCAGGCATCGAACTGAGTTCAATTAGACATCTCTTGTTGCTTGGGTACATAAGTATTTTTACTAAGTTCCTACCTCATATTGCTGGGTATACATGGCATTCCCCCTCCTCCCCCTCTTGCTTGTTTCAACAAGTATGGTAATTGCCCCACCAGATTTCCCGGATTAATTTCTAGTTTGAGAAAAAGAATTCAGTTTGAGCCTGTATCTGTAATTGGGGGTGGCACAGTAATTAGCAATGCCCATTGAGACTGTGTCCCACAGTCACCCAAACAACCAATCCTTTTACCCAACTGGATCTGATGAGTCATTCAAATAGCACATTGCACAAAGGTGCTCTCTAAATATTTGTTGACTGATTTATTAGTTACTCATACAATCAGTCATTTGGAGGGGGAAGGGGAATGATCTGGAAAATATTGGGTGTTGTGTACACCAAAGAAAACAGTTAACCTGAACTTTTCACATTTCAATGGATGGTGCTACCATCTTGTAGAACTGACTTTGTTTTAGCCACACTGGTCTACTTGCTGTTCTCTATAGATGACATTTCATATCCCACCTCCAAGTCTTTGTAAAGGCTATCACCCCATGCCTAGAATGCTCTACTTTCAACTCTGGGAACCTCTGTTTCCTTCAGGTCTCAATTCAGGCACTACTTCCAATAGGAAGGTATTCCTGGCACCTGTAGTTCATAGGATTGGAGGACCATGAATTTAAAGCTGAGAGCCTAACTAGTTCATTCCTCATTTTACAGCTGAGGAAATTAGGCTTAAGTGTCTGAGGAGGGATTTGAACCCAAGTTTTCCCAACCCCAATTTCAGCACACTATCCATTGTACCAGAAAGTATTCTCCCCACCCACCATCTAAGAAATTTATTGTATATATTTTGTATTTACTTATTGGCTTATATGTCATATTCCCCTGTTAAGGGAATTCTTGAGGAATAGTATTGTTTACCTTTCTCTCCATGTCCCTACTGCCTAGCAAAAGGCCTTGCACATAGTAGGGGACTTAATAAAGTTTTTTAATTGAACTGAATTATTATGGGGGCATAGGACATGTTACTACATAATATATGTTTTAAATTAGCAAACAAAGGAACTAAAATATATTTGGAAATACGCAAATAGGGTTATTTTCTATGAAAAACCTGTCTTTCTGAGAAATCAAGCTGATCTGTCTCTTCCATTAAGATGTTTTCTGTCTTTTAAATAATGTGAGAAGAAACTTAATTTAGTTCACACATAAGTAAAGGTGTCCTCATCCAGCAGACATATATAATAGACACACATGTATATATGTGTTTATGCATATACTTAACATTCTAAATATTTATTTTTAGCATTTATCAATTTTTTGAGTCCTAATCTTCCTCCTATCCCATCACATACCCACTGAGAAGACAAGTAATGTAATATTCATTATATATGTGAAGTCATGCAATGCATATTTCTATATTAGCCATATTTCAAAAAAAACAAAGAAAAATAAAGAAAGTGAGAAAATTATACTTCAGTTTGCACTTAGAGTTCATCAGTTCTCTCTGTGGAAGTGGATAGCATTTTTTCATCATGATTCCTTTGGAATAGAGACATCTTGTAAAACACTGTAATAAACTCTCAAGTCTCAAGCTGGGGTTATACAATGCCAACTATCCAGATGAAACAGTATCTGGTCATTCTGATCCCAACATGCTATCAAACAGGCATGAAAAGAGAAAAGTTCCACCAATCATTTTGACACTTCTCATTAGTCAGAAGGTCAGCATCATGTAGTTAAGTCTAGTCACCATTTATTAAGCCCCTACTATGTTCCAGACACTGTGCAAAATGCTAGGGATACAAAAAAGTTAAAATCGCCCTTGCCTGAAGAAGCTAGCATTCTAATAGAGAACATACATGTAGAGCAGGGGTTCTTAGTCTGAAGTCCGGGGGAATATGGATAATTTTGGATGGGAAAAAATTACATCTTTATTTTTACTAATCTCTAATTGAAATTTAGCATTTGCTTCAATTATTTAAAGCTTCATTCTGAGAAGAGGTCTCACCAGACCTAACAAAGGGGTCCATGATACTAGGTTAAGAACCTTGATGAAGAGAAGCACCTGTCTGGTCAAGTGAAATTTTTCACTTTTCACTTGAAAGACAAGAGTGACATTCCTTTCTCATCACCAGAAACAACAGCTAAAGTGTTTTCCATCAAAATGTATATGATTGATTAGCCGCTTTCTAGTCTATGTCAGAAGGAAGAGAAAAAAAAAACCACTACCTTTTCTGGATGCAAATTCTGAGCACATGGAGTGTGACATATTTTAACATAACTTTCCTTTCTATTCCCAAACAACAGATCAGAAGCATGATGGGGGATGGCTAAGGAAGCACAGGGAAAGGTCAATACGTGAGGCTCTCAGTGGGGGGGCAAGCCAGATGACTGGGGGAATTGATTGTCCCATGAAAAGCAATTAAAAATGACATGATGTTAAAGACCATCCATCCAGAAATGCCAAATAGCCCTGATCACCTGCAAATGATCCCTTGAGTCTGGTCAACTTTAAAAAAAAAAAAAAAGGAAAGAAAGAAAGAAATTCTGTCTCACAAATTGCCTGGTGGTTAACTTGAAGCCCATTTGTTAATTTTGTAAACACAAGGCTGTTTCCATTTCACATTGACATGATATTGACAATATGACTAATCCTGGCAGGAAGGAAGTATCTGGTTTCAGCCAACTCCGGGGTTCTTCTCAAGTCTCTCCTCACCTGAAGGGTTTGGAAGAAGGGGGAAGGGAAGGAGTAGATGCTGAGAGAAAGGAGATATTGTAAAATACAGACACCAGGTGAACTAGTACATCAGAGGCAAACCCATTAACCCTTGATGTTCCAGGTTCCATCCTAAGCTCAGTGCAGTGGGAATTCTGATCCGAGATAAAGCACCTTGGGCTGTCTTGTTCTAGGTCACCTCATTAAGGGATGGGGGATGCCTCTTGCTTTATGGCCTTAGATCGTGGAAGCCCAAGGTCTTTCTAGCTCAACTTCCTTCCTCTAAGCAAGTATATGTTTGCTATAATTGATATGTCTTAACCTTGGGGCTATTCTTTTTTTCTTGAAAGTCTGGACATAAAGCCTACATTCTGGCTTGGTCACTCTTTTCAGTGTGGGGATTTCATTCCTGATAGTCTAGTTTTGCAGGGAAGTATAGTAGAAAACTGTCCTTAATCCCAGGAAGACCTTGGTTTTAATCTTGCTCCTAATGCACACTGGCTGTGTGACCCTGGGCAAGTCTCTCAACTACTAAGTGCTCTGGGCATGTCTCTAAGACTATAAATTACAAAGAAACTGTTAATTTAGCATTAAAGGAAATTCCTTAATGAGAGTTGCCTTCAACAATGAAATCACTGGTCCAGTTCTTATCCCCACCTTTTGGTTCCATTGTTCCTAATGTGATAAAATGCCCTTTCCCCTCCCACTTGATTATGATTAGAAGGGCATCCAACTGGAATTATCTTTATCTTAAAATGTAACTATGGAAGGGAGGTATTTTATATTGGAGTCAAACAAGCAACAAATGGTGAGATTGTGTGTCTTCTAGAGGATCCGACCTGTGGGACCTACACCCTGGAGTGTAGTTGTGACTTCCTGAGTTTCCAAGGAAAAGAAAAGGGGGACTCTGAAACACAAGAGATAGACCCCAAAATGAGGAGATGGAAAGGGCTCTGGAGGGCTTGTCTATATGAAAGGAAAATGGTAACTCAAATTTATTCTATGGCAAATGAAAAGTCAAACGTTCACATCCCTACATATGATACAGGGTGCTGGAATAGCATAGGACATCAGGTGGTTTGTGGACAGTACAAAGGTCGACAAATTAACAAGGTAGCCCAGGTTTACAGAAAGAAATGTCACCTACACTGAGCGTGTGCAACATGAAAAAGCTAATGGCACAGCAGTCCAGTGGGAACTCATCCAGTAAGCTAGTCATCACCAGATTAAAACTGGGCAAAGATCACAAAAAGGTCTTTGAGAGTAAAGTCAAAGCCCGACAAGCTGGAAAGGAGAAGGGCAAATATAAAGGAGAAACCATTGAAAAGATACCAGAATAAAATAGTCTGTTGTACAGTTGTAATTTAAAATGACTATTTTTAGAAAAAGATACAGAATCTTTCCTGTGGTACTTTTTAGATAGATTGATTTATATAGATATATTTATATATACATTTATAAGTTTTTAATAGATAAAATTATTTTTGAATATATAAAATGTATTAATATACATTTATAAATATTATATATTTAAATATATGTATATAATTTTTACATATGTATTACCCATGGGCAAATATTTGACATCTTTAGCCCTCAAATTCCTCATTGTACAAAGGTAATAATATTTATATTTACTCCACAGAAAGATTGAAAGGAAAGTACTTTGTAAAATACTACTGCAAAATTCAGGCTTGGTTGATATGCTGGTTAATTTCCCCAGAATAGTTTTTTTATCTTTTATTCTTTTTTTATTATTCCTTTTTAATAAGGGACAGATCTCTGGGTATGGGAGCAATTAGGAATATATTGAAAATGGGTAAGGCAGTGATGTAGCTGGGTGGTCCAAGGCATAGGGCACTGGGTGTAGAATCAGGAAGACCTGGGTTCTAATCCAGTCTCAGATATTGACTAGCCATGTGATCCCAGGCAGGTCACATAATCTCTCCTAGCCTCAGTTTCCTCATCTGTAAAATGAAGGTAAAAATAGTGCCTACTTCACAGCACTACTGTGAAGATCAGGTATGATAACATAGGTAAAATATTCCTCAAATATTAAAACATGAGATAAATTCTATTTATTATGAGGTAATAAAATATAACAATTTTTATAAGTAAAATACCTATATTTTAGAATGTATTATGTAATGTATTATCATTATTATTATCATTATCAGATCTGATATGTATAATATATATAGTACATTATATTTATAATATATTTTTATGAGGTAATAAAATACAAAAATTTTTATAAGTAAAATGCTTAAAAAACAATGAGTTATCATCATGAAATATGTCTCCCTATTTAGGCAAGTCAAAATTTCTCCAGTCCTCAACTCCTTATCTGTAAAATGAGGAGTGTTAAACCTCTGAGATCTCTTCCAGCTCTGAATCTAAGATGATAATAATACTAGCTAGTATATAGTACCTAAAGGATTGCGAAGCACTTTACATATATTACCTTTTTTTACATATATTACGCTCCCACTTTCATAGGCTTTAGCTGCTAAGTTTGAGCATCATGGTTGCTGTTGAGCTGTTTCGGTCAGGTCTGACCCCATTTGGTGTTTTCTTGACAAAGATATTGGGGTGGTTTGCCATTCCTTCTCCAGCCCATTTTACAGATGAGAAAACTAAGGCAGACAGGGTTAAGACCAGGGTCACATGGGAAAACGAGCCCTGAAGTTCAAGATCGGAAGAAGTGTTTCTTGGGAACCCTCCAACTAGTTAGTGGAAAAAAAAAAGAAAAAACAAGGTCAGGAGATCTGAGAGGTGGCCCTAACTCCCATTCTGTCACTCCCAGACTTGTAGAAAACTATTCAGCATTCTCCCTGTCAATACCTTCTTGGGAGGTCCCCCTGTAATCATCAACCTCCTTTGCTCTGGCTGAACTACCTCAGTTTTCCTCTTGCTTCATCTGTCCACCAGTAAGAATTTAGACAAGGACCCCTCCATGGACTCCCTTGTTGACAATATGCCCTTGGTGGGATGATGTTGACCCCAGGACAATGTTGGTGGTGATGCTATCCCTCCACATTCCTTGATTTAAGCTGGAAGGCTCCAAGGAGGTGGGCCACTGCCATAACTCTGAATCAACTTTCCTGCCTGGGGATTATATTCACTTGTACAGGATCTGAGAAAAGAAATTCCAAATATTTGACACTGGAAACCATAGGCCAATATCATATGAATAATACAGACAGGAAGGCTCCCTCAGCAGCTGGTACCAAACATATATTAAATAAAGAAGGAGACCTGGCCCCCAGCCTAAGTGCCAGCCATCCAGCCAGATCATTTCAAATTACAAATAGAAACAATTAAACCTTATTACATTTATTACAGACCTGGTCTCTGGTTAGCTATTAGGTTTCTGCACTTACTAATTTCTTAGTCACGGAATCCTAGATCTCTGCAGATCAAGTATCCGCCACAACTCAGCAGGCTACCAACATTAGACAATATTTACACTGCCCTGGATTCTTAGCGCCAGCCTTTGAGACCAGTGACAAGCCATAAGCCCACATTCGGTGTCAATGTGATACAGAGGAGAGTGGAATGAATCTGGAGTCAGATGGCCTGGATTCGAATCTTACTGTCTGTGTTCTCTGGACCTCTGGTCTTCATCTATACAATAAGGGAATAGGATGAGATGACCTTTCCAGCTCTAATCTATGATAATGACAGCTAACTAATAGCACTTTACATGTATTATCCCATTTGACTGTCACAACAGCCCTGTGAGGTCAGTGCTATTATTTATTATGACCTTTTTATAGATGAGGCTCAGGGAACCAAAGGGACCTACCCAGGATCACACAGCTAGTAAATACCTAGTTCAGGTCTTCCTAACTCCTAGACCACAGCTCTATCCACAAACCCAAGTTAAAATGGTAAGTAAATTAGGGAACATGGTTAATATGCTTCAGAACCCAAATGGTAAAGATTCTGGTCTCTATGTACAAACAAATGCATGTTGTGTCTGTTTAGAATTCTGTCCCTGGTCCTGATGGTCACACCTCTATGGAGACATAATGGAGCTGAAGAATGTCCCTAAGAGGGAAAAGAAAATGGGTGTGCTCCGTGTCTCTTCTCTGTGGGTTGCAAATCCCAGAGGAAGACAGACAGCTGTGAGGACAAGACACAGAGCAGAGCTCATACAGCTGTCCAAGGTAATCAATTATTCTCTTGGACTAGAAGAGAGTATCTGAGTGTTCTCCTGATGCTGGGGATGGATGGACTATTTGGCACCATAGTGGTGAAATCTGGCCTTTTGGTGTGTTTGTCATAGAGTATGCCCCAATAATGGAGCCCATAAAGTATATTGGCATTGGGAAAAGAAAATGGTGGGGAAGAAGGAAGAAAGAGAAAGGGAAAAAGAGACAGAGAGGAAAAGACAGAGGTAGAAGGACAGAAACAGGACAAGCGTATTTGTTAACAAGTACTTATGAAGCATATATTTAATACGGGAGAGTAGAGAAAGGAAGGTAAGGATAAGTGTTAACTTTTGGAGACAATTCTATGTGATGAGTTTAAGGGTGATAAGGAATGCATCGAAGAGTAAATTATTGGAACTAACTCCACGATGGGTGTGGGGAGAATAGGGTTAGTGACACATGGAAATGACTTGAGAAGTTGTAAGCCCTGGATCCTCCATCAATATGAACTGAACAATTTGGGGGATGGTGGTGACAAAATTGTTGGCATGACAGCAACATAGTATAGTAAATGGAATGGTGGATTTGGAATTGTATGACCTGGCTTCATCTTCTACTTCTGCTATATATTATTTGGATAAATTTGAGCAAGTCAAACTTCAGTTTACTCTTCTATGAAATTAGGTTGTTGGATTAGATCAGAGGTATCAAATTCATGACCTACAAATTTCCTACAAAACCCCAAGTGCATCCAGAACCTGATTAAAATATAATTGGGAAATATTTAACAAAACAAACAAAAATATAATAAACATAGATAATTTTAAGTTGTCACTTTCTAGCAGGGATCATTTCCCATTTGAGTCTAATACAGCTGGACTAGATGACTGCCTAGGGTTCTTTATAGTTCTAAAGTCATCACAGCATATAAATAACTGATAAGAGTAGTTCTGAGCTTTATTAGTCCCAGTGTAGGGGAAAATGTTGGAGAGAAATCAAGGGGTCTTCAGTCTAGAAGTAAGAATGAGTAAGGAGGTAATAGATGGTATCTTTGTTAATAAGGTTAGCCTACAATGAGTGGGCCTTTGCAATTATGGGCAGAGCAAGTGTGAGGGGTCAATAGCAGAATTTACAAACCTAAAAGGGAATGAAGAGACAGAAAATAGCTTGTTGCCCAAATCCCAGATACTAGTATAACAGTCTTCAGTTCCCTCTTTAAGTTTGAGAGCAGTAAACTTTAGACAACTCAAAGCTTGCACAGGACAGTTAATGTATGAAACTCATTGACCTCAAAGGTGACATGGGCTAGAAATACAAAGAAATTTAAGGGTACAAGAGACTTTGAGGATATAATGTTCACAAAGGAAGTTACAGAAACATCAAGAACACCTCATATTCACATAACTTTATGTCCAAGCATTCAGCAAACTTTCTTAAAGCACCTACTTTATATATATATATATATGTACTGATCATTGTGCTAGGTTCTAAAGAGACAAAAGTCAGGTAGGGTTAGATATATTCCCAGTCCTCCTAACCTAGAGTCATGCAGAGTAATAGGATTCTAATAGGACTCTAAAAATGCAAATAACTAGGGGCGGCCAGGTGGTTCAGTGAGTAAGAGCACCGGCTCCAGTGTCAGGATGACCTGGGGATCAAATCTGGGTTCTGATACTTAGCACCACACCCAGAAATAACTGGCTGTGTAACCTTGAGCAAGTTATTTAACCCCAATTGCTTTAAAAAAAAATAAAAATGCAAATAACCATAATATACAGTAATATGACTTGAGAAAAATGATTATTTTTCTTTCATGTTAATAACCAATTAGTACTGAGGAGATTCAGGATTTTTTCCCTTCCTGTTTCTTTATTCTCTTCTGGATCAAATCACCCCCTGAAGAATAAGGCTTATAATTGGATTGTATTTAACATTCTCCTCGATCTTGTCAGAGCCCACCCAACTGGGGAAGCCATTGTGTTATAATCAGGCTTGTGTGGGAAGTAGATACTTTGTCCAGATTACCCAGACTAGGGGTGGTCTGGTAGTAAGAGTAACAAAATCAAAGTCACAAGCCCCAGTCCCTCATTAAAATAGAAACCTCTCATTATAATATTCATTGTTCTAATTAATTATTAACCAATCAGAGTTGACTGCCATTTGTTGGGAACACCTACTCTTCCAAGGGCATATCAGCATCAGTAGGCCACCATTATCTAGCTTTGGATCACAAAAGATGGCTAAATGGCCATATTTTTATTAATTATTTTCTAGTCATAATTAATAAAATTTTTAATTACCCAAAATTATGTCTCTTGAACTTTTTATATATCACAGATTCATGCATTAGAAAAACACAAAACAAGGTGTGGTGTGAGGTCTGAAGGGGAAAGTTGTTACTGTCTTCACAACCACCCTTTTGGGTAGGTAGGATAGGTGTTGAACTTAGAGATCATCTATTGCCTATAGGATGTAAGTTCCTAGAGAGCAGGGACTTTCTGCCTATGTTTTTTTCTGTCTTTGTACTCCTAGCACTTAGCATGGTGCCTGAAACATAGTAAGTGCTTAATAAATGCTTGTTGACTTAACTATCTAAGGACTTGTCTCATTTTTGTCTTTGTAGCCTCAATGACTGGTATATAGTAAGTGTTAAATAAATGCTTTATCTATCCATCTTTTTTTATAGAGGAGGAAACTGAGGTTCAGAGGGATGGTGACTTGTCTGAGGTCACAGTAAGCAGCAAAGAGAGAGCTAAAAACACAAGCCTTCTGATTGCTAATCCAATGTTCTTTCAACAACCCCCTGCACTACAGATGGTTCCTAACATCCTGAACCTTTTGAGGTTAATTTCCTGGAAGGCTAGCCATGACCTTTCACAGACAATCTGTCTCTTGGTGATTCCATCAGAAGCAAAATCCTGGAGCTGAACCAGGGTGAGGATAGGGGGTGTATTATTCATGGATCTTTGTATGTCCTAACATTCTTTGACGAAGAAACCTGGATATTGTTTCTTCAGGGAACTGTGTGCCAAACAGCTGGGTTCGGGGAAGCTTTAATAGGGATTTAGGCTGTAGATCAAGCCAAATGTTCCCATTTATTTGATAGTCTAAAAAGGTTTGTGAGTCTAGGAAATACCTTCAGTTTCATTGTTAGAACTGAGTACAAGAAACTTATGAGCATTTCAGTTCATACAGACTCAGCAAGGGTGCAGCCCATAGGGGAGCCAGGATACTCCAGCCATTCATATTCCAGATAAATCCCCCCCCCCAAAAAAAAGAAACCTAGTTCAGCAAAAAGCCCTGTCCTCAATGAGAGTAGGTGTCAAGATAATCCCAGTTCATTCATTCACTCACTCACTCATTCACTCATTCCACAAGTTTTCCTTGAATGCCAATTCTGGAACCAGAGATGGAAGATCCAAGTAGTACAAAGAATCCATGGCTCTAGCTTCTGTGAAGGGTGTGCCACCCTGCATGGGCTCGTCCCTGCCCTTCCCACCACCATGTTTTCTCCTTGATAAAAGCTCAACCCTCAGGCTGTTATGGATGCAGTAACAACTCAGCCACTGGATCAGATGTCCTCAGAGGGCCCCAAGATGGAAACGCATAACTATAAACTGCAGGTCCCATAATTCAACCTGATTTCTCACTACATTCTAAATTTAATGTGCTTTGGGAGACACTGCAGTTGATCAGAATAAAGATAAATCCATGCACATGGTCGTTTTTTTATTGGCAAGATGAAGGGTTGGTTCGGGTTGGAAAAGTTACTTCTCCAAGGAGCAATGACCTGTTAAAAAGAATCTCCTGAAGGAGAAAAAATACAGCCCTAGGGTGAGAAAGTAACCCACCTTCAAACTTGGGGAGGCAGGGTGATATATCAGAACATGAAATGGTTTTGCAATCAGAAGACCTGGATTTTAAAACCTGCTTTGCCATTTACCCATTGTGTGACCTTGGAGAAATCACCAGACCTCTTTGAGTCTCAAAGTCCTCATGTCTAAAATGGAGACTGGACATGAGTCTATCAAAAAGCACTAATGAAGGGACCAGACACTGCCCCAGGCACTGGGGGATACAGAGACAAAACTGACAGTCTTTGCCCTTGAGAAATTTATATTCAATCAGTATTCCTGATCTCCAAGTTTCCCTCAAGTTAGAATTTGTTCCAGATAAATTTATTATTTAAATTAAAATAATTAAATAAAGAAATGTATTAAGTTAGTCAAATTAATTAATTAAATAAATTATTCCAGATAAATTTCTTCTCCCTCAAATTTCTACCTTTTCCTCTCTTTGATGACCAAATTAAATTCAATAGCCTCTGAATCTGAAACCACAAAAGCTCCAGTTGTCTGCAGCAGATGACTCTTGCTTCTCTTTCCATGCTCTGCATGGCCTCTGGTTTTCCTTCTCTTATTGTTTGTTTTCCATCTGCAGCATGGTGGGAGAGGCCTATCTTCCCCTCACCTCTTCACTTTCTAGAGCTTGCCTGAGGAAGTTGAGATAATCTGCCTGGGCTTATACTTCAGTTCCCTGGCAGCAGAATGTTTTCAAAATGGCAGGTGTTGTTCACACTTGGTGCCTAGGTGATGGAAGAGGAGAAGTCCTGTTCTGTCAGGGGGAAAGAGGTGGAAAGGAGGAAGGAGCCTGCTACTGATGAGTGGGAAAGACAGGCCACACTTGAATACTTTCCTCTTGTTGACACTTAGAGTCTCTCTATGTAGATGCTCCGTAAAAGCTTCTTTGAAAGACAGAACCCTCCAAAGAAAATGGAAATGTTGTGGAGCACTTGTCCTTTTGTTCCCCTCCAGGAGGGATTTAAACATGTTTCCCATCTGGAGACTCCAGATCACATTACAGCAGCAAAAAGGTGAGGAGACACCAAGGGACATCTGCACCGGGGCATTCCCATCTTCACTCACTGCTGGCTATTTCCAGCAAAGGCATTAGGGGGGTGGTCAGGTGACTGGTCCTTCTCACTAACAGAGGGCATTGTTTTAGATAGTTCTATACCCATAGGCACCATTTACCACCTCACAGTTGAGTTGGGTCTTTCCATCAGAACAGATATTTCTCTTATAATAGACACTGTAGAAACAGGCCTGATCATGGCCGGAGCTGCCCCAGAGCACCAATATTTAGACACATTGCTAAATATTTCCAGCTGCCCAGAGAGCTCATATGGTATATGAGGTGAGACCCTGTGAGGTTTCACCACACAGTCAACAGCAGCCAAAGGGCATTTTCTAAACTTTTTTCTACTGTCTTCCATTTGATGAAAGACTTGTGGTTAAACCTTTATCTTCCATAAACATTTAAAATGTGGTTACCTTTATTTCCATGTCTCATTTTTGTTTTATTAAAAAGAAAAAGGGGGCTCCTAACAGTAAAACATCTGATACTGTGGATGTTCTGCTGAAAACAGATGTGTCTCCTTGTAATAGATGTCCACCGGCATCTGCACGCCTGCCAAGTGCTCATCCCCACATACCAGCGTAAGGGTGTGTAGGCATACATGTGGCCTGTGGGGGTGAGTGCTTGGTGGTTTTGCAGATACCCATGGACATCTATGCTACATTTAATGAAGAACCACATAGGGGACCATAGTTGTGTCACAGGAATTGGGAAATGGGATAGATACCAATGTCACAAAGCACCAGGTCCAAGAGCCAAGTTATATTTGTCTAATGCAATCATGATCATCAAGGGATTGCAAATAGGTAAATGGCAACCAATTGCCACCAAAGAAAGGCTAGCTAAAGCATCAAGGCACCCTGAGGGAGAGATAGGAGACAACATGTGACCGGCAAGTCCTATCAATATTATCTCCACGATTACCTTTCCTCAGATATAGAGAGAGACAGCCCAGGAGCCTATTCCCAGGTGCACCTCCCAGACCCCTAATTCTGCTTCTAGACCATCTCTAGCCACCATCATCGAAAGAAACAACTCTTGGAGATGTGAGTCCTCACCTCTTCAAGGGCTGCATGCCCCACAGCTACTGAAGACCTAGAAAAAAAGTTCTCACTCCTAAAGACCTTGGCAAGTGACCCTATCAAATGGTTCAACATTAGAAACAGATATGAAAATGATTTTAAAGAAACCATGTTAGCACCTGCTTCATCACTGCACCCTCAGGACCATGAGGCCTTTCCGTCTGCCTTAAAGCTAAATGGTTTCAATGCCTTGTCTGTCCCTATCAGAATGTGAGCTTCTTAGAAGCAGAGCCTACCTCTCATTTCTATCTGTATCTCCTGCGCTGAACACCTAACAAATGTTTACACATGCCTGTTCTTTCCTTCCTTCTTTCATTCATTCATTACATGGCCCATAAACCCCAATTAGAGAATTTCATCATTATTGATGCCTTACTCTTTATAGGACATTAAAGATTTTATTTCTTTCCTTTGGCTCATCTCATCAGGAACAGTATAGTCTAGTAGAGAAAAACAAAAAACAAAAGCCATTGGACTTGGATTCAGAAGACTTGGGTTGGAGTTTTGTCTTCATTGCTTATTAGTCAGGTGACTTTGAGCTAGTGGTTTAATATGGATCTTGGGTTCCTCAGGCATAAAATGGTGCTAACAATATCTACTCTATAGTTGGGGTGTGCTAGAGTTAGGACAAGAAGCCACTTGTTAAATTTTTTGCATGAGCATCTACACGTTGAAAAATCAGCAAACTACAAACCATGCCTTAATTTATTGTTTTGTTGATTGTCTGGACTTAAGAAAGTGATGGAAATGGGAGGAGGTGGGAGGGAAGAAAAAAAGGGGAGAAAATTACTTAATAATTTTGTTGTATGTTTCAAAGAAAAAGCAAGTTGTACATAGTAGATTGGCAGTTTCATATACAATCATCTTTTTATTGTGCCATGTTATGAAAATGCCTATTTTATTCCAGAAATTAAAAATAAAATTAAAAAAAGAAAAAGTTAAAAAAGTATGTTTCAAAAAAAAGAAAGTGATGGAAAATGTTAATAAGGAATATTATACTTAGAACTATGTCTTAGGTATTTTTTTTTCAGAGAGCCAGTTGTTAACAATGTTTATCAGCATACCAGAACTTGTCTGCTTCATAGATTCATTGTCAGAATAAAATGAGATATATAGAAAGTACAATACTCATGAAAACCAATGTGCTAGCTACTGGGGCTGGATAAAACATGGTATCCCTTGCCTTCAAGGAGTCACTAGGAGAGATAAGGCCTATATCTTATCATTCTATGAGAGTAAGGACTATGCTTTATTTAAGCTCCAGACCCCCCAATACCTACTATAGTGCCCTGAACACAGTAGGTGCTTCATAAATGTCTGTGAAATTTAACTGAATCGACAAAATAAAGCATGATACATGTATGAGATACACAAGGTATTTTTGTGGATCCAAGTAAATCAAGGGGACACACACATACCTAGAAGACTCTGGAGAGACTTTATGGAAAAAGGAAATTTGAACCACATACTAAAGTTAAGAATGTGACATATCTGAGGAGAGTAAAGGAGATGAGGATGAAAAGATGAGAAGAAACCACTTTGTGGAGGTCTTTGTCAGGCTAAAAAGTCTGGGCCTTGTCTGTTGTGCAACACAGAGTATTATAGGGTACTGAGCAAAGGAATGATATGATCAGATCTTTGCAGAAGAACAATAACGAACAACAAATCTGGTAGCAATATGGAGGAAGGACTAGAGGCACAGAGACAGTAGACTGCCGCCACACAGGCAGGAAGAATGAAATTCAAAGGAATTTTCTTTTTCCAGAGAGACAGAGACAGAGAGAGCTCTCTTACCAGCTGGTTGGTTCCGGCTAGTTGTCTGAGTCCATCATCTTTCTGTCCCCACTGATGTCAATCGTAGAATTTAAAAGAGAGTATGGAAAAATCTCTCTCAACGCCACACATGGTCCTGGACAAAGGGGTGGATTCCTATGGCCTCCAATCACACCCAGCCTTCCACAAATCTAACAGGTGGAGAAAATTTGTCTCTCATCTTGCTGCTTCCATCTTATCCTCTTTTGGGGGTTCCAGTTGGTCTGTAGGTGAAAGACCTATGTCCCAGGGTGGGCACCAGTCAATTTATAGGAAAGATTTCAGAGTCCCCTGACTTAAGATTGTTGATAAGATGTCACATCAACTCACTTCCTGAGGGTCAATTGAACTGACCTGGTTTCAATGACAATAGCTAGTGTCTACATAAAGCTTTACAATTTGCAAAGTGCCTTATGATATTATCTTGGTTTATCCTCAAAACAATCCTAGAACGTAGGTGTTGTGGTTATCCCCCTTTTTACAGATGAGGAAATTTAGGCAGTGGTTAAGTGACATGTCTAAGGTCACACAGGTAGCAAGTGTCTGACTATTTGAACTCAGGTCTTCCTGACTCCAGACCCAGTGCTCTGTTTATTGTGCCAACTTACCCATCAAGTCAGGTAGGTGGCACAGTGAATAGTGTCTGGTCTCAGACACTTAGCTGCATGACCTTGGGCAAGTCACTTAACCTCTGTCTGCCTCAGTTTCCTCATCAGTAAAAATGGGGATAATCATAGCTACTCCCTCCCAGGATAATTGTGAGGATCAAATGAGAGAATATTTGTAGAGTACTTAGTATAGTACCTGGAATGTAATAGGATGCTTGTAATTCCCTACTCCCTTTATCCCCTTTATCTGTTTTATAGAATTCAATTTTTAAAGTTAATTGAATAATCAGAATGAGGAAACTGGTCCTATACCTAGTCACAGGTTATGTAGATATAACGTGATTGAATGGAAAGCCTACCAGGGAGCATCACTAGACCTGGGTTCAAATCCTGCTTTTGCCCCAGTAAGTTATTGTGTGGTCTTGTCCCTGTCACTTATCCTAGTCTGCTAAGTGTAGAGAACAGAATAAACATTTATTATTCTCCTACTCAGTGCCAGGCACTATGCAAAGCACTGTTCAAATAGGATCTCATTTAATCCTCATACCAACCCTACAAGGAAGGTGCTGTGATTATCCCCATTTTTACAATTGAGGAAACTGAGGCAGACAGAGGTCAAGTGACTTGCCCAAGGTCACACAGCTAGTAAGTGTCTGAGGCCAGATTTGAACTCGAATCTTTCAGACTCCAGGTCTAGCACTCTATCTACTGCGTCACCAGCTTCCTATCGATAACAACACTGCTCTCACCCATCTATGAGGCACCAGAAAAAGGCTGAGGTTGACAAATTATATTTTTGTAAGGAAGTATTTTTGTTCTCATTTTATACATGAAGAAAATGAGGCCCAGAGAAGAAAAAAAAATAGGCTCATCTTAATGGGGAGTAAATCAAGGTTCAGGAGAATAGAAAAACAAGATGAAAAATCTAACAGGAAAGAGAGATAGTTTTGTTTTTTTTTTAAGCAATCAGGGTTAAGTGACCTCCTCAGGGTCACACAGCTAGTAAGTGTCAAGTACTGAGGCTGGGTTTGAACTCCCATCCTCCTGACTCCAGGGTGGCGGACAGTGCTCTGTCCATTGTGCCACTTAGCTGCCCCCAGTGATAAAGTCTTAATGAAAAATTGTATTGCTCAGGGTGGAAAGAAGATCCCAAAAATGTAGAAGGAGTAGCTAGAAAGGGTGTGTGAGGACCTCAAGACAAGCTCCCCCTTCTTGATCAGGTGATCAGTAAGGTCCCTTCAAGTCTTAGCCTTGTGCCCCGGATAGATCTGAATTCAGAAGACGTAGATCTGCATCCTATCCCTTGCCAGGTCCTCTGACTATGGGAAAATCACTTAATCTCTCTAAACATCCATTTTCTCATCTGTGCAATGAGACGAATAACCATGGTAGAGTTGAAGGAGCACTGGGCTTATGGTCTGAAGTCTCAGGCCCATTTCTACCATTTCCTCACTCTGTGATCTTCAGCAAATTTCTTTTCTTTTCCCGACTCCATTTCCTCATCTTTACTCCAGCTACCCTACATGCTCTGCTACAGATGTAACCTATAAAATGATGGGGTTAGCCCAGATAACCTTTGAGTCTACTTGATGTATTTACACTCCCTACCTCACTGGGTTTTTGTGAGTACAAAAGTACCTTGTAAATAATAATTACTGACATTTATATAACACTTTAAAGTTTGCAAATCATTTCTACATATTATCTCATTTTAACATCACAGTCATTCTAGGGGTGGTACAAAGACTTCGGTAGCCTCCCCACCCCTCTAAACTCTGGGGAAGCTTAAATCCTCTGAGCTGAAGAAAACCTACTGTAATGAGGGAGGGTCCCTGTTCCTACTGGTGGGGAGTTTGATTACTTACTAGACCCCAATTTCCCAGGCATCTTCCTTTTCTTCCTCTACTATGTATGAATCAGCAGTAGTCTCCACGTCTGGGTTACCCACTCCCTCCTACCCAATACCTGAAAATCTTTGAGCCAGATAAGAACCATACAAACATTAAAAAAAAAACCCACTAAACTTTAGTGGTTTGAGTGTGCCCAATTCCTTTCAGCCCCCAGTAGATCTGTTTCTGTCTTCCTTGACTTGACCTTTATTGCAAGTTTTTCCTTCCATAAAGGAAGTCCTCTTGACTCTACCTAGCTGCCTTGCTAACCTTATTATATACTTAAAAGGAATAGAAAGTTGTACATAACATATTTGCAGTTTTAAGTGCAATCATCTTTTTTATTACAGTGTGTTATAGAAAAACTTGGTTTTTGTTCCATAAATTAAAAATAAAATTAATTAATTAAAAAAAGAAATCAAAGTAGTAGCATTTTATAGCAGTAAAGAACTAGAAACAAAGATTTTCACTGGTTGGACAATGGCTTAAAAAAAAAAGAAAGAAATGCTATACATTAATGTAATAGAATATTATTGTGACAGAAAAAATAATGAGTATAGAGAATCATGGGAAGACTTAAATTAACTGATTCAGATTGAAGTAAACAGACCTGTGAAAACAGTATATACAATGACTTTGGCAACTTAAAAGAAAAGAACAACCAAAAAAAAACCCTGAATTTGGTGTGATTCTAATGACCCAGCTTGGTCACAAAGAAGAAAGCAAAAAATGTGATTTTGCTCCCTTGTTTTCAGAGCTAAGGGACTATAAGTATAAAACATTGCTAAACATATCTTTGTTGCTATGAAACAGACTAGGTGGTTGTCTTGGTTGATTTTTTGAACTACTTTGGTTTTTAAATTTTTTTTTGTTGCTAAGACTGACTCAATGTGGGGGAAAGGATGTATTTGAAAATGAAAGTGATGAAAAAGCAAATTTTTTAAAAAAGAAGTTTATAGGGAATACTACAAAAAAACAGAAAGGGGAAATAGACACCACACACACACACACACACACACACACACACACACACACACACATTTTTCCCCAAGCATCTGTACCTAAGACAAGTTCAATGAGAATAAATAAATTCCCTTTCTAAAGACTTTGGTAGGGACCATTTCTTTTTGTACTTTCAAAGTCTCTGCTTCTCTCCTTTTAGTTTCTCCCTAGTTTTTTCTCCATCCCCACTAACTGATCTTACCATCAGATAACAGAACACATCAGCAAACCATAAATATTGGCCAACTCCAAGGCCAGCTTTTCATCCCTAACCTAATGGGAAATTGGAAGAGCATTTGCTAGCTTTCCCAAGCTGCCCTCGAGGGCCTTCTCCACCGGAGTTCAAATCTCTGGAGAACAACTCACTGCTGGCCTAATCATAACAAGCCGCATAGAGTCATTACATGACTTTAATACTGAGCTTTTATGCAGGCATCTGGGTATGTGTGCTCTTATGAGCAATTTGTAATGAAAAAAGGTATGGCCAGCAGCAGCCTGGGAGAACAGTGTCCACGGCACACAGCGCCAGGCGGTAATCAGTTCACAGGGCAGGAGCAGCTGCCTTGGGTCTGGGCACGGGTGAGCCACACTGGGATTTTTAAGGCGCTATTTGATCTCCTCTTACACCCCACATGTCTTCAATTTTCACATGGTCTGAATGAGACTGGAATGAGAGCAAACGTATCCATCATGTCTATTGCAAAGATTGTGTTCTTAATTAAGGGCCCCAGACGCTTGGCTTGCTTCCCCCATACTCTATTTACAGTAGTAAGGAGATAAGAAAACTGGGAGTCAGAGAGAAGACCCTCCTCCTTTGAAACTTAGCATCCCAAGGCCACGCTCATAACCCTATTGCCCAAATGGAAGAGGATTCTCCCATTGGGAACTACTGAATCTACTACCCTCTGGAGAATTCCTAAGCAAGTAGACTTCATTTTACAGAAGATTTATTTCCTTCAGAAGTTAAATGGAAATGAGTTTTTGTAAGTAAAATCTGAGTGAATCAATTGTGAGATTTTGTGGGTTTACTTGTATGTCCTTTCTGTCTGATCATAACTTATCTATGTTAGAGTCTCATAAGCCTGAATGCACATTAGGGGTCCCTTTGTGGGAGATCAAGATTACAAGTTCCCAGATTCTACCTGGGTTTTAGGCAATGGGTCAGATAAATGAGAAATCTCCGAAGTGTACTCAGGCCTTCTGGATCAGGAAGGGAGCCTTCAGCACAAAGAGGGACAAGAGAATTCTGTAGAATCCCAGATTTTAGAGCTGGAAGAGACCTTACAATGAATAAATGAATATTGTTGCCTGTAATCTGCCCGATGTTTATTTCTTTTCTTTTTTTCCTTTTTGGAGAGGGAAGGCAGGGCAATTAGGGTTAAGTGAATTGCCCAAGGTCACACGGTTAACTCAGGTCCTCCTGACTCCAGGGCCGGTGCTCTATTCACTGTGCCTCCTAGCTGCCCCTACCCCCCCACCATGTTTATTTCTAACATGCTTCTTTCACCATTAATGTTTTTATTGAATTGATAACTGAGGTTAAAAACCATAAATCTATCAGCAGTGTGAAATCAGGCTTATTGTATTCATGCTGAAAACATAAAGGGGAAGAAGGAAGAGGAGAAATAATGGAGCTGTAACTGCATCCTTCCACTTGCCCTCACTAAAGCAAAGATGGAGTTTGAATTTTGATTTCTTTAACTGCTTAAGAGAGGCAATATGTCTTAGTGGATAGTGCGCTTGCCTCAGAATCACTAAGAACTGGGTTGAAGTCCCATCCTTGATATATACAGATCATGTCACCCTGGGCAAGTGATTTAACATAAACAATGCCCAGGGCAAATCTCCAAGACTGTAAATTAAAGAAAAGGGTCTGCCTGCATTGATGGAGGGAATTTCATTTGCAGCAAGTTCCCTATATCAATGAAACAACAGATCTAGTGTCTATTCTTAAGTGTCTTTAAGGACAGATTATTTTAAATATGCTAAAGTAAAACCCACATGGGGAGAGGGATCTTTTGATGTGATTAATGAGATTTTGTGTGAAGACCAGGATGCATACTTGAAAGCAATTGTGTGCAAAGAAATTAGCAGGTACTAATTGCTTTCTATGGCAAATTGCATCTCATTAAGAACACTATTGGATTTTTTTTTAAATGAGTTCTTCCTGAGCAGTGAGCACATCTGGATTCCCAGAGGCAATTGGGCACATGCCGAAGCATCACTTCCAGAGATGACAAGTTTGACAAGGCTTCTGTAAAGCCACGAATGAGGGTGAGGGAGAAGAAGGCTGGTGGGGTCTGATTTCTACAAGGTAGATTCACCAAGAATCTGGCACACCAACTTGTTAACCAAAGATAGAATGCATGTGTCTGTCTGTTACCTCTGCTTCCTTCCCTTCTCTGCCCTCCACACCCTATCCCCAGCACCTAGCACTGTGCCTTGCATATAGAAGGAACTGAATAAATGTTTGCTGGTGGGGAATGGGGAAGGGAAGAGCAGGGAGAAAATGAAGCCATTTCCACAGGAGACATTAGGACCATAGCACAGGAAAGAAAGGGGTTTGGCAGCTGGGTAGTATGAAAGCTTGAATGCTAGATTTAGAGTCAGGAAGACCTAAACTTAAAAATCCACCTGAGACACTTACTAGCTCTGTGACCCTAGGTAAGTCATTTCTCTGGACTTTGTTTCTTCATCTGTAAAATGGGGATCATAATAGCTCCTACCAAACAAGATCAAATGAGATAAAATATGTAAAGTGTTTTGCAAATCTTAAAAGTTCTGTATGAATGCTAGAAAACAGTAACAACAACATGGTTAATGAGTATAGAAGAGGTCATTTGGACTCTATGTTCTTCTCCCTTCATTAGATTGGAAAAATATGATGCCCTATGTAGCATTCTGAAGCTTTGAGCTCTTCTCAGAAATTGCTATCCCAACTGTCCAAACCAAAGTGTGTTGTCGTCACAACTTTTCTGCACAACTTCTCCAAGAACTCCTTCGCCTAATGCCCAGCCAGCACATACATGTACTGGCCCAGCCCCTCTGAGGAAAATGAATAGTGAAATGTCCTCACTGTTTCCCCTGTGATGGCCATTCGTATTCCACAGCTCCACGACCAGAGGCATCTTGGCAACGAACAGCTCACCTCCCTTACTTTCTATGTGGCTAGCTTCATTTTCCTGAAATACCCGTGTTTCCAGGAACACAAGAGCTCTGCTTCCATGCATCAAAGACGACTTGTTCTGCTGATCATTAATGAGTCTATTTCCCCCACACTCAGATCTTAAATATATTAATGCCCTATGGCTTCTGCAGAAAGACATTTACGCTCTTGTAGCCAGTAAGAAAAGGTCTTTGGTAGCCCATGAAAACATTTCCCTCCATCTAACATACATTTTTTTTCAAAATTACAACTATATATTTTTCATGTTTAAGGTTTCATGGTGGGCTCCCAACTGCAATGAGGGGATATAGAAGGAAGCCAGTCATTAGAAATCTTCAGCAAATTTGGAATTCTCCTACCCAGGCCAAACAACTGAGGCAGCTCCTCTGCTCATTTTCAGCTACCCAGCATCCAACCAGTAAGTACTCACCAAAAACCTACTATGTCCTGATCAGTAGGTCATCAAACTACTTATTAAGGCAGCATTGCCCGAGCAGCCATTTATCATGGAACTTGTTTGGCTGGTTGTTGTCCTTTGTTCCCGAAGACCAATTTTTTTTTTTCTGATGAAACTTACTTCAGTAGTGGTTCAATGGAAAGAGTATCGACATGGACATCAAAGGACCTGGATTCAAATCCTCTTTCAGGTATTTGCCACCTGTGTGATTTTTGGCAAACCCTTAGCACCTGGCTCTCAATTCCCTCATCTACAAGATGAGAGAGTTGAACTAGATGTCCTCGAAGGGGAGAGGATGGAAGGGGAGGGGAGGGGAAGGGAAGAGAAGAGAAGAGAGGGAGGAAAGTCAGAGATAACAGTGTTTGCCCTCAAAGAGCTTAAGTTCTAATAGGGAAAGACACCACAAGTGTTAAGTGAGCAAAAGGTCACTTATCAAAGCAAAGGGACTTAGGGGCAGAGTCCAGATTACTGTTGGAGAAGGCATAGAGGTGATAGTCCATTCAAAACAGTCATGACATTGCGGTTACTCCTCTCTAATCACATACCTGTTTGTCGGTCTCTTTCCTAAAATGTGACACAGAACAGAGCTTGAAATTCCAGATGTGATCCTACCAGGGAAGACTAGAGTAAAATCATTATCTCCCTTACTCTGAGCACTGTCTCCTATTAATGCAGTCTAATGTGGCGTTCGCCTTTTTGCTTTCATGTCACACTTCTGCCTGGTATTACGTTTCAGCGCACTAAAACCCCCAATTTTTTACATAGCAAGTACTTTCTAGCCATGCTTTCTCCTTCTGTATTGGTTCCATTCATTTTTAAACAAAGTTTAAGCTATATTTAATTCTGTCTTCCCGCATCTAGTGCATTATTCTAGCCTGCAAAGATCTTTTTGCACCATAACCCTATGATCCATATTAGCTGTGCTTCCTACATTTTGTGTCAGCTGCAAACTTCATAAGGCTATCCCCCATGCACTTACCCATTGATGACTATTATTTCAGCCCAGACACTTAATGAATTCTGAAACTTTGCTGCAAAATGAATCAAGTCCATCTGTAGAATTGCCCTAGGTTACAAATAGGTCACCCTATCAGAAAAGCAAATAAGGCTATTCTGATACAACCTATTTTTTTAATGTTTTTATTTAGTTTGTTAAACATTTTACAATTAAATTTTTAAAATTTTTTAATATTTATTCTTTAAATTTTTGAGTTCTAAATTCTCTTCCTTCCTCCCACCCTTCCCCCATCCCTCAACAAGGCAAGCAATATGATATTGATTATATATGTGTTCATGCAAAATGTATTTCCATATTAGCCATGCTGCAAAAGAAAACACCAAAACAAGAAGAAGAAAAATAAAATGAAAAAAGTATACTTCAATCTATACCCAGAGTTCATCCATTCTCTCTCTGGAGATAGATAACATTTCTCATTGTGGGTCCTTTGGAATTGTTCTTGAATCATTGTCTTGATTAGAATAGCTAAGTCTTTCACAGTTGATCATCATTACAATATTGCTTTTACTGTATACAGTTTTCTCCTAGTTCTTCAGACATGACTGTTCTTGATGAAGTCATATTGAATCTTAGTAATCATTACAAATTTTCCTAAATGTTCACAAACCATTCCTTTAATATGTTCTAGAATTTTTCCAGGAATCAAAGTTAAGGACTATACTTTGAAGACTTCACTCTTTTCCTTTTTTTTTTTTTAAGGTAATTGGGAGATGACACATCTCTCATTTTCCATTACTTTTCAGTGATTATTGAGCATGATTCAACATTCAAATCTGCTAGTTCTTTCAGGACCCAGAGATGGTGTTCATCCAGGCCTGATGACTTGAATTCATTGAGGAGAGCTAACATTCTTTCTTAGCTTTGTTTAATTTAATTGTCTTGTCAGCTCTCTAGTAATGATTTTTTCATGCATATCCTAGTTCCACTATCATTATCCCTAAAGAAAATCAAAGTAAAAATGAGTTGGTCATTTTGACTATCATTCATTACCATTTTCCCTTCTCCCATTATCATTTTTCCATCCACCCCATGCACTGGTCCTATCACTTCAAACATGAGTGACCCCTCTCTCCCAAGATTCCCATTATTTTTACTTTAGTAACCATGATCTGTATTGGTCAGCATCAAGTAGAAAATAGCAGTTCCTCTGGTCACTTCTACCTTTTGAAGTCACCTTATCAATAAAGTTACTCAAAAATGTATTCTACGACTTTGGGCAGAAAGTAAGCTATTACAGATGTCTAGGTAACTGAAATACCCTATAACTAATATAATATATGTCCATGACAGGTTTGTCACATTTCCCAAACATTTCATTTATTTCAGGGATTCATAACATGGCGTCCATGACCTTGTTTTAAAAAATAATTTGATAACTATATTTCACTATAATTGGTTTCCTTTGCAATCCTATACATTTTAAAACATTATTCTGAGGATTTTATATACTTAAACAGATTGCTAAAAAAGGGTACAGAAAAGGTTAAGGTTTTTCCTCCTGACTAGGTGGTCTGAAGTCATCTACCTTCAAAATATCCTTTCTTTTTTTCTCCCAGCATTTATCCTCACTCAAATATTCTCCACCCTGCTCCCTTAGTCTAGTTTCTGAGTTGTCTCATGGGCATTTTTCTCCTTAATATATAATCCTTCTCCAATAGCCATTTTTATTAAGGCTGTTCATTATGAATATCATAGACTTTTCCAAAATCACTGTGTAGACATGAGTCATGTCTCCATGAGACCTAAGATCAAATTTACCATCTTAGGTTAAGGACATTGGATCTGAAGTCAAGATCGGGGTTTGCCTGGCTTATCCAGTCTCTAGGTTTCAGAGACAGTAACTGAGCTTTGCGGCTATTTTGTACTCAAGCAACCAGGAAGTGATGTCAACAGCCTGAGCCCCAAGTCAATCAAGTCTCCAGAATGATTCCAATATCTTTCTGGGGAAAACTAGTCTGACTTGCAAAGGGCAAGGAGTACTAGTGTGCTCCTCACACTAATAAGCTAGCAAGTATCTGAGGGCAGATCTGAATTCAGATCTTCCTGATTCCAGACCTAGCTCTTTTTCCACTGACCCACCTAGCTGACCTTGGAATCAGGGAAACCTGAGTTCAAATTCAGACACTTAATAGCCATAGGACCCAGACAAGTCATTTAATGTGCGTCTGCCTCAGTTTCCTCAACTGTAAAATGGGAGTGATAATAGTACCTACTTCTCAAGGTTGTTGCGAAGATAAAATGAGATATTTTCTTTTCAAAATAATATTTGTAAAGCATTTGGCATAGTGCCTAGCACACAGTAGGTATTTAATAAATTCTCATTTCCTTCCTTCCTTATCCTGGAATTTGACTTTGCCCAATCTGGATCCAGTCTTATTTGAAGTGTTATTTCACATGACTTCTCTTCATGTGGTAGATAGTCATTCCTCTAGCTTTTTGCCTCCTTCTCTGGAGGAAATGCAGGTCTATCCATATGCATTTCATATCACAGGGCTAGGAAATCATCATCACCATTAACCTCATCGCAAGTAATATTTATATAGCTCTCACTGTGGTCCGGGAACTCTGCTAAGCGTTTTACAATTATTATTTCATTTGATCCTCACCATGACCTTGTGAATTAGGTGCTGTTATTATCTTCACTTCACAGAAGAGGAAACTACTGCTAACAGGTTTAGTGACTCACCTAGAAATTTTCTTTTGCCTCTTTTGGAATACCCAGCCTGGTGCCTGGCACAGAGGGAATGCTTAATGAATGAGCTGGAATTGAACTTGTCTTCCCAGCTCCAGTGGTCTACCACTGCACTGCCAAGCTGCCAAGAAAAGAAGAGTCAAGGTCCAAGAAATCAGATAAGATTGAGACAGAACAAATATGGTTCTAGATAGGCAAATCAAACCGAGAGTCCAAGAAGTCAGTAAAAAAAAAAAAAGGAATGGAATGGAGTCAGCCTGAGCAATGCTAATAAATACACAGCATTATGACTTCTCATGCTAATTCAGTGGTAAATTGTCCTCTGCCCAGCTCTCTAAGAATATGGGAGGCCAACGTATCACCTATTATTGGCTGTGGACAGAATTAGGTCAGAGGCTTGCAGGTAAACCTTCCACCTAGGTGAGGCAAGGACTAGCCCATCTCCCAAGGTCAAAACCTGAGGGTGGATGAAGGGAGATCACACATCCGTGTTTGTCACTTAAAACATCTCTAAGATAGGACAGACACAACATCCTCTCTCCTTGAACCAGCAAAGAGTTTAGCCCTTTCTCATGGAGATATGGCCCTGGGCAACTCGGGACCAGAAATACATTCAGGAAATGAAGTCGGGGGAACCTACCCTGAAAAATAATAAGGCAGAATTATCAAATGAAGAGAAAACTATGTGTAACTTGGCCAAAGTGAGGAATAAGGGAGATCGTGATAACCATCTTCGTGGTCATTAGCAGGATACATACCAAAGAGGGAAGAAGAATTGCATTGGGCCATCTATGGAGTCAGGAGATGAAACTGATGGAAGGAAAATTCTGCCTTTGGGAGCATTTCCCCCACATTGAGGTCAAGGAAAATGTGAACTAGGCTTGGAGGTAAAGAGATAGAGATATTCTCATGAAAGCTATTCTCCAGCTCCTTCTCCTTACAAACACACACACACACACACACACACACACACACACACATACACACACAGCAAATCAACAAGTACTCATCAGGAAGATATTGTCTTCTCTTGCTTGGTTGGTTGTCTTTAGTTCTCAAAGAATACCCAAATGACATCACAGTGTTGGGGTCAAGGATGAGCCACAGTCAAAGTACACACTTTGACCCCATTGTCTTCTCTTAACAACAATGTGGAGACAGAGATAAAAAGGGGGAGGGGGGGAGAGACTGCACTAAACTTGAAGTCAAGTTTGCCTTGAGTTCAAATACTGCCTCAGGAGCATGCTAATCTCTCTCTGCCTCAGTTTCCTGGCAAATCACTTAAACTCTCTGAGCCTCAGTTTAATCATCTGTAAAATGGGCGTGATAATAAAAGCACCTACCTCATAGGGTTGTTTTGAGGACATAATGTAAAACATCTTGCAAACCTGTATGAATATGAGCTCTTATTAATAGGGCAGCTCTTCAATGGTAAGGAAAGTACTTTATTATGACTATCATATCCTATGCGCACATAGCAAGCACCCAATAAAGATTTATTGAATGTAATAGTCCAAATCTGGAAGGACACCATACATGGCAGCTAGGTGGCATACTGGGCTGGGAGTCAAGCAGAACTGAGTTCCAATTCTATCTCCTATTCTTAATAGCCATGTGGTACATAGCAAATCACTTAACCTCTTTGAGACTCAGTTTCCTCATCTGCAAAGTGGGAATAACCATAGCACCTACCTCACAGAGTTATTGTAAAGATCAAATGAAATTATGTGTGCAAAGCACTTTGTAAACCTTACAGAGCTATATAAATGCTCGGTATTCATATAGCTACATATTATTTACATACTTTTACATAAATTAAATGATAATATGAGAGTCAACTAGCAGTTTTAGAGTGTTACGAAGGGTTCCTAATTCTTAGAGTTCTGGGTTCAGGTTCTAGCTTTGCCCATTACTAGCTGTGAGAATTTTTAAAAGACCCTTGACCTCCCTAAGTCTTAGTTTCTTCATTTCTAAGTGATAGAAACAGATTTCAAGCCCGAGTCTACACTAGCTCCAAATCTTGCGCTTTCTCTGTGACACACTGCTTCTCGATATTATTGATCCTTCGTATTTATGAATGTTCAACCAATTGCCAAAAGTCTTTGGTAAATAACTGGGTGATGCTAAGGTAAGATCACCTTCTTCAAATTAACACTCCACTGTGCATCTGCTCTAAATGCTTGTTTACTGACCAAAAATTATATTTAAGTTGGATATAATGGGAAGAGCACTGGGTTAGTGTCAGAAGACCAAGATGCATGTCCTGTTTCAGGACTTATTAGCCACAGGACCCTGGACAGGTTCCCTAATTCCCTATGAACCTCATCTGTCAAATGGGGATAGTAATATCGGATACACCTCATGGGGTTAGGAGAGAGTGCATGTAAATACTCTGAAGTAATGAGTCTTCTATAAATGTTGCACGGCTCCTATTGCACAGTTATTGTTGTTGGGTTGGTTTTTTTTTTTTTTTCACAGAAGAAGAATGAAGTCATTCATTCATTTGACCCCCATGATATCCACACAAGTTAGGCAGATACTAGTATTGCCATTTGACAGATAAGGAAACTGACACTTATGGAGAAAAATGACTTACCCAAAGTCACACAGAGCTAGGATTAGGACCCAAGTCTATTTTTTTGGCTCCTAGTTCATTGACCTGTTCTTAAATCACGTTGACTCTCTAGATTCTGAAGAATGATCATTCCAATATAGCACTACTGCCTCTGCTCATCATTCCTCCTGGTCTAGACACACCACTGGGCATTCTTCTGTCTAATTAAGTAATGAAACGACACAGATCCATTTCTTTCAAGGTCCAGAGGCACCATTTCCTCTCATTCCTATGCTTGGCTTGTGAATGTTGACTTTGGAAAACTGCACTGAAAAATGAAAATGGTGATTTTTAAATAAGAAACAGCTCCTGAATCCTCAGTCCCAGTAGAAGAGGAGAATTCTTGGAAGCACTGGGTGTTTTTTAAGGTACATTATAGGGTATCCTGATTTTGAGGAGATATGTGACATGGCCTCCCTGCTTGTCGCTGCTTCTGTGGGTCAAAGTTCCCCCAACACTTACTCCTCCAATCAAGTTCCTCCGATGCTGGTATAAGCTCTAAGGCGATGTATGTCTTGACAGGGATTGTCTGTTGTGAGTTTTGGAGGTGAATCGTGTTACATACTAGTGAACTGTTTTTTTAAGTGACAAAAACATTGTCTTTACCTTTTGGGATTTTCTTCTTCTTTGGGAAGAGGACAGGGAGAGAAAGTAAGGTAATGACTGGTGAGTGGAACCCCCAAAACCTACCAGCTATCAGGATTGGCTGAGAACAAGCCTAGAGTGTACAATGAGCCAATGAGCTCAGCCCATGGTGCCTAGGTAGGCAAATTGCAATTCATCGTGACATATCCTGGAGAGAAGACATGCTCCTCCTTTGGAAGTCACAAGGGAGGTTGATATTGTAGAAGGAGTTGTTAGCCTTTCTTTTTGAAATGGACCCCTTTAGTGACAATCTGCTGAAGCCTTTGAGCTTTTGCTCAGAATAATGTCTTTAAATACAAAAAAAAAAAGAAAATATGTAGAATTGCAAAGGAAACCAATAACATTGAATAATATGTGTGTATACAAAGTATATACAAGACCATGGGTTTTTCTTGGCAAAGACACTGAAGTGGTTTGCCATTTCCTTCTCCAGCATGTCCCCATTTTATAGATGAGGAACTGAGGAAGATAAGGGTTAAGCACTTTGTCCAGGGTCGCACAGTTAGTAAATGTCTGAGGTCACATTTGAATTCGGGTCTTCCTCACTCCAGGCCCAGTGCTCTATCCATTGAGCCATCGAGCTGCCCTGGAGTGGGTAAGTGTTGTTCAGTTGTTTCAGTTATGTCAGACTCCTGGTGATCCTGTTTGGGGTTTTCTTGGCAAAGATACTGGAGTGGTTTGCCATTTCCTTCTCCAGTTCACTGCCATTTTTTTGTTTATATGCCCCCTCTTCTTTGTAATATAACCCTGGATTCCAAAGCCCTCGAGGGCAAAGACCGTGTTTTCTATTTCTTTGTTGTCCCAGCAGTGCCCAGCATTGTGTCAGGCACTCAAGGACGTTCAGGAAAGATTTTTTGCGTCCCTTGGAGCAACACTTAGATGAGAATTCACATTCCAGCACGGTATAGTGGAAAGAACAATAGTCTTAGAATCGGGAGAGACCTGGGCTCCAACCTTAACTCTGTGTGATCCTATGCAAGACATTTATTTCACCTTAGTTTCTTTATCTTTAAAATGGGAATGATGGCACTTTCCCTACCCTCATAGAGCAGTTGTAAGGAAACACTTGTAAATCTTAAGTTCCTCTTAGATTTTCAGCCTATAACCAAACACAGTCTCTCCCTTTTCCTTCTCTAGCTCTATATTAAATAAGGGTTGGATACCAGCCTCCTTCCCCACTTTCCCATCTACCTCTGACTCCTTAATCCCATTTTATGGCACCACTTCCTGCCCCTCAAGTCTGATCTGTAAACATTAGCCTTGCCTTGCTTCTAGGTCTCTGACCTTTGGGACCTGCTTCTGGGACATGTCATATTTGCATTTCTTCACTAGCAATCACATAAGTAAAAGGGAAATCTATGATAAAGGTCAAATCCAGGCTCTTACAAGTTGTGTGACCTTGGACAAGTCACATAACCTCTGTCTCAGCTTTCTTATCTATAAAAGGGGGATAATAACAATACCTACCTCCCAGGGTTGTTGTGAGAATCCAACGATATAACTGCAAAGCACTTAGGCACAGTGCCTGGCACATAGTAAGTGCTTTTTAAACGTTAGCTATTATTTCTAAGATCTGAGTATTCCATGTGATGAACTCTAGAAAGAGAGTTGGGTTGGGGTCCTAAAGAGTCTTCTCACACTGCCCCCCCCCAAACTCATTCTTAACCTTGCCCAGAGCGCGTGGGCATCATACAGCCCCCACTGGGTTTGGAAACTCCATGGCTCTGCCAGACCTCCACTTCTCTGCCAATTCTTTTGTGGTAGCTACTGCAACTGCCCACGCAGATGGAGGCAGAGAGATGGTGTGAGCCTCTGCCAAGCCAGCTCTGGCCTGCTGAGCTGCCCCTCCATTCCCACTTACCTTCTAGACCACAAACTGCTCCAAAGGACTTGTTAGAGCCTGGAACAAAGCAAATCCCATTCCACAAGGTTCTCAGGGGTGCAGGTTTTAATGTCACCAAAGGAACTGTTAGCAACCAACATCAAAAAAGTACCGTATGAGTGTTCCCACGTCTTTGCAGCCTTCATGAACCATTTTCCTAGATCAGCAGAGCACACACACACACACACACACACGCACAGGCACGCACACACACACTCCTTTGATATCAGAGCAAATTGAGCTTAAAACAATTAAGAAATTAACTTGGAGTTTCCATAGAAAAAGTATGTCACTGTGGGTCTACCTGAAAGAAGCTATTAGTAATGATTAGTATCTCACCCTGCACCAACCTGAGGTTTGTTTGGAGCCCATTAAGAAAGGTCCAGCGAACAAGCTCTGTGTCTTTTTTGGGGGAGATACAGCTGAGCTGAAGAGAACTCAGCCTCTGGATTCTGACCTTCCTCCCTCCCTTTTACTCTGTGGGTTAGACTGACTTCTTTCCACGCCACAAGCTAGGTAAAGTCCCACGATGCTCTTCTCCCCCAGTTGCCTTTTGCTTCCCCACAGGCAGGATTGTCCCTCCTGCAGGTTCCTTTTCACCCCCAAACTCCTTGATTAGCTCTGTTTCCTGCCCTGTTGTTTGTTTGCAGAAGGGTGGAGCATTTGGAGAAAGAACCAGGGAAATCTTGATGTCTGCAGCCTGAAAAACAGAATTTCTCTCCTTTTCCCACCTCCATCCCCTCCTCTCATCACAAACCGCTGGAGTATTAGCCGTAAAATCACTGGACATCAAATGAGAAGAGCCTTAGAGAACATCCGGCAAATGGAGAAACTGAGGTTCACAGGGTTTAATCCTTTACCAGAACTCACCCAGGAACTGGAGGAAGTAGCAGAGTAGAATTTTGACACAGAGCTTCTTATTCCAAAACCAGTGTTCTTTCCATTACCCCAGTGTATGTGTGTTTGTGTCTGTGTAGGGGGTGAGGAGTGCACTATTCTCACACCTAACATACACACATGCAGACACCATCACAAAACCTTCATTCAGTAAGCATACCATTCCAGGTGGCAATGAGCTATGCCCTGTACAGAGAGGACTATGCAGAGATACCTGGACTTGTTTATTTCAATCAATCTGCAAACATTTATTAAGCACCTACTATGTGTCAGACACTGGGATAGGTGCTGGAGATGCAAATACAAAAAATCAAATTATCCCTATTTGTTATATTACATTATAATGAGGTAGAATGTAAGTATACATAACAAATCCAGTTATCAAATCTATAATGCTTTTTTGTTGCATAGTGTCATAGAAACACATTCCAGGCCAGGAGGAAATAATGTAAAATAATTTTAAGCTTGAAAGTTTTCTTTCTTTCTAATCAGTATGCCCAAATGGTACCCAGCTATTCCTGGAGTTTCTATACCAGTTTTCTCTTATCCAGGGAGCTGCTCTGGCCTCTTAGCTAACCACTATGGCCATAGTCTCTTTCCTCTCCAGTCCATACAGTCTTACTAAGACTGTTTTCATTATAACATCTCTATTCAAAAACCTAAAATGCACTTCCACATTCTAACAAATAAAATCTTCTACCTGATTTTTGAACACCTACTAAGGTTGGCACCATCTTTTTAACATTATTTCTCCCTACTCTCCTATGTTCCAGCTACAATGACCTCTTCACTGTCCCCAGTATGTACTATGTTCTTCCCTATTTTTTTCATTCTAATTGAAAGCCTATGGTGGCTAAAATTATAGAGTAATGGAGGTGTTTGGCCTAGACTATCTCCAAAGTCCCTTCCAATTTGAAATTTTACAAATTGTTGGGGAATAAACATCTAGTTAAGAAAATGTTGACTGAAAATAGAATTTGTATTTAAGGACCATGGTTAAAATAAAGGAACGACAGGCAACTGGCCAGGAATGGAGTGCCCCAAACAAGGGTTGGTAATAATGTAATTGCCTTGGACCCCACAAGTCTAATCAAAAGGATTTTAAGCTCAAAAGGAAGGAAAGAAAACCACTTATATACACCCATTGATCTAGGTCCCATAGAGAACACAATGTAGGAAGAAGATGTACAATAGATACACCCAGACCTTCCTTAAGAGACATAATTCAAGGAGATATTATAAGACCTGTGGTCTTAGATATCTGCACATTCTTCACAAAGTATGAGAAACAGGTAAGGTAAACCAGCAAGCCTAACCCAAAAGAGTAAATTTGCATTAATAAGCATTTCTGAAATTGGGTAAGATAAGACTCTTGACCAAAGTCTGGATCTGAAAAGATGTACCTTATTAAGAAAAAAAAAAAAAGCAAGATAGGTAAAAAGATTTGGGTGTAAGGAAAGGTTTTGAAAAGCATAATATATTAAAGAAAGTGTATAAATGAACATTTAAGTGCTTACCATGTAGTATGTGCTGGGACACAAAAAGAAAAGTGACTCAGTCCCTGCTCTAGAAGAGTCCATACTCTAAATGGGAAAGAATACATATAAGACAGTTGTACAGCCAGAGCAATGGGAAGGACCAGGAAGTCCTAAGTACCTTATGACCTTAGGACCCACAGGTGCAAATCAGTACAACGAAGAAGAATTGAAGGAAGATCGATGCAAACAGAAACAGAAATGGTACTGCATTCGAATCCAGGTGTCAAGCACTCAGCCTGTAGGCCACATTCCCAAGTGAGGCCCAAGCCAAAATTAAATGCAATTGGCAAATATTTCACAAAATGAATAAAAATATAATAAAGTTTAAATAATATCACATTATGAAACTGAGTCAATATGCATCCCACAGAAGTCCTTTGGTATGGATTAGTGATCTGCTTTCTATTGGAATTTGACACCATAGCATTGCAGGGGTGGGGAACCTGTGGCCTTGAGGTCACGTGCAGCCCTATAGGTCCTCAAGTGCAGCCCTTTGGCTGAATCCAAACTTTACAGAACAAATTCCCTTAATAAAAGGATTTATTCTGTAAGACTTGGACTCAGTCATAAGGCTGCACCCAAGGACCTAGGAGGCCACATGTGGCCTCAAGACCAAAGGTTCCCCACCCCTACTTAGAGTTTATTACATACCTCCTTAACAGAAATAGGAGATAGATGAGGTGTTAAGGAAACGGATCATAACACTGGTACACAAATATGATATAATTGTGATGGCGAACTCCAAGAAGTATTATAGAGTACAATATTGTTCCAGTGATGTATAGCTATGAGTCATAGACTATCACAGTCTCCACAGAATTACAAGAAGGGGATCATTTATCTTCCCTCCACTCCCAACCTTCCTCCTTTTCCCAACTCCCCCATTTTTGTTGAAGGTGCTATTATGCTTCTGCTCACCACAGCCCACAACCCAGCAGTCATTCTTGACTGTTCACTCTCCTTATTCCACCATATCTCATCAGTTGCCAAGACCTGGATTCTAACTCTTATGTCTCATTGGCCAACAGCATAGTTCAGGTGCTCATTACCTTTCACCTGAATTATCAAACCAGCCTTCCCAATCAAACTCTCAATTTCTAGTCTCTCCCTTCTCGAATGAATCCTTCAAACAGCTGCCTCACTGATATTGCTAAAATGAAGGTCTAACCATCTCACTCTCCCTCTGCTCAGCAAGCACTACTGACTCCCTATTGCCTCAAAAATAAAATACACTTTCCTCTGTGTCACATTTAAATCCCCAGTCCCACCTTCCTTTCTTTCCAGCTTGTTACACAATATTTCCTTTTAGGCGTATTTCTTATGTGCCTAACTTATTCTAACATTTCTTGCCTCTATCCCCAAAATATACCAGTTCCTAGTTTATACCTCTGAGAGCCCCTAGTTCCATTCAGAACTGTGCTTACTTTCTGTCTCCCCCAAGAAGTTTTACCTGATCTCCTTAATTGTTAGTGCACTATTCCCCTTCTTCAGATTATCCTGTATATACTTACCTGTTTACATGCTGTAAACTACCACCATCACTACCATTCCTAGGCCGAAAGCAAGTACCTTGATGTCAGGGACTATTTTTTATATTGTTTTTGTATCCCCAGCATTTTACATACAGGACACCTTACAAATAGTATATGTGTTTAACATATGCTTGTTGGTTTTCAGTTAGAAGTTAGTGAAAATAAAGAGGTACTTTTTTTCCCCATTCAAGTTCACGTACCTCTAGCGATCTGTCCACAGACTCCTTAGTTAAGATCCTCTGAATTTGAAGATTATTGTAACAGCCTGGGAAAGAATCCAAGCCTCAACTATGGTAATGGCTGTGCAAGTGGAGAAGAGGAAATGTAAGTGTTTTGTATGTTGTGAAGACAGTTGGACAAGATCTGACAACTAGGGGGACATGTGGGGTGAGAGTCAGGAGTCCAAGATGGTATAAGAATTGCAAACCTGGATGACTGAGAAGAAGACAGTGCCCTCAAGAGTAATAAAGAAGTTTTGAATTGAATGGATGTTGGGGGAAAATAATAATTCTGTTTTGGACTTTTAAGTCTTTTAAGCCTAAGGAGCAGCCAGTTTAAAATATTACATAGGCAGTTGGTCATACCGGGCTTGAGCTGAGGGAAGAATCTAGGAAAAAATACATAGTTCTGGGAATCATTGCATAGTGACTCATCCAAGGTCATATAGGTAGGAAGTAAGTGGCAGAGCCATTATTTAAATCCAGACCCTGCTGACTCTAAGATGCTTTGAAACCTTTAAAGTGCTAGATAAATGTTAACTATTATATATAATGTAATATGATATATATGATGTAATATTACATTATATTATAATATATATTACATATGTACATTATATGTTTCTATTACATAGATTTTATATGTATATCATGTAATGTAATATATTTTATTATAATGTATATTATATGTGTACATTATATAGTCATATATATACATTATATAATGTATAATAGAACAGAATAATGTGACATAATGTATATTATATGTGTACATTATATATTCCTATTATCTATACATTATATATAATGTAATATTATATTAATTATATATAATTTTTATAATATAAATATATAATAAGGCTATGTAATATACATTATAATTATATTACATTTATATAATATTAAATCACATTATAGTATATACATATATAATACACATAATATAAATATATAATGTACACATATAATATACATTATAATATAATTATATTATATAATATTTTTATAGACCATGGCTCTTTCCAATTTGTCATAATGATGATCAAATATAACTTTCCAGTTTATATGTGTTTCCTT
>NW_027187358.1:8090324-8143086 GCF_028583685.1 Petaurus breviceps papuanus
TCTCTCTCTGTCCCTCTCTGTCTCTCTGTCTCTCTCTCTCTCTCTCATTTTGTTTTGTTTCCTCTTTCTCATTGTTCACCGCATTGGTTATAATCTTTCTTTACAATTTGACTTATGTTTAATGTGAAAGTATTTGTAGAACCTGTATTTGATAACATGTTGCCATAAGCAGGGTGGGGAGGAGAGGAAGGGGAAGAAAATTTGAAACTCAAGGGATTGTGGAACTGAATGTTGTAAAGTAAATAAATTTTTTTAATAAGTTAAAAAAAAAAGATGTCATAAAATGTTGAAGATATTCCTTTTAATTTTAATTCAGTAATCACCAAAGGTCTTTTCTATTTTTTTTAAGCATTCCATTTAGATCCTTAATTTCCTTCCTGTTGTTCTATCTGATATATTTGTCCAAGCCTAAAATAGGAAAGTTGAAGCCACCGCAATTATTGACTTACAATAGAGGTTTTCCTATAATTCAGTTAACTTATCCTTAAGTAATTAGATGTTATCCCAAAAGGCACATATAGATATGGATATATATTTGATATTAATATGGTCTCATTGTCTATGGTGCCTTTAAGCATAATGCAGTTCCCTGCTTGTCTCTCTTAATCATATCAAATTTTACTGTTACTTTGTCTGAGATTAAGGTGGCTAATCCTGTTGGTCTTTTCTTCCTTTCTTTTTTTTTTTAAGTTTCAGCTAAGGCATAATCAATTCTAATTTAACCCCTCATTTTAATTCTATGTGAATATCTTCCTTGCCAGAATCTCCAACAGCCAGAAACCATGCTCTGTGTTATTGGAATTCCATTCAGGGGCCTCACTGGCCTTACTGGTGACGATCTCACCTGGCTTACTATTTCAGGTCAGCACAAGCCAAACTTCATTCCCACCCAGTTATCTTCTCACTAATTCTACAAATCATTTAATCAGCATGCTTTTACTCTCAGTGCCTCCTTCCTCCAATTCACAAACCATGATCAAATCACTTCTGTCATTGTTCCAAGAAGACATGTATCACTCCATTCACCATACCTGTAACTGTCCAGACCAAAGTGCGCCACCTTGGACACTACAACATATGTATGTTGTCCCTTCCTATTGGAATGTAAGCACTTTCCTTTTATATTTGTATCTACAACACTTAATAAGTATTTATTGTTTATTCATTCTTTCATTATAAACAATAAATTGTTGGGTTTGCTTTCTAATACATTCTTCTGCCCTCCTCTATTTTATGAGTGAGTTCATTCCATTCACATTCACAATTATCAATTAGGATGATGCTATGTTGGATTTAACAAAACTGTGAAATCCACAATTATCCCTTCTTCCCCTCCCCCCCAAATGGGTCTTCCTATTTCTCCCACACTAGAAGTGCAAGGACTATTCACAATCCTAATTCCACCACAGATTGGCATGGGAGCTTTGACCTGCTCAATTTCTAATCTGGGTCTATTTAGTGCTCTTTAGGCAGCCTGGTAACCTCCTGCTCCTAAGGATTTACTGTACTGATGCTAAATTTAGTGTGGGGTATAAGCAGATAAATCTATAAGGAAGACATTAACAGCAGAAGGGAATGTAGTGTTCAGATTCAGTAAAAGAGTTCAACCATTTATGAATAAATACTGCAAAACAAAGGAAAATTATTCTGAATAGGTACAGGTAGAGGACCCTGTGCATTTGGGGGAGAGCATGGAACATCACACAGCATGCAATTCCTGAATGGTTAAAACAGAAATAAAAATTGTAATAGAAAGATTTATTATCTACAAAGCAGAAATAATTGGCAGAATAGAAAAACTTGAATCTCTTATGGAAAGTCTGACCAAAAAACAAAAGAGATGATTACTAGTTGGGAATGCAAATACATGGAAGTAAAGGGCAATCTAGAAGAAGAGAAGAAAAAAAGCAATATTTTTAAAACATGGTCTCCATACAAACAAAAAATGAATGATCTCAAAGATGGGATGAGTAGGGACAAATTAAGGATTCTAGGTCTCCCAGAACAGCATAACAAATCAGAAAACCTAAAAGTCATAATGTATGATATAATACAAGAAAACTGCCCAGAACCTGTGGACACAGAAAGCAAAGTGCTTTTGAAAGGATCTAAAGGTCACATCCAGAGAAAAACCTGAATTTGCAAATTCCAAGATACATGGTGTTTAAATTTAGCAATTCCATTGAAAAACAATAAATTCTGTAACAAACTAGACCTCCAAGTATAAAGGAAAATGAATTTGAATACTAGAAGACTGTTTTGCACCCACCAGAAATGCAGGAAGGAATGGAATAATGTGTTCCAAAGAACAATGGAGTTCAAGATGGATTCCAAGGTGACCTACACTGCTAATCTGAGCCTAACCCTGAATGGGGGATAGGGGGTGGGGGGAGGGGGGGTAGAGATGAATATTCAATAACAGAGAGGCATCTGAAACATTGTCAGTAAATGTAAGCTACTCAGTTGTAATACCAGTAAGATACCTGATTGGCTTAGTCCACTACAACTCAGAACACTCAAGCTCAAGAGAACCATGAGCCCCAGCCTCCCCTGGTAGCAGGTATTAAAAGCTACCACCAACTGCCAAAGTTTGCCTGTAGCATGTCTTCTCCCCTCCAGTTCCAGGGCTTGAAGAAAGAAATGGTTCCTGGTTGAAGAAAGAAATGAGATCAGCTCAAGCACACTAAGTTGTTGGGTAATTAACAGCATCAGCACACCCTGGAGCAGAAAAAGCAGCACCACACAGTTGACATAATTGAATAGCTGTCATTTGGAGATCTGGGTTAGACTCCTAGATCTGATTCTTACTAGTTGTGTCATCCTGGGCAAGTCACTTAGCCTTCCTAAACCCCAATTTGTTCATGTATAAGATAAGGATTGTGATACTTACATTATATTCCAGTAGAATGTAAGCACCTTGGAGAACAGCCAAGATTTCAGCTTGGTTCAGGAATGAAAGAAGTAACAATCAGAAATAATAAAGGGCTCCAGCTGCAGTGAAGGCATGACATAGTTAAAATCAAAAGGAAGATGCCACAGGGGCCATAGGAAACTAACCCATTTAAACCATGCATTTCCTAGAACTTTTGACTTTATTGTGTCTTTGTCCAATCTTTTTATTGCCTCTATTAGCACCACCTGGAATCTAAATTATTATTAACAAAGGGAAGCCTAGACATGACAATGCCTAAGTTAAATAATCGACTAATCAATATTTAACAAGTACTTACTATGTGCCAGGTACTGTGCTAAGCAATCACCATTGCTTAAAGGGGTTAAAAAAAAAACATTGCCCTCAATAGTAATAATTCACAGAATCTTGGATTTAGAAGGGATCATTTAGTCCAAACTAGACATGTAGAAGAATGCCTTCAACAACATCCCCAGCCATGATCATCCAGACTCAAAGACCTCAAGTGAGGAAGACTCCACCACCTGAGGCATCCCACTCCACTTTTCAACAGCTCTAGCTGTTAGGAATTATTTTTCCAGGTATACTGAGGACTGGATTTGAAATCAGGAGACTAGGTTGGAGTCCTGACTTGGCAACATACCAGCTGTAAAGCTCATGGATAAGTCACTTAATGACTCAGTTTTCTCATCTATAAAATGAGGATGATAGCATTTGCATAAGAGGCAATGCAGTATAATGTATAGACAGAAAGACATGTGTTCTAATATCCCTTCCACACACATTGGCCATGTGTCCTAAGGAAAGTGACATAGCCCTGCGGTGAGTTCAGGCAACTCACCGAGCTTATAAATTTCAGATTAAGTACCATTGGTGGAGAAAGTTTCTTCATTGATTTCTTGATTTCATTGGTTTCTTACACCAATGAAATTTGTGGTAGTGGTGGTCCTTCCTTTTTTGAAGGGGACAAATGACATCACATACTGATGTCTTAACTTGCCAGCGAATTAGATTTGAGTGAGGGAGATTTGCATGAACTCATCAGCTTCACTCTCTCTTCCAGAGTCATCAAAGTCTGATGGCAGGACAAAAGTCAGGATGATTGTTGATGATGCTGGATGCAGTGGATGACCTTGGCATCTTCAATGTCTTACAAGCTCTTGTTGCCTTCATTGGTCCATTGGAACAAATTGCTCTCGACCGCCCATTCCACATTGGGAAGTCTTCACATGCTGGGGGTGGGCATCCCACTAACTCTGTTTTCCTCAACTTGATTTAGCCCATCTGCCAAGACAGTTTGTCAAGGTGTGGTTGGTACAGCTTCTTGGAGTCACAGGTGAGAGTTGAGTGAAAGGTAGACACCAAAGGTGGACAAGTAGTCCTAAAAAGAACTCGACAAGGCCTCATGCCAGAGGTGGTAATACTCCTTGAGCTCCCCATACGACAATGAAAGTATCGATCTAATGAGAGAAAATACTTACACTACCTGCCTTCCAGAGTTATTGTATGGAAAGTTCTTTGTAAATCTTAAAGTAAAATATAAATGTGAATTATTAAATTTGTCTTTTTTGCTAACCCTCCCCATTGCTCTTAATTTTACCCTCAGATGCCAAGCAGAGTAAATCCAATTCCTCTTCCAAGTGACAAGGCTTCAAATACTTGAAGCTATTACATTTAGCTATTATGTTTCTATAGCACATTAAGGTTTAGAAAGCTGTTTACTCTGGCTCAGGGAAAGAGTATGGCAGGGCGGCTGGGTGGTACAATGAATAGAGCACTGGCCCTGGAGTTCAAATATGAACCTGAGTTCAAATCTGGTCCCAGACACTTAACACTTACTAGCCATGTGACCTTGGGCAAGTCACAACCCCAACTGCCCCCTCCAAAAAAGCAAAAAAAAAAGAGTATGGCCACACCAGATTTGGAAGTACATTGTATCAAGATGATGCTGATAAGTGGGTACAAAAGTCTGAGGCTGGGTCTGGTTGGAGGGGTTTGGGTTGGGGGGGGGGGGATTTTTTATCACACATTTAAATGGAACCTTTACAATGGCAAATGACTCAGGTGATGCTAGAGATGAGTCTAGGGGACTCTGAGAATAGAGAGATAGTGGAATAAAAAGAATATTGTATTTGGAGTCCTAAGACTTGAGTTCAAATCCCAAACACCAGTTATTGTCTGTGCAACCTCAGGCAGGTCTCTTCCCTTCTCTGACCTTCAGTTTGCTCATCTGCAAAATGAGATAAAATCAGAGGAACTCCAAGGCCCCTTCCAGCTGTAGATCTGTGATTCCCAACCCATTCTGGTGGCTTGTGGCTGAACTGAAAACCCCAGCTCAATGATTCCAATGGTGATTGGCATGAGGCAAGTTTCTGCAGAAATGATATCCCAATGCGTTAAGTCCTTTTGGAAATAGATCCATATGAACTAAGTTCTCCCTTCAACTAGATATGAATTTGGAAATAAAGGGGGAAATGGTTTGGCTAAGTGCCTGAACCAAGTGCCAAATGAAGAGCTAATGAAGTATCCATATGCACCAAGACTGGGAAAAGGGAAAGGGAAGGGGGTCAGGGAGGCTTAGTGATGTAATTCTCCAGGGCAGTGACTGCTCTAGCGAGGCATTCTGGGAAAATGAGAAGGCTGAAAGCCTCTGATCTGCCCCTTTTTTCCTATTCAATTTCTTAACCACTTACTTGCTTTTCCTCCTACTAACCTCCCCACCTGAAAAAAGATGCCTTCTTTCTCCCCTTCTCTGTGATAGCTAGGTAACACAACAGACAGAGCCTGGGTCAAAGGTCAGGAAGATGTAAGTTCAGTCACTTACCAGCAGTGTGACCTTGGGAAAGACACTGGATCTTGGTTTCTCAATTTCCTCAACTATAAAATGGGCATAATAATAGGACCTACTTCCCACAGCTGTTGTGAAGATCAACTTAGACATTATTTGTAAAGCGCTTAACATAGTGCCTAACACATAATAAGAGGAATGCTTCTTTCCTTCCTCCCTTCCTTCCTTCATTCCTTCTTTTTTTCTTCCATGTTTCCTTCCCTCCTTCTTCTCTTACTCCCATCTTTCTTTCCTTCCTTCCATCTTTCCTTCCTCCCATCTTTCCTTTCATTTTTCCTTCCTCCCATCTCTGCTTCCATCTTTCCTTCCTTCCTTCTTCCCTTCCTTCCATATTTCTTTCCTTCCTCCCATCTCTCCTTACCTCCATCTCTCCTTACTTCCTTCTTCCCTTATTTCTATCTTCCTTTCTTTCTTACCTTCCTTCATTCCTTCTTCAAACTCTACACATCCTTCAGGGTGCATCTCAAGATCTATTTCTTTCATGAAGTTACCCTGCCCCACCTCAATCCCCACTGACCACTGCCTCTTTTAATCATATTACAGTATTTTCCATTTGCCTCTCACTTGGCTCTCATCAGACCTCCTGGGATCTCCCATAGTGTTGGCTATTTAAGAGTATGTATCTCATCTTATCTCCCTCATAGACTATAAATTTCACGAAGGCAAAGATGAGTTCTCATTCGAACTTTGTATCTTCTCTAGCACCTAGCACTATCACGTCAATGGGTATTTATTCTATGATTAATAACAGCCAGACACTGTACTAAGTACAGAGAATATAAAGAAAGACAGTCTCCACCCCTGAGGAACATAAAAGTGATCTCAAAGGGAAGGTACCAGCATTTATGAGGACTGGAATAACATCTTGAAGCAAAGGGAATTTGAGCTAAAAATTGAAGGAAGCCAGGAGGTAGAGACAAGGAGGGAAAGATTTCAGGCTTTCCAGGGGGAAAGCCAATGCTAAAGTACAGAGTCTGGAGACAGAATGTATTGTGCAAAGAGTAGCCAGAAGGCCAATGTCATGAGATCTTAAAATATGTAAAGAGATATAAAGTGTAAGGAGATTGGAAATGTAGAAAGAGGGCCAGTTGTGAAGCTAAACAGAATCTGGAGGTAATAGGGAGCCAAAGGATTTTATTGAGTAGAGGAGTGACATTGTCAGACATAAACTTTAGGAAGATCACTTTGACAGCTGAATGAAAGATGACAGGTGGAAAAGAGACTAAGGCAGGGAGAACAAGCAAAAGGCATAGTCCAGATATGAAGTGAGGAAGGTATGAATCAGGCACCATATTATAAAAACAGTAAGCACTGAGTAAATGACTGGGCTTAAGTTGAATTGAATTGCTCTCCCCAGCTAGGTTTTAAGCTAGTTGAAGGCAAGGGAGTGACTTTTATTTCATACCACTCACCTTCTAACAGATCTGAGAATACAAAGAGAGACACAAGACAGTCCCTGCTCTCGCAGATATAGGTCTAATGGAGGAGATAAAATGAAAATGTACAAAAAAATATGTACAGGACAAATCAGAGGTAATCAAAGCATGAAGGGGGATGAGTAAAGGCTTCTTATAGAAGGGAGGATTTTAACTGAGGCTTGAAGGAATCCAAGAGATGGAGATGAAGAGGAGAGAATTCCAGGCATTCGGGACAGTCAGTGAAAATGCCCAGAATCTGGAGACAGAACAGAAGCAAGTCAATGTCACTGAAGAGGATGTGGGCAAGTGAGGGGAGTAAGCCATAAGAAAACTGGAAGGACAGGAGAGGCACAGACTATGAAGGGCTTTGAAAGCCACATAGAAAATGTTCCATTTGACCCTAGAGGCAATAGGAAGCCACCCAAGATTACTGAGTAGGGATAGAGAGTACATGGGGTTTAGGAAGATCAATTTGATAACTGAATGGAAGATGGACTGGAGGGGGAGAGACATGAAACAAGGAGAACAACCAAAAGGTTATTGCTAAGCCCAATGATGGCAGGATCTGAAGAGAGAAGGGCACATAGATGAGAGATGGGGCAAAGGTAAAGCTCTTCAAGACTTGGCAACAGATTTGACATTGTGGGAGGGAGAGTAAGAGTTGAAGATGATGCCTAGGTTGTGAGTCTGGCTGTCTGGGACTGCTTCCAGCTCCCCCAGTCTTACCCTGCCCTCTGTACCAATACCTGGGATAGATATCTCCTCCTCAGTTCAGCACACTCTTTCATGAACACTTTGGCAGTGTCCTCAGATTTATCAGGCAACTCATTTGAATGCATTCCTAGGCAATAATAAAAACAATGAAAATAACTAGCATTTATATAGAGTTTCAAGGTTTGCAAAGTACTTTACAAATATCTTATTTGATCCTCACAACTGCCCTAGGAGATAGGTGCTATTACTATCCCTGTTTTACAGATGAGTAAATTGAGACAGGCAAAAGTTAAGTGACTTACCCAAGGTCACGCAGCTAGTAAGTATCTGAGGCAAGATTTGAACTGAGGTCTTTCTGACTCAGTCCAGCACTCAATCCACTACAATATATTATAATTAGTTGTAAAAATAAGTTATATCTCCCCCAACCCCACTCCTCCTGTGTTGTGTATGTGTATGTTGGAAAATGTTGAACAACCATCTCTCTAGAGAAAAATGTACACATAACACATTTTTGAAGTTTAATCTGCAGTGTTATCATTTTCTCCATCACTTCCTTACATCAATCAACAAAACAATAAATCAAACCCTGATTTGTAGGTGCAAATTTTCACACTGAAAATTTAAAAATTGACTCTGGCTCCAGGGTACCTCTGCCCCCTCACACATCCTACTAATTTGAAAGCTCCCTCAAGGCAAGGACAGTATCATTTTTAATTTTTCTTTCAGCTGTGACTGGCACAGCGTTTTATACATTTGTTATTGTTACTGAGTCATTTCAGTTGTGTCTGACTCTCTGTGACCCCATTTGGGATTTCTTGGCAAAGATAACTGGAGTGGTTTGCCATTTCCTTCTCCAACTCATTTTACAGATGAGGAAACTGAGGCAAATAGGGTTTAAATGACTTGCCCAGGATCATATAGCTAGTAAGTGTCTCAGGTCAGATTTGAACTCAGGAAGATTAGTCTTCTTCTTTCCACTTCCAGTGCTCTACCTATTTGGAGCATTTCCTCAGACAAACTGAGACCTGGGAAAGCCCTTATCTTTAAAAGGCCAGAGTCTCCCACTGCACCCAGGGCCACTATGTCCTGCCACTGGACTCCAATGACCCTGAAGGAGACAGTGAGGCTGATGACTTTGCACAGCCCTGCCTCACTTAAATCCAATTCATTTGCAAGTCAAGATATCACCTTGTTGATGTCATTGGTCCTCTTAGAGAACCTCTTCGAGGACAGACAACAACAGCTGCCCATTTTAAACATAGAAATTGCTTAATAAGTGTTTTAATTGGGTCGAATGAAATTAAATTGAATAACCCTTCTTCATATCCGTAACAACACCTTGAACGCGTCACATCATAGGCACTCTGGTACATCTAATGACTGCATAAATAAAATATCCATTTTTTAAAAAGAAATGACCTAAGTCTTTGCCATTTATTTGACAATGGTGAAAGATGAATATGAACTCAGGAAGGAGAAGGTAGCATGGGGAACAGTTATTGAGGAGGGGACCCCACATGAAGAGTAGACCTTGGGCAGTAAAGGAATAGAGGGCACCAGGTAGGCTCCCTGGCCAAATTATCACCTCATTGCCATTGCCTGAAATTCCACCATTAGAGCTTCAAGTCACCGCTCCAGTAAAGGACAAATGTTTTCAAGTGTAAGCCCATTAGAGGTTTGCCCACAAAGCCATTATTATTGGATTTCAACACCTTGGTCCTTAGTTCATTTCTAAGATCTCTTTCCTAACAACTAGCTAAGTTTTAAGCTAAAAGGAGGCTATGGGAGAGAGGGAGGAAAAAATCCAGAGGACAGAAAACCAAGTGGAGTAAAACTCCGGGGTATTTGTTCCCAGGGGATTCTGAGAAGCCAGGGATCAGAGGAAGGGCATTAAATATCTAAGGAAAACAGTGGTGTCATGGGACACCATGAGTCATCTCACAAGGATGTGCTTTTGAACAGCAAATCAGGTGAGAGAACTGAGACCCAAACCCTGCCCAGCCCCCAGGAGAAGAGAGGCCACTCACAATCAAGAAAGCCTTTAAAACAAGGCCAGACCTCAGCAACAGCAGATGCTTCCAGCATCTGTTTAACAACCGGCTCTTTGGGGAGGAGGGGGAGTGTACCCACAACACACTTTTAGGTTTAATCTTCATTATCCACGTTCTCTAGATCTCTCTCTTAAGTCTAGACAATCAACAAAACAATAAATCAAGCCCTGATTTGTAGTGCATTTCTGAGGTGTGAATGATCACACCAAAAAATTTAACAATCTGTCTCCCCAGCCCCTCTGAGCAGGTTCCAGCACACCCCTGCCTCCAGCCCCAAGATGAGGAACAGAGCAGTGAACTCCAAAAAATCACAGCCCAGCTGTCTGTCACTATTAATTTCTTACATTTCAAACATGATTAGCTGTCTCCGAGACAGGAAGGAGCCTGAGGTGAAGGGTGGGTGGAGCAGGGTGTTTGGGAAGGATGAGGGGGGTGGAGGCCGGATCTCAGAGATACAGCCCTTATTCTGTAAATAACCTGCCAGTCTTACCTTCTTTTCTCATTTCTGGGTCTTGTGTGTGTGTGAGTGTGTGTGTGTGAGTATGTGTGTGAGTGTGTGTGTGTGTTTTCTTTTTTTTATCCTTTAATAGGGTCCTGAACAAGGCAAGGTACCATCCATGACCACTGTCCCTGGTTTAAAGTTTCCTCAGCCTGCTGGGCTCTGTTTTTTTTTTTTTTTGTTGTGCTGAAGTTAAAACTATGGAAAATCCTTTATACGCGTACTTCCTCTGAACATACAGTATCTCTACAATCTGACCTGAAGCATGAACACCATCCCAAGTTCTTCCTTTTAAACTTGGCATCCTTCCAGGCCTTCTTTTCAACCTCAGATGTCAGGCTGGGGCTTTCCATAAGTACACACACAGAGCTCCTCTGCCAACAGGTCTCCTTCCTTCACTGGTCAAGTGAAGAGTGAGCAGACTCTCACTTTCTCCCCAAGCAACATTCTATACTCTTCCTGTTGGCCTGAGAGTCCATATGAGAAAATGCCAGCTCAACAGAATAGGATCCTGTCAGAGAACAATAAGAGCCTCTGGGATATATTTTGTAGTGGGGGGGGGGGGGGGGGCGGGGAGGGGGGAATGAAGGGAAGAGAACAAATCAGAGTTAGCTAGTTCAGCATAGACAGTGGAGTTGAAATTTGAAAGATGCCCCACAAATCTCACTCAAACCTTTTGGGATACTAGAAATTCCACTATTAGAGATTCATTCCTTTGACTCTGAAAGTTTGGGGGTTTATTTTGTTTGTTTTATTTTGGGGTTTTTTTTTTGTTTGTTTTGGTCTTGGTTTTTTAGGTTTTCAGTAGTCACCAACCACAGCACAAATACCAGTGGGAAGGGTAATGACTTCAGGTGTCGGTTAGTGAGGTCAGGTTTATCAGAGGATATCTGGCCATGTGATCAAAACCAGAAGATACTGAATGCAAGATAAGCATAGAAGGATAGAGGGAGCGTGGGGAATGTTAACAGGAAAGAAAGTAGTGCTGAAAGGAGAGAGGGATGGAATCCAGAGAAGGTCCTTACTGATTCCACAGTTTTTCATAGTTCAGGTTCATTTCAGGAAGGACAGAGGCATCTTTGACTTTTAAAGTAGGTCTCTTTTATTACAGAGAAAGCTCATGGAGTGTAGAGATGCTGCCTGCTTGAGTCTCTGTGGAGTTTAGCCCCATACAGGACACAGAGAGGAATGGGGTACTTTTGGATGCTGCTGCTAATGATAATGGCAATGATAAAACAGCAAGAACCGAACCCACTTCAACTAAATGAAAACCCCCTAAAGTTCATTTTTCTTTCGTTTACCTTTCAATTATCCAGATACTTCACATGGAGGAACTATTGCCTGAATTATCCAGATAAAGAGGACTACCATTCATGGGCTTTGTGACCTTGAGCAAATGCCTTTACCTCTCTGTGCCTCCCTTTCCTCTCTGTGAAATGGGGCTAATACTATCTTCTACTTCCCAGGTCTGTTATGAGAACCAAATGAACTCACATGTGTGCAGCATAAAACATGAAGGGGATGGTGGAGATGACCGCTAAGTTCTCTGACCCTGTTGAACTGATGGGAGAATGGTGACCCTTGATTTTTCATGATGGAATCCACAATCAGTTCATACAAAAGCAAGAGACAACAGTCTGGTTGACAGACCATCAGGAAGATTTTAATTCAAATTCTATCTCTGGCACTTCATAGCTAAGTGATCCCATGCAACTCACTTAAACTCTCTGTGCATCAATTTACTCATCTGTAAAGTGGAGCTGGTAATAGTAACTACCTCTAAGGGCTGTTGTGAAGATTAGATGAGATAATATTTGTAAACCAAAGTATCATATAAATACTAGCTATCATTATAATTTTGTCATTAAAACTAATTAAAACACATAAATAATTTTATATAAATATTAGTTATATTACATATAATTAATATTAATAATCACTAATCATTCCAACCATTATTATTTGAATACTCCTCAAAGTCATATTATTTGAGCTCATTGCATCGGCTCTGAATCAGGAATCTAAGGGGCACCTCCCCATGGAGTGTAGGCAACCCAACACCATGACACAAAAAAGTAAGGATCCATCCCAGAAACCATTTTGGTGTTTTAAAGATGGTCCAACCACCTGTGGCCTAGCACAACACTGTTTTTCTTTTGTCTTTTCAACAGTCTTTCATTTGATTAGCTGATCAGGCACAATCACTTCAATTCACTGAACATCTATTAAGCACCAACTGTATGCATGGCACTGTGGAATCCCTCAAAAAACAGCTGCATCACAGCTAAGTTCCTTGTACTATCATGTGCTTCAAAGCATAATAAGAACTATTACACACTGTTCCTGACCTCCAAAAGCTTAGTCTATTTGAGGACACAAGGTATGAAACCATTAAAGGGTAATTTAGTTCCAAACTGTGGAGTATTGGCATTCTGTATGCTAGAAGATTACAAGAGAATTATTCTCTTCAGTGAGTTTTTGAAATTCCTTTTCTATCTGGGTAATTTAGCTTCTTAAGGCATTCTTCTCCTCATTGGCTTTTTGGGCCTCTTTTGCCATTTGAGTTAGTCTATTTTTTAAGGTATTATTTTCTTCAATATTTTTTGGGTCTCCTTTAGCAGGTTGTTGACTCAGTTTTCGTGATTTTCTTGCATCATTCTCATTTCTCTTCCCAATTTTTCCTCCACTTCTCTTACTTAATTTCAAAATCCTTCTTTTTTTAATGCTTTATTAACTTCTGATTTACATCATTCGTTTCCACCCGATTTTGAGTTACAAATTTTCTCCCCGTTTTTCCCCTACCCACCACCCCAAAATAGCAGTCCCACAGGATATCCCCTCCTCCAATCTGCTCTCTCCCAAATTTTCTCCCATACCCCTTTTGACTTTTCCAGTGGATCTCTATGACCCGGTGCCTGTATATCTTATTTCCCAATTACATGTAAGATGGTATTAATAATAGTGTACACACACACATATATACATATATATATATATATATATATATATTTGAATACTTGATTTTAAAACTTTCAATTCCAGATTCATTCCCTTCCTTCCTTGTCACCCACCCTTACTGGGAAGAAAAGCAGTTCAGTATAGGTTGTACATGTGTGGCTAATGCAAAAAAAATAACATAGTAGATATATTGTAAAAGAATGACTATATTTCCATCCCTCCTATCCCACCTCCCACTTGTTCTATTCTCTACTTTTATCCCATCCCTTTTCAAAAGTGGGTGCTTCCAATTTCCCTCCCTCCCAGCCTGCCCTCCCTTCCATCATCCCCCTTCTCATCCCCTCCCCCCCTACTCTCCTGGAGAGTGAGATACCCTATTTAGTGTGTATTTCACTCCCTCCTCAAGCCAGATACAATGGGAATAAGGTTGACCCATTCCCTTTTGCCTTCCTATTCTTCCCCTCCATTGTAACCATTTTTCCTTGCCTCTTCTGTATGAGATAATTTACCCCAATCTGTCTCTCCCATCTCCTCTCATTATATTCCTCTCACCTCTTAGTTTCACCTTTTAAGTATCATCCCTTCCTGTTAAATTGGTCCTGTGCCCTCTATCTATGTATACCTATAAACATATATACACACATTCACATATATATTCATATGCCCATATACTCTCATATATAGACATATGTATATATTTCTAATCCCTTCAACTACTGAGAAAAGTTTCATAAGTTACAATTATTGTTTTTCCATGTAGGAATGTTAATAGTTCAACTTTGATAAGTTCCTTATGATTTCTTTTCCCTGTTTACCTTCTCATGCTTCTCTTGCTTCTTGTATCTGAATGTCAAATTTTCTATTCAACTCTGTTTTTTTCAGCAAGAATGCTTGAAAGTCCTTTATTCCACTGAATGACCATATTTTCCCCTGAAACATGATACTCAGTTTTGCTGGGTAGGTGACTCTTGGTTTGAATCCCAGCTCCTTTGCCCTCCAGCATATCATATTCCAAGCCCTTCGATCCCTTAGTGTAGAGGCTGCCAGATCCTGGGTTATCCTGATTGTGTTTCCACAATATTCAAATTGTTTCTTCCTGGATGCTTCTAATATTCTCTCCTTAATCTGGGAATTCCAGAACCTGGCTATAATATTCCTAGGAGTTTTCTTTTTGGGATCTTTTTCAGGAGGTGATCGGTGGATTCTTTCAACATCTATTTTGCCCTCTGGTACTAAAACATCAGGGCAGTTTTCTTTGAGAACTTCCTGGAGGATGATTTCTAGGTTCTTACTTTGGTCATGGCTTTCAAGTAGTCCAATAATTTTTAAATTATCTCTCCTGGATCTATTTTCCAGATCAGTGGTTTTTCCCATGAGATATTTCACATAGCCTTCTATTCTTTCATTTGTTTGGATCTGTTTAACAGCATCTTGATTTCTCATAAAGCCATTAGCTTCCATTTTCTCCAACCTAATTCTGAAGCCATGATTGTCTTCAGTGAGCTTTTGAGATTCTTTTTCCATCTGGCAAATTCGACTTTTTAAGGCATTCTTCTCCTCATTGCCTTTTTGAGCCTCCTTTGCCATTTGAGTCAGTCTGTTTTTTAAGGTATTATTTTCCTCAGTTAGGCTGTTGACTCTCATTTCATAATTTTCTTGCATTGGTCTCATTTCTCTTCCCAATTTTTCCTCCACTTCTCTTATCTGCTTCTTAAGCTCCTCTATGGCCTGTAACCAGCTTGTATTTTCCTTTGAAGCTTTTGGTGAAGGAGTTCTGGCTTCACTGCTTTCCTCCCGTTCCATACTTTGCTCCTTTTTGTCCCCAAAATATGAATGTAATGTTGGGATCTTCTTTCTGCTTTGTTTCCTTTCCTTGCTCATTTTGCCACTCAATTACTTGACTTTGGGGCTTTTTGCCACAGTAGGACTCTGCCACCAGACAGGGGAGCTTTCGTCCCAAACCCTGGGGTTTTCTTAGATGCCAGAAATATTAGATGGGTGCCCTCTCTGAGGTCTCCACACGCTCTGGCAAGCTGGACACACACCCCAGGACTTCCACCCTAGACTGCAATCCAGATCCAAGCAGGTTAAAGCAAGAGCGATTAGCCCTCAGACTGGTGCTTGGTCCCCCTACACTCGCAGGCCAGGTGCTGAAGCTGCCACATGGCACTGGCTGGCTGTGCCAGTGCCTCAGCGGCTTCTTGCCCTGGGGGTAAAAGCCACGCACTCCCACTTACTGGTCCCAAAGTCCAGACTGCAGTGACCTCTCACTTTGTCCTTCGCATCTGTGTGTTGATAAATCTGGAAACAGCCACGGCTGCTGCTGATCTGGAGTCCCTCTGGTCAGGAGGTTAGCTTCTCTGTGTCATTTTGTGGGTTCTGCAGCTCCAAAGTTTGTTTAGAGTTCCCTTTTACATGGATTGGGGAAGTTGGAAGCCAGAGCCGGGGAGAAGGTTGTTTTTCTACTCAGCCATCCTCAAAATCCTTCTTGAGCTCTTCCATGGCTTGTAAGAAGTTCATATTTTTCTTGGAAGCTTTTGATGCAGGAGTTTTGACTTCATTGACTCCTTCTGCTTCCATGTTTTGATCCTTTTTGTCCCCCAAAAGAGGATACTATGGTCTGTTCGTGCTTCCTCTGTTTGCTCATCTTGTCAGCCAATTACTTGACTTTTGAGTTCCTTGCCTTGGTAGAACTCTGCTTCTAGAGTGGAGAGAGCTGTGAACCAAATAGCTGGGGTTTTCACAAATTTTGTGAGAGCTATGAGGAGGATGTGCTCACTACAGACACCCCAAGCTCTGGCACACTGGCCATACACCCCAGCACCACCACCTAAGATCACGATCCACATCCAAGCAGGTCAAAGCAAGAGTGATTACCCTCTGAATGGCTGCTTGGTCCCCCTATGATCTGCAGGCCAGGAGCTCTGGAGGCAGCCACATGGCAGCAGCTGTGGCACTTCCACCACCCCTTGCCCCAAGGGGCAGGGGCTGGACTACACTCTTCCATCATCTGGTTCCAACAGAGTTCCCCACTGATCTTTTACTTTTTCTTTGGAGTTTATGGTTTGAGAAGTTTGGAAACTGCCATAGCTTCTGGTGATTCACTCTCTTGAAGTGAATTGGCTCTGGCCAATCTGTGCCACTGCTCAAGGCTGCCCCTGGTCTCAGACCACACAGGTCATGCAGGAGTGCACTTGGCTCCCAGCTTGGTGCAATAGACCCTTCCTGTCAGCCTGCCAGGCTGCCTTCAGTGGGAGATTTGTTTCTCTCTGTCACTTTGTGGGTTCTATAGCTCTAAGATTTGGTTAGAGTCATATTTTACAGGTATCTGAGGTTGTAGGAGCAGGAACTCACACCAAGTTCCTGCCTCTACTCCACCATCTTGGCTCTAGCCCCGACCCACTCATCCTTTAGGATTAGATTATTTAATTTCTAATTAATTTTGAATCTGTTTCCATGGCCCTTTATTGAATGTAATTTTATTGCATTATGATCTGAAAAGGATGACAGTTGATACTTCCTCTTTTCTGCATTTGGTTGTGAGGACTTTTATGCTCTAATGCATGGTCAATTTTTGTGTAGGTACCATGTACTACTGAGAAAAAAAGATATCTTCTTTTCTACACCCTTTCAATTTTATCCAGAGCTCTATCATATCTAATTTTTCTAAGATTCTTTTCATCTGCTTAACTTCTCTCTTGTTTATTTTTTGGTTAGGTTTAACTAGTTCTGAGAGGGAAAAATTGAGGTCCCCCAATAGCATACTTTTACAATCTATTCTCACCTATAACTCAAAATTTAACTGTTCCTTTAACCATTTGTCTCTACCATTTGGCACATCTACATTTAATATCGATATTACTTTGTTTTCTATGGTACCTTTTAGCAAAATGCAGTTTTCCTGCTTATCTCTTTTAATTAGATCTATTTCTGCTTTTGCTTTGTTTGAGAGCATGATTGCTACTCCTGCTTTTTTTTTTTAATTTAGCTGAAGCATAATAGTCTGCTCCTGCCCCTTTTGCTCTATGTGTATCTCTTTGCTTCAAATGTGTTTCTTTTAAGCAAAATATTATAGGATTCTGGTTTTTAATCCACTCTGCTATCCACCTCCATTTTATGGCTGAGTTCATCCCATTCAGTTCATTCCACTTGTGATTACCAACTGTGCATTTCCCTCCATCCTCTCTCTCTCTCTCTCTCTCTCTCTCTCTCTCTCTCTCTCTCTCAGCACCTCAAAACCTGCAGTTTAGCCATGAGTTGCCCTAGCCAGGTGGACTTCCCTACTCATTAGCCTCACTACTTGGCTTCTGTAAACTATGGTGCCCCCTCCTCACCTTCCAGACACAGCATATTGATGGGAGGGTGTGACCCATGTTTATGGTTGGACTGTTACATTTTGATTATTCCTGTTTTGGTTTTTCTATCACATAAATGTTTTGATTATTTTATTTTGCTTTCTCATTTAAGGGTCAAGAGTGTCACTATGACTGATCTGTATAAATGGGAAACACCCTGTTAGGGGTTCAGAATCAGCAGTATGGTGTAGTAGTATATCTCCCTATGCTAAGTTTAACCCTAGCAGCCTAAGAGTGAATTGTAGCCATGTGGTGGCCAAGATAAGTGCATGCCCCTTTCCCCTCATGCCAGGTAAGCCCTGGACCTGCCATCATGAGTAGAGATTGGGCATAGTAAGCCAACTAGAGAGAAAAGAAAGAACAGTAGTATGGGTGTCTTGTACCTGTCATGAACAAACACTACCTGAATAACTGAAAACTGCAAGACAGGAATTTATATTGCATACAGGGGAAGCAGACTTGCTAGGAAAGATGGTATTTGACAGGGAGATGGTGGAAAATAAGATAATGAAGTATAAGAGAAAGACCAACAGGCTTAGAAGTCATAAGGATTGGATATAAGTTCCAATTCAATCATTTACAGGTTGTGTGGCCTTGGCAATGTGATATTCTAGAAAGAGTTCTTAATTCTGAGTCAGACATCTTGGATTCAAGCTCTTTCACTTAAGTAGCTGCATTGTAGGGGGAATGATTTATTATATTGTTCAAGAAAATTTTTATATTGTTTAATTACAACTGTATGTGATTAAAAGTTGTCTGTACATAGAATGTTGAATGACAATGATTCTCTGAAAATGCTGGAGATGGCTACAAAGTATTTTGGATTTTCCCAGGTCCTGGATCCACACAAAGCATTCTTGCTTTGCATTATCACATCCAGGATTTATTTTGGGGGTTCCCTCGTGTTTTGGCTTCAGCCAAATTTTATTAAATATTTACAGTTACTCATATCTATCTCAATCTACATTTTTTGCAAGTTGACTTCTTAGCATCTGTGCTTAACAATATACATGTAGTTCATGTGTAGGCCCCACTGTCTAAATCTTGTATAATGTAAACCTAGAGCCTGGACTAAAGGGAGCCGCACCTTCTTTCCTGCTCACCCACCTCTACCGAATGACCTAATAAATTTCTTTCTAAAACTATTTCAGATTATAGGATTTTTTTCTGGCAAATGACAATAACTTTGGAGAGTCACCTAATTTTTCTGACCATCACTTCCTGACCTATAAAATAAAGTGCTTGTACTAGATATCTAAAGTCCCTTTTAGCTCTAAATCATGATCTTATGTCATTAAATCCCTTAGTTTTCTCTTCAGTAGAAATGGAGATAATAATTACTATCCTACTTACCTCACCAGGTCTTTGTGAAGATCAAATATTCTCTATAATAGCTAACTTAGGGAATATAAATAGGCAACCTCCTCCCTTCCCCAGTCTTTTTAGTTTAAAGCTCCTTTTATTAGATTTGCAAAACACCTGGCAAATACATTCTTGTTAGCCTTTGTTAGGTATACTCCATCTCTGGCCAGGAATCTGTCAACCCTATATAGTAAGCCATGATCCAGAAATCCAAATCCCATTCCCAGACACCATGTTCTTAGCCACCTGTTCTCTTCCCAAATTAATTTTTCTCTTTGGCCTTCAATGAGCAATAATGGGGAAAATACAAGTAAAGTACCCCTATGGTCATGAGTTTCCTGCCAGGTCTTCATAATCATTTACAATAAATACTTTTTAGGTTCTTTCTGGAAGTGTCGTTTGTGTCCATGTGAAACACTAAAAGAGGGTAGGTTTTTTTTTTATGTATAGTGTATTCCATTCTGTCTTGGATACACTCCCAAGAAAGACAATAGACTATCATGCCAACTGTTCTCTGTTGATATCAAGTCGACAAATAGCTGCCTTAATACCCATATGTGAGGAGTTGCCAACTCTGACTATCCTTCTCCCTCTGCGCCTTGCTGGATGATCTTTTACCTGCCAACATATGTGATTCTATGATGCCGTTTGTGGGAGGATAAGGAACTGTTTCCTCCTCAGAGCATGTAGCTTTCTCCTCTTCAGGAAGAACCTCAAACTGTACAACTGTCCTTTGCCTTCCCTTTCTCCTCTTTCTAACACTTCTCCATTCTCTATCATCCTAACAAGGGTCAAGTCTCTTCTCCTCCACTTCAGATTCCACCTCCTCCCTTTATTTTCCCCACACTGAAGAGTTATGTTTCTTCTAAGAAATCTTCATTTTCCCCCAGCAACGTGGAGTATGGAGAGGCATTTTTTGTATGCCTTCATCTTTTCATCAGCGAGAGATGTTAGTTTAAACTTGGAAAACAGATAACAGTCATTTGGCTAAGGTAGAAACTCGAACATGGCACATTTGAATGCAAGCCACTGAACAATTTCCTCTACTCTCCATGACGGTGCAGATTAGCATTATTCCTCCTAAAAGCTACTTATCTGGGCTGACACTTTAACCTGAAACACTTGGTTAAAACAAACTCCACTCAAATTCCTTTTCTTTGTCTCAAAAACAGGTCCACAGCCACAGCCACATCTACCTACCCTCAACTTTGTACCAACCTCCTATCTGTTTCACCCGGTTTGCTCCTGCCCACTTATCCCTTCTTATTTGCCTGTCTTGCCAACTAACCTTCTCCTTCTCCTTCTCTAGGTTCTTCTGTTCCTTAATCTTTCTTGACTCTCCTGGATTCTCTTTCTTTCTTTAATATCCTGCTTAATAGTCCTTGATCCTAATTCTCTTACAACCCAAAAGTAGAAATCTGGACAAGTACTGGTCCTGGAGATTGTTTTTCATTTTTTTCTCAATTTATCCAAAATTTTACAAAATTTCACATTCACCAAATTTAAACTCTGACTTTTTTTTTTACCAGTCTAAATTCTTTCAAGTCACTAACATAAGTTTCTTTTTTTTTTAATTTATGGAATAGCACAAACATTTCTATAACATAGTATAATGAAAAAGATGATTGCACATGAAACTGTTAATCTATTATGTACAACTTGCTGTACCTTTAAAGGATATAATAAAATCATCATGTAAATTTCTTTATTTTCCTTTTTTCTTCCCTCCCCTTCACAAAAGAATGTTGTATACAGTAACAGCAATATTGTTTTAAGAACAGTTTTTATCAAATAAGTCATTTTAACTATCATAAATACCCAAATTAACTACAAAGGATGTATGAAGGAAGATACTATCTGACTCTAGAGAAAGAATTGATAAATAAGAGTATGTATAGACTGATTTTATATATATACACATTTGTGTCTAATGAATTTCTTTTTATTTGTCTGAACTCCTTTTCTCCCACATTCTTCTCCTATGAAAGCCAAAAGTATAATAATAGAGATGATAATGATGGGTAATGATAAGAATAAATAACTAACATTTACATGGCACTTTAAGGTTTGCAAAGTACTTTATAAATACTATCTCATTTTTATACTTCTAACAACCCTTGGAGGTATGTCCTATTAGCAATAATTGTCACAACATGAAAACATTCAGTTACAAACATAATTATAAAATCAGCCACTACTCAAACATCCCTTCCCCACTTAATACTAGCATCTATCCCTGATCATTAGGTCACTGTCTTTGTTGATCAGTTTCTTCTTTATTCTCTGATGGTAATTCAAAAGAGAATAATTTGAATATCAAAGGATTAAGAGAAACCCTTTGGGGAAACTGATGAAGGCTTTGAATATTTTTGCAACAATGAACCTTTTTATGATTATGCTTCAGGAGTCAAAGTGAAATGAAAATTGTCATCCCAAGCTAGCACAGAATTTTTGGGAAAATTGCACTTCCAAAAAGGAGCATTTGATTCTTTCTCTATTAATTATGAGACAATCCTGGTTTTAATTATAACCTGAAAATTTTTAAATGTAAAAGATATGTTTATTTCCATAATTTTAGCTTTATTTTTCAAGATGACGTATCAATAAGTTTTTTTTCTTTATTCTTTACTATTTTGGGGATGAGATGGAATAAAACATCCTAGAAGAGTTTCAATCTATCTCAGTAAGGGAAAGAACTATATAACAAAACAAAAATCCTGCAGAATCAAAGACAAAACCAACTGTTCATTTTTTAAAAATCAGCTTAATTGGGAGCGGCTAGGTGGTGCAGTGAATAGAGCACCAGCCCTGGAGTCAGGAGGACCTGAGTTCAAATCCGGCCTCAGACACTTAACACAAAAACTAGCTGTGTGACCTTGGGCAAGTCACTTAACCCCAATTGCCCTTCCCCCCAAAAAAAAGGAAAAAAATCAGCTTAATTATAGTTTCACCTGGTAATTAACTCAAGACTCTGATTTAAAAAAAAAAAAAAGAAATTTGTACTTTCTCTACTCTTTCCCAGGGGATGACAGAGAATTATATATGTACCTGGGAAGGAGGGGTGGGAATGAGATTAGTAACCAAGGAGAATATGCATGTGCTCAGAACATTCTTAGTAATTGTAAACAAAGCATTTAATGTCTCAGTTTGCTCTTCCCTAAAATAGGGATAATAATATCTATGCTACCAGTGTCATAGTGTTTTTCAAAACAAGATGATATAGGTAAAGCTCTTTGCAAACTTTATATAATGAAAAACTTTTTTATAAATAAATGTAAGCTACCTAAATTTCTGTTATTACTATAATTACCTGGAATCAGAGGAATCAATAAGGTGACCCATAAAAGCCTTTTCAGACCAAAGAAACTCATTTTCTGACTTTTCCTTTAAGGAAAATGAAAAATAGTTGAAGACCCACTAATGGTGCTTGAAACCACAAGACTAGCGATCTTCCCTGAGGATGCTGGTAAAGCTTCTCCCTGAACAGTCTGAGCCACAACTCAGCATTTTCTTTTTTTCTCTGAATGTTCCTTCTAGCTCTGATCTTCCTTGGTTCTATGGATCTGTGGTATAAGAAAGGTTCCGAGAACATGCTGTCATTGGGACACCATAATTGGCATCTAGGTTGCTGAATCTGAGAGTCAGTCCATTTATTAGTCCAGGATTCAATAAGCTTGGGAATGTACTGACTTGGGAGGTTGAAGGTTTTGCATTTTTTAAGTGGGAGAGCTAGAAATACAAAGCAAGGTTAGGGAAATCCAGGATAACCTAAAAAGTGCCATCTGCCAAAAAATGAGTAGGAAGTTCAGGAAAATCTTATTTGTTATGGCTAAAGGGCCCAAACAATCAAACCAAAATTTTCCATGATTTACTCATAACTGCTTCCATATTTTATACACTGTCAGACAGTCAACACATTGGTTAGTTTTACTGTACTGCTTTTTTCCCCTTGTTATGTTTTTAATCTTTATAACAAGGAATAGCTTGCTGAGTAACAAGAGGGGAGGGATATATTTAGAAATAAATGTAGTGTAAAAAGAAAAGGTATCAATAAAAGCAAAGATTTTATTTTTAAAATGACTACTTCCAGATTAGGTCTTAACGCTTTGTCCAAACTCATTAAATTGGATTTTTCAGAATTCCTTCTAGAAAAACTGGTCATGAGTAGCAGATTCTCACTTTTTGTGGCTCTTTTATAATTTATATCTCCCATGGCATCCTCTGGAGGGGAAAAAAATTTAGTTTTCATCCAAATGGCTATTGAATTATCAAAACAAAGAAAGGGAGGGATCAGGAGCATTTCAACCATCTAGATGAAAAAATTCACTTTTCTGAGTGATTCTAAGTATAATGTGTATACTTGGATTCACCATTTTTATCATGTGCATTAATCACCAATAAGATTATTAATAGTAATAATAATATAATGTATATATTTTAAAGTTTGCAAAGCACCATACATATATTATCTCATTTGAGTCAAACAAAATCCTGTGTAGTAAGGATTACAGATGTTACTATTATTCCAATGTCTTAAATAGCTGAGGCTCAGAGAAGTAGACTTGCCCACGGTCATATAGTTGGCAAATGTAAAAAGCAAGATTTGAAATCAGGTCTCCCTGAGTCTAAGTCTAGCACTCCATTCACTAAGTACTCTGCCAATAATGGCAAAGATGATGATAATGATGATGATGTGGAGGAGGAAGAGGAGGAGGAGGAGGATAATTTCCTCAAAGTCCAACATATAATCCATGTCATTGGTGATGGAGAATGGCAAAGAAAGAGACTGCCAATCATGGTGATGTAGAGTGGGGAATGGGTGCCTTTGAATTGTGGGTCAAATAATCTAGCAACCTGGTGTATTATAATACCACTGGTCGAGTTAGCACACTGACCTGTGTGATCAAAACTGCTGATATTAATTTAAGAAATTCACAGGGCTGGATAGGATTGTAGGCTGGCCCTACTTGAAACTGTCATGGTGATCTTGAAGAATCAGAGAACCATGGAGCAAATCATGCTCCTTTGTGTCCAGATGCCTCATGAAGGCAAGTTATATCAGGACTAGGTAGAAATGTCAATAACTTTATTTGCTGAAAAAGCTTCACAACAAATGATACTGACCACTTAAGCAAGAAAACTACAATGGTACTTGAAAAGGAATGAAAATATGAATACTTTTGTTATGTTCCAAAGCCATCTGAACAAAACTGGAAACATTTCTTTTCAATGGTACCCTTAGCTCCAAGTCATGTAACAGGGTATTGCACATCAGTGTAGGGCAATCATGAGGAAATAATTTTATCTTTAAGCCTAGATTAGTGGATGGAATGGAGAATTGGAAATGAAATGGAGAATTCACTCCAATCTGAAGAGGGAAAAGTTGAAGACCTTGAGGTCATTGAAAGTCTGCATTTAATGCAGACTCTAGAAATTATACCTAATAATGGAACAGATGAGGAAAATAGTATCAACATCCCAAGTGATTTTGAAAATAAGATGTGTATACTTAGAACGAAATGCCAAAAAGCACTATAAATCCAACCAGCAGACTAATTATACCAAAACAGAATGATGGGATACAGGGGGCCAAGGATGTGTTAGAGTCTGCTTGTACTGGTTCTTGAGAGCCAATTGTTAAATTTTCTGTGTGATTGTTTACATATCAGAAATCAGCAAATGCTACTAACCAAGGCTTAATTTTTTTGTTTTGCTAATTTCTAAACTTAAGAAAGTGATAGAAAAAGTATTAATAATGTAGATTAAACTTGAAAGTGTGTCCTATGTACATTTTTTTTCTGGAGAGTCAGTTGTTAAACATTTATCAGAATATCCCTGGTTATAACCATCATGAACCAATACATCTTTTTTTTCCCAGAAAATGTGAAAACTCTCTACAGAAATTATAAAAAACACTTTGGTACCTGCCCACCTGAGTATGTGTAGCAGCTGTTGTCACAGAACCATAAAAAGAAAGGTGGGACTATAAAGGAATAAGCGTCCAAAACCACCATGGAAGAAGCATCTTGGGAAAGCTACTGAGTATCGGTGGGAAAGCATTAGAAAAGTATACCAAGATCTAGCTAGTATGCGCAGAAGAAAACTTGGCCGCTGTAAAGCGCAAATAAAGACAGTAAAAAAGAAACATTCAGAAAGGAATCTGAATGGGTGAGGGAAGATAGTTCAAAAATTCTATCTTCTTATAATTGGCAAATGAAAGCAGAAGTTAAAAGGTTAAGGTAATAAAAAGGAGTCAAAGTAGCACAAAGAAAAAAATAATTGAACATCAATCAAAATCTTTACTACTTAGAGAATTGGGAAGGAAAGAGATCAGTTAAATATAAGAAAACAACATATTTTTCTGAAAAAGGAACATAGTGATCCATAAGGCTCCAGGAAGGTAAAGAACAACTTATTATCAATTTAGTAATTATTAAATTAATTACCAGAAAGTGCTACTATCTTTCTGCTGCTTTTGTTGATTATCACAAAGTCTTTGATTTATTTCTGCACTTGTAGCTTAGTCATGTGATGCCAACACATAAAATAGACTCAAAAATAGTGAGAATGCCAGAGTACTTGATATCTACCTTGAAATCTGTTCTCTATTTAAAATACACCATAAGACATATTATAACAAGAAAAATCAATACAAAACATGGCATTTCTTAGGGACACAATTTCATTCCATTATATTTAAGTAGCTGTGGCTCAGTAGACAGAACCCTGGGCCTAGAATTAGGAAGACCTGAGACAGTCACTAGCTGTGTGACCTTGGGCAAGTCACTTAACCTCTGCCTCAATTTCCTTGACTGTAAAATGAGACCCATAATAGCACCTATTACCTAAGGGTTATTGTGAGGATTGAATGAGTTAATGTTCGTAAAGCACTTAGCATAGTACCTGGCACAAAACAAATGCTATTCAAATGCTATAGTTATTATTATTGTTATTATTCATTATTATTATTGTGCTGTGCTTTAAAATCTCTTGTCATATTTCCTGAATAGAACTAAATATGGCTTCCAAATTTAAAAAAAAGAAGCAAAACATCTTATTAATCACTTTATGTAGATCTGTGGATCTATAACTTAATATATATCTATATCCATATGAAGTGAATAATGTGGTATATTTTATATATATTAGAGAAAGAGATTACACCAATTTATGTGACTCAGTTCAAAAATGCATTAAACATCTCCTTAATCTCATGAAATTTTTCCAAGAAAAACAAAATGTCATTCATTTGGACTTGTTAGGTAGAAAATTCTCAATGTAAGCCAAGAAAAGATCAAGATGGAAGGTTCTGAGCTTGAACCCAGAGGTCACATTGAACCAATGGATGAAAGCAAAACATACCTCCCAATATCTAGGTCACTAAGTCAATAAACATATATTAAATGCTTACTATGTGCTAAGCACTGGAAATATAAATGTAAGTTTTTTAAAATAGTCCCTGCCTTCAAGGAGCTTACAATCTAATTGGGGAAGACAACACACAAAATTGAGCAAAAAGCTCTCCAGAAAAAGGCTATGATTCTGTGGCCAACTGGGCTAAGGGATTTGCTAGCATCCTAACATCCAGTCTGAATGGGAAGAACATATTTAAAGTAATCAGCACCGTGGCAATACCAGCCTTAATTTGCTAATCCTTTAGCCTCAAAAGTACCTTGCTTTCATTTTGCACAGACATACACATATATATATTACAGATTCCGTTTCCCTGATGGAATGTAAGTTCCTTGATGGCAGCAACTGTTCATTTTTATCTTGGTATCCCCAGCACCTTGGACAGTATTTGATGCATGATAGGAATTAAATCGATTTTTGTTGATTGATTAATAATTGATCAAGGTTGTGGGCAATGTGCTTCAAAGAGCTTTTCCTTTGGCTTCCTCAACTAGCAATAAATTAATTCCCTTTTCCCCCTCTTTTGAATCAGTCTTCACCCTTTGAGGAAATAGTTAATGTACTTGTGCCAAACATGAAGAATTCAAACATATTAAGACATTTCCCTGAATGTACCAATTGGAAGGCGTAGGCCAGCAAGGCTTGGCCCATGGGGTATAGCCGCAGAGGCAAGAAGCATCTTGAATTTTCTGTGAATTTTCTCCATTGCATCTCTTCCCCCCAACACCTCCATCTCTAAGCTGCTGAGACATGTCCAGATGTGTTTATACATTTCCCCCCAACTCATCATTCCTCTGCCTTGGATTGGGCGACAAAACAAAGATACAGGAACAAGAGGCACGGAGAGAGACTTATCCGGTTTCTGTTTATCACAAGGGACTGGTTTATTTGTTTTAGTGAGTTGGCCAGCTGCAAGCTGTTTGGCTTGGGGGGCTTGGATGAGGATTGTTTTCTTTTCCTGGTTGGGGGCAGTTAGGGGAGCCCTCTCTCTCCTGGGAGATCCCTGCCTAACAAAGTGAACAGCTAGGGGTTTCCTTCACCATGGGTAGCTGTTTTATCCTCAAGGACTGAAGATTCTGATATTCAGTGCCAGGACAGCCCTTCTAGGGAAAGATGGCTGAAATGAAGGCATGCCTCCTCCTCATTCTTCTCTTCCTTCTCTTCCTCTTCCTCCTCTTTTTCTTCCTCTTTCTATCCCTTCTTCTCCTCTTCTTTTCTCATCTTCCTCTTTCTACTTCTCCTCTTCATCTTCTTCTCCTCCTCTCTTCTTCTCCTCTCCTCCTCCTCCTCCTCCCATTCAAACCCCAGGGGCAAATACCTTAGTACAACCTTCAATAAAAAAGAAAATAACAGTCCTCAGAGTGGGAGTCTAAGAGTAGAGGGAGAAAATGTGTCTCTCCACACTCCTGCCTCATGTTATACGTCCTCTCATTTCATTCCCCCAGAAGCCTGAAGGTAAACATAGATATTTTTATTCTCATTTTGTAGATGTGGAAACTAAGGCTTAGAGGGATTAAGTGACTTGACTATCTCCTCTGACTCCAGGCCCATCAGTCCTTCCACAATACCATGCTCCCATATGTAAGTACTTAATAAATGCTTGTTAACCGACTTACTGACCAACTACATGTGTCCATACAATGGAAACATCTCTGCTTGGAGTTAGCTAGAACTGCAAAGGGCTTATTTGACTTTTAAAACCTCAAGATCTGCCTCAAGAGGCAGACTTTGAACTGGAAAGAACCAAATGATCTGCAGTCAGAGAATCCTCAAGCCAAGCAGGCAAGACCCATGAAGGGACCTGACTGAGGTCTGCTCACTTACCTCTAGGCAAGCTTCTGGCTTCTGAAGGGCACCAGGCATCCAATTCACTTCAGTAGCTGCAAACTGAATGTCTGTCTATGAAATATCCAACCCTATGCCAGTTTGATATGCCACAAGCTAAAGTATTATTTTCTTGCAAGTTCTTGGTGATGATTTTTTTTAATTAGATGTTTTATTACAAATTTGACATTGAACATCAGTTGGATAGAGTACTAGATTGGAATCAAGAAGACCTGAGTTCAGGAGTGGCCAGGTGGCTCAACGAGTAAGAGCACCGGCTCCAGTGTTGGGATGACCTGGAGATCAAATCCTGGGCTCAGACACTTAGCACCCACCCAGAAACACCTGGCTGTGTAACCTTGAGCAAGTTACTTAACCCAGATTTCTTAAAAAAAAATTTAAAAAAGAAGATCTGAGTTCAAAACCAGCCTCAGACATTTACCAACTGTGTGACCCTCAGCAAGTTTCTTTGTCTGCCTCAGTTTCCTCGTCCTTAACATGAAGACAATAATAACCTGCTTCCAATGATTGTTGTGAAGATAAAATGAGATAATATTTATAAAGTGCTTTGTAACCTTAAAGCATAATATAAATGCTAGCTATTAATATTATTATACAAACAACCAAACTTGCTTAATAACTATTTATATTTAAATCAATATCATTTCAGTACTTAAAGAATCATAACTTCTCAGTTACTCCAAATCCCCATCAGGATTCTTTCTTTATCATGGTTAGTATGTATCTTTTTTTTTTTGCTTTGCATTATGCCTAAGGGTCTTTCCAAAATGGGGTCATGGAGAGTCAGACACGACTGAAACAACTGAATGACAGAAAGTCAATGCACACTTGGCTCTTCACTCGGCATCATTGCATGCAAGTCTACCCAGGCTTCTCTTACCTTATTGTATTGTCCTCTCTGATCACAAAGTAATATTCTATTACATTTGCCAAGAAAACCTCAAATGCGGCCATGAAGAATCAAATATACTGGGAAAAAAAAACAAATAATAATACAATAAGCAATGAAGTGATTCACCAGTCATTGATTTGGGGCATAGTAGAAGTTAAGTACATAATAATAATAGTTAGCATTTATGTGGCACTTGAAGGTTTGCAAAGCACTCGGCAAATATTTGATCCTCACAGAAACACTGAGAGGTAGGTGCTATCATTATCATCCTTATTTTACAAATAAGGAAATTGAGCCACAGAGGAAGTGAAGTGATTGCCCAAGGTCACACAGCTACTAAGTTTTTTGTTGTTGTTGTTGTTTTTGCTTCTTTTTTGGAGGGCAATTGGGGTTAAGTGACTTGCCCAAAGTCACACAGCTAGTAAGTCTGTCAAGTGTCTGAGGCCAGATTTGAACTCAGGTCCTCCTGACTCCAGGGCCGGTGCTCTATTCACTGTACCGCCTAGTTGCCCCCAGCTACTAAGTTTTGAACTCAGGACTACTTGACTCCAGATTCAGAACTCCATCTATTGTACCAACTAGCTAGTTACACAGTAGAGAGCACCGTATCTTGGAGATGGTACTATAGCTGGTGGGTTAGGGGGAAGATCAACAGTGTTGATGCAAGAGCGAGAGCCTAAGATGGGGGTGCTGGGAGTTCCCTTTCATGCTTTTCTCCTCAGTGTATTTTTCCCATCTTTGCTTTCTCTAACATCATTTCTACTTTCTCATGTGATCACTTACCTGGGTCTATGATGTTAGAGTCCAATGTGGTCCCTTAGAGATATGAAAAGTGCTTTGAAAATCTCCAGGTGCTATATAAGTGCTGGCTATCTTTATTATTTAAAAGTTCATATAGGTCTCTTCTTTTTGGAGTCTGTTTTTTATTCTCTTTCTAGTTTCATCCTCTTGAGATCGCTGCTTACCTGGAGCTCTTGCCAAAGTTTCTTCAGATTTGTTTCTCTTTCCACTGCTTTTCACTCTTTTTTTTCTTTTTTCTTTTTTCTTTTTTTTACATCCATACCCAATCAACATCTGGGTTTTTCAAAGCCGAAGGGGGGCTCTCAACAACGGCCTCCCAGAATCCAGATCAAATCGCAGAACACTTCTCAAAGTGAGCCCCTGCTTTTCACTCTTTTATGAAACAATACTGCATACAACCCTTTACCATATATACAATGGACCAAATGTTGGGCCTAGAGTCAGGAAAATGCAAATTCAAATCTGGCCCCAGACACTTCTTAACTGTGTGACCTTGGGCAAGTCACAACTTCTGTCTGCTTTGGGTTCCTCATGTATTAAATGAGAATAATAAGAGCATGTACCTTCCAGCGTTCTTGTGAGGATAAAATGAGATAATTGCACTTTGCACACCTTAAAGCACTACATAAAAACTAGAAATTATTATTATTATATATCAGAATATTGCCTTTGGTTGTCTTATCTCCACACTTGGTAAGGAGGTGAAGTGTTTGCTTGGCTAAAGTGGTTTCTAGCATTTTTGGGGTGCATTCATTATTAGGGCAACTGAATTAAAAGGCTAAAACTTTGTTAGAAAATAGTTCTAATTGGTTTCAATGTCTGTTCCTCTATATATTCCCCATGTTTTTGTTAATAGTTCATTTCAAAAAGTCAGATTGGAATTATTTTACTTGAATGTCACATCATTTTCTCGAGTTTTAGTCTTGCCCTTAGTTTTGTCTTAATTTTGATCTTTGTTATTAGAAATTACTGGAGACAGATGACAAAGGAAAACAAATGCTTGACATTTGAAAAAATAATGCTTCACTTAAAAATTAAAATTAAAAAATAAGTCAGTGGTCTGACTGTTCAAAGACAACTGATTTGGGGGTGATTCCCCACATCTTGTCTGTTAAAATATAATCCACTTTATAGTTTATGTCACTGCATTTGGGTGATCCCTATGCCTGGAACCCCACAATTCTTTTCTCCAGGAAAATTTTCATGATATATAGACATAGTTCTTTTCTAGAATCTGCAAGTTGATGGCCTTTCTCAAATCATATTTTTGAACATTGTTCTCATCCCTATTCCCAAATTTGCATTGAAATCAAAATTGTCAAATTTCAGAGATAAAAGGAACCTCAGCCATCATCTAGTTCAATAAATAATCAAAACAAGAATTCTCACTTTAACACACTCGACTGTGATAGTAATGGCAATTAAAGATTCCCCTGTATTGGCTTGGTTTTCAAATTGATTGTATTAAAACCCAGAGCTTGTTAATCCCACCTGTGGGATGGACTTTTTGATGTGAAAAGAAAGTCCTGAAGTGGGAGGAGCTGGTGATGTAGATTTGGAGAGACAAGAGAGAGGCGGAAGTTCTTTTTGGAAGCTGCACCTCGTGGAGAGAGACTAAGAGAATTGCTGGTGGCCGCTTTGCATTGCCCTGGACTTTTGAGACCTGCCCCCTGAGCTGCCAAGGACTGAGGAGACATGGCTGTTTTGCTGGTACTTTGTCTGTCTGTTTTGATGTTATTTTGCCAGATTTGTCCACTGGTGAAAGACTGTCCTGTTGAAGAAGTCCTGGAACCTGGCATTTGGTTAAGAAGGCCTGAGACTGTCCTGCAGACAGAGAGTGAATACTGTCCACTGGTGAGGGACAGTACTGTTGTTGCAGGGGTCTGGAGACTGTCTGGCAGACAGAATGAATACTGTCCACTGGTGAAGGACAGTGCTGTTGTTGCAGGGGTCTGGGAGCCTTTCTGTTGGTTTAGAAGCCCTGAAGAAGGATTTTCTTGTTGTATGTTTACAGAAATCCTGGGAGAGGGCTTTGCTAATGTGTTCAGGGGTTCTAGGACTGTTCTACAGACAGAGGATAAATTCATGAAGGGACTGGCAATGTATCTTATGGCCTTGCTAAGCCTTGTCTCCCCAGGAACTAAGATTGCTGAGAACTTGCCTCGTGTCAAGATGAAGAAAAGACCTCCATTTGGGTATTAAGTGCTGTGTTTAAACTTGATGTAACTCTGGGGTAGATTCAATTGTGATCCAGGGGTGGGGAACTTTTGACCTTTTTGTGTTCTATGGTTGAGCAAATGAATGTATTTTACTTATGTTTGGAAACGAATCTCCATTTGAGAAGAGGGGCTTTGTGGTGGACTTAATTAAGGTATAGCCTAGGGGTGGAGAAGTATTTGGAACAGAGACTTTGTAATTGATTGAATGATTGGAAAGTCCTGGGGTGGGGTAGGCCTTGGAGATGATTTAATCACACTTAGTAAATGCTGTATTTTGAATGATGTCATGTTTTGATCTTCTCTGTTCTGGGTTTGTTACTGAATAAAATAGAGAGCACCTATGCTGGTATTTTGAACCTGGGAAGTTGCCTTTCTTTTGGCAACATCGACAAATGGTCATCCATCCTCAGTTTGAAGACCTCCAGTGAGGGAAAATCCATCCTGTCCTGAGGTGACCCAGTTCATTTTGGAGAACTCCCATCATTTCAGTTTTTCCTTATATCACACTTAAATTTGCTTCTTTGCAAGCTGATTCTGCTCTCTGGAGACAAACAGAACAAGTCTAATGCCTCTTCCATATGAAAACTTCTCAAATACCTCTCTGAGCCTTCTCTCCGCCAAGCTAAACACCCCAGTTCTTTCCATAAGTCCTTGTACGGCATGAATTCAAGGATTCTCACCATCCTGGCTGCCTTCTTCTGAATACTTTCCACCTTATCATTGCCCTTCTTTTTTTTTTAATGCTTTATTAACTTCTGATTTATATCATCCGTTTCCGCCAGATTTTGAGTTACAAATTTTCTCCCCATTTCTCCCCCACCCACCACCCCAAAATAGCAGTCCCACAGGATATCCCCTCCTCCAATCTGCTCTCTCCCACATTTTCCCACCTACTCCTTTCCACTTTTCCAGTGGATCTCTATGCCTCAGTGCCTGCACATCCCATTTCCCAATTACATGTAAGATGGTATTAATAATAGTATATATATAAATATACATATATCCATATTTGAATATTTGATTTCAAAACTTTCAATTCCAGATTCATTCCCCTCCTACCCCGTCACCCACCCCTACTGGGAAGATACCCAGTTCAGTATAGGTTGCACATGTGTGGCTAATGCAAAACAATAACATAGTAGATACATTGTAAAAGACTGATTGCACTTCCCTCCCTCCCATCCCACCTCCCACCGGCTCTACTCTCCACTTTGATCCCATCTATTTTCAAAAGTGAGTGCTTCCAACCTCCCTCCCCCTCAGCCTAATCTCCTTCTATCATTCCCCCTCTCATCCCCTTCCCCCCCTATTCTCCTGAAGGGTGAGATACCTTATTTAGTGTGTATTTTACTCCCTCCTCAAGCCAAATTCAATGGGAATAAGGTTGACCCATTCCCTTTTGCCTTCCTATTCTTCCCCTCCATTGTAACCATTTTCCCTTGCCTCTTCTGTATGAGATAGTTTACCCCAATCTGTCTCTCCCCATCTCCTCTCATTATATTCCTCTCACCTCTTAATTTCACCTTTTAAGTATCATTCCTTCCTGTTAAATTGGACCTGTGCCCTCTATCTATGTATACCTGTAAACATATATACATACATTCACATATGTATTCATATGCCCATATACCCTCATATAGAGACAAATATATATATATATATATATATATATATATATATATATATATTTCTAATCCCTTCAACTACTGAGAAAAGTTTCATAAGTTACAATTATTGTTTTTCCATGTAGGAATATTAATAGTTCAACTTTGATAAGTTCCTTATGATCCCTTTTCCCTGTTTACCTTCTCATGCTTCTCTTGCTTCTTGTATCTGAATGTCAAATTTTCTATTCAACTCTGCTCTTTTCAGCAAGAATGCTTGAAAGTCCTCTATTCCACTGAATGACGATATTTTCCCCTGAAACATGATACTCAGTTTTGCTGGGTAGGTGACTCTTGGTTTGAATCCCAGTTCCTTTGCCCTCCGGAATATCATATTCCAAGCCCTTCGATCCCTTAGTGTAGAGGCTGCCAGATCCTGGGTTATCCTGATTGTGTTTCCACAATATTCAAATTGTTTCTTCCTGGATGCTTTGTAATATTCTCTCCTTAATCTGGGAATCCCAGAACCTGGCTATAATATTCCTAGGAGTTTTCTTTTTAGGATCTTTTTCAGGAGGTGATCAGTAGATTCTTTTAACCTCTATTTTGCCCTCTGGTACTAAAACATCAGGGCAGTTTTCTTTGAGAACTTCCTGGAGGATGATTTCTAGGTTCTTACTTTAGTCATGGCTTTCAGGAAGTCCAATAATTTTTAAATTTTCTCTCCTGGATCTATTTTCCAGGTCAGTGGTTTTTCCCATGAGATATTTCACATTGCTTTCTATTTTTTCATTTGTTTGGATCTGTTTAACAGCATCTTGATTTCTCATAAAGTCGTTAGCTTCCATTTGCTCCAATCTAATTCTGAAGCCATGATTCTCCTCATTGAGTTTTTGAGATTCTTTTTCCATCAGGCAAATTTGGCTTTTTAAGGCATTCTTCTCCTCATTGCCTTTTTGGGCCTCCTTTGCCATTTGAGTCAGTCTGTTTTTAAGGTATTATTTTCCTCAGTCAGGCTGTTGACTCTCATTTCATAATTTTCTTGCATTGTTCTCATTTCTCTTCCCAATTTTTCCTCCGCTTCTCTTATTTGGTTTTCAATATCTTTCTTAAGGTCCTCTATGGCCTGTAACCAGCTTGTATTTTCCTTTGAAGCTTTTGGTGCAGGAGTTCTGACTTCATTGCTTTCCTCCTGTTCCATGCTTTGCTCCTTTTTGTCCCCAAAATGGGAGTGTATTGTTGGAATCTTCTGTCTGCTTTGTTTCCTTTGCCTGCTCATTTTGCCACTCAATTACTTGACTTATGGGCTTTTTGCCACAGTAGGACTCTGCCACCAGACAGGGGAGCTTTCCTCCCAGACACTGGGGTTTTCTCAGCTGCCAGAGGTATTAGATGGGTGCCCTCTCTGAGGTCTCCACATGCTCTAGCAAGATGGACACACACCCCAGAACCTCCACCCTAGACTGCAATCCAGGCCCAAGCAGGTTAAAGCAAGAGTGATTACCCCTCAGGCTGGTGCTTGGTCCTCCTACACTCTGCAGGCCAAGAGCTGAAGCCCCCGCCGCTGTGTGGCGCTGGCTGGCTGTGCTGGCGTCTCAGCGGCTTTTCGCCCTGGGGGTAAAAGCCACGCACTCCCACTTACTGGTCCCAAAGTCCAGACTGTACTGACCTCTCACTTTGTCCTTTGTCTCTATATGTTGATAAAATCTGGAAACAGCCGCAGCTGCTGCTGATCTGGAGTCCTTCTGGCTGGCGGCTGGTCAGGCCCACCCTGGGTCTAAAGCCTCTGCATGGGGCTGGGCTCGGCTCCCAGAGTGCTGTGCTGGATTCCTGCCAGCCTGCCGGGCTGTCCTCAGTGGGAGGTCACCTTCTCTGTGTCATTTTGTGGGTTCTGCAGCTCCAAAGTTTGTTTAGAGTCCCCTTTTTACATGGATTGGGGAGGGTGGAAGCCAGAGCTGCGGGAAGGTCGTGCTTCTACTCCACCATCTTGGCTCCGCCCCATCATTGCCCTTCTTAAAGAAGAGCCCAGAACTGAACGCGGTACTACTCTAGCTCTGGTGTGACCATGATGTACAGTGCAATAATCACTTTCTTTTTCCTGGAAAATTCCACTTTTAATGCATCTCAAGACTGAATTTCCTTTTCTGACTATCATATCACACCACTAAGTGTTTATGAACTTGTTATCCACTAAAGCTTCTAGATATCATTCAGGAAAACTTGCTTAAACTGCCATACCTCCCTTCATTGCATTGTGAAATAAATTTCTTGTAACCAAGTATAAGACTTTTACATTTATTTTAATTAAATTTTACCTTAGTGGGTAGATTTGGCCCAATTTTCTACCCAGTCAAGATCCTTTTGGCATCATTGAATAAAAGCCTATTCTGATTTAATTTGAAGGATTTTAATGAGTGCTTTGTAGAATTTCTCTACCACTTCATTATCTGCAACTGATGTTGAAGCATGTTACCCTTATCTTCATCAAAGTCTTTTTGTAAATTATCAACATGAGATGGTCAAAGTCCTGTGATGCTTTTTGATGCACAATAAAACCAGCAATACTAACTCCCCAGCTTTCGAGTCATTTTTCTCTTTAGGAGCAGCATCTGGCTTCTGGCTTCATTTATAGTAAGAACATAAAGACAGATATAATTTATTTACTCAATAGCATGTCTAATAATTGACCATTAGAAACAAAGCTCACAGCTAGAGCCTCAGTAGCTAAATTCATGTTTATAGATGGTCTATGGACCTGCCTAATTCATAGTACCCTCTGTCACCATTTTTGGTCAATCCCACTAATTTGTCATAGTATGCTCCTGAGGACTCAAAAACAATCCCTGTTTTACCCTATGAAGTCTTGCATTGCAAATAAAATCAAACTCTGAATTGTAGAAACCTGGAGTGTTCATTCAAAGTATGGAAAGTATCTTCTCAAGATGGAATTAATTGGGAAAAATTTCTGGAGGTCCTCAGCTAGGGCTCTTAAACCCAGTGACCATTGACCCTCAAGTCCGTAACAGCTACCTGAGAAAACTAGGCGACTTCTACACTTAAACACAAACTACTAATCCTGAGTGAGGGATCAGACAGTAAGTAGAATGGAGACTTCTTGAGGCTAGGGGTTGTTTCTTGTTTTTTTATTTGTCCCTTGTTGTTTGTCCTTCATTTTTGAAGAGGACCAATAACATCACTGGATGATATCTTGACTCATGTGTGAATTGGATTTAAGTGAGGCAGAGTTGCTCAAAGTCATAAGCCTCACTCTCTTCTTCAGTCATCAAAGAACAGTGGCAAGACACTTATTAGCTTCATGACCGTAGGTGCATCAATTAAGCTCTTTGTCTCAGTTTCCTCAACTAAAAAATGGGAATATTAATAGCATCTACTTTTGCAGGATTGTTGTAAGGATCAAATGAGATAATATTGGTGAAGCACTTAGTATAGTTCTTGGTATACAGTAGATGTCACATAAATGCTTATTCTTCTTCCCCACCCCTGCCTTCCAAAGACCACTGCTACTGGTCACACAACTGGTGCTCAATTAATATTTGCAGAATGGAATGGAGTGGAGTAAATATTGACTGCTCCTGACTGCTCCTCCTGGCCTACTTCATCCTTGCCAACTCTACAGAAGGGTTGGGTGACTCTGACTCTCCAAGTTACTGTAAAGGACAGCAGAGTGTGAGTGGAGGATAGAAACTGTCCAGCAGATGTGCCTTGGGTCACTTGATGCTTCACATAATGGGTACAAGAGGACTTTGGGACCAGAAGTCAAAGGACTTGGTGTCTTCCAAGAGTCTGAGATGTGGCAATGGAAACAACAGTGATGAGTCAGCTGTCCCAAGAGTCATTGGATGCCAACCCTAAGGTCTGACAATTCCCAGATATTGACTGGGTCTTTCTTTGGGGCTGTTCCTTTGCAATTCACAAATATCTAGCTGTGAGACATACCCCCAGGATCCCTGATTTGGAAGCACTCTTCTCCACAATGAAAAGCGAACACAGGGTTTCTTTTTCTCTGCCCTTTCCTAGACCTTTATAAATGGCATAGATGCTAACACCCATGAAGCCATGAGATTTGGGGTACAATATTGGTATTATTGCCAATCTGTGCCTAAGAAATCATAGGATTAGAGTTTGAAGAAATTTTAGTGATTATCTAGTCCAATGCCTTCCTTTTTCACAGAGAGGGAAACTGAGGCCCTAATTAAGTAAGTAACAGGGCCAGGATTTGAATACAAATTCTCTCACTCCAGATCCCACACTCTTTATCCTGCTTCTTTACTAATATTCTGTTTCTTCTGAGTTCCTATAGAAATATCCTAAAATGAGGATTTTTGGATAGTGGGGAAGAATAAGGGAATAAGCATTCATATGCCGCCTACAGTGCAAGCACTGTGCTGTGCACTTTTCTTTTTTTGCTTTTTGGAGGGCAATTGGGGTTGTGACTTGCCCAAGGTCACACAGCTAATTTTTGTGTTAAGTGTCTGAGGCCAGATATGAACCTAGGTCCTCCTGACTCCAGGGCCGGTGCTCTATTCACTGAGCCACCTAGCCGCACCATGTGCTGTGTACTTTTTACACATATCATCTCATTGGATTCTCACAACTCTCAGAGGTAGGCGCTATTATAATTCTCAATTTACAGTTGAGAAAACTGATGCAGACAAAAGTGAAACGACTTGCCCAGGGTCACTTAACTAATAAGTATCTGAGTCTGTGTTCAAGTGCAGGAGTTGCCTGGCCCCTCAGGCAGCTGTTACAGCCCTGTGAGTCACTGGCTTTGAGAGCCCTAGCCAAGGACCTTCAGAAATTTGTCCCAATTAATTTTGACCAACTAATTCCACCTTCAACAGACCCATGTTCATGCTCTGAATGAACCCTCCAGGTTTTTACTATCCAGAATGGGATTTTACTTGCAATGCAGGATTTCGTAGAGTTACAGAATGTGGGTCTGGCAAGATTGTAGGGTCTAGAAATCACTGAAGCTATAAGGGACTTTGTAGGTCATATAATTCAACCCCGCTCACTTTACAGATGAGGAAACTGGAGCCCAAGGAGGAAAGGAGGGGGCAAACATTAAGCACCTGTTGGTGCCAGGCACAGTGCTCAGAACTTTACAAATATGACCTCATTGGAGAGACTTAACCCTTGGAGGTCAGGAGAGACATCCAATCCAATCCCAGATTTCAAGCTATTGCCACCCCTTTCTTACACTAATAGAAGTATAGGAGCATCTAGGTGGTACCGTGAATAGATTACTGACCCTGGAGTCGGAAGGACCTGAGTTCAGATTTGTCTTCAGACACTTGACATTTACTAGCTGTGTGATCCTGGGCAAGTCACTTAACCCCAATAGCCTCACCAAAAAAAAAAAAATAGCTGTATGATTGTTGGGAGCACCTCATTTAGTTTCAGTTAATCTGTTTTCTCACCTGCAAAAAAGATATGATAATGCATTACCTGCCTCAAGGGATTATTACAAGAAATGTGCACTATTAACTGCAGAGTTTTAGACAAATGTGATGGTGATGAAGATGATGATGAAGATTAAGTTGGTTGCCTTTCATAGACAGTGAAATATAGTCCCAAAGTAGAAAACATGATGGACCCTTACTTCTGATACAAGCTCATGAGGTCAAGCCATAAAAGTTTCATTCTTTTCCTCTTCTTTCTCCTCCTCCTTCTTTTTCTTCATTTTTCTCCTTCTCTTCCCCTTCTATTTGTCACTCTCCCCCTCCTTTTTCCCTCCTCTTCCTCTGTTTCTCCTAACTCCCTTCTTCCCTCTCTGTACATCTCTTTTGCCCTCCAGCCACCCTGACTTTCTCTTTCCTTCCCTTCAGTTCAGCTTTAGTGACTTTATTCTTTGTAATAATAAAATTAGCCAGAGTGCAAGTCAGAGACTAGGGCCTCCAGGGAGAGGCAGTGCAGGCCTGTACTCACAGGGTCCCCACACAAAGATCTCCAATTAGAGAATATACCTGTGTTCTCTCATGGCCTCCAAGTCCTGGCGGAAGAGAGAGCCTGAAACAGGAAATAGTGATCACTGCTAATCCTGAGCATGAGCTAGATTTAGCAATTCATAAATTCAGGGTTAATTCATTTTATGATTTGCTTTCAGTAACACATATTTCACTTAACCCCAAGGCCCTGATGGTAGGCAGCTCAGGGCCCTGCTTACCCCTTTGGCGATCCGGGTTATCTCCTTGGTTCTGTCTGCCATTCCCCAACTACATGGCCCTGTAGGGAACAGCTCTGGTGACCAGGGACAGAATTAGCCAACCCTCTAATTCCAATGTGTTTAGCTTTGGAGCAGAAAAAGTTAAACACCTTCTCACAACACATTGTAAACATGTCAGTGTGTTTAACATTTTAAACATGCTCTGTTCTCCTGCCCACATGGTTAGAAAAGAAACAGGTTATGATGTTTAACCAGTGAATGAACGTATGTGCTCATACTACTAACACTTTTTAAACACTTGTGGATGCTTAAAATTATGATGTGTTTAAGATTTGAGTGCATTTGCTTTTCTGCACTCTTAATCCAATGAGTATTGAATGCATTTTTCCCAAACAGCGAGGGTCTGTCCACCCCACACAGCCCAGGCTGGTAACCACAAAGTGTTCATGACTCCAAAATGCTTTTTCAGCATTTTTATCACATGCACACATTCTAACAGCAACAATGATAATAACTTTTTAAAGGATTTTAAGAGCATTTTACTTTCAGAATCTCCAGGGGTCATTCTAAGATAATGGCCCTTTTCTTATTGTGGATGGGAATACTTTGCTATTTCTGCCTGTTCAGAATCTGTGGATGAGTAACCTCATTTCTCCAGTCCTCAAATCCTGGCCCAGCTACTTACTTTCTAAATAAATAAATAAAGATTAGGCTATGATGCCAGGATAAGATTCCAGGAAAAGACCACTTCTCTGGGAAAGGGGCAGAAGTCAATTAGCCATTGACTTAGTATCTTTGGGGAAAAGAACAGAAGGGTAGAAAGGTGTGAAATGTTGAGGTCCCAGCAGGAATGGATGAGGTTCTAATGTTGTTGTTTAGCCTTCGTTCTCGAAGAGGACCATGACATCATGGAGGTGATACCATGACATGCAAGTGAATTGGATTTAAGTGAGGGAGGGCTGTGCAAGGCCACTGGCCTCACTTTCTCCTCTGGAGCCATCTAGGTCCAGTGGCAAGATATAGATCAGGACAACTAGAGATGACCTCAGATGCAGTGAGAGACCTTGACCCTTTCAAGCTAAGGTCTTTAACAGGTCTCAGCTTGACTGAAACAATGTCCATTCAGTGATTAAGGATTAATAAGAAAAAGGCAGAGAATGTCCTCTTTACCTAGTCAAAAAAACCCAAAAAAAGTCTAGGTGGGTGGAGTGATGAGCTTAGAGTTGAAAAGACCTAAGTTTAAATCCCATTGCTAATACTGAATGTCCTTGGACAAGTTACTTCAACTTAATTATACTATAGAACCTACCTCACAGGATGAGAATATGTATATATTGTCTCACATTAGATCCCCTGATTGGCTCCTGCTTCCTTCCCAAGGAAGTACTGCCTTGCTATAATTCCATCCTGGCATCATAGTTTGACATCCTCCTTTTACAAATGAGGAAACTGAGGAATGGAGAAGTGAAATAAAATCCACAGTCACACAGATAGGAGCAGAGTCAGGATTTAAAACCAAGATATATACATAAAAATATATCTATGTGCATATTTATGTGTGTATGTACATATATTATTATATATGCATATTTTATATTACATATTATACAATACATATATATTAGCTGCCATTTATGCTAAGCTGTATAGTTTGTAAAAACACCATGCTGCTACTGAGTTCTATCCAATTCTTCATGACCCCATTTGGGGTTTCCTTGGCAAAGATATTGGAGTGGTTTGCCATCTTGCCATTTTGCCATTTCCTTTTTCCAGCTAACTTTACAGATGAGGAAACAGGATTAAATGACTTGTTATGGTCAAGTAGCTAGTAAGTAAGTGTCTGAGGCCAAATCTGAACTCAGGTTTTCCTGACTCTAGGCCTGGCCATCTAGCTACCCCACATATATAGAGATACATGTTCTTTAGTTTGTAAAGGGACAGTAAGTGGCACAGTGGACAGAGCACTGGGCCTGGAGTGAAGAACTGAGTTCAAATTCAGCCTCAGATACTGGCTAGTTGTGTGACTCTGGGCAAGTCATTTAACACCATTTGTTTCAGTTTCTTTCTCTGCAAAATGAACTGGAGAAGGAAATGGCAAACTACTCTAGTATCTTTGCCAAGAACACCTCAAATGGGGTCACAAAGAGTTGGACATGACTGAAATGACTCAATAAAAACCCCGCTAGTTTGTAAAAATACTATCTACCTCTCTCTCTACACATACATACACACATAGACATTTATATGTAGTACACAGTGTAACTGTGAGCTAGTCTAATATATATTGTATATATGATGTGTAATATTATAATATATGTGTATATATTCAAAAATATATTGTATTTTTATAAGCTATGGAGAAAAATATAAATGTCAGCTAATATTATCTATATAATATATAATATTATATGAATATATGCAGTTTTATATACATAGTGTTTTTGTAGACTATAGAGTACCATATAAATATCAGCCAATATTATTCCACCAGCCCTCCCCAGAACCCAGATCTTGGGAGACAGTGCCCACTTTGAAACTAAAAAAGAGTTCAGTAGGTCCAAGGTTAGGCAAAAACTGGAGATTCAGGCACAGTCACTTGGAACTATATGGAGCCAGGTGGGATGATGCATGCCTTCAATCCCTGCTTCTAGAAAGGCTCAGACTGATGGATCATTTGAGCTGAGGAATTCTGGGCTTAAGGGGGCTAAAGCCAATCAGATGTCTGCATTAAGTCCAGCATCAATATGGTGAGCCCCCAAAAGTGGAGGGTCAAACCCATTTGGGTCAGAAATGGAGCAGATCAAAGATACCAAGCCAATAAGCAGTGGGGCCAGGGTGAGTGGCCCTGGGCTATATAGGGAGACCCAGTCTTGATGAATGAATGAATGAATGAATGAATGAATGAATGAATGAATGAATGAATGAGTAAATAAATGGATGGATGAACAAGTGAGTAAATGAATGAATGAACTACATGGACTGGGCCTATGTGATGCTAAAATTCAAGTTATGAGAGGAAAAGTAGGTTCGCTAAAGGGAAGAACTAACATTCTCTCTCTATGTCTAGGGATTGTGTGAACCTGCTGGACCTGCCGTAGAGATACATCAAGGGAGAAAAGTCAGAGACAAGGTCAAAAGGGGTTAACTCTGAGTTAAAGTGTCTCTACACAATTTGATGTTTCTATGAGCAAACTTGCTGGATTATACTTTTTCTTTGGAGGCCTTGTCCTTGTTAGGTCCACATCCCCAAATCACCAAGTGGGCATGATCACCTTTCATGGAATTGTAAAGGAGCTAAAGTCCAGAAAGACTTGGTTATTTGCCAAATGTCATACAGCAAGTCAGTGGCAGAGCTGGGAGTTCAAGGGCATGTCTGCTGACTCCATGTTTGAGTATCTACTTGCTACTGAAATCAACATCTGAAAATGGAAACTGCAGCTTTAGATGGTAATTCTTCCAAATTTAGACCATTTAAAACCACAGAACGACAAAGATTGCCTAGTCCAGGACCCTTGTTTTAAATCTATAGAAATGAGGCTCAGAGACATAAGGTGACGTCACCCAGGCAGTTCATTTGCATGGTGACTTTTTCAACGTAGGTCTCCTAAATATAAAGTCTTCCTCTAAGCCATTATGAGTAATTTTTAGGACGGGACTATAAACTCCCAAAATAAAAAGAGCCAATTCTTCTAATAGTCTCTTTCAGCCCAAGATAGGAATTGCCCCCCCTCTTAGTGGGCAGAGAAGTTGCCTAATGGGCATTTTTCCAAATAGGGAATTTCTGCCCAATGGCCTGAAAAACAGAAAATACCAACAACTCACCATCTGGTCTAAATCATGAAACATTAGAAATTCTAGCTCCTTCTACCAGACCTCATATGGCATTAACTCAAGAACCCTCACCATCCTGGTTGCTGTCCAGCTTTTCATTATCTTCACTCAGAACTGAACACAACACTCTATGTGGGGTCTAACCAGGACAGAGTACAAAGGGACTTCCCTTCCTTATTCCTGGAAGGTCTGCCTCACTTAATGAAGACCAAAATCACAGTGATGTTTTTGGCTGCTATATCACATTATTGATTCATGTTGACCTTATAGTCTTCTAAACTCCTCAATCGCAAAGGTAATTTTTTTTAACCCATATAAGTCTTCACATTTTTTCCTAGTGAATTTCATCTTCCATGGGTGTACTGGTAAGTATTTAACAACCAAGTTTCCCCCCACCAAAAAAAAAGTATAAACAACACACTTTTTAAGTTTAATTTACATTTTCCCCATCACTTTCTTAAGTCTAGAAAATCAACAAAAACAATTCAATATTTGTAGTTGAATTCCAAGGCATTGAAAATCTAATAATTGACTCTTGTGAGCCTGGACATCCTGGACATCCCCTGGATTTATCCCAGTGTTGGGGCCTATTAGTATCTGTTTGACTCCTGGTTCTGTCATCCAGTGTTTATCATCCATCCTAATTTTACGTTATCTGCATATTTAAGGCGCATGCCATTCATATTTTTATTCAAGTCATTGATAAAAAAAAATGTTGAACAACGCAGAGGCAAGCATAGATCTTTAGAGTATTCCACTATAAAATGTCCTTCCAAGTTGATATTGAACCATTAATGTCTAGGGTTTCCTCCTCTAGTTACCCTATTTCTCCTAATTCTGCCTAACTATAGCCGGGGCTAGTCTTTATTTCTCCATCTTTTCCACCAAAAAAAAAAATGGTATGACATGAAATGCTTAGCTAAAATCTAGGTAAACTGTATTTATAGCATTCCCTGGTTCTGTTAGTTTAGTAACCATATTTTTTTAAATAAAAGGAAGAAGAGGCTCACTTAGGATGCTCTGTCCTTAATGAAGTTATTCTAGTCCTTCATAATCACTGTTTTCTTTGTCAGATATTCACTAATCATCTTTTTCACGATCCATTCTGCAATTTTCCCAGGATCAAAATCAAGCTCATTGGCCCATAGTGCATGACTTCCCCCATCCCCTTTCTTGCAGATCAGCACATTTGTCCTCCTCCACTCGAGAGGCAGCTCTCCCATTCTCCATAATCTTTCAAATGGTCTTTCTTTTTCAAGAGAAGTTTAACCATCACATGTGCCAATTATTTTGATACCTGAGGAGGTAGTTCATTGAAGCCAGATGACTTGAATTACTCAAAAGCAACTGGGTATTCCTTTTTTGTGATCTAATTTATCTTGGATATTGGCACTCTGTTGATCATTTTAGGTCTGTCATTTTCAAAGCAAAAGCCTTTTTTTCGGTAAAATAAGCAAGAGAAACACTAAGCAGCTCCTCCTCTCTGTTACCACTTATTTTCATCCCATCCACTCCCAGTGACAGCCCTGTCTCTTTTCTGCTTCCCAATATAGCTCTTCTTTTCCCCAAACACAGCTTTTTAAAAAACCCTTTTATTGACTTCATCTTCCTTCACTAACCTCGGCTCATCCCAAGCTTTAGCACTCCTGATGCTGTTACTATAGGACCTGCCCTGCCCTTATTTACCTGCCCTTGCTTCCAGCTTGCACATTGCTTTTAAAATCTAATTTCCATTCCCTCAGTTTCAGTTTCCTTAACTATAAAATGAAAGTTGGATTAGATGTACTCAAGGTCCCTTACAGCTTCACATTATATGATCTCAATGTATTCACCTTTAATAGGCATTCAATCCAGTGATCAAACAATGAGTCAGTCAAAAAGCATTTATGATAAATAATTAACATTTATTATTTATTAGTGGTCACTGGATAAGGACTCTAGAGACCTAGGCTCTGTTCTGAATTTGCTATGAACTTGACAATTCACCTTGGGTTCATGACTACTGTAAAAAGAGTAGCTGTAAGATGAAGATAAAATTACTTTCCTCTTACATCTCATAGGGATGTTGTTGATCCTTCAAGGCTTGGATCAAATGTCACTTCTTCCTGGAAGCCTTATCTGATTCCCTCTTCCCCTTCCCCACCTCATCTTGCTGCTAAAAGTCTTCTTGTCCTATTCAAATTTTCTTAAGAGTATTTTGTCTGGCTTTTTCCTTTGCCATTGATTCATTTACTACTTCATATCATACTTACTTGTCATGTTCCCCCTCTTAGACTAAAAGTTCCTTGAAGGCAGGGACTTCTTCATTTTTCATCTTTGTATCTGCAACACCTAACCAGTACTTTGCACGTAGCAGAGGTTAGTACTTTGGACAAAGGAGTTAAAGGAAGTAGTGACTTGGTAATTTATTGCCATGTACTTTCCAGAAATGGTACTGTATCCTGGTACCAGGTGTACCATACATCCAGAAATGGACCATAATGAGATTAGATTATTGTTCTCAGAGCTAGAGATAGAAAGGAGGAGAGAGCTGGAGGAGGAGGAACCATACAAAGTAATGATGCTTTCCAATTAGCGGTCTAGCATCTCAGAGCTTGAAAAGTATTTCTCATTACAAGTATTCTGAGAATGTCAACTTCATGTCCCACTCTGCTGTGGTACATGTGCCCGTGTGCAGTGCCTTCTTGCTAACTTGCTAACTTATCTTCCATGAAGAAACATCCTGCATGCCCCTTGAGGAAGCAGACTTCCCATGAGACACTGCTTAATGGTTGTGTACCTTGTAAGAGACATCAGCATCACCACTATGGCCCTCCTTATCACAATAACCACTAGCCCTCAGTAGCCATATCCATCCTGCCCAAGCATCTTAGAAGAGTCTTTTGGGAAAGGGTTTTAGAGTGAAGATGAATAAGAGGACCACCCTTTAGCTAGTTTAGAAGCAGGAAAGAATCCCAGAGAAACACATTGCATAGATCAAATTCCAGCCTGAAATATCGCTATCCTCACTGCAAGGAACAATAGCCCTAGCTTCACCCACAGAGCAGTAATGTTCCCCATTTCAGAAGCCCCAGTTCACTCATCTCTCCCAGGAACTTGATCTAAATATGCTACAGATTCCTGCCCAAATGACACATGAACGGGTTCCAGAAGTCAATAGCCACGAGAATGAGGCAAAAAGCAAGGGGAGACTTTTTCTGGAGGTGAGAGCTATCCCTCTAGAGAGTAGTTCCCATATTCCACCCTCACAAACTTCTCAGTTACATCTAATTAATCAGTAAATCAATCAATAAGCATGTATTAATCACCTGTTATGTGTCCTTTCAGGCATCATGCTTACCTCTGAGATTACAAAAACAAAAATGGAATAGACCCTGCCCTCAAGGAGTTTACATTCTGTGGGTGAAAACAACATGTATGTATGTAAGTTTATACAAATATATATAGTACAAAGTAAATTCTAATGATTTGCAAAAGAAGAAAAGGATTCATATGGGAGGCAGTTCTTGAGTTGAGCTGGGAAGGAAGAGAGAGATTCTAAGAAGTGGAAAGAAGAAGAAAGGGGAATTTGGAGAGACTTAGATCCCTGTTTCTCATCAGTAATTCTAAGTCCTTCATTCCTAGGTGTTTAGAGAGTGAACCCATTTTGAATCTTGGGACAGACAGATAACAAATGTGCCCCAGTATGATATATGATCCTAATATAACAGGACTCCTTTATTTAAACAAGAATTTGCACATTCCATTTCTGGTAGCTCAAAAGAAAGGTCAGATATGCATATTTAGAGACATTTCTTCTCCAAATGTCCATATGGACTATTTGTGCCTTCTGAGCTTGTACTGTTCTAAGCAGTCACAGTCAAACACACTACACCTTGTCATTTTGTTCCTCCAAGATTAAAAGACAATAACCAACGAAGTCTTCTTTGATTACTTTGAAAGGGACAACATGCATTTGGATGTATAAATTCTACTGTTTTAGAAAATCAGACTTGATACCTTCTAGTCACACCTCATATTTCCCTACCCAATGCCATTTTAATGTAATTTTCTCCATGTTCAAATTGTTTTCCTATAAGTGAAGATTTAATAGGGCTGTCCTAGAAATCTGTAAAGTTCTATGAAAAGGGGCTCTACTGTTAAATTTTATTAATTCCTGATTTATAAAATGTATGCAAATGGTGGTCCTTGGGACAACTTTATTTACTTTTACTAGAGACATATTGGGTGTTTGGGGAGGACTAGCCTCCCTGGTGTGAGGGCTTACCAAGCCCTTTTTGGGGCTGCTCATCCACCTTTGGTGTCTACCTTCACCCAACTCGAATCCATGACTCCAACAACCTGTAGCATGTGCAGCAGTCACACTCAGTAAATCATCTCAGCAGTCAGAACAAACCAGATTGAGGGTAACCAGCAGGCCTCAAACCCATCAGTGAGGTATGGGATGTCTATCCCAAGCATGGGGAGACTTCTCCCAATGGAATGAACAGATGAGAGCAGTTTGTTCCAATGGCTATTGGCTGAAGCAAGCATTGTAGAGCACTTAGAACTTGATTAGGCATTGAAGATGCCAAGGTCATCTGTTGCATGTGCCATCGCTAGTCATATTGACATTTGTTTTATCATTGTTTTTTGATGACTCTGGAAGAAGGGGTGAGGCTGACAACTTTGAACAACTCTGCCTCACTTAAATTCAATTCAGATGCAAGTCAAGATATCACCCATGATGTCACAGGTCTTTGAGCATGAAGAATGAATATTTACTTAAATCAGTCAATCCACCAACCAGAATTTCTTGAGGTTCTCTAATGGGGCATCCAGCAGTCTCTCTCCACCAGGGGATCCCATCAATTCCTCATTAAACTCTCTCTCTCACCACATGGGTGTCAGATGACAGTCCTGTTAAGAAATTCAGTGACCAGGAGACAATGAGGAAAATGCCCTGTTCCCCTTCCAACTCACTATTGAAGGCTTTTCCTCTTCCAGGACTCACACCCAGAACAATAGCTTTCCCACAATACATGCCAGACAAGAGGGTCTCATATCAGTGTCATGCAGGACTCCATTAACCTTATCTCTCAAGCACAAAATGATAATTACAGTCATTGCTCTGCATTAGGTCCACTCACATCAGTTAAACTGGAAACCACCTGGAAGGCAAGTCCTTGTTTGACTTGCTTTGTAGAGTATCACTAGGGAGTGTGGTGGAAAGGAAAGAGCCCTGAGATAAGGGTCAAAAAGAGACCAGAGTCACAGGAGTCTAGTTCAATGTCTGCTACATAATAGCTGTACAACTTAGTCCAAGGTGACTTGAAACCTAAATCTCAATTTCCTCACCTGTAAAATGAAGATAATAATCCCACCAAGTCACAAGGTCATCCTAAGGATTGAATAAGAAAATATATATGATGGGGCGGCTAGGTGGCGCAGTGAACAGAGCACCAGCCCTGGAGTCAGGAGGACCTGAGTTCAAATCCGGGCTCAGACATTTAACACTTACTAGCCACGTGACCTTGGGCAAGTCATTTAACCCCAATTGTCCTGCCTTCCCCCCTCCCAAAAAGAGGATAATATATATGGAGGCACTGTGTAAGTTGTAAAACCTTCTTAACTGAAACTTCATTCCTGGAGCATTGGCCTCTCTAAAAAGTTTCTCTTTTTAATCAAATACCCCAGGAGGATTAGGCACCTAACACCTGAGTATGAAAGAATTTCTGAGAGCCTTTGCTCCCTGATACAGGTAGGAAAGAATCATAGGATTTGATAATTGGAAGGACTCTTAGTATACATGTGACCTGACTCATACACAAAAGAAATCATTGCTATTACACATCCAAAAAATAATCTACTAGGGGGTCCAGTGGATAGAGTACTGAGCTGGGAATCAGGAAGACCAAAGTTCAAATTCAGCCTCGGATACTTACTAGCTATAAGACCCTGGTGAAATTATTTAACTTTTGTTTGGCTCAGTTTCCTTCATTTCTAAAATGGGGATAATAATAGCACCTGAGGGTTGTTATGAGGAACAAAAGAGTTAATAAGAATGAAGTATGGTGCCTGGAACCATACATAAATGTTAGCTATTACTTTCTTCATCATTATTTTATCATCATCATCATCATTGTTGTTATCATCTAACACTGTCTCCCCATCTTGTATTTTGTGGAGTTGATTTTTGTACCCAAACGTAAGATTTTACGTTGATCCCTCCTGAATTTCCCCTCATTAGATGCAGTCCAATACCTTAGCATGTCAAGAGCCTTTGAGATCCTTATTCCATCATCCAGTGTGTTAAAGTATCTCTCCTAACTTTGTGTCATCTGAAGAAGTAATGAGAAATACCGTCTATTCCTTTATCTGAGTTGTTGTTGATAAAAGTATTACACACAACACAGGATCAAACAAAATTCTAGGTTATTCCACCAGAAACCACTTGCCACATTGACTTTGAACCATTAACAACTATTCTTTGAGACTGACCATTCAACTAACTCAAAATTCATCTAATTAATTGTATTACCGTTGAATCCATTTCTTTCCATATGATTAACATGCAATTTTAAATTAAAAGTTTTATTTAAAAATCTAGGTAAGCTATATGCATGACATTCCTTTTATTTATTAGTTTAGTAACTTTGTCCAAAAAGGAAGTGAGTTTATTCAGGCATGACCTGTTCTTGATGAAGCCATTTTGGCTCTTTGTCAATAACCATTTCCTTTTATAGATGTTCACCAACCATCACTTTAATAATTTGTTCTAGAATTTTCCTGGGAATTGAAGTCAAGTTCAATGGTCCTTAGTTTGCAGAATGATCTTGTCTTTCTTTTTTTTTTAATTGGGACATTATTAGAAAGTTACCAAACATTGTATACCCTTTGGCCCAACTATATCATAAATAATTCTTTACCACCAAGAAAAGGATTTCTGTGTACAATAATTTTTACAGCGGATCCTTTCTATGGTAGCCAGAAATTGGAAATAGAGTATCCTGGTGGAGAATGGTTAAATAAATTTGTATATGAATTAATATTATTATTACACTTAAGAAATGGTCAAACAATTTCCAAGAATACTAAGAAGACCTCTATGAACTGATGCAGAGTAAAAACAGAAGAACTAGGAAAATAATTTATACAGTGACAACAATATCACCTTTGAAAGACCTATGAAAGAACTCTAATCAATGCAATGATAAGCCATGTGATCAAAACAGTGAAACTGAGCCATGCCATTCACCTCCTGACAGAGAGGTGATGAAGTTAAAATGCATAAAGATAAATACATCTTTGAACATTGTTTAATGTGGATATTTTTTTTCATCAGACTATGCAGTTATATACTGAGGACTTTGTTTTTTTGGGGGGGAGTATTTTTATTTAACTAATTGTGGGGGGAGGCATAGTAGGAGGTACAGATTAATTTAAAAATATAAAAAATAAATATAAAGTTAAAACAAATAATAAATAAAAGCATTTTCCCTTCTCCAGTTCTCCAGTACCTCCCCTGATATTTCAGATATCAATAACAGTGGATCAACGGTCACTCCTGCCAATTATTTCATTGAGCAGGAAGGAAGGAAATACACATTTATTAAGCACTTACTATATGTCAGGGACAGTGCTAAGTGCTGGGGATACAAATACAAGCAAATATTCATTTAAAAGAATGATACTGACTGTACTGAAGGAGCTTATATTCTAACAGGAGAAAAGAACATGCAAAAGGAAATTGAAAGTCAATAAGTCACTTGGAAGGGAGCCAGGAGGGGATTGAAGGATGGTTTGGAGCCTTCCACAAAATAGATGTACCCAGAGGAACTCACTATAGGGAGGAGGGGCAAACGTTGCAGAAAGATATTCTAGGTTGAGAAGGCTAAAGGAATAGTTGGATGTTCTAGGGTAAAGAGGCCCCAGGAGATGAAAGAAGTTCCAGGACCTGAGAATGCAACTCAGCTGAGCCAAGTGATTTGAATTCAACAATAGCTAGGTAGTATCTCACTAGTGCCTTATTTATTGTAGGTACCAACCCCCTTCTAGTCATTTTTATTGTTATTTCCAGTGTAAAGTTCATTCTCCTTGGCCAAGAAAATAGAAGCAAAATAAAAATAGAGGACTTCTGCTTTTTTCTTCTCTTGTTAGGTATTACCATTCCTTTCACCTCTGGGAAGGAGTCAAAATCTCAGAGTGCTTGGGTGAAGGTCAAAGGATGGGAAAAGCAGAAGTAATTTTGTCATTGGTGTATACTCTAGATCAAAAATATCAAACAGGGCTACAACACTCCCAAGCAAGGCCCAAACTAGATTAAAGCACAACAGGAAATATTTAACAAAATAAATTAAAAGACAGTAAAACATAAATAATTTTTCACTTTCTAAGTCAGTGTGCATCCTGCAGGAATCCTTATATACAGGTTAGTGGCCCCCATTTCTATCTGAGTGTGACCCTACTGCTCCAGACCACAAGGACAAAAAGAGGAAATAGATGAAGAATTCAGAAAAAAAATCATGAGCCTGGCAGAGAAACATGATGTAGCAGTGTTGGGAGATTTCAGTTATCCAGACATCTACTAAAGTTTCTCTTCTTCTTCTCCTCTCTTCTTCTCTCTTCTTCTTCTTCCTCTCCCTTCTTTCTTCTTCTCTCTTCTTCTCTTTCTTCCTCTTCTCCCTCTCCCTTCTTTTTCTTCTCCCTCCCTTCTTCTCCCTCTCTTCTTCTTACTCCTCTCCCTTCTTTTTCTTCTTCCTATCCCTTCTTTTTCTCCTTCTCCCTCTCTCCTCCTCCTCCTCCTTCTTCTCCTTCTTCCTCTTCTTCTCTCTCCCTCTATCTCTCAACACATCAACAGGGAAGGAGTCAT
>NW_027187358.1:8143096-8393458 GCF_028583685.1 Petaurus breviceps papuanus
CTTCTCTCTCCCTCTATCTCTCAACACATCAACAGGGAAGGAGTCATTAAAAAGCCAGCATGGCTTCATTCATTCATTAATCCTTCATACCCCTCCTGGATTTGTTCCTGACTTTCTAGACTTCAAAACCATGTCACTATACCTGTCTCATCCTGGAATTTCCCTCAGCACCTGAAACCCCTTCACCCTGAGAGAGCCTACCACCCTATGACTTGCTTCCCCTCTGCAAGACCCATCTCTCCCACTTCCCCTATTGGTAAGTTCCTCCTGGAGCCTCCATTTTATAGATGGGCTTAAGTTGGAATGTCATTCCCCTCCTGGACTTTCTCAGACATCTTCCCATATGTTAAAAGTATCTACCTTGAAGATGACAAAGCCATTCAAAATGTACCAAGCAGGACTGGGACTCAGGGGAGAGACAGAGACTGAATATATAGATCTGGGAGCCACAAAGTAAAGAGATGAGAATCAAATCCCTGTGACCTGATGAAATCTTAGAAAGAGAGAGAATAAAGAGAAATGCAAAAAGGGCCTGGGACAAAGCCTTGGGATACACCCAGTCAGAGGAAAGGATATAAATACGGCTGTGCTGGTAAATATTTAACAAACAGTTCTACAGGGGGAAAAAAACAGTATACACAGCACAGACTTTTAAATTTAATCTGCATTATTAACATTTTTTCCATCGTTCCTTAAGTTCAAATCAGGGGTCGGTAAACTATGGCCTGAGGGCCAAATCCAACCTGCTTTTGTCCATCTGGAGCTAGGAATGGTTTTCACATTTTAAAATACAATAAAACTTTATTTAAAAATGTAAAAAATATCCTTCCTTAGCTCAGCTTGTACAAAAATGGGGCAGGCTGGATTCGGTCCCCTGCCATAGTTAGCCAACTCCTGTTCTAGACAATCAACAAAACAATAAATCAAACCATGATTTGTAGCCTTTGCCAATTTCTGAGGCATAAATGCTCATACTAAACATTTAACAATCAGATCTCCTGGCAGTTTGAGCTGATTCCAGCACACCCTGACTATCTATGATGACCCAGCAAAGAAGACTGAAAAGGTTACATATAGTTTGTGGCCTCAGCATGCAGCAGGATGTCTTACTAATAGTGGATGCTTAATCAATGCTTATTAGATTGGAGTCCCTAAAGGCACATCCCAGCTGTTAGAGCAGATACCTCGCACTGGTGACACAAACTCAGCTACTCAAAAATACTCTGGAATCAATCTTAAACTTTTTGCATGTCATCGACCCCTTTGGCAGTCTGATGAAACCTATGGATCCCTCAGAATATTTTTTTATTTATAATTGCTTTATTTTTGGAGGGCAATTGGGGTTAAGTGACTTGCCCAAGGTCACAGGGCTAATTTTTATGTTAAGTGTCTGAGGCTGGATTTGTACTCAGGTCTTCCTGACTCCAGGACCAGTGCTCTATTCATTGCACCACCTAGAAGCCCCCTTTTATTTATAATTGAAGGAAATATTAACTTGTAATTAGCAATTAATGAAAATAAATGTGTAATCTTTTCCCCATCCAAGTTAATTTGTTGTTGTCAGTCACTCTTCTGATGCATCCTACTCTTTGTGACCCTAGTTGGAGTTTTCTTGGCAAAGATTAATCTATCCACTGCACCACCTAGCTGCCCCCAAGTTAATAGACTCCCTAAAATCTATCCATGGACCCCAGTTTAAGAACCCTGCTCTAAACTTTCGTTCTCTGTAATCGTGGCAAATTATTTCTAGTTTCTGAGCCTGCCTGTAAAATAAGGAAAACAATAATTAGACAGCCTCCAAGCTCCTTTCCTGCCCTAAATCTGCGATCCCATAATTCCAATTTTCTGCACTGCTCAAGAACTCTATTCGAGGCACTAGCTGTTGAAAAAGAAAAGAAGGAAAAGTTGCTGGCACATGTACCCATGCTAATACTCCCAGTGGAAAGTGACAGGGAGACCAATATAGAAGGAAAAACATAGACCATTTAAAAATCCACCCACCCAGTAGTTGAACCACATTGAAAATCAATAAGGCATCGAGGCAGAGAGATCTTAGGGCCGACCTGATACCTGTCTGGGCCTTTAAAACTAGGAAACCTTTGAAGTTGCAGACGACCAATAAAAACCCAGCTGGCCTTCACAGCTTAAACATGCCCAGCGCTGGTGTTTTTTTTTTTAACACTAGTGCTGCAGCAGCCAAACCACTGATCTCTGGAATGTTTGGTCATCGCTGCCTTGGCCAGTAGCCAAAGGTCCGTCCAATAGGCTGGGACAGTGGCTCATGGCCAGACACTCCATGACCTTGCAATGACTGTGCTGTGTACGTTCAGAATAACAATATATTGGCACCTGGCTGTGGTGGGCTTTACTGAAGAGTAGAATCCTGTGTAAGCTGACCCATTCTGAGAACCACATCCATAATATTTTCCTTATTAAAGCTCCTCCAAAGTCTCATTTTAAGGTAATTTTACCTTTAATGCAGCTCTGCCTCTCAGAGCCTTGAGAATCAATGAAATCCCAGAGTAATAAGAAAGTCTGCCATTTGGGTAACATTTTAGAGGGCTTTGCCATCTATTTTCCCCTTCACATCCACTTCTGGGAGGTAGGTAGGGCTGGATTTATTCTCCCCATGAAAAGATGGGGAAACTGAGGCAGAGATACTTGTCTTAGTCCCTTGTCACACAAATCAGAAATTGAGCTGGTATAAGAATCTAAGTAGCCTGACTACCACCCAAACATGCTGACTTCTAAGCCCAATGGCTGCCATGCCAGACTATCACTTACAATAATGTAAAGAGGGTAGGTGGGACAGCTAAGTGGCTTGGTGGATAGAACACCAGCCCTGGAATCAAGAGGACCTGAGTTCAAATCTGGCCTGGGACACTTACTAGCTATGTGGCCCTTGGCAAATCACTTAACTCTGATTGTCTAAAAACAATAAAGGAGCATCTAGTGTATGACTGTGGTTACATGGGAAATACAAAAGTAGAAGATGTGGAAACTCCACACCCAGTTGTAGGAGTATGCAAGGTATATTAGGTAGTAAGGTTCAGGGAGGAAAGTGCTGGATTTAAAATGGGAGGTTGTGTAGTCATTTCAGTCATGTCCAACTCTTCATGACCTCATTTGAGGTTTTCTTGGCAAAGATGGAGGAGTGGTTTACCATTTCTTTCTCTAGCCCATTTTATAGATGAGGAAACTGAGGCAAACAAGGGTTAAGTGACTTGACCAGAGTCACACAACTAGTATCCGGGGTCAAATTTGAACTCAGGTCTTCCTGATTCCAGGCCCAGTGTTCTATCCATTGTACCACCCAACTGAATGGAAGAATTATTATTCAAAACCTGGATCTTCTACTTAGAGCCAGCCTGTTCGGTAGGAATAGCATTTTTTTTTTTTTTTACTACAAGCTAAGTTGCTTTTTCTCCATGGAGGCAAGGAAATCATCCTTGAGTAGTTTGGGAGATTAGGGCAGTTCAACTGCCATGCAAGACAGGAAGATACCTCAATGCCAGGACGGATCTGGAGACTGAGAGGAGCCAAATACACCTAAATCTATTGTTTTGAATCAGCCTTGGTCAGCCCTGGTCATTGTCCAGCCTATGTGACTGTGTGCACATCACTCCCCAGGCCCTCAATTTTTTCATCTGTAAAATGAAAGTTAGAGTAGATGGATAAAGTCTTTCTATCTCTCGTCTCCATGAGCTAAAGAAAAATTACACAACAATAGGAGAGAAAGATACTATGGCATAAAGTGGATCTGGACCAGAGCTAAAATCAGCAAACAGGGAACTGTTTGGATGTTCATTAGTCATAGTCTTGTCTAAGCATAGTTCTAAGTTCATTTATCTATTTTGATTGATTTGATTTTGATCTCCTTAAGAACAGTAGAAAATCGAAATGAGACTCCTTGCCTTTTCTTGGGCTTTTTGTACCTCTGCTCAAGCTTTCCTCTTCTTCCATAGCCTTCTAACCTAATCTCTCTCATTTTTCAAGGCTCAGCTCCAAAGCCCCTTCCTCCAAGAAACCCACAGTGATCCCCGCCCCAGCCCACCACCTAGAATCCATACTGTCCTTTTGACATCCAGTAGCTCCTATTTTGTCTTATTTTGTGTGTATTATCAAGATTGTAAGCCCCCTGAGGGCAGTGTTTCTTTGTAGCTTCCTCAGTGTCTGGTGCACTCAAACATTTGTTGACCCAGGGATGAGTCTCAGGGGTAACCACGATTAAGGGGCTTCCACTCGCCAATACAGCCATGGAAGAGAAGGTAGGACCTCGGAAAAGAGAGATGTCAGAAAGGTGCAAGACCTAACAGGAGGAGAAGTGGACTGCCCCAGTCCAGTCTCCATGCTTGTTGCCTTCCCACTTTCATCTCCCAAGTCATACTAATTTCAACATTTTCCAGCTTATCTGACAAGGTACTTCCTGTGCAGGAAATAAATGTGTCAAATGATTTCTAGATTTAAAGTGACGGATCACAGTGGGTTTCTGGGCAGTAGGGGTGCTAGTCTCATAAAAAGTAGTCAGCCTTTATTACTTTAAGGAGGGCGTGAAGGAAAAAAAGCAAAGGGGAGAGAAGGGGAAGAAAGGCTAGAATTTCTCCGGTTTTACTCAGGGTAATCTCCTTAGCAGTCACCCTGACTCTCTGGTGCCTGCATCTTGAAAAGTACAAAGTCTGGAAAAATGGCTCACCTTCTGTGAAAAACTACTGTGTACTCTTCTCCTTTGTAGTTGAGGATGAAAAAAAACCCAAAACCTCAAAACCATCTTGGAAAAATCAAAAAAACAGACTTGCTGATAATTGAACTTGGCAAGGGCAATAGAAACATTGTTATGGGTGTTCCAGCCACCCCAGCACCAATTAACCCGGAGGGGATACGGGCTCTGGGCAGGGAGGGGGTGCATTGAAGGGGTCACTGCAGTACAATCTCCTGAAAAGCCAGCTCCTTGGCTTGGGGACTTAAGTGTGCAGAGATCCCAGTCCCCGCAAACTGATCTGAAAACCAGGTTTGAGTACAGGGAGTTCTGGATGGCCTCTGCATGTGCGCATGTGTCTTTTGGGCTGGTGCTTAAGGTGGGGGTTGGGGGGTGGAGAGGGAGCCTGAATGCTTCCTGCCATCTCTGCCCATTCTGTGATCCCAGGGTCCCGGCTTCTCTCCCAAAGGCATCAGGACAGAGAACCACTCTCTCAGTTCCACCCCACCCCCCACCTGCCCTCCCACCCTAGTCTACACACACATCCTTCTGCTTGCTCAGCTTGATTTAAGGGTCAGATTACTCCTTGGCCCCTCATGTCCTGACTCAAACTCCATACTGACGCCTGGGGCGGGATGCTCAGATAGAGGGGCGCCAGTGACAGGCCTGGCTGCTGGCATTCTCAAGCAGGAGGAGAAAGAAATGGGCAAAGCGCAGTGGCCCAGGCCAGCGTCTGTGCAGAGGAACCCGGACCCGAATTTTACTATTTGCCATTTACTATTCTGAGGGGGAAAACAAATTTAAAACACCTGGAAATTTGCGTCTCTGATGGGTCAAGTTGCACTGTGCTATAATTTAAATGACCCAGTCTGGGTACTTCAAAGGGATCTCTCCTCCAGGAAGCTGGGGAAAGGGGGTTGGGGGCTCCTTTTGTTTCATAGAGCCTGGCAGTCAAGTGATGACTGAACAATTCACCTGCTTCATCGGACTCCATCCAAAAATGCCAAGGCAGCCGCCAGAGAAAGCAACAGACCAAGTGTGCTTGGGTCTCCTAGGGAGTCACTGGGACCAGCGGCAGGCAAGAAATTCTCAAGGGGAGGTAAAGTGAATAATGGTGCTTTGGTGAGGGAGGGCCGTCTCCCACATGCTGTTCATGGGGGTGGCACTGTGTGGCTCTAAGGGAGACAGACTAGACATCTGTAGTCTCACCCCACCCTTCTCCAAGGGAGACTTTCATTCCTTCCAGGAAGAGGAACAGGAAGTTGGGGGCAGAGTCTGGTCACTTTTCCCTCCTCAAAGAGAATACCAAGGTAGAATATTTTACTTCTGTATGTCTGTGTGTGTTTATCTACACACGCATACATACAAACACAATGCACATGTATGTATGTATGTATGTATACATGTATATGTATGTACATATATATGTTCTTTCAAATATTCTTAGTAGTGTGATTTTCAGTTTCAAGCTATCTGCTAATCAGTATTTCTTTAATGGGGGAAGCAGGACCCTCAAACTTTATAACCGAAGCTTGGCCAATTTCCCACTGTATGCCAGTTCCACAAAGAACACACATATTAGGTAGCCAAGAACTCAACAGCAAAAACAGAAATCAGAGAAGGCAGACACAGGAGAATTTATACCAGACAATACAGAATGAGGGAGAGAGAGAGAAACAGAAATAGAGACAGAGAAGCATACAGAGACAGAGACAAAAAGAGAGAGACAGAGAGAGAGACAGAGAGTCCAAGAGCCCTAGAGGTTAGCCAGGGGGAAGTTCCCCACAGTCTCTAGTACACCAAGCCAGGGTTAGGGTTATGATGGAGACTACTGGCTCTCCTCATGTCAGTGACCTCCCAGAGTCTTTTTATTCAGCAGTCAGAAGAGGGGTTGGCCTTGTCCATCTTCACTCTCAAAGTCGGAAGCCAGAAGTGCCTGGAGAGACTGAAAGTGGTTCCCCACTGCTCTTACCAGCTCTGCCCCACTGCTCACTCAGGCACAGGTAATCCCTAACCGTTAGAACACCTCTGCTTTTGCATCTCTTATCTCATTTCACCCTCACAAGAAGCCCTGGGAGCTTCCCTAGAGGATGGATTTAATTTTTTACACTGGGGAAAACTGAGATTCGGAGACATTGTGATTTGCCCAGTGATCACACAGGAAGTTCGCAGTGGAACTGAGATTAGGACTCAGTTCTCTTGGTTGCCAGTCCGCAGGGGATGAAACCTGGACCTGGGGTCAGAAAGACCTGAATTCAAATCCTGCCTGAGGCATTTTCTTAATGGGTATTGTGGTCCCGAGCTGGTTATTTAACTCCTCTGAGTCTTAGTTTCCTAATCTGTAAAATGGGAATCATATTACTACCTATCTCACAGGACTGTGATGACAGATATAGGATTAAAGATTTCGGGGCTAACAGGAAGGGATTTTAGCCTCAAGTCCAACCCCCTCATTGTGTAGATGATGAAACAGAGACTCAGAAAGTTTAAGGCACTTGCCTAGGGGAGTCATATAACTAGGAAGCATCTGAAAGTGGATTTGAACCTGAGATTTCCTGCCTCCAAGGTCAGTGTCCTCTTCGCCATGCCAGGCTGCTTTGCATCGCATTTTGCAAATCTTAAAGGACTAGATAAACATGAATGTTAGTGTTGTGATCTTTCCATGAACCTTCTCTGAAGTACCTTGTATTCCCTCCCCTTCCCCTCTCCCACTGGTGACTCCTGCCCTTGAAAAGAAGGACCTTGGTGCACAGCCTCATAAGCAATCACCTGTGGAATTCTGGGACAGGCAACTTGTAACAAAACTCTCTGATGCTCATCTCCTCTCAGACAGGAGGAAATATTCTTTTTTTTTTTAAGCCAACACAATCACTTGTCAAACCAAGAAAGGCTTCCCTTTTCAGTCTTGTGGCTGCTCCTGCTGCTGTCTTAGACTAATCATCATAAAAGACAATTAGAAGAGATTGTATTATAAAGAAGAGAAAGTGTTGTCAAGGGATCTTGGGCACTTATTATCCCAACTTTGTCATTAAACTACTTACATTCCTGGTATAACCTTGGGCAAATAACAGTTTCTATGGGCCAGTTTATTGATTGATTGAGCTATAGGGAAGAGACTTCTAGAGATCATTCCTCTGTTCTCAAGCAGATGACAGGATCAGCCCACTAACACTTTGGTCAGAGGTTTACCACATAGCCCTAATGGGAATTCCAACACCTGGGACAAATTCAGGTGAGTAGAGCGGTGAGTGGTATTGAACTATGACCACAAAACCTTGGCATGATTGATACAGACTGTAGATAGAAAACAGTAATTGAGGAGGTTGAAGACCTAGAACAGGGGGACCATGGTACTTAAAGAGGGCAGGGATTGGGGTGAAGAAGACTAGAAGGTAGATACTGAACTTCTCAGAGAGGAGGGAGAGTAACTTGGAGGCCCATAGATGACAACAATTTGGATGAGATAGAATGAACCTTAAAGCTGGAAGGATGGTTGCTGGGTAATGATGGCAGTAAGAGGGTCTGAAGCACTGGGAAGCAAACAATGTGCCAATTATTCCTCTCAGTCCTGTGTTTCAGAATATTAATGGAAGGGAAGTCAACTTTGGAAATGGCACCAAGAAATGTCTTGACTTCGGGAGAAAGTTAGGTTTCAGTGAACATAAAAAGATGAGAGGAATGGGAAAGGGTATATTAACAATGAGGAGGTTTCAAAGTCTAGTAGAAAGAGAGGGTGCAAGAAAATAGAGACTAGAGAGAGCTAAGGTTAGAGCTGGATGTAGATGTTGGGGGAGGTAGCAAGGAAAAGAAGTTTCAAGGGTGAGCAGAAAGGCAAAGCACCATTTCCCTTAGCCTTAGCATGGTACCTAGCACATAGTAGGTACTTGATTTCCTTCCTTCTTTCATTCCCCTCTGCTCCTTCCCTAACCTCTACATCAGTCTCCTCCATTCCTTCTCCCTCTCCCTTTCCCAGGGTTATCTTTCTTCTAAACCCCAGCAAATGAAAGGTGGGGTGGGATTGGACTGGTACAGTTTCACAGTGAGACAAAGTAGCCCATCCCATTCTCCTCCTCCCAGAATCTTTGTGGATAATGACCCAGTTCTCTTTCTGTCTCAAAAAAATACCTTTAATTCCAACCCCCAGAAAGGACAGGAATGATGGAGAATGAGGAGTTACTGGAAAGGTAGTCTCTGGACCACAGTATGGATAAAGAAAAATCCCCCCATCAAGGGAGCCTTATCAGGATGTCACACCTGGGACAAAGCTCGAGTTGCCCTGTCCTAGTTATGACTCTCCTCTCACATGTTATAAAGGATCTGGGTACACTTCTGGGGATTTTTCAGTTCTCTGGCTCACTACCCCACCCTAGACAATCTGAGAATTTAACCATCTGTCAAAACCTAGCATACTGTCAATAGCTTTCCTTGCAAACATAAAAGCAAGCAGGAATCACAACAGGGTACATGGAAAATAATGATACCCACATAGGTTTAACACTGCTCCAGTGAGTTGGACAGCTTCAGTTATTTACAGTCATGCCCTGGGTAGGGCTTCTCAAAGGGGGTACCTTTAGCATAATCCCTCAGAATGTCTCCTACTCAGGATCTTTCAGCCTTTCCCCTTGGTTGCATCCTACATGGTGCCACTGACCTACCGTGTAGGAGAGCAATTGACTTTGCCTGTAATTCTGCACAGCTCCCAGCATAAAATGGGGATCATCTCTCCCTATTACCCCTTCTAGTAAAGTTCAGTAGTTTATCCAAGATCACACAGGCAGTGAGCATCAACATCGGTCTGTCTGCCAGCTTCAGCAGATGGTTTGGATTCTCTTCATCAATCAGCAGGCAGTGCTCATTCCCCAAAGCTACTGGGTAGATATCCCAGAGCTCCCTTGGACTAGCCAGAGAAAAATGGCACCCGATACTGAACTAGAATAGAGTGTCAAACAAGGGACCCCAGTTAGGATTTCTCCCTTACACTGACCTCTTGTTTCACACACTTGTGACCAGAGTCTAGGTTATAGCACCTGGGCAACACACAAGCACTTTGTCAAAGTGAGTGGGGATGTTCATCATGCCCCTCTACACCTCTGAATCCTGCCCCGTAGTGAGATGATACATCTCCCTTAACATGGAAATAACAACACATATGCCCACATGTGCCTGGTTCCACATTTATTCAATGAGACTCAACAGGATATAAAGTCCATTGTTGGTCGGTGGCCCCCCAACATTTGTCAGTTCAGTTCCCCAAGGGGGCTTGTCTTACATAATAGTCATATGCTGACCCGTGACAAAATATCTGTCCACAGAGACTTTGCACTTCAATTGTCCCTCTCTGTTCTCTCATGCTTTCTTCTGGGGAATTCTCTCAGTTGCCTACTTTTCTATCTCAATTTTGGGATTTCTCATCATTTTTTTGGTTTGTTTTTGTTTTTTTGTTTTTGGGGTTTTTTTTTTTTTTTGCTTTTTGGAGGGGCAGTTGGGGTTAAGTGACTTGCCCAAGGTCACACGGCTAGTAAATTTTAAGTGTCTACGGCTGGATTTTAACTCAGGGCCTCCTGACTCCAGGGCCAGTGCTCTGTTCACTATACCCCCTAGCCACCCTTCTCATTATTCTAAATGGGAAGAAAATGAGATGCTGTTTCCTACCTCCAGATCTTTGCTTTGAGATATTTTCAGCCTTTTCATTGATCATAGTTTTGCTGACAAGATAGTCTGGTAAAACTTGTTATATTATTTAGAATTCAAAAGATTTAGAGACATTTTAATTTCTTTTATGTTCAGTGGAAAATGGGAATCTCCCAGATTGGGGGAGGGGAAGGCACTCTTTGATTTCATCATGGCAAAGATTGTTTTTTAATTGCAGGGTACCACAGAGCATTTTTATACAAGCAAGCATGTGTAGGAATCCTAAAGAGAGTTTCTTGAAGCCAAATGCTATCTTGTACTCATTGGTGCATTATTCAAACTTCCCTGACTCAGGGCTAAGCCAAAGGTCATCTTCTCAACCTTAGACAGCTTCCCCACGTACAGAGGAACTGCACAAGCTCTCGAGAGCTGGTTGTTAAAGTTTCACTATGAGCATTTGCACACTGGAAATAGACAAATACTACAAATCAGGGCTTAACCTATTGTTTCGTTGATTATCTAGACTTAAGAAAATTATGGAGAAAATGTTAATAATGCAGATTAGACTTTAAAGTATGTCACCTCATTTTTTTTTTTTTTTGGAGAGCCAGTTGTTAAAAATTTACCAGAATATTGTTGTACAGTCTTTCAGTCATCTCTTTGTGATTCCTTCAACCACAGCATTCTAGCCTCTTCTATCCTCCACTGGTTCTTAAAGTCTGTCCAAACTCATGTTCATTGTTTCCATGACACTATTTATTCATCTCATCCTCTGCCATCCCCTTCTCCTTTTGCCTTTTGCCTTCAATCTTTCCCAATATCAGGGTCTTTTCCAATGAATCCTGTCTTCTTATGTGGACAAAGCATTTAAGCTTCATCTTCAGTATTTGACCTGGTGAATAATTTCCAATGAATTCATTTCTTTAAGCATAGACTGATGCAACTTCCTTGCTGTCCAAGGGACAATCAAAAGTCTTCTCCAGCACCAGAATTCAAAAGCATCAGTTCTGTAGTGCTCAGCTTTCCTTATAACCCACCTCTCATAGCCATATAATACTACTGGAAATAACCATAGCTTTGACTCTATGGACCTTTGTCTCCAAAGTGATGTCTCTGCTTTTTAGTATGCTGTCTGGATTTGCCATAGCTTTCCTTCCAACGAAGTAAGCATCTTGTAATTCCAAGGCTGCCATCGCTATTTGCAGTGATCTTTGAGCCCAAGAATATAAAATCTGACACTGCTTCCTTTTCTTCTCCCTCTATTTGTCAAGAAGAGATGGAACCAATTACCAAGATCTTTGTTTTTTTAATGTTAAACTTCAAGCCAGCTTTTACACTCTCCTTTTTACCCTCATCAAGAGGTTTCTTAATTCTTCTTCACTTTCTGCCATGAGAATTTACCAGAATATCCCTGCCTGTATATCTCTGACCTCTTGGAAGTATGACAAACAACACTCAGGAATATACTTCCTATTGCATTTTCCAAGCAAGTCTCTGTTCCCCGTACCAGACTTGGTCAAGGAGAATTTCACCATCTGATATCTTCTCCTTCCAGTGCCTAGGCAGCATACTTCCTCACTATACCAGTACATCCCACATATCTAGAGGCTCAGTTGAACTCCCTTCCCCCCAATTTCTTCCCCATTCATCTCTGGGTTCCATGAGTTCATCTAGAGCAAGCTGGACAGGGTTATTTAAGATAATCTGAGCTACTGACTTAAGGGAGGGGGGAAATGTCAAGCCCTCCCTGAATTGCTGCACAAAGAGAAGACAATATTTTAGTCCCTTCTATATGCCTTGCAGTCTGGTATTCTGGGAAGAGTACTAAATTTGGAGTCAAAAGACTCAGGTTCAAATCCCAGCACTGCCATTTACTATAGAATGAATATATACTTACATACCTACATACATATGTGTATATGTATGTATGTAGATATGTGTGTATACACTTATACTCATTTGATGAATATATATTCATTTATTTAATAAACATTTATTAAGCACTTATTGTGTGACATGGATATATGTATATGTGTGTATACATGCATGTTCATTTATTTATAGCAGCACTTTTATGCTAGCAAAAAACTATAAACAACCTGAGTGCAGATGAAGGGTGGATAAGAACTTATAGCATATGAACATTATTCAATATTAATGTATCATAAGTAATGGTGAATACGAGAAATTTAGCTTTATGAACTGATGCAATGTGAATTAAATAGAACTAGGAGAATAACATACATGACTACAATAACATAACGTTTTTAAAACCACAAAAAATAAAGTCATCAATCATTAGGTAACAGAAATGACAAATCTTAGAGAAAACAGGAGGAAGTATGTGCCACTCCCCACCCTCCTTTAGTTAAAGATAGAAGAGATATATATACCCTCAGACATGATCAATGTATTGGTTTTGCTGAACTGTTTTTCTTTGGTAGAAGGGAGGGATCAAGAAATTGGGGGGGAAGGGGAGACATTAATATCCAGAAACATGTGTGATGAAAATAAAAGTATAAATAAAAAATTTTTTAAAGAATCACAGTAGCTTTATTTGGGGACAGACAGAAAGTGCCAGGGGATTACAAGTTAGCACTGGGGCCCTTCTTCTTGCCAAAGGTGGGCACTACATTGACAAAGCATCAGTTGTACAGCTTCCTCCTGTTAGCACGTCCAGTCTTCTTCTTCTACTACTAGTTGGCCACCCTGGGAGTCTGACCCCTTGCTTTTCCAGCTCGGCCCAGAAAGCCATGGATTTTACCTCTTAGCATCTGGTCAGCCACTTCCAGAGTGGACAGGGGCTCCACCCCTCACTGCACCATCCTCCAGCGGGGAGCCCCCTAGAAGCAGGACCTGTTCCTCGGGGGCAATGCCCTCCAGGGATGCCACATGGGCCTTGATCTGGGCAACAGTCTCCTGCCCGGTCACCTTGAGGGTGTGCAGAGCCTGCGCATGGACAAACAGCTGCATGGTAGCAACTTGGCCACGCTAGTCCTGCTTCCACTGCTGCGAAGATGGAGACCACAAAATAAATAAAATTATTTTTTAAAATAATAAAGTAAACAAAGTTTCTACTTAGAAATAATATATTTGGGGGCGGCCAGGTAGCACAGCAAGTAAGAGCACCGGCTCCAGTGTTGAGAAGACCTGGAGATCAAATCCCGGGCTCGGACACTTAGCACCCACCCAGAAACACCTGGCCGTGTAACCTTGAGTAAGTTACTTAACCCCCATTGCTTAGGGGCGGCCAGGTGGCTCAGCAAGAGCACCGGCTCCAGTGTTGGGACGACCTGGAGATCGAATCCTGGGCTCAGACACTCAGCACCACACCCAGAAATAACTGGCCCTGTAACCTTGAGCAAGTTACTTAACCCTGATTGCTTAAAAAAAAAAAAAAAGAAATAATATATTTGTATAGTAATAATCTATTTAACAATCTATGAAGGCTTTCTCTTTATATAACCTTATTTGATCTTCACAACAATCTTCTGATGTGGGTAGTATAGGTATTATTGTGCCCATTTTACAGAAGAGAAAACCAAGAAAGGTTTAAATGGTTTACTCAGGGCCACAGGAGCTAGTCAATACAAAATGGGAAAAACCTAGCTTTTCTGACTCCTAGCCCAAGGCCCTTCTCAAGAGGCTATGGTGCTTCTAACCCTTCCCCACCCTAATTCCCTCTCCCAAAACAGATTTACATCATTACTTTGCTCAGCAAAGGCTTCTTTTGTTGAATTAAGTGATTAAAATTACTTATTTAGCACCTACTAGGTGCCTGGGCCCTGTAAGGATCAGCTAAAGCTCAATCTCTGTCTAAATCATCAGATATTCCAAATGGTCGGCCAAGGGTAGTTGAGTTTCTATCTGAGAGGCCCAGATGAAGCCTCAAATGAGGATCTGGATGGTTTGTTAGCTGTTGAAATGACCAATTTCTCAGAGATCACTGCAATTAAAGCTCATGTTCAATGGCTTACAACACCAGCACTGAGATTTCAGAAATGGAGCATCTGCAGCACAGCTGGTACAGCTGTGTTGGAAAATCAATCATTGCCCTGGCAACTGCGTAACTGATGGTCCATCAATCAGAAACACAAGGCGTTTATAAAACACATAAATGTGCCTGCAGATCTGCAAATGCAATGGGGAATTGAGGGCCTGGGCAGCTTGGGAGAGAAGGCAACTTGAAAGGCCCCTTTGGCTGGGGGGGAATCCACAGCTCGGTGCCCCCAGTAGCACAGCCCAGGGGTGGCAGATGGGATGTCGTCTTAGAGAAGGCAGAGCCCCCAGGCAGAGCTCCTCACTTGTGGTGGGTGGGCCATCTTCTGACTCAGCTGTCCCCCCTACCTGGAACTCTCTCTCTCTCCTCATCTGGTCCTCCTAGCTTTCTGGGTTCCTTCAAATCTCAAGTAAAGACCCATTTTCTATAAGGAGCCTTTCCTAGTCCTTAAAGTTATGGGCTTCCTTCTGAGACTATCTTCAGTTTACTCTCCATATCTCTTAATTACATGATTGTTTTCATGTTCCCTCCTGTATTAGATTCTTAGTTTCTTGAGAAGAGGAACTGCCTTTTGCCTGTCTTTGTATTCCCAGTGCTTAGCATGATGCCTGGCATATAGTAAGAGCTTAATAAATGTTTATTGACTGACTGACCGACTCTGCCTGGGACAAAGAGTTCCCCTGCCCCACCCCACCATCCACAGGGCCTAAGGGTACCTTAAAGGTACTCCTAAATGTTTGCACTTGAAGATGCCCTCCCATGTGTTATTGGCACAATAATCTTAGGTCCCACCCCCTCCAAACATGGCAGTTTTCTGTTACGATGTCTCCATTTTCTCTAAGAATACCTGAGATCTTGTAAGCGGAGAATAGAGAACCAGAGGAACAAGTCGGGGATATGGGAACAAAGTACTTTCTTTCTCCTGACTCAGACTGTAAAAGAGAACCTTCTTTCCATTTAGCGATTCCTTGTGGTTCCAAACATTACCTACCTTCAAAAAAAAAAAAAAGGAGATAAAATGAATGCTCTTCTCTTTTCTTTCCAAGATTCCTCATGGGCCATTTATTCCCCCCATATTCATTGTGAAAGGGAAGAGGGAAGGAAAGTTGAGGAATATTTAAATTTTTCCCTTAGTTTTATTTTTCTATTTCTATTTTTATTTTTTTTTGGTGGGGAGAGGGTGGTGGTATTGCTAGTCCAGATGTCTTCCTGGGTATTAATAACCAGATCACTACTTAGAGCACAAACTCCCCAGGCGTAGCCCATTAAGAATAACTCCTATAATAGCATAGTTTTTATAAGCTTTAAGTCTTATACAAGGTGTCCCAAAAGTCTTAGGGCACTTTTAAGCTTTAATAGCTAAAAAAATGCCCTAAGACTTTTGGGACATCTTGTATGCTTTAGAGGTACAGAGAGTGTATGCTGTAGAGTTGAGGTCTCTGGATGCTATAACAATAATACTTGGTCATTGTTTGGGCCCTGATAGCTCAGAGTGAGTATAAATAGCAATTGTTTCTTATTTTGGCCAAAAACCCTGAGAGTCTTCCCCTCCCAGATAGATTTTTTTTTAACTAGGTAAAAGAAGCCATTCTTTGCCTCATTTTTTACCTAGCCTTGATCAATGAATGGGTGTTGCCTCAATCAAACTGAGACTTGGGAAAGATCTTAGCTTAGAGGTCTCCTACTGCATCCAGGGTCATCTCCAGTCCTCCTGACCTATATCTCACCATTGGACCCAGATGGCTCTGGAGAAGAGAGTGAGGCTGGTGACCTTGCACAGTCCTCCCTCACTTGAATCCAATTCACTGGAAAGTCACGGCATCACCTTCCTGACGCCATGCTTCTCTTTGAGAACAAAGGACAGACAACAACTAGAACAGTCAGGAAATCAGTGGCAAAATAAAGCTGCTAAATTGTGTTCTATGCTGTGGTGGGTCCTAAAAACACAATAGGAGTACATAGGTAGTATACCTCAGGTCTGCAGCATTCTGGCCTTTCTTTCCAAAGGTCTCCACTTTAAACCAGTCAATAAGAATTTATTAAGTACTTACTATGTGCCAAGTATTTTGCTAATTTCCTCGGACAAAGAAAGGCAAAACCAGTTCTTTCCCTCAAGGAATTTACAGTCTAATGTACAATCTAACCACCTCCTTAATCCAATCCAGCTATCACCCAATTAATCCAACTATTTTCATTAAAAATTTTAGGAACATAACATTGAACATTAGTATAGTTGACTAAAATTGCTTTACATTCATATCAATCAATTTAAACACACTATATATCACAACAGCTAGGAAAGCTAAGTGGATAGAATGCAGGGCCTAGAGTGAGGAAAACTTATCTTCCTGAGTTCAAATCTGGCCTCAGACACTCACTAGCTATGTGACTCTGGGCAAGTCACTTCACCCTGTTTGCCTCAGTTTCCTTATCTATAAAGTAAGCTGGAGAAAGAAATGGCAAACCACTCCAGTATCCTTACCAAGAAAACCCCAAAATGGGGTTACAAAGAGTCCGACATGACTGAAAAACAGCAAAGTATCATAACATCTTTTGGTCTTTTATTCTAAGTGTTTTTTATTCTAAGGTCTTTTATCCTACCTTCGCCTCATTATTCTCATTTACTTTTCCTCATATTATTATAGTGCATGCTCTATTTTTCTGGTTATATTTTTTCCTTTACATCATTTCATAAAAGTGTTTTCAGATTTTTTTATTCTTCATACTTACCAGTCTTAATTGCATTATAATACCCCATCATGGTAATGTGCTACAATTTATTTAGCCACTCCTCTATTGGGGAGCTTTAAGTATTGTTGGACATTTAGGCTACTTCCAGTTTGAGAAATTTTTTTTTCTTTCAAATTCTCATAATGCTGCTATGAAAATTTGTTAACACCAGTGGGGTTTTTTCTTTGTCTTAATAACATTTGGAAGATGGAAAAGGGTATGGGGAGGAGATATTCCAATAATTGTTGCGTTCGAAGGTGTAATTCTTCTTGTAACCTCTCTTACATACTTCCGTATTGCTTTCTAAAAAGATTCCATGAGTTTGCAATTCTGCTCATAATGAATGTAGATGTCTTTCTGCAAGTCAAAAAATTTAATCAACAAATATTTTTATACATCTACTATGTAACAGGCTCTATACAAAATTCTGGTGATACAAAGAAAGGTAAAAACAATAACTGGGGGAGACAAGATTCAAAATAAAACACCTATGTACAAACAAGATATTTATAGGGTGAATTGGAGATAATCTCAAAGGGAAGGTGCTTCCATTAGAGAGGAGAAGGAAAGGCTTCTTGGAAAGAATGGAATTTTAGCTGAGACTTGAAGGAAATCATGAAAGCCAGGAGTTTGAGACAAGAAGGAAGAAATTTCCTGGTTGCACTGAATTTTGTTATTTTTTAAATCATTTTTGCATATTCAATGAACATGAGGTGGTACCTCAAAGTTATTTTAATTTGTATCACTTTGATCACTAGTAAAGTTAAGTAATTTTTGAAGTATTGGAAGCAATTTTTGTTTTCTCTTGAAATTGTTATGGTGTAAGAATGTGATGGAGTACTGTTGTGCTATAAGTTATGATGGAGGGGATGACTTCGGAAAAACCTGGGAAGATTTATCTAAATTGGTGCAGAGTGGAGTAAGCAGAACCTAGAGAACAATGTATACAGTAACAGTTCTAAAGGACTCATGATGAAATATGCTATCCACCTCCAGATAGAGAAATATAGTGCAATTTGGAGCATATATTTTCTCTCTCTTTCTTTTTCAGGTTTTTCCCCCCAGAACATGGCTAATGTGGAAATTTGTTTTTCCATGGCTTCATATTTAGAATGAGTTTTGTATTTCTTGCCTTCTCAAGGGGAAGAGGAGGGCTGGGGGAAGGAAAGAATCTGGAACTGAGAATAAAATAAAATAGAATTTTAAAAGAAAGGGAAAATGTTCATATCTTTTTACTATTCATATCCATTATAGAGTAGGAGTTGCCACTCTGACTTTTTAACAATTTCTTGTCCCAAACTTTTCAAGATACTCCAGCTGTATTATCTTTCCCCCTCAATAATCCCTCAACAACTCTCTCAGAAGAACCCTGAGCACATTGGGCTGTGGGTCTGACCTAGTGTGGCATTTCTGATATTCCATTTTCCTGTGGGTTACCTAGGGGTGATGAATTTGCAATCTCCCCATTTCATTGTGAAATAAGCTAAGGGGCTTAATTGAATGAACGAATAAATCAAAACTAGCCTTAAGGTTTGATGGCATCACAAAGGACACAATCCATCATTCGATCAATAAGCATTTTTAGTGTCCACTAGGTGCTTTTGGTAGCATAAAGGTATTTAAATTGAGATCATCTTATGTGAATAAATTCTCCCTTTACCAGACCAAAGAGCTACTTCTCAGCTTGATATTCAAGACCCTCCTTCAGCTATACCCCACCTTCCCCTGACATAGCCCATCATTGTTCCTCAGGTCCCCTGCAGGGTCTCTCTCCAGTCTCTGGCACACACACTTTTTACTACTCCACCTCTTTGCTCCCTGATACATCTCCTCTATGTCACTCCATGAACTTGTTAATAGGATCACAGAACTGGAAGGAACCTGTTTTGTTCTATAGACAAGGAACCAGTAGGATAAAGATACCTATTCAAGGTCAATACAACTCCTCCATATCAGAGTCAAGATTTGAACTAGGTCTCCTGACTCTTGAGCAAGGACTGTTTCTACTACCTTATATTCTATGACCTGTGTCAGCTATTCCATGCATGAATGAGGTGTATCATTTCCCTAGTTATGCTGGAAGGTCCTGTAGTATTGAAGAACTGGAATTGGGATAAGAAAAATCTGGATTCAAATCTCTCCTCTGACACTAATTATGTCAAATTCCATGATCATTCTTTTTTTTTTTAAACAATTGGGGTTAAGTAACTTGCTCAAGGTTACACAGCCAGTTATTTCTGGGTGTGGTGCTAAGTATCAGAGCCCAGATTCGATCCCAGGTCATCCCGACTCTGGGGCAGGTGCTCTTACTCACTGAGCCACCTGGCTGCCCCTAAGCAATTGGGGTTAAGTAACTTGCTCAAAGTTACAGGGCCAGGTGTTTCTGGGTGGCTGCTAAGTGTCTGAGCCTGGATTCAATCTCTAGGGCTGGTGCTCTTACTCGCTGTGCTACCTGGCTGCCCCTATTCCATGATCATTCTAAGCCTCAGTTTCCTCATCTGTAAAACGGAAGAGTTGGATTACTGTTGTTGTTCAGTCATGTCTGATTCTTAATGACCCCATTTGGGGTTTTCTTGACAAAGATACTGGAGTGGTTTGCCATTTCCTTCTTCAACTCATTTTACAGATGAGGAAACTGAGGCAAATAGGGTTAAGTGATTTGCCCAGGATCACACAACTAATAAGTATCTGAGACTAGATTTGTATTTAGGTTTTCCTGACTCCAGGTCATGGCATCACCTAGCTGCCTCTTCCCACTACTAATTCTATTATACTAGGAGTAACAGGGGCTTTATCATTTCCCTACTGTGTGCAACAAAATAGGTCCTCCATCAATGCTTGATGACAAATGTGGTATGAACTCTACACCTTGGGTTGTAACTCTTTTCTTTCTCCACCAAAATAAGGAATAAGTTTGTAGCTGGAGCTAGAAATCAGATAGGATCCAAGCCAGAACAGTTAATAAAATCAGATTCAATAGCTCAGAGACAAAGCTTAAAGAAAGAGACATCTTTGACCCATCGCCTAAGGAGGACTGCACCCACATTCCCACTCATCCTCTCAAGAACGACAGACCCCCTCCAATTCACATATTCCCTACGTGTTCTGATCTGACAGTCCTTTCAAAAACAGTAAGCCTAGAGCATCCATATTTCTATGTGGCATTTGTGATGGATATGAAATCAAGAATTTATTTCTGTCACCGAAATAAACCCTGCTTTTCAAAGACGCTGGTAATTTAGAAGCCAGGGGATTTCTCCGCTTACTTCTGCCAATTGCCATTTTTCTTTCCTTCTGGCTTTTCCCACAGTAAATCACTCTGAGGAAAAACAAAATGTGAAATCAGGCTTTTCATATGCTGGGGACGGAAAGTAAAGGATGGTAGGAAAAAATGAAACCACTCTGGAGCTGCGAGTCCCAAGCTCCACTCAAACTTTCCACTGAATCGAGACCTCAGCTTGCAACCCGAGAGGAGAAATTAAGTTGTAATATTCCAGCAAATAGTGGGAACCAGTCAGCGCTGGGATACGGGCTTTCGGCCTAGATAACGAGGCTCTGCAGAAGCAAATTTAATTACCTGTCAGGAACTAAATAAAAGCTTTGCTTTATCTAATACTCCCTGTGTGCAGCATAACTATGGAAACAAGTCTGAAACTCAATTGATTTGTTATTTACAGGGTCCTAAAGAGCTGTTAAAAAGAAAAGTGGATGACTGAAAGTCTTTTTGAAGTTTGATTTTTCTTTGATATGCTTTTTGTCCACTTCTTTGCTGACTAAACCTCTAGCTGCCACCATCTCCAACCATTAGCTTTAATCAGAATTATGCTTACTAAAATAATTCATTAGAGTAGCTTACCTTGATCTAAAAAAAAAAAAGCTTAAAAAAACCCATCCCCAAGTGACTAACTGGCTGGAAATAAGTTTAACCCTTAGCTCAGTAAGTTCTCAAAAGGCAAAGTTTGTCAAGACTGAACCCAAAGTCTTCCTTATTTGGTAGAATCTAAATCATGGAATTTGTGCTCTATTGTTGTTGCCTTTGAGAGTTTTTAATTTCCATGTCATTCCCTTTTCTCCAGCCATGTCAGGTAATGATGCATTTTATACACATCACCAAAAATCTAGTCTCAACAATTTTGTCAGGAAGGTTGGGCAAATGTTATTGCTCCCATTCCCAGATGAAAAAATCAAGGCTCAGTAACTATTATTATTGTAACCCTATTATTATTCTTTCTCTTTCCTCATTGCTTATATTTATTAAATATATATATATATATATATATATATATTACATTCCTTTGGGCAAAGCACCCACATGTAAGGATACAATTCCCCTTATGGACAGAGAGAGGAAGGAAGGAAGGAAGGAAGGGAGGAGGGAGAGAGGGAGGGAGGAAGGAAGGGAGGAGGGAGGAAGGAAGGAAGGAAGGAAGGAAGGAAGGAAGGAAGGAAGGAAGGAAGGAAGGAAGGAAGGAAGGAAGGAAGGAAGGAAGGAAGGAAGGAAGGAAGGAAGGAAGGAAGGAAGGAAAGAAGAAGAAACATTGCCCAACTGGAACTGGCCAGTTGGATGCCCAGTGGGGCAGCTACTACTACTCACTACTACAACTAATCTTGGGGTTTGAGGGCTAGATTTTTTTTTCTCTTCCCTACTACTTATTCTTTCATTTTAAAAAAACTGGAATAATTAACTTTTTGTCTCATGTAGTTTCATTTATGATCTCTTTAAATAACACTCTGGAAAACCAGGCTTTGATAAAGCCCATTGGGATTCAAATGGAGTTACTTGACTGTGCCTTAAACCTAAATCACTCTGGCTCTCACTGATGTAATAGGTCCCAACCCAAGCCTCATTTGGTCATTTTTTGGGGCCTGATGGCTCAGAGTAAGTGTAAAAAGCATTTTTTTTTCTGTTTCATCCTGAAACCCTCAGACTCTTCCCCTCCCAGACTGATTTTTTTTTAATCAAACTAAGCCATCTTTTGCCTCATCTCTTACCTAACCTTAATTCACTGAATCACTCAATGGGTGTTACCTCCAACTGAGACCTAAGAAAGATCTTAGATTAAAAAAGGTCAAGGTGTGCCCACTGCATCTGGGGTCAGCTCCAGTCATCCTGACCTATGTCTTGCCTCTGGACTCAGATGACTGGAAGAGAGAGTGAGGCTGATGACTTTACACAGACCTGCCTTGCTTAAAATCAATTCACTTGCAAGTCAAGACATCACCCTCCTGATGTCATTGGTCCTCTTTCAGGATGAAGGACTAAAAACAACAAACATTTATTCAAGGTTTTGTTAGCCACTGTCCAGATCGGGAGCTAGGCTTAACCCATGATCACCTGGGCAGTTTTCACAATTTCCAGTGGAGCAGATGTGCTGGGAAACTTCATTGTTTCCTATGGTTATCAGAAAGTCAATAATCTTCTATCCCTCAGTTCTATTGCCCTCTATGGGGCAGCTTAGATTCATTGTCAAGGGGTATGTGGGTTTGTGGATCTAATGGATTAAGATTGAGCTCTGAGCCCCCATCCACCTCCTTTTTATAAATTTGCTGCATTTCAGTGAATGCTAATCACATGACCTTGACATAATAGAGTCAGTTCTACACAGAAACAGTTTAGTATAGAATCAATATTCAAATAAATAGTACAAAATAAGAAGAACACAATGAATAATAAAACAATAAATCTTCTACCAGGTAGTTGTGAGTCCTCCACTCTGCTTAACCCTGGAAGTGCCTTACATCAAAGGTGTCAAATATGGTGTGGATGCATGCGACCCACAACACTCCTGACAGTAGCCTGAGATTAAAATGTACTTCCTATATGATTTTAATGGGTTGATATATTAATAACAGGGGAAAAAAAGAAACAGATGAACATGTGTGGTTTTCTAAGTCAATATGCAGCCCAAAGGGATTCAGTTTAAGGGCCTTCATTTCTATTTGAGTTTGACACCACTGCCCTAGATAATAGGAACAACTTAGATGCAATTCTCAGAAATATATTATTTGTGTTTAGTTTCCCACAGCTATGCTCCTATGAGTGGGGAAAGGATTATAAACAAGAGTGTTTCCAAAGAATGTTTGACTCATCCTTCCCGCAGTACCATTCACTATTAGCAGTTAGGGGCTTGGAGGAATTCTGGACCTGGAATTCCTAGAACTCAAAATTCTATATGAATTAGAATTAAAGAGCACTAGCATTTCCCCTGGCCTTGGATGTCTGTCACTGGCAGGAGACTCTGGTTCTGGCCTCCGCTAGCCCATCCTGGAGCCAAGTCAGTGGACTCAGCAGCCCATCCTATGGTATGAAGTTGGAGGAAGGGAAGGAAGAAGAACACTATGGTATGGCCTTGGTGTGTAACCCAAATCAAAGCCATAACCCTAAGCCAGAACACTTCCCTTCTATCTCCCTAACATCGCTCACATCCAACCCCTCCTTCTGCCTGCTCACAGAACCAGTAGGTTACGTCTAGGTCAGGCTCTTATTACCTACTAGATTATTGCAATAGCCTCCTAGTCAATCTCCTTGACTCAGGTGTCTCCCCACTCCAATCTACAGCCCCCAACCACCATTCCACTGCCGAAGTGATTTTCCAATGGTGCCGATCTAACCATGTCTCTTCTCCATTCAATAAACTCCTGATGTCACTCCCTGTTGCCAAGTGGGCCTTCTTTCCATTCCTCATATGTAACACTCCTCTCCCTCTATTCCTTTGTATTGGTGATCCCTCGGGCCTAGAATGAACTCCATCCTCACTCCTACCTCTTGGAATTCCTAGTTTTCCAGGGCCTACCTCAACTATCACCTTCTTAATGAAGCCTTTCCCAGTCCCCCAGCTCCTAGAGTCTTCCTCTCAACATTTCTTTTATCTTATTCTCTATCTTGTTTTTCCCAACTAGATTTCAGGTTTAGAGGGAAGAGGTTATTTCAATTTTGTCTTTATTTCCCAAATGCTTAGCATAGTCTCTGACATGTAATTGGAACTTAAGTGTTTATTGATTAGCTGGACATGGTAGCACATGCCTGTCATCCCAGCTACCGGGGAGGCTGAGGTTAGCAGAGATCTTGAGCTCCAGAGTTCTGAGACTCAGAGGACTCTGTTCATCAGGTGTAATCACCAAGTGTGGCATCATTATAGTGAGCCCCGGAGAGTGGAAGTCCTCGGGTCACCTAAGGGGGAACTAACCAGCCCGGGCCAGTAATGGGGCTGGTCAAAGTGCCCACGCTGCTCAAGAGTGGAATCAGGCCTGTGAGTAACACCCATGCTTCCAACCTAGAGAGAAGAGGAGATTCAGACTTTAAAAATATGATTATCTTAAATGATCTTAGAAATATCATGATCTTAGAACAACACGGATAGACTTGGATGAAATAATGAAAAGCAAAATAAGCAGAACCAAGAGAACACTATCTACAGTCATGGTAATAGTGTTTTAAAAACACCTTTGAACAAGTAATTAAACAATTAATTTACTAAACAAGTAATAAAAAAAACAAGTAATTCTGACTAGCATAAATACTTAAATTAACTACAAAGGACATATGAAGGAAGATTCAATCCCTATTCAGAGAAAGAACTAATAAACAGAAGTACGTATAGAATGATTTTACATATATTTGTGTCTAAAGGTAGTCATCTCTAGCGCTTGGGGGGGAAACAAATTTACATGATAACTAAAAATAAAGGGAAGTTTTTAAAATTTTTACACTTGAATTTTTTTAATTAAAGGGATAGCAAGTTATACATAATAGATTTACAGTTTCATCTGCAATCATCTTTTTTAATAATACTATGTTATAGAAATTTTATCTTTTATTCCATAAATTAAAAATGAAATGAATAAAACAAGATATATATTAAATAAACAATACTTTTTGAGTAAGCAATTGATTGGTTGTAGATGTCTGGACACCAACCCCTGGCTCATCACAAGTAAGTGGGAAAGTCAGGAATGGAATGAGAAGAACAAACTGAAGTTAAAACACCAGAGAATTTGTTCAAGCGAGAGAAGTCTGGACCAGGATATGAGAAAATGAGCTACCTACTTAGATGGGGCTTTCACAGAATCTCAAAGTTGAAAGGGTGCTCAGGGACCATGTAGTTCAGCCCATACATGAAGAAATATCCTCTCTAAAACACTGAGAGGCAGTGTGATCCAGTGGACAGGGCACTAGACTTGCAGTCAGGAAGACCTGTGTTCCAATCCCACCCTCAGATACTTACTAGTTGTGTGATTCTGGATAAGACTTGCCCTATCTTGATCTCAGTTTCTTCATCTTTAGAATGTGGGGGTTGAACTCAGAAGCCCAAAGTACTCAAAGGTCCCTTTCAGTTCTACATTGGTGATTTCATGATACCCACAAGTGATCACTCAGACTCTTCTTTAAAAAAAAAAAGGAAAATTATTTGATGTTAGAAACACCATATAGCAAACATCTATTTTTTTCTGGATTAAACTTGTGATTTCATCAGTGAAGGAAACACTCAATGAGAAAACTCTCTTTACCAATACAGAGCAGTACCTGCTCTGTAACTTAATAAGTTTCAAGAGTTTCCTGGGACACTGAGAAGTAGCCATAATGTGTCAAAGGCTCAGTTTGAACCCAGGCTCTCTTTTTCTTATGATTAATTTATTTTTAGTTTTCAACATTCGCTTCCTTAAGATTTTGAGTTTTAAATTTTCTTCTCCTCCCCCTCCTCCCATCTCCCCAAGACAGAGTGCAATCTGATATAGGCTCTATTTATACATACATACGAAACATATTTTCACATTAGTCATGATGTAAAGAAAAATTAGAACTAATGGGAGGAACTACAAGAAGAAACAAAACAACAAAAGAAAAGGACAGAAAATAGTATATTTCCATCTGCATTCAGACTCCAAAGTTCTTTCTATAGATGTGGACAGCATTTTCCATTGTCAGTTTTTAGAGTTGTCTTAGAGCCTTGCATTGCTGAGAAGAGCTAAGTTCATCAAAGTCATTCAATGAATAATGTAGCTGTTACTGCGTATAATGTTCTCCTGGCTCTGCTCATTTCACTCAGCATCAGTTCATATAAGTCTTTCCAGGTTTTTCTGAAGTCTACCTGCTCATCATTTCTTACAGCACAATAGTATTCTATTACATGCACATACCACAACTTGTTCAGTCATTCCCCAATTGATGGATATCCCCTCAATTTCCAGTTGTTGGCCACCACAAAAATAGCACTCAGCCTCTGATTGAGCACACTCTAAAAAATAGCATGGTTTATTGGAAAGGGTGCTAGACTTGTTGTCAGAGGAACCCGTGTTCAAATCTCACCTCTGAAGATTGCTGTCTGTGTGACAGTCACTTGACCTGTCTGGCCCTCACCTTCCTCATGTGAAAAATGAAGAGATAGGACCAAATAGCCTCTAAGAAGCCTTTGAGCTCTACATCTATGATTCTATAACTTCCCAGGCCACCCACTTAACTTTTAGACAGCTCTAATTGTTAAGAAGTTTTTCCTTATTTCAGCCCTAGGTCAGATTCCTTGAAATTTTCCCCTACCATTTCTAATTCTGTCCTTAGAGGGCCAAGTAGAACACATCTTCAATTCATAAACATTTGTTAAGGCCTCTTTATCCCCCACAGGACCTTGAACACAGTAGCAAGTCTGAGGAAGAGATGAAGAGTTCCGTGTATGCCACATTAAGGCAGAGAGATCCAGGAGGCAACTGGAATTGCAGAGCTAGAGGTCCAAGATGGGTACCAAGATGTGGGAGCCTTCTGCACAGTGACCATCACTGAAGAACCAGAGAAAGTAAATGAGATCACTGAAAGAATGTAGAGAGAAAAGGGCCAAGAAGAGAACCTTGGGAAAGTCTGCATTTGGAGGAACAAAGAAGAAGGAGTCAACAAAGAAGACAAAGAAGAGAAATCTGAAGCATGAAGAGGAAAGTGCAGGATCATGGGAATCAAAGGAACAGAAGGTATGCAGAAGGAGGGGTAGTCCACTCTGATAAATACAACAGAGTAAAGTGGGTGAGACCTAAGAAGAGGACATTGGATTTAGTGATTCAAAGTTTTGTTGGTTTTTTTGCTTTTTGGAGGGCAGTTGGGGTTAAGTGACTTGCCCAAGGTCACATGGCTAGTTTTTTGTGTTAAGTGTCTGAGGCTGGATTTGAATTCAGGGTCCTCTGACTCCAGGGCTGGTGTGCCACCTAGCCACCATTCACTGTGCCACCTAGCCACCCCTTATTCAGAGGTTATTAATGACTTTAAAAGGACAGCCTCAATAAAGATGTGGAGATAGAATCCTGACAACCATGGATAGTGAAAAAATAGTTAGTGAGTTCAGACTAGAAGTCTGACAAGTAGAGAGACATGGAGGGAGATGGAGATGGGATGTAGGGTATATATGGTAGGGATGTTTTTTTAGGATGTAGGAAACCTGAACATGTTTTTAAACAGGTGGGGAGGAGACATCAGAGAGAGAAAGACTGAAGGTGATACAGCTATCGCCCTGCTCAGTAAATTCCATTGACTGATCAAATGACATAATATTCATAAAGCACTTTGTATGGTGCCTGTCACATAGTAGGACTTAATTAACAATTTTCTTCCTCCTTTCCTTTCTTCCCTCCCACCTTCTTTCCTTCCTTCCCTCCCTCCTTTCCCTCCTTTCTTTTTTCTTTCCTTCCTTCCTCCCTCTCTTCTTTCCCTCCCTCTTTCTTCCTCCTTCCTTCCTTCTTTCATTTCTTCATTCCATCCTTTATCCTTCTTTTCCTCCCTCCCTCCCTCTAGAATCAAATTTAATCTCCCCTGTCAGACATTTCAATCTCCCTTTCTACCTTACTCCTCCTTCACAGTCTGTGATATAACCACACTAGCCTCCCCACACAACATTCCATTTCCCATCTACGTACCTTTGCAGTGGTAGTTGGAATTCACAACTTCTTCACTGGTATCTCTTGGAATACCTGGTTTCCTTCAAGACTTAGCTCAGAAGCCCCCTCCTACATGAAGCCTCTCCTGGTCCCCACCCCCCATCTCACCCCTACTGGCTATTGTGCCCCCTTCCCAAACCATCTTGTATTCCTTTCTGTGTGTGTAGCTGTATCAACTGTACATACTCATATGTGCAATGTTTTCACCCTCATTAGATGGGAAGCTCAAGAGCAGGAACCATTTCACCTTTGTCTTTGAATCCCTAAAGTTGAGCACAGTATTTGCAACATAGGAAACACGAAAAAATGTTTGTTGATTGACTGGTTGGTAGTTGATGAGGCAAAGTCCTAGAGGAAGCAAGGGTCACTGGGCTCAAGAACACAAGTAGAATCGATTATACATCTGAGTCCTTTGCTTCCCTGTGGGTCTGAGTCAGGCCAATAACAGAACCAGACCTTGAACCCTAGACTTTTTTGACTCCCAGCTACCTGCTCTTTTTCAGGAAACCTTATTGCTCCTTCATTCATTCCCTTCCCTTATTAGAGGAGAAAACTAAAAAAGGACTTGAAATTTAACACGACCCCTAAATGTGCACATTTCCACCTTCAAGTCTTTATTCAATCTGCCCCATCTCTTTGAAGCTTATCTAAATCCTGCCCCAATCTTCAAAATCCAGTTTGTCCCACCTCCTTCATGTGGCCTTCTGGAAAATATCCTCATCTGTAAAAGGAGGGGGTTGGACTACATGGTTTTTTCCAACTTGAGATCTATGATACCAGAAGCCAATGACCTCCCCAGCCTACAATGACTCTGTCTGTCTTTTCTCTGTCTGACTGTCTGTCTCTCTCTCTCTCCGCCCCCCACCCACTGCCCCCCACCAGCACCCTCTGCTGGCTAGGAATCCCCCACTATGGCGATCTTTCAATCCTCCCACAGCCAGAAAAGAACAGGTGAATTTTACCTTTCTCTCTACTTATTAAAGATGGGGAAACTGAGGAATAGGGAAGTGTTTAACTCAAACTCATGCACATTTAACATAGTTATGCTAATTACTCTCTGTCTCTTCCTTCCCCAGTTCCCTGTAGCATCACTAATGATTCGATAATCCAGAAGACACCCCATTTTTAATTCTTCTCTGTTGTGAGGATTTTTTTATATAAGCAATGCTAATAAAATCTATACCCAGTGTGGAATCCCCCCCACCCCTTGCTCATCAGCTATTACCTGGCCTCAGGCAGCTCAAGTCTGTTTACATTACAAATAAAGGATAAAATATGCTCATTGCCAGCTCTCTGGCTCCTGGGGGATACTGGTTGGGAATGGCGCCAGCAAGACACCCCGCCTCCCTGTCCCCCCCAGCTGACTGCCCCCCCCCCCCCCCAACTGCCCCAGGCGTGGCTCCCTGCCTTTCTCTCCTTTGGACTTTAACAAACTGCTACAACTACCTCAGATCAATTCCTTAAATCACAGTTTAATTATTTAGAAGAGGAGAGCTTTGGCTCCTCAGCAACCCCCCCAGCTCCCCATGGACCCCCAGGAACCACCACTGAATCATTGTTTAATCCTTATTACTGCCGTGGGCCCCCTGGGGGCCCTGCCGTGTTGTTGAAACTTCATTTCAATATTTACCACTCAGATCACTTAAGGGCTGTCAGCTTTAATAAAATTTTATCAATTGGATACTTATATTATTCACGGCTTCATAAAAATAACAAGCCCTGCCTTGGCATTTCAATCATTCCTGGGCTAATTTCAGTGACTGCTCAGGGATTTCGTTTTTATTAACATTTATATAGGATGTGACTGATTTTGCTTACCAGATCCATATTGCATGAAGCAGCTGGCCCATGGTGCTCTGAGTTATCCCATGCATCTTGGCTCCAAGGGGATGATGTGGAGACACACCACGCAGAGGCCTGAACAGCTGGGCCCAGACAACAGGAGGCCTCTTCTTGTCTATGAGTCTGTGCCTGGGCCTACTTGGTAGAGTGACTTAAAGCCAACAGGCACACACTCTCCTGTCCCTCCACTTCCCTCAAATTTTGACAAACCACGAGGTTTGTCATCCAGGGATGGTAGAGACAGTGTCAATCGTTGTCATTCATTTCCTTAATGCCAGGGTAGTCTACTGTCCTGGATAGCTATCCAGGGTCCAGCAAAGTTGGGGAGCTTCCCAGGAGAGAGTCCTCTTTGGGTCCTTCTATGAAGGAAGTGACCCCAGAGTCTCAGTGTGAGCATCTTCTTAACCTGTGTTCTGGATAGATTTCAAGGGTTATGTGAACTTGGATGGTGGGGAAAATGCCATCTTATTTTTTCATTAATCTCTAACTAAAATCCTTCAATTGTTTTAAAACATGATTCTAAGAAGGGATCCATAGTGTTCATCAGATTGTAATAAGGGTCCATGACAGACAAAGAAAGGTTAAGAACCCCCAATCTACACAGGGAAGATCCATTCTGAATTCTTGGGAAGCCCAGAGAGCCCCATGGAATAGATTACATGGAAAATGTGAGCCACACTGGGCAAAATGGGGAAACTTGTAAATTTGGGTTGTTTTTGTTGTTTTAACTGACCACACATGCAAACTAGCAAATCTCCAATCGCTCTAGCAATTGCGAGATTTGCCAGCCTGGGACTTTGCTATTCACTCCAGCTTCCCAGAGGACCAGTTCAATTCCTGATCTAATCCAGGGGATCATAGTGCCAGGCCCTGGGTACCTCTCTCAAATCTTTAAGCATCTGAGTCTCTCAAGGTCAGGTGAGTCTCTCAAGGTCAGCTGAGCCAAGTAAAGATTAATATCCTTTTGTTTTCTGATGGCTTATCCTGAACCCCCAAACCACCCCAGGTCTGTGAGACTTAGTGGACCAAATTTCATCTGCCTTCTTCCCTTCTCCCCCCTGTTCCATGCTTTAAAATCGAGGGCTGCTTTCTCTAACATGTATACATAGCACTGTGGAAAGACTTTTCTATCTGGGGCCAGAGAACCAGGGTACAAATTATAATCCTGCTACTTAGTAACTGTGAAACCCTGGGCAATGTTGGTTTCCTCATCTGTAGACTTGATTAGAGAGACATATCCTAGATCATGGGATTCACAGATCATGGATTTCAAGGTATTGCAAAATTTGGATGAAAAAAGTTGCCGTTTTATATTATTAACCTCTAACTGAAATTTAACCTTTTCATCAATTATTTTAAGACATGATTTGGAGAATTATTCCAGAGATTTCACCAGGCTATTGCCAACAGGGTCCATTACATGCAAAAATGTATTGTCCTAGATGATCTGGTATTCTAGATAGTAAACACCCTTTCAGTCCTAAGGCCCTGAGTCCCTCTGCATTCCAAAGCTGAGCTCACTTAACAGAGGTTCAAGTTCTGAAATAGGTTGTAAAAATGCAGGTAATCAGAAGTGCATAAAAGAGATCTCAGCCTCACCCCTACCCAAAGGTCCAAATCTAGAAAGGGAAAGAAGAAAGAGAATGGAGTCTGCAAATTCTACTCCAATGAGCTTGAACTTCAATTGTTAACAAAATTTTAGAATTTATTATTAAAGGGATGATTCTTAAACATCTAGAAAAGAAATCAGTGATTAGAAAGAACCAGCATAGCTTCACCCAAAACAAGAAATGTCACTCTAAGTTCATTTTCTTCTGTTACAGGGGAACCTAAACAGTACATCTGTGTAGATGGAGCTTCCTTAAATTTTTACAAAGCATTTGCCACATCATTTCAAACTTTTGTGGAAAAGATGGAAAGACATGGGCTCAACTAGTAGGGTCAAACTAGACAGACACTAATCTATACATAAGGATCCCTACAGGTTGTATATTGACTTAGAAACCACATATTAACATTACATATGTTCCTTTATATTCTATTTATTTTGTTAAATACTTCCCAATTACATTTTAATCTGATTCAGACTGCACCCTCCCTCCATCCCATGTTGTAAATTGAACACTAAATCACCACCTCTAACACCCCCAGGAAAGAGCTTATACACATGATGTATAATTGTACAAGCCCATGACCACAAATTCACATAGACACCTCCACAAAGTCACAAAAAAACCCTTTCTCCCAATTAACTTCATTAATCATACAGCAAATCCCCTGAACTGATGGAAGAACTATATGGGATAAAGTAAGATTAAGGCTAATTGCTGTCTAGAGTAATCAGTTTCTCCATTATTCATGGGAGTTGGTAGTCAATGGAACATAGATAATTGAAACCCACAGAGAATTTCAACACAGCTCTCCTTTAAGCATTCTCTTCCTTTTTCTCTCTCCCTTCCTCCTTGGAGATTCCATCCACTCTCACAGCTCTATATGTAGAGAACTCTTAAACCCGCATCTCCAGGCTCAGTCTCTTCTCTGAGCTATAGACCTGCATTTCCAAATACTTGTTGGACTACCGAGATGTCCTGCCATCACCTCAAACTTGGCACGTGTAAAACAACTCATCCTTCCCACAAAACCCAGTCCTTGTTCTGATTCCTTTGTCTCTAATGATGACGTGTTCATTCCAGAATTCCATTTGGGCAGCTTGGAAACCTGAGTTTACTTTGACTCCTCCCTTTGTTTCATTCCCCACATGCCTTTAATTGCCAAGGCACTCTGTAATATTTTTCCTAACTTTTCCTTCTTTCCTATTCTTATTGCTACAGCCCAAGTTCAGGTCCTCTTTAGGGAAGTCTTGTAGTGACTTTCAGCCTGTGTATACCTCCCCTTCCATCTTACCAGGCAGCCCTGGGGAAAGTCATGGGCTCAGGGTTTGACAGAGGGATGACAAATAAATACTGCATTAATAAGCTGAAAAAAAATTAAAAGTAAAATTGGCTAAATGGAAAAGGAGGTACAGGTAGAGCCAAGATGGCAGAGTAGAGGTAGGAACTTGGCATGAGCTCCCACTCCAACCACCTCCAATACCTGTAAAATATGACTCTAAACAAATTTTAGAGCTACAGAACCCACAAAGTGAAAGAGAGAAACAAATCTCCTGCTGAAGGCAACCTGGTAGGCTGACAGGAATGATCTATCGCACCAAGCTGGGAGCCAAATGCAGTCCCACATGAGCTGTGCAGTCTGAGACCTGGAGTGGCCCTGACCAGTGGCACAGACTGGCCAAAGCAGCCTTCAGGAGAGTGAATCACCAGCAGCTGTGGCAGTTTCCAGACTTCTCAACCCAAAAACTCCAGAGAAAAGTAAAAGGTCAATGGGGAACTCTGCTAGAACCTGTTGAGAGAAGAGCATGGTCCAGCCCCTACCCCCAGGGTGAGGGGTGTCAGAGGCACCACAGCTGCAGCCACGTGGTTGCCTCCAAAGCTCCTGACCTGCAGATTGTAGGGGGAATCAAGCAACCATTCAAAGGGTAATCACTCTTGCTTTGACCTGCTTGGATCTGGATTGTGGTCTTAGGTGGTGGTCCTGGGGTGTAAGGCCAGTGTGCCAGAGATTGGGGTGTTTGTAGAGAGGGTTCCCTCCTCATAGCTCTGACAGCATTTGTGAAAACCCCAGTGATTTGGAACATAGCTCTCTCCAGTCTGGAAGCAGAGTCTACCATGGCAGAGAGCTCAAAAGTCAAATAATTGGCTGGCAAGATGAGCAAGCAGAAGAAGTGCAATCAGACCACAGAATCCTTTTTTGGGGACAAAAAGGTTCAAAACACAAAAACAGAAAAATTCAATGGAGTCAAAACTCCTGCATCAAAAGCTTCCAAGAAAAATATGAATTGGTTACAGGCCATGGAGGACCTCAAGAAGGATTTTGAAATCAAATAAGAAAAGTGGAAGAAAAATTGGGATGAAAAATGAGAATGATGCAAGAAAATCATGAAAAGCATGTCAACAGACTGCTAAAGGAAACCCAAAAAATGTTGAAGAAAATAACACCTTAAAAAATAGACTAACTGGGGTGGCTAGGTGGCACAGTGAATAGAGCACTGGCCCTGAAGTCAGGAGGACCTGAGTTCAAATCCAGCCTTAGAAACTTAACACTTACTAGCTGTGTGACCTTGAACAAGTCACTTAACCCTAACTGCCCTCCAAAAAGCAAAAAAATAAAATAAAAATAGACTAACTCAAATGGCAAACAAGGCCCAAAAAGCCAATGAGGAGAAGAATGCCTTAAAAAGCCAAATTGCCCAGATAGAAAAGGAATGTCAAAAACTCACTGAAGAAAATAATTCCTTCAAAATTAGACTGGAGCAAGTGGAAGTTAATGACTTTATGAGAAATCAAGATACTATAAAACAGAGGCAAACAAAATAAAAAATAGAAGGCAACATGAAATATCTCATTGAAAAAAAGCACTGACCTGGAAAATAGATCCAGGAGACATAATTTTAAAATCATTGGACTACCTCAAAGCCATAATCAAAAAAAAGAGCCTAGAAATCATCCTTCAAGAAAAACAAGCACAAAAGCTCATTAAAGAAAATCATTCCTTAAAAATTAGAATTGAGCAAATGGAAGCTAATGACTTTATGAGAAATCAAGAAATAATAAAACAAAACCAACAGAATGAAAAATAGAAGACAATGTGAAATATCTCATTGGAAAAACAATTGACCTAGAAAATAGATCCACGAAAGATAATTTGAAAATTATTGGATTAACTGAAAGCCACTATCAGAAAAAAGAGCCTAGACATCATCTTTCAAGAAATTATCAAGGAAAACTGTCCTGATATTCTAGAACAAGAGGTTAAAATAGAAATTGAAAGAACCCACTGATCACCTCATGAGAGAGATCCCAAAATGAAAACTCGTAAAAATATTATATTCAAATTCCAGAGTTCCCAAATCAAGGAGAAAATATTGTAAGCAGTCAGAAAGAAGCAATTCAAGTACAGTGGAGCCAGAGTCAGGATAACATAAGATTTGACAGGTTCTACATTAAAGGATTGTAGGCTTGGAATGTAATATTCCAGAGGGCAAAGGAGCTAGGATTACAACCAAAAATCACTTACCCAACAAAACTGAGTAAAATCATTCTGAGGGAAAATGGATATTCAATGAAATAGAAGACTTTCAAGCATGCTTGATGAAAAGACTAGAGGTGAATAGAAAATTTGACTTTCAAATACAAGACTCCAGAGAAACAGAAAAAGGTAAACAGGAAAGAGAAATCATAAGAGACTCAATAAGGTTAAACTGTTTATATTCCTACATGGGAAGATAGTATTTGTAACTCATAAGAACTTTCTTATTATTAGGGTAGTTAGAAGAGTATATATATAGACAGAGGGCATGGGTGTGGGTTGAATATTAAGGGATGCTATTTAAAAAATAAAATTAAAGGGTGAGACAGGAATATACTGGGAGAAAAAGAAAGGGAGAGGTAGAATGGGATAGATTATCTCACATAAAAGAGGCAAGAAAAAGCTTTTATAGTGGAGGTGAAGGGGGTTGGGGAGTGAGTAAACCTTCCTCTCATAAGAATTGGCTCAAAAAGGGAATAACATACACATTCATTTGGATATATAGAAATCTATTATACCCTACAGGAGAGTAGGAGGGGAAGGGAATAATGGAAGGAGGGGTTATAGAAGAAAGGGCAGATTGGGGGAGAGTGTAGTTAGAAGTAAAATACTCTTGAGGAAGGACAGGGTAAAAGGAAAGAGAGAATAAAATAAATGGGGGGAAGGATGGAGGGAAATATAGTTAGCAATACTAACTGAAAAAAATTTTGAAGCAAATTTCTCTGATAAAGACTTTGTTTCTCAAACATATAGATAACTGAGTGAAATTTATAAAAATAAGATCCATTCCCCAATTGATAAATGACTGAAAGATATGAACAATTTTCAAATGAAGTAATCAAAGCTATCTATAGCCTATCTATGAAAAAAAATGTTCTAACTCACTGTTGATTGGAGAATGCAAATTAAAACAATTCTGAGGTACTACTTCATACATATTAGATTGGCTAATAGGACAGAAAAGGAAAATGACAAATGTTGGAGGGGATGTGGGAAAAATTAAACTAATGCACTGTTGGTGGAGCTGTGAACTGATTCAACCATTTTGTAAAGTAATTTGGAACTATGCCCAAAGGGCTATAAAAACATACATACTCTCTGACCTAGCAATGCCACTACTAAGTCTATCCCAAAAGAGATAGAAAATAAAAAGAAAAGGACCTATATACACAAAAATATTTATAGAAGTTCTTTTTTGGTGTCAAAGAATTGGAAATTCAGGGGATGTTTATCAATTGGGAAATGACTGAACAAATTGTGGTATGTGGTTATGAAGGAATAGTATTGTCCTATAAGAAATAATGGGCAAGATACTCATAAAAATATGAAAAGACTTACATGGACTGATACAAAGTGAAATTTACTGTGTACAGAGAAACAGCAATATCATCAGATGATCAGCTGTGAATAACTTAGCTATTCTTAGCAAAACAATGGTCTAACACAACTCTAAAAGACTTATGATGAAAGATGCTATCCATACCAAAAGAAAGAAATGATGGAGTCTGAATACAGATTGAAGCATACTTTTTTTCTTTATTTTTCTTGAGGGTTTTTTTTTTTGGTCCATGTTTTCTTTCACAACATAACTATTATGGAAATGTTTTGCATGACTCTACATGTATAACCTATATCAATTGCTTGCCTTCTCAGTGAGGAGTTGTAGGGAGGCAGGAAGGAAGAGAATCTGGAGCTCAAAGCTTTAAAAAAGGATGTTAAAAATTGTTTCTACATATAACTTGAGGAAAATAAAATACTACATAAATTTTTTAAAGAGTGAATGAAGGGGTGGCCAGGTAGCACAGTGAGTAAGAGCACCGGCTCCAGTGTTGGAATGACCTGGAGATCGAATCCCGGGCTCAGACACTTAGCACCCACCCAGAAACACCTGGCCGTGTAACCTTGAGCAAGTTACTTAACCCCAATTGCTTAGAGGCGGCCAGGTGGCTCAGCGAGTAAGAGCACCAGCTCCAGTGTCGAGATGACCTGGATCAAATCTGGGCTCAGATACTCAGCACCACACCCAGAAATAACTGGCCATGTAACCTTGAGCAAGTTACTTAACCCTGATTGCTTTAAAAAAAAAGAAAAGAGTGAATGAAAGACCTAGTAAAAGAAATAAGGGGGAATTCTGGGTCACATGTCTCACAAATCCCTGTAGCACCACTGCAATATTTACAGAGCCCATGATCACGATAAAGACTGTGACTATAAGTCACATGATCATCAATAACAAAATATGCCAAACTCAGATAGAGGACAGAACTGAAACATTTATTTAGACACCAGAAAATTGAATACCAAAATCAGTAAGCCGATTCCATCATAGTACCAAAGATATTCAGAAGCCATAATTATGCAGAGAGCCACAGCATCCTTCAACCTTCCCACAAACCAATTCAAGATCAATATTTACTCAGAAAACTCTCTGTCTCCTTGCCTGAGCTCCTCTGTCCCCCACCATCTGGCTAGTTCTGACTATCAGCTTCCTGTGGGCTCTGCTTCCCTTAAGCAAACTCCTCCCACCACAGGCTCCATGTAACTACATTCAGCCTATTAGGGGGCAGAGTTTATTTTCACAGCAGGGGAGGTCTTCAAACTCCCCCCTAGGTCTATGAAGGGGCAGGGAAGATCTTCAAATTCCCATTCCCATTACAGTCCCCAAGAATGTCATGGTATAGATTTCAGGGGATCCATGAACTTGGATGATAAGAATAATAATAGCAATAGTAACAATAATAACAACAACCTTTATATTAATTTTTTATTTCCTTTGTAGTTTTGTATACTTTATGTATTTAAAAACAGCTTTATGAAAAGCATGGCAAGTTTGGCATTTTTTTTTCAGTTCTCACTAACTCTCAGGGGAAAAAAAGAAAAATTATGTACTAGATATAGAACAATTACAACTGAACCTACAGGACAAGATAAATCAAGTCCACGAGCATTTATTAAGCATTTAGTAGGTGCCAGGCACTGTGCTAAGCACTAAGGATACAAAGCAAAAATCAAAAACAAACAATTGATGGTTTAATGGGGGAGATAACGTACAAGCAACAATATACAAACAAAAATACATGTGTTTATATATGCATATATGTATACACCCACATATATGCATACACGTGTACGTGTGTATGCATATATGCATATACTCAGTGCTTAGCACAGTACCTGGCACATACTAAATGCTTAATAAATGTTTGTAGATTTGACTTATCTTGTCCTGTAGGTTTAGGTGTAATTGTTCTACATCTGGTACGGAATTTCCCTTTTGGGTTTTGTCTGAGAGTTAGTAAGAAGTGAAAAAAATGTCAAACTTGCCTTGCTTTTCATAATATTGTTTTTAAACACATAAAATACACAGGATTGCAAAGGAAATAAAAAATTAATATAAAGGTTATTATTGTTATTATTGTACGTATACACTTATATATTATATATAAATATATATTTATATAAAATTTATTAGATATTTATATATATTATACATATATCTATACATATATAAGGTAAACAGGAGATTAGCAACAGATGCAAAGCACTAACATTAGGGGAGGTCAGGGAAGGTTTTTTGCAAAAGGAGGGATTTCAGCTGAGACTTGAAGAAAGTCAGGAGTCAGAGATGAGGAGGAAGAGAATCACAGTAATGAGGGACACCCAGTGGAAAATGTATGGAGTCAGAAGATAGAGTGTCTTGAGAGAGAAGCAGCCAGGAGACTAGTGTCACTGGATCACAGAGTATATAGAGGGTAGTAAGATATAAGAGACTGGAAAGGTAGGAAGGGGTCAGGTTATGAAGGGCTTTAAAAGTCAAAAAGAGGATTTGTTTTTTTATACTAGAAGTAAAAGTGAGAAATCTGAGCAAGTCATTTAACCTATATTTGCCTTAGTTTCCCCATCTGTAAAATAAGGATAATAATAGCACCTACCTCCCATGATTTTTGTGAGGATAAACTAAGATATTTGTAAAATGTTTTGCAAACCTTATAAATGCTAGCTATTGATGTTATTCTTAACATTAATGATTAACACTCACTTAAAACCCCTCCCTCACCAGTCTCCACTCCCCATCAGAAGCATAAAAACCAACCCACAGGTTTGTGCCTAGGATCCACATGAGAATTCCTTTCATACTGCAAAATGCCACCATACCTTTCTCCTATCCCTGCAGAAAGTAACCTGAGAAGGAAGCACCAAGAGTCAGAGATGGAACTGAGTTGGGGGCCAGTTTAATTGAGTGTACTAACCTTGAAGGAAAAGAAACTAAAACCAATTATAGTTAGTCCCGTTACCCCAGAAATTAATTAGGGTAAGTACTGAGGCCAGTAGAAAATAAATGCCCCAATGTGGGAAAAGCCTGAGGCAGCTTTGTAATCCAGTTCTGACAGTGTATCTGCCATCAGAGAGGAAAGAGTCTGAAAGTGAGTGACAGGGGAAAATAATGAAAAAAAGATGAAATACCAAAGACATTAAGGAAAAAAAAATCAATAAAAAACTGAAAAAAGGAGATGAATCAACATAAAAATACTAAACATAGAAGCAAGGATAAGTACTAAATCTTCAAAAATGTTACAAAAGTCTCTTAACAAATATTATAGGACAGAGCAAATTGAATCAATGTCTGATATTCCAAAGAACACCATGGAATCACAAAAGGGAACTGAATAAAAACAAGATATTCTAAATGGTTCAAAAGAGAAGTGAAAACCATAGTAGAAGTTAAAAGGAAACAAATACCAGACTGTATGTATAGCTTTTGTAGCAGAAATAATTAGCAGTTAGAAAAACTTGAATATACGGTGCAATTTTTTTCCAAAGAAGTAGAATAGAGAATAACTTATTTAGAACACAAAAGTACTGAAGTGAAGGACAATCTATAATAAGAGAAGAAAAAGACAATGATATTAAAAGAATACATAATTTAATACATAATACAAGCAAAAGTCATTGACCTTGAAGACAGGATCCTCAGGGACAACTTAAGGATCATAGATCTCCTAGAAGAACAGATGAAGTGAAAAACCAGAAAACAGTAATACAAAAAAAAATATTGCAAGAAAACATCCCAGAAATCTAAACACATAAAACAGAATAAAAATAATTTAAAGAATCCACAAATTGCTTCCAGGGAAAACAACAAGAACCTTGTGCTTCAAAATCCAAAACACCTACTAGTTAAAATGGAGACAAACAAAAAAATCTGCAAGCATCAAGGAGAAAGACTTCCTAATATGAAGGAAAGGAAAGTTGAATAATACAAGACTATTCTTCACCCACTAGAAACTGCAGGTAGGAATGAAATGATATAGCTGAAAAACAAGAGGTCAAATGTAATATAAAAATAACATATCTGGCAAATCTGAGCCTAATCATCAATAAAAAATATATAGATATTCAGTTAAAAAGAGGCATTTTAGGCCTTCCTGAAAATAAAAACAGACATGAGTAGAATAGTTTACTTGCAAACACCCCCAAACAATAGAATGTAAGGAAGGTAAATAAATTCAACAATCAAGAAGGATAAATAATGAAATAAATTATCCCATCTCTAGAGATTTTTTTCTAAAAAAAAAGAAAGATGGTCCCATGGGGTAAAACAATAACTATAACAAAGGGACCTTCAAAAGTTGCTTTCCCCCCCCTTTTTTGTTCTAATTATGTAAGAAGATAAAAATGAAAGAAAAGTAGGTCAATGAAGAATCACAAATAAACTCACTAACTTTGTGTTTAATAAACCTGGAGACAAAAATTAACTCAAAACAAACTCCTTATTTGATAAGAAAAGCTAGAGAAACTGGAAAGCAGTCTAACAGACATTAGGTTTACACCAACATCTTACATTTTCTACTAGAAATTCAAAATAGATATGTGACCTGAATATTAAATATCACTCCATTAAAATAATTAGAAGGGATACAGATCATGTATCTATCAAAGCTATGAATAAGGCATAAACTCTTAATCAAACAGAGGGAAGCAGAAATTATAAAATAAATCATTTTAATTATATGAAATTAAAAAGCTTTTGCAAATAATAAAAATTAATGCATCTAGGATAAAAGGAGAAATAGCCAACTTGGAGTCAGGGAGAGGGAAGAACCAGAAACTTTATATCATATATTGATAAAGATTAGCAACTTTCTGTACCTCTTAGTCTCAGAGAATTCACTGGGGGATGGAGAGGTTAAATGATTTGTCCATCATCACAAAACCAGAATGTATCAAAGGTACACCTTACACCTAGGTTTTCTTGACCATAATTTATTATACCTATCCATTATACCATACTACCTTTCTTTTAAGGAAGAAATAGAGTCAAGACAACATTCTCAGGAGGTAAGCGGGAGGTGGGCCTGGAAAGAGAACAAATAACCTATCACAGAAACTGAAAAACAATACCCGTGAAAAACAGAAAGAAAAAACATAACTCGAAAATTTAATGATACAGTAAGAAATAACAGTGTATCATTAAAAGAAAGAAAAATTGAAGGAATACATGAGATATCTGCTATTAAAAACAATAGACTTGGGATTTGAGAAGAGAAGTAAGAATTTGAGAGGGAAGAGGAGAAAAAGAGAGAGGGGGATATAACTGTAGATAACAGGTCCAACTATAGATTACTGATTTCATTGCCTTTTCTCTTTTTCTTTCTCTCAAAGCCTTTTTTTTTGCACATTTTTTTAAAGCAGGAGAGAATATATTCCATCCAAAATAAGTGTGAAAAACATTAAATGCCTGCAAGTTAAACTACCAAGACATATTCAGAAATTTAAAAATACAACTATAAAACATTAATATTCAGTCATTTTTCTATCATGTCCGACTCTATATCATCCCCATTTGGGGTTTTCTTGGCAAAGATACCAGAGTGATTTGCCATTTCCTACTTTAGCTTGCTTTACAGATGAGAAACTGAGGCATACAGGGTTAAGTGACTTGCCCAGAGTCACACAGCTAGTAAGTGCCTTAGTAGTCCAGTTTGAACTCAGGAAGATAAGTTTTCCTTACCCCAGGCCTGGCACTCCATCCACACCACCACCTACCTGCCCAGCATAAAACAGTATAGAAATGTTTTTCAAAGGATAAATAATTGGAAAGGCATTCAGTGTGCATGGTTAGGCCATGCCAATGTGATAAAAATGACAAAGTTAAGAAATTAATTTGCAGATTTAGTTCCCAACAAACCATAGTACTGAGGGGTTACATTCTAAAACTAGACAAAATTATTACAGAATCCATCTAGAGGAACCAAAGGTCAAGAATCTCAAAGGAAATCATGAAAATAGTTGGAAAGAAAACCTAGCACTTCCATATCTCAAGACATATTATAAAGCAAAGGCAACATGGACCAGCTATACTACTTTTGGACTTCTTTGGACCTTACCATTGTCTTCCTTCCATAGGAAACTCATTATTAGAAAATTTTATTATCTTACAAGGCTGAATCTTTCTGGATACTCCCATCTTATCTGAATCCTCTGCCCTCTGATTGGATCCTCTGACTGGAGGGGAGCTCCAGTGCTTATATTTAAGAAAGGGGGCTCAGCACAGTCTTGGCCCCATCTCCTACCAGTTACAGTGCTTTTGAATTTCTTTAGATTTTATCATGCCAACCCCCACCACCACATTCCTTCTCCACCTTTTTCCCCCTTCTTTTCAGCTTCTTTTTGTGTGTGATTCTCCTCCATTAGAGTGTAAGCTTCTTGAGGGTAGGAACTGTCTTTTTTTTTTTTTACTGGAATTTATATCCCCAGTGTGAAGCACAATGCCTGGTATATGGTAGACACTTTATAAATGTTTATTGACTGACTAGAAGGATTAGATTCAAGTCCCTTTTCTGACACATACCGGCTGTGTGACCTTGGGCAAGTCACTTAATCTTTTAGTGCCCCAAGCAACTCTCTAAGACTGTGAGGGGCAGAGATGGTGCCAACCTGCAGTGATAGATGGAACTTCTTCAGAGTCCCTCATACCTATGAAATCATAGATATGGATGAAAAGTAAAACAATTAAAAAGGCAATCAGTGGAAGAGGCTTGATAAGCAAGACTCAGAAGCACTAAAAACAAAGTAGTAACCCACTGTTCAATAAACACAAAACCAGGAACTATTAGTGCTGAGTTCCCTATTCAACAAAAACTGCTGAGAAAACTGGAAAGCCATTTATCAGGGAAGAGATACACCGCAGGATGTCAACATGAGAACAGTTTCCGGAAAAGGACATCTTTAATGATTATGGGGAAGGATTGAAAAGAGAGGGAAAGATTAGAGGGGAGATGACCAATGGAGTCGAGTCACAGAAAAGAGAGAAATGGATGGGACTGAGGGTACAATGGAGCTTATCTTTGGGAAGGAGGAGGTTGACCTCTTACTCAGGGAATGTGGAGAAGAAAGAGATGAGTGAAGACACAGGAGAAATCAGAGTTCTGGAGAAGAGGAACTGGAGAAACTTTCATCAGATGGGCTCAATCTTTTCAGTAAAGTAGTAGGGAAGATCAAGAAATTGAGACTGAAGGAATAAAATCCAAATTCCTTAGGCTAGTATTTGGTACCAGCATGACATAGTCTTCAACTATATCTTTCTAGTCTAATTTCCCACTATTCTTTTTCATAAACCTATGCTCTAGTCAAATGGGAGGTATCATTGCTCCCCAAATATTTCTTCATCCCTTCATGCCTTTACTCTTGCTATTTCCTCCTTGATATGTAATTCAATTCACATATATAATGGCGGAGAAAACTTTCAAACAACTATATACAAAAAAAGCTACAGAAAATAACCAATATAGGGAATGCACTAAAATTAAGAGGGATTAGAAAAGACCTTCTTTAGAAGGTAGGATTTTAAATGGATTCTGAAGGAAGCCCGGAAGTCAAGAGCAGAGATGAGGAAGAGAAGCCTTCTACCATGAGAGACAGTCAGTGAAAAATACTTGGATTTGGAAGATGTGGTGTCTTGTTCAGGGAACAGAAAGAAGGCTGGTGTCACTGGATTGTATAGCACATGCAGGAGGAGGGTAAGATAAATGAAGACTAGAAAGGTGGGACAGGCGGCTAGTTTATAAAGGGCTTTGAATGATAAACAAAGGGTTAGGAATTGAGAGAGATAGAGATTAAGGATATGATGGGATATATATTTATTTTGGAATTATCCAAATAAAGACGTGAGACAGTACAGTGATGTGGATAGAGAGCTGGCTTTGGAACCAGCAAGATCTATATTCAAGTACTATCTCTGATATAAAAGAGTTGGGGGACCTTGGGTACATCCCTTAACCTCTTGGTTAAGGCAAACCTCTAGGTTGCTCTGGGCAACACTCTAAGACTACAACCTGCCAGACTGTACCCTATCTACTACCTAGTAACACTTTCATTTTGTTTTATGATATTGGTACATCTACAAAATCTTCAGGAGAATAATTTACATATGTATCACAGGCATTCTTGATGCAGTTACAAGAAAGAAATAGCAAGATTTTGACCCCAAAAAATGTATTCTACAGCAGAACACACTTTTACAGTCATGCCATTTCCTCAAAGGTGCAGAGACTCACTGTATTTATTGTTGACTATAAAAAAAAAGCATGTGTTAATGCAACCTTAAAGGCTCTCCTCCAACAAAGTGTCTCATAGGCATATGTTAAGATTATAAAAGATTCCTTGATAGATGCAATAACAGAATTAACTACATCTGACAATTCTCTGATTATTAACAGCAAGCGAAGCATAAATGAGAAGACATGCATCCACTGTCATGGAGGTTGCCCCAGGTGAAGTCCAAATAGAAGGATTCACTGTGATTGGTAAGGTCTTCCATATGCTCTTAATTGCCAGTGGCATTTGCTGATTTCATCAAGGTCTGGAAAATTGTATAGCTTCCTAAATGAGATTCACAATCACGCAAAAGAAGTCAATCTAACTATCATCCATGTAGGAGATATCTAGAATAAGTTTCTGAGAATTTTGTGTGGAATCACCTGGAGTATTTATGGGTTAACATGGACAAGAGTGACTAAGGATGAAAAGGTATGAGTGATTGCAATATGTACCATAGGACAGAGTACTCATGTTAATGAAATTGTATATCCATTGAAATACAATGTGTCCAGAACTATCCTGGGCTCTGTTGGAGGAGGAAAAATAACTAAGATAATCTTTGTTCTCAAAAAATTTATGGTCCAGTTGAGGAGAGAAGAGATTTGGAGACAAAAGACCTGAGTTCGACTTATTAGCAATGTAGTGTGGGGGAATGTAGCAGCAAGCACCCCAGCGTTCCCAGGGTGGCTGCTAGCACAGGTTCTTGGATCTGCTTTGATAAAGGAAAGCAACTCAAAATGGGTTAACAAGCTTACTTTAATCAGTCAGACATATATCGTTTACCTTGTTCAGGGGAAAAAGGTCAGCACCCCAAACTTCAAAATACACAGACAGAATTATCAAGACAGAAACAGATCAAGTAGACAGCTTTCCAAATTGTCCAAGCATTACATCCATACCAAATCAACATCTGGCTTTCAACATCTGGGTTTTTCAAAGCCGGGGGGGCTCTGGACAACGGCTTCCCAGAATCCAGATCAAATCACAGAACACTTCTCAAATTGAGCCCCCAAAACAAAGCCTCACAACAGGTCTTATATAGCCTTCTCCTGGCTCAGAGAATGTAACAACCTTTTGGACCCACTGGCCAATCAAAAAGTATCTACTGAAAAACAAGCCTCCCACCCCAGGCTTCAGGTGCACTTTAGCCTAGAGGCAGGGAAGATCTTTAAAATTTGCATTTCCATTACAGGGAAGTTGCCTAAACTCTCACTTTCCATACCTTTCAAGTAAAGAGGTTAGACTAGATGATCTCTATAATCCCCTACAATTATAAATTTTATGATTGTGGCCTTTCCCCAAAGTCAATATTTCATCTCCTACATCTATGTATTTGAACAAGCTAGCCTCATGTTTAGAATGCACTCCCTTCTCATCGCTGACTCTTAGAAACCGTATTTTCCTTCATGGTTCAGTTCAGCTGTTACTTATTGATGTGATAATCATGAATGGAAATGCACTGGTGGGGGCTCATGAAGTATGGTACGACAACCACTCAGATTTTCCCCTAGACCCTGAGGGCAGATGCAACAACTGAGCTCAGCTCAAGTGGGATTAGGATTGTAACACACCATAACTGTCAGTTCCTGATTTTTAGGGAGTCTACAATCCTTCCTCAGTGACTTGTTTCCCTTTTTTATGCAACATTCATTCCTGCCTCTTGAGCCTTTGCATACATCCCACCAGTGCACTTCCCTTCATGATTAACATATCATTAAATGAGTTAGACCATTAACTTTTAGAAAAGGACATTTACTAAGGTGGTATGGTAAAAAAAAAAAAATTGTTGGTACACAGTAACTCTCCTACCCCCTACTCCTGCCCAAAGTCTGTGGCACACTCTCCCAGTAGTACATACAAAGTCTAGGATAAAGTGAGCTAAAGGCCATCCATAGTTCATGGTTGTCTCCTCTTTGTTGAGTACCCATGAATTTCTCCTTAGGTATGGTGTAGGTTTTCTATTAGATTACTTGTAGAGTCTTAATGATACCTTTCTCCAGTGTAACTAGCTTGTCCTCAACTCCTGAGGTAGACCCTGAATCAGTTATTCTAGGGATGCTTCTAGGAGTGATAGCAATGAAAAGTCCAACATCCTCCAACCCTCTAAAGTTTACAAAATTCTTCTCTGGTTGAGAGAATGGAATAGAGGTGACTGAGGCTTGATCCTCTCCTCCCTAAATGATTCCTTTTCAGGGGTATGGCTAGAAGCTTCTACTACTAAGCTATCAAACAGTCCAACAGGGTATAACCAGGTCTCTCAACTGATCTGGACAGTTATGTTTAGTTGAAATGCCTTTGGTTAATTATTTGATTCAAGAGAATACTCAGGCCTTGTACATACCTAGTTTACACCTCTAATTGATGGCAAAGTGTTCTTCTCTGATAAAAGCATCAGAGCTGAGTGGGGTGATATGATTGAATGGATGGTTGATTGATGGACTCAGTTGACCCCCAATCTTACATTTGGAAGTCTTATGGTTGTTATGAAACAGGACAGAAGCAGCTTGTGATCCTCTTTATGGCAATAGTAAAGGCAGTATGAACTTAGAACCCTGGCTTCCAATCCAGAGTCTAGGCACTTTTTGTGAGTCTGGACAAGACACTAAATCTCTCACCTATAATAATAACATGAATAAATTCTCTTATTAAAATGGAGAGAGTTAGACTTGCTCTGCCTAACTCAATGGAATTGTTGGGAGGAAAGGGCTTTGTAAGGCCCAAAGAGTACTAACTTTTTTTGTAGTGACAAAGAACTAGAAGCTAAGGGGGCGCCCATCAATTGAAAAATGCCTGAATAAATTATGGATTATGAATGTGATAGAATATTATTGTGCTATAAGAAATGATGAAAAGGACAGTTCCAGAAAAGCCTGGGAAGATTTATATGAACTGATGCAGTATGAAATGAGCATAACCAGGAAAATAGTAACATTGCACAATCAACTTTGAAAGACTTAAGAATTCTGATAAACACAATGACAAATAGGATTCTGGAAGATTCATAATGGAAAATATTACTTACTGCCTGATAGAGAAGTGATGATCTTGGGGAGGGGAGGGCAGACTGAGGCATATATTTTTTGGATATGGCCAGTCTGGGAATTTGTTTGCTTTACTATACATATTTGCTACAAGGGGTTTGTCCCTTTTTTTCCCCAATGGGAGTGGAGAGGTGGGAGGGATAGAAAATTGATTTTTGTTCATTGGAAAAATTAAATTATATTTATCCAAAAAAAATATATAAGTGGTAGCAAGATGTGAGTTATTATTATTCTATTTATTAGCTTATCAGGCTGAGAATCAGCTTGCTTAACAGCCTGGTAGGTTAAGCAGAGGACAGAGTGCTAATTCTAACAGTTCCAGGCTGCTGGCCACTTTACTCTTATGCTGGCTTCCTTAGGGTCAGTCAATCAACAAGCATTTATTAAGTGCTTCATATATAACAGGCATTGTCAAACACTTCAACAGGACAGGAAAAGCATAATCAATTCATTCTTGAATCAGCAGCAGTTCTGCATTGCCCTGACCTGGGTCCTATCCCACTCCAGTCTGTGCATGGAATCCCTTCAAAACAGAAGCTCTATCATGGAAAACCTTTTGTTTCCCATTCAATTATATTAATCTTGTCAGTCAATATGTCCCCTACTTGGAGCATCTATTTCACTTGTCTAAAGTTGGGGCTTAAAGCATCTCCCAGGACATTGGGAGGACAATGGCTGCATTATTCCAAGCCTCCTCAAGAGAAAGCTGTTACAATGGAGGGGAAGAGTAAGGAGGTGAAACAGAATGACTCTTTACTCTCATTGGATTTGGCTGAAGGAGGGAATAACATATACGCTCAATTGGGTATCTTACCCTACAGGAAAGTAGGGGGGGAAAGGGATAAGAGAGGGGAAGTCAGAAGCAAACACTTTTGAAAAGGGACAGGGTCAAAGGAGAAAATAGAATAAATGGAAGGGGGTGGGATAGGATGGAGGGAAATATAGTTAGTCTTTCACAACATGACTACTATGAAAATGTTTTGCATAACTACGTATGTATAACCTATATTGAATTGTTTATCTTCTCAATTGGGGGGAGGGGATGGTGAGGAGGAAAGAAGAGAGAGAATCTGGAACTCAAAGTTTTAAAAACAAATGTTAAAAATTGTTTCTACAAGCAAATGTAAAATAATATATACAGATAATGGGGTATGGTAATTCATCTTGCCCTATAAGAAAGTAAGGGGGAAGGAAGAGGGGGGTTGGGAGGGAAAAAAGAGCAGGCAGACTGGGGGAAGGGGTAACCAGTTTGCTTGCCATCTTGGGGTGGAGGGTAGGGGAGAGATGGGGAGAAAATTTGGAACTCAAAATATTGTGGAAATAAATGTTGAAAACAAAAAATAAATAAATCGGCGGGGGGGGAGGGAGAACTAAAAAAAAAAATTATTCCCAGGCTCCTTTCAGCACTGTGTGAATCAGGTCTCTTCATGACAGTGACTGAGGGGCAGAGGTTTGGATGTAAAGGAATAAATACTATTTGAAGCAGGATGTGTCTTTTTGCTGTCCTTGTTTACCCAGTTCCTGTCCTGTCCTGGACTCAGATATCCAAAGTTGCATGAGATGTTGTCCTTCCAGGGACTCCTGCTGTTGGATAGCATCCTTTATTACAACTAATCCTTCAATAATCAACAGCTTAATTAGTTCAGCTAGAGGAAAGATAGCTTTTTTTTAGGCACTAATATTTCTAGAAAGCCCCTGTACCAGACACACCAGAAGCAGTAAGTTTTAACAACTCTGATAATAAATCAAATCAAGCCAATTCACAGAACACTAATAACTCCACCAGCTTCCTCCAAACTCTGGCAAACTCACAGAGTTGGGTTTGTCAGTTTTTCCTCTGCAGTGACTAAACCTCAGAAACTTGAATTTAACAGGAATTATTAATAACAATAACTAGCATTTACATACTGCTTTGTGCATATCTCATTTTATCATCAGAACAACCCAATAATAGCACTGAGGTAGGTGTTACTACTATCATTCCCATTTTATAGCTGAGAAAACTGAAGCTGAGGTTAAGTGACTTGCCCAGGGTCATTATAAAGCCATGCATGAGCAGCTTTCCAGAGGACTGCTGCTACGAATAGCTCTAAAGTTCTGATCACACAGGATAGTGAACTCTCTATTTATTCAGCAGTATAATAAGGCAAAACATTCACAGAAACCAAAGTACAGCATTAACAATTATATAACATAACTTATCACTAAAGTGGCCACATAGTTTTAAACAAAGGATATCATTCAGGATACAAAGTACATAGTTCTCCCACCCCTAGGTCACAGTAAATAATGATCTTGTCAGTCAGTACTAAGTGCCCAAGGAGAGGTCTTTTCATCTTGATTCGAGGCTGGCTCCCAAATTCCATGGTTCCTCTTTCACAGGTCCAGCTCTTGCCTGAATTCACCCAACCATCACCTAGATTCACAAGCAGGCAGCTCTCAGCTCCTCATCCAATTCCCATTCCATATTGAAGCTCACAGTGTCTAGTCCACCTCAAGTCCTTTGCAGTTTCTGTTTCTGGTAAGACAAAGCTTAACAGAGCCACAATAACATTCATTCACATTGCCAGCACCATCATCAATTCACTATCTGCCTGTGAAATTGACACAGACCCACAAACAAGGTCCAAGAACTCAACACAAATCATCAGTATAGTCCCAGGACCTCTGAAACCCTTCTCCAGGACTTCTTTAAACAGACAATTTCAGGGTTTCTGAACCAGCAGTAAGGTCCCAGGGCTTCTGTACAGAGTATCACAAACACAAATCAGCACAGACAGAACAGACAGACAGAGTGCTGGCACTACAAGGGCTTTCCTTCTCAACCCTGCTCTGTCCCAGCTTGTGCTCCTCCTTTTATATAGTCAGTTCCTTCCTGTTCTGCCCCTTACTGTTGCATCAGCAAGTTCCTCCCACCTCCAAATCACAGGCAAGGCTCAAAAACAATTGAAGAACTGAAAGAAGGTGCTAAGTACTTCTTTGCTTGTCATTACAGTCATACAACTAATAAGTGTCCGAGGCAGAATTTGAACTCAGGTCTTCTCCACTTGAGGTTCAGTGTTCCATGTTCTTAGCCACCTAGCTGCCTGAGATTTTAAAGACAAAAATGAAAATAAACACTGCCCTTAAAGGATTTATATCCTGCCAGTTAGTCAATAAACATTTATTAGGTATCTACTATGTGCCAAGTGGGGCAGCAAGGTGGCACAGTAGATAGAGTGCTAAGCCTAGAGTCAGGATGACTCATCTTCCTGAGTTAAAATGTGGTCTCAGACACTTACGAAGCTGTGTGACCTTGGGCAAGTCACTTCACCCTGTTTGCCTCAGTTTCCTCATCTGTAAAATGATCTGGAGAATGAAATGGTGAACCACTCCAGTATCTCTACCAAGAAAACCCCTAATGGGGTCCTGGAGAATCAGGCACAACAGAAAAATAACTTATCAGCAACAACAAAAATGTGCCAGGCACTGGAGGTACTTTCAAGTAGTTTACAGTCAAATGAGAAAGACAACATCAAGACAATTATGAACAAATAATCTATATCAGATATGTCTGATAATGGGAATATATTGATACACAGATAATATCAGATAAATGGGAAATAATCAGCAGAGGGAAGGCAGTGGAATTAAGGGGGATTGAGAAAGGTTTCTTGTAGAAGGCAGGATTTAACTGGCACTTGAAAGAAGCCAGGGAGGCCAGGAGGTGGAGATGGGGATGGAGAGTATTCCAGGCACAGGGGAATGGACAGAGAAAATGTCTGGAACTGAGAAATGGAGGGTCTTATTAGCACAACAGCCACAAGGCCAGTGTCACTGAATTGAAGAGAACAAATTGAGGAGTAAGGTGTAAGAATACTGGAGTAGTAGGGGGCTAGTTTATGAAGGGTTTGAATGCCAAGAAAGAGGATTTTGTAGGTGATTGTGAGGTATAAGTAATAAGGAGCCACTCATGTTGACTGAGTAGGGTAGGTGACTTGGTCAAACCTGTGAATTTGGAAGATCACTTTGGGAGGATAGACTGGAATGGGGAGAGACTATGCATGTATCAAGATAAGCCAAGGCAGTGGATTGAGTGTAGAGAGCCTAAACTCTGGAGTCAGATCTGACTCTGATACTAATTACCATGATGACCCTGGGATAGCCTCCCCAAGCTTCAATTGCCTCATCCATAAGATGAGGGGAATAGGAATGGGGGGAGAAAAAATGATAGCGATGCCTCCCCTTTAAAAAAGGGAAGGAAAGAATAGGAATGAAACATTTTAATATACACATAAAAGAGAGCAGGAGGAAGTTCAGAGGCAGGCAGATGTACAGTAGGTAGAGTCCTAAGCCCAGGGTCAGGAAGACCTAAGTTCAAATCCAGACTCAAACATTGACAAACTCTGTGGTCCTGGGCCAAGGCACTCATCTCACCTGTAAAATGAGTAATAGCAATAGCACCTACATCCCAGGGCTGTTGTGAGAATCAAATGAGATAATGATTGCAAAGTGTTTAGCACAATGTCATAGTAGGTGCTAGATAAATGTTATTATTAATAAAAATGGGATACAATCATGGCAGTTTGGGTACCATCTTGTTAAACTTAATATACATTTTTTTAAGAATCAGTATGTAATAGAGATTCACTCTTTTCTGTTCTCTTTGTCTACAGAAATGTTGATGTTTGTTAAGTTCATGGTAAAAAAAAAAATTATAAAATAAAATGGCAGGAGGGAGCTCAAAATAGCCCAGATCTCTGATGTTATTATAATTAGCATGAGAATGTATCATGATTTAGACATGGATCAGAGTCACACAAGACAAGGAGGCATAGATGGGCTGCAGTGCTCATGAGATCAGAGAATCATTTGAGTATTTATGTAAATGCAAGACAACTTGAGGAGAGAGAGAAGGTCCCTGAGCTGCCACTGAGATCAACTCTTGCTGGGTCATCAGTTTTTCAAATCATTAAGTATTTATTTAGTCAGAACCAATTGGACCTAACACTAACTGCAATTGTATTTTGATATTTTTCCACATAACTAAAGATTCAGTAAAAATTCTGTAATAATAATAGTATTTAAATAGCACCTAATACATGCCCGGTACTGTGCTAAGTGCTTTATAAATATTATCTCATTTGATGATCAACAACAATTCTGGGAAGTATTCATTATTATTATCCCTATTTTACAACTGAGGAAACTGAGACAGAGATTGACTTGCCTGTGGCTACATAGCTAGAGAGACTAGCTTTGAGCTCAGATTTTCCTGACTCCAGGTCAAAAGATCTATCCACTATTCCACCTAGCTACCCAGAACAGGCAGTGGCCCTTCTTGATAATGCCATTATGATGAAAGACAGGAAGGACTCATATGAGTCAGGTGTCCTGGCCCATGATTGAACCTGTCATCTACCCAAAGCTATTGGCTCATTAACAGTCTCCTTAATGCATTCCAAGGTTCAAGTCTGACCATATCACTACCCTACCTCAAGGCTCTGAGATAAGGTAGACTCTTCCTCCCTTAGGTATCCAATTCCCTTCTTACTCTGGCTTCCACCTTCTCTGGTTAATTACCCATAACTCCATGTACTCTCTCTTCCAGCCAGATTTGACATTCCGCCTCTCACCTTCGCTCAGGTCTTTGCATGTGCTGTTCACCCATACCAGGAATGTACTCCTTCCTCATCTCCACCTCTTGGAATATCTCCCTCTTTTCAAGGCTCAGCTCATGCCCCACTTAGAAAAGAGATTCTTTCTGGATTCCCCTAGTTGCTATTGCTCTCTCCTTTGTCCAGTTTTTGTTGCATATACATGTTAAATCTCCTCCTCCATTAGAATGTAAGGTCCTTGAGAGCAGGGTCTGTCATTGTATCTGCCTGATACTTGGGACATAATTGGTACTAAACAAATGTTTAGGTCCTGAGAATTAGTTTGGTTTGGTTCTATATTGTCATCAGTGTACAGATGAGTCCCAGGACTTGGACAGCCATTGCCATCCCTGATCTGCGCTTCATATGGCAAAGATAGAAATCCCCACATGCAACAGCAGGACCAGTTTACCTGACTCCCTTTCCCAGGTCCTCATTTTGTTTCCCAGCATGAATCACTTACCCAAACCTCCAGCTGTTTTTGATGTCCCCAAAGTGTTTCAAATAAACTGAATTGTATGATCCATAATGCAGCCGTCATGGCAGCAATTAGACTCTAAAAGAAAAAAAAGCCAACTTTATTACTCCCTGTTTCCAATTGTTCATAACTGTCTCAAAACTTCTCCTGGATTGAACCTTCTTTCCCATGTCTGGCTTTTGCCCAGCTTAGGAGAGGAAGCTGCTTTAAGCTTCCAGTTCAGATGCTTGGAGAGAAACAAATGGGGAGAAGAGAGATAGAGAGGGAGGAGGAAGATGGACAGAGAGAGAAAGGAAGAGACAGAGAGGGAAAAGGAGAGACAGGGGTTGGGGAATAAAGGGGAAAGAGTGAAAAAGGAAGAAAAAAGAGAGAAAGGGAAAGGAAGAGATAAGAAAGGAGAGAGAGGGCAATGGAGAAGGGAGAGGGAGAAATGAAGGAAACAGGGAAATCTCACTCAAGGAGAAGAAGAAGAGTCTAACTGTAAATGAAGATGTTCTATAGCTCAGTTCTACCAGTATTTCAGGCATAAAAGTCTCTTGGGCCAGGTTGAAGACCAAGTTAATCCAACCCTCATATTGTAATAGGATGAATTCTGGTGAGTCCCATTCATTCATTCATTCAGCTAGCATTTATGGAGCCCTCCTTTGTTAAGGCACCGTGAAAGACAGGATCCCTTAAGAAGCATACAGTCTGGTTGGGGAGAGGAGCCTGGAATATCACACAATGGAGAGAGTCTGGAACTTACTTTAACTCTCTCTCTTCTGCTGTTACTTGTCCCAACCTGGGCTCTGGGACACTGGGGATCCCACAGAAACTCTTGAGACAGAAATGGACAAAAACCTTTCTTCGATAATTCAACTAAGATGTAGTCAGAGTTAAAAAGCTTTGCTTAGGAAATAAAGGAGGAAGGAAAGTAAAACAAAAATAAGCTTAATTAAGATTGTCAATTTGACAAAAGTCATAAGATCGCAAAGATAGAACTAGGAGGGACAGCCAAGACCCTCTATCCCAACTCACTCATTGTATAGATCAGGGAACCAAGACCCAAGAAGAGTAAGTGATTTTTCCAGAGTCAGAGAGGTGAGATGAGAACCCAAATAACTCTGACTCTTTCAATTGTACCATACCTCAAAAATTATGTTTCAGTTAACCTATGTAACCTTTACCAAGATCCAGTCTGGAAAGTTCTTTTCATCCCATGACTCTACATCTAGGTCAGTGTTTGAGGGGATCCTCCCTAGCCATCGATAACCTTGATTTTTACTTTAAGTGAAGCTCATTTTTTTTTCCTTCTAAGTATAGTCTCAGTCTAATCTGGGTCCAGTCCACAAAGTTTGTAACAGCTGCATTGTAAATCTTGGAATATCCCTTCAAGTGAGTATATATCTCCCACTAGGTCTTAGAACTTCTCCCATATTTTTTTTTCCTGATTTCAAAATTCATAACCATCCTTGCACCACTTACAAATTTCTAGCATCCGGCTTTTTTTGAGGATATTTCCAGAGCGGCATCTGAGTCATGCTCAAGCTCATTAACCGAATTCACACTTTTCTTAGACTCAGGTGCCCACTCCACACACTTTCCTCAATTAAACAACTAGGTGGTACAAGAGTCAGGAGATCTCAATTCCAAATCTGCCCCCAACACTTATTAACTGTGTGACCACAGACAAGCGGAAGAGTTCCAGGACGCTCAGCTTCCCTCGGCGCAAGTCTTCAGACCTCTAGCACAAGGCACTGTGCTCCAAGTAAGTTTGTAAAGCATGCTGACTTTCGGATTGGCTCAGCTTGGGTAATCACTCTGGATAATAATCCAGCCAAGAAACATTCTGCAAAAGCAATTCATGCCACAAATACAAGTGGAATGGAACACATTTCAGGCTCCCAAATATGACGAGAAGGGAGAGAAGACAAGGATGGAATGGAGATTAGATTTCTGGTGCTTTCATATTCGAGTCCCTCCTGTGGATCTGTGATCTTACTAATTTGGTTGTTGTGCCCAGATCACAGCACGTCCATGGCTGCCCTTCTTGTGTGGCCTTTGTCCACGTCCTTCCACAATTCCACCACAGAGGAGTCATCCAACATGCTTACTTCAATGTGAATATGGACTGGACCCATGATTCCATCGATCGGAGGAACTCCTTTTACCAAGATCAATTAGAGCCTCATCTGCAATTTACAGTCTTAGAGAGTTGGTCAAAGCACTGAAAGATGGAATGATTTGCCTAGGGTCACATAGATGGCCAGTAAGTGTCAGAGGCTGGACTTGAACCCTCACATATTCCTGGGTCCAAGGGCATCTCTGTGAGCTCCACTGAGGTGCTTCTCGGTTTTGATATGAACTGCCAAAAGACCACATTTTCCCAAGTCTCTGTCATGGGTTAGAAAATCAACATAACACCCTAGATAGTTCTACACCAAAAACCTGTTCTAGAAACTGGCCTGACTTTCTGCAAAAATCTTATAATTTTAACATTTTTATTTTGCATGAAGAACAGAAAAGTGAAGACACATTAGCAACAGGCTCTGGACTAAAGGGGGAAAAATAGTGACTTTTCCAGGAAATATTTGAAGCCGGTGAAGATTGAAAGTAGCTTTGCATGCACATACAATCAGTTCCCAACTAAAATTATAGCTATTTAATGAGCTATCAATGGTCCAGGGTAATGGTGAGACACAGGACAATTTTCAGCACTGATCCTACCAAGAAGAGACAAACAAAAGTGTTTGCTTTTATTATTTATTAGGCAATCTGGGGAGGGGAGGGGGGAGCTGTCTATAAGTGCAAGCAGCACCTTTAACTAAAGAAACTAATTGCAAGCCACTTTCAATATCTCTTGTTTTTTAATTTAATGTCCTTGGAGAGATATAATTGGGCTGGAGGGAAGAATTTTCACTGAAGTCATGAATTTGCGATATAAATACAAACAAGAAAGAAAGCTAATACAGTAAGGGAATATGGGATTAATTTTGAAATTGTCTGATTAGTGGATTGCTGCCCATCAATAATTGCCTTATATTTTCCCAAGGCCCTCTCTTTATTGGAGTCTGGCATCTGCATCTGCCCACAGAGTCTGTCAATCAGTTCTTGCAGCTGGGAGGGTCTTTAGAGAGACCACAATTGTCAGCCTGCTGGGGCACATTGTTAGACAAAGCAATATATCCTAGACACAAAAATCACTCTCATCTCAACTCTGCTGCTGACATTTTTTACACCAAATTCTCCTCTGTGCTTGTGGGGAGGAGGGGAATCACACGGGGCTAAACACTATTCAGTCTGATCTTTTTAAAGGCAAGTAAAAAGTCATCTGCAACTCTTAACATACATTATTGGAACCTCTCTGCTAGAAGAGGTTGAGGTCCCTAGGAGGATCTGGACTCCTTAATAGTGCTATTAGGAGAACAGTATAACAGCTGGAGTTTTAAGAGATGCATCACAATCACCAGGGATATCTAAAAACAATTTTTAGAAATAGAAATGAAGAAAAATGGTTAGGAGTAAGTAAAGCAGATGGTTTAAAATTGAATTAATTTGTCCTTACATTTTTTTTTCAAGTACTCTTCACAGCAAAGAGAGCTGATCTTCCACTGGCGAAGTCCCCAAGGGCCACAGAGACACTTGATCAGAGAAAGAGGAGGTGGGTCTGTTGACTGAATTCACCATAAACATCTTTTAAAACCACAAAGAAAGTTGCAGCCCTGCTAATGATCTGTTTATGGTATGTCCCTTTCCAGAAATATTTATGTCTCTCTATCTTGCCAGCAATCAGTCAAAATACACAAAATGGATTTGCATGTAAAGATACTTCATTTGGAAATGAGCAGGGGATGGTAATGGAACAAAGATGGTCCCAAACGCTCTGGGTTTTTGTTTTCTTATCATCTGGTTTGGTAAGCCAAGCATTTGTTTTAAATTGTGATGACATCCTTGTCAGACAGAAATGAGATAGTTATAACCCTGGATGGATGGAAGGCTCCTAAAGCGACACACTAGACTGGTTTTAGGGTTATTGGTGGTTTTTGTTTTTGTTTTTTAAGCAATCAGAATGTAGCTTCCTATCTTCGGGGTAGTTGTGTCCACAGAGGCATGTGCTCTAATATTTTTTCACCCTAATATTTTTCATTGATATTTTGCATCTCTTTTTTAAACTTTACATTTTTAAGAAGTAATGCTTTGTTGTTCATTAAGAAAAATAGAACATTCCATTGTTTTAGTTTTTTTAAGTAAATTTAAAATCTTTATGACTGAGTATTTATTGAATAATGAATATTAACCTTGAAAAATAAAATTCCCTGTATACATAGCCTAGTGAAACATGCTATGAACATATATGTGTGTCCCACATAAGGAAGGGCTTAATCCAAGATTGCGTCTCAGAATATCACATGCTCCATTCTGCCCTGTGAGCTTTTCCATCATCTATAGTTATCAGCCAACATGGCAGAAGGATTGTGTTCCCATAGACCAGGAGCTTAGTTTGAGACAGGTCTGCCTGATGGGAATTCTAGTTTCACACTGGGAGGTAAGTGAATTTCCAGAAGACTGGAGCTGGGATGGATCGTTTCTTAATGGAATAACTTTGCAGATCCCAGCAGGGACCATATTTTATTCTTCTGTAACTCTCAGGATCACCTAGCAAATTGCTGTACATGAAGAAAATACTCAGAGGTTTGTTTTTTTATGAACTAGTTAATGAGCATCAATTATTTTGATATTATGAGGAACAAGGTAGGGAGGGGAGCAAGAATATACACAAAGTGTAATGTGAGGTAGAGAATGGTAGGGGGAAAGCACTGCTGGCAAATTTGGGGAGAGAAAGAACACTTTCAGTTGGAGAAGATCAGGGAAGGGTTACATAAAGGAAGGGACACCTGAGCAGAACACTGATGGAAGATGGACATACTGTAATGTAAAATGGGAATGATTATACTTGTACTAGTTACTTCTGAGGAGTGTTATGAGGAAAAGGCTTTGTAAAGTCCTGTAAGACTCTATAATCTGTCACTCAGAATGAGAACTCTGATCTGACACAACTAAAGGGTCAATTAATTAGGCTTGTTGATTAGTGTTCTTTATGGCTGATGCCAGTTCAGAGAGTCCTCTGGAATATTCTGAGCCTGCCTAATTAGGGCCCCTTCCCCAGGGTTGTTAAACTTTTAACAAACAACCTGATGCTTCAAGTAAGTATCTAAACATAGACTATATGTTCAAGAGAGTAAAGAAGACAGAAAGGTCTTGTATCCCAAGCAATAGTGATTGTGCTTTACTTACCCAAGGATACCATTTCTTTTTTTTTTTTTTTTTTTGCTTTTTGGAGGGGGGAAGGCAGGGCATTTGGGGTTAAGTGACTTGCCCAAGGTCACATGGCTAGTAAGTGTTAAGTGTCTGTAGCAGCAAGCACCCCAGTGTCCCCAGGGTGCCTGCTCACACAGGTTCTTGGATCTGCTTTGTTAAAGGAAAGCAACTCAAAATGGGTTAACAAGCTTACTCTAATCAGTCAGACATATATCATTTACCTTGTTCAGGAGAAAAGGTCAGCACCCTGAACCTCAAAGTATACAGGCATAATTATCAAGAAAGAAACATCAAGTAGACAGATTTCCAAACTGTCCAACCATTACATCCATACCCAGTCAACATCTGGGTTTCCACATTCTGGGTTTTTCAAAGCCGGGGGACTCTCAACAACGGCTTCCCATAATTCAGATCAAATCACAGAATACTTCTCAAAGTGAGTCCCAAAACAAAGCTACACATCAGGGCTTATATAGCCTTCTCCTGGCTCAGAGAATGTAACAACCTTTTGGACCCACTGGCCAATCAAAAAGTATCTACTGAAAAACAAGCCTCCCTCCCCAGGCTTCTGGTGCACTTTAGCCTAGGGGCAGGGAAGATCTTTAAAATTTACATTCGCATTACAGTGTCTGAGTCCAGATTTGAACTCAGGTCGTCCTGACTCTAGGGCCGGTGCTCTATTCACTATGCCACCTAGCTGCCCCAAGGATACCATTTCTTAACCCCCAGATCTCAGTATGGTTTAGTCTCAGTTCCCTTAAAAGATCCATGATGCCAAATGAGAGAATCTCAATCTCCTTTGGGAAAGAGTTAGTGGAACTGCTGGACAAGATTCACAGTTTACATTGGTTTCTTGTCTACATCTGAAACTTTGCCATTCATATAAAAATGGAATCTCTCATCCAAAAGTCATTCTCATTTAATAACCCCACCCTACTGCCTAATGTTTCTTTATGTTCCTGGTTAGCACCATGACACCCAGAGCTAGTATTGTTTTCCATGATACTCAAGTCATTTATGATGTCCAGACCTCCTGAGAGGTGTGGTCTGCTTTCCTCTCTCCTCTCTCCCTTCCCCCTTTCCCAGTGGCCCCTGCTTTTCCAGAAACCTTCACTCAATACTCTCTGCCATTTGCTTTGGTCCAGAGCATTCTGGGAAAGTGAAATGTGGTAGTTCCTTTTTTTCCCCTAATGGCGCCATTTTCTATTGCAACCACGTAATGCCCTTCTGTCTCCCTCCCCTTCCCTCTACAAAGCAGGTGAGGAGAAAATAAAAAGGAGAAAAAGCTTTGTCATCCACTGGCTCTGGTGTATACCTGCTACAGTACCACATAAATGTGAGATAAATTCTTCAAGAGGTCCTGTGACTCCATCATTGTGGAAATCACTACTAAGGCAGATCACAATTTAGATGTAGGGTGACTTAGATAGTATTTGGAAAGTTGCTGTGGGAGAAAATTCTATCACCCTATGGCCAACAGGTGAGGACCCTCTCTGACCTAGCTAGGTTGTTCCTTAGGACAACCTCAAGTGTGACACCAGGCTTCATCCTCTAGACCTTTCTATCTTGGTAGGACCTATGGAACTTGTACTCACATATCATTAAAAGACACAATGGCCATAAAAGCAGCTGAAGCAGGCACTGTGGAATGTTTAGAGTTTGGTCAGCCATTGAAGATACCGAGGTCATCCACTGTATACCAGGCCATTGCCAGTCATCACTGGATTTCAATGGTTCAGGAAGAGAGAGGCTGATGACTTTATACATCTCTGCCTCACATCCAATTCATACCCAAGTCAAGACATCACCCATGATGTCATTGGTCCTCTTCGAAAATGAAAGATGAACAATAATAATTCAAAATGTGCTGAATTAAGACTAAGGCTATAAAAGTGCAATGTGACATTAATATGAATTTTACATTGTTGATACAGGATATTTATATATAAGGTTTAGAATTTTTGACATTACTAATACCCAGAGTATACTTTGAGATGCTTGGGGGGAAAAATCTTTACTGATATAAGAAAGGTATTATATTAACAGAGATTGAATAAGAATTCTAGGTTGGCATGAAACCCACTTTTATTATTTTTTTATCCTCTTTTTCTTGAACTGGGTAAACAAGAAATGCTGTAAATTCTGAGAGTTGGTCTCATAGGATCATAGATTTAGGGCTGGAAAGGGCTTTAGAGGCCATTGAGTCCAATCCTCTTTGTTCCAAAGGCAGTATTCAAACCTAGATCTTCCTGACTCCATGGTCAGCTCTCTGTACCCTATACTATGGATGGTGAATAACACTAATACTAATAATAACAATAATAAGCCCTAGTTAGACCACACTTTCAGACTTATTTAGTTTTCTTATCACAACCTTGTGAAGTAATTGCTGAAAATTTTAGCCCTTTTAATACAGATGAGGAACCTAAAGGCTTAAAAGGTAAAATCACTTGCCCAAGACCACCCAGCTAATAAGTAACAAAGCCAGAGCTAGAGTCTAAGGCCAGTGATCATTCTTTTAAAAAAAATTTTATTTTGAACTTAACACCGAATAAAATGAGTGTTTCCACATACATTGTAGAACAGAAAAGGATTGTATATGAAACTACAAATCTCTATTTTTTTCCTACACAAATTCAGGGTACAACTTTGAAAACTGTTTTCTTTGTCTGTGATTTCTTCTGGCTTTCCTTCTGCCTTACTATTTTATTTCTGGGAAACACTATCCTTAACTTCTCCTCCCATCTCCTTTCCCCCACACCCTTCCACTGAACAGAAAAGAGACATAGCCCAGCATGGTACCATAGGCTTGTAATTCCTCCTACTGGAGAGACTGAAGATTGTGGATTGCTCAAGTTGTGGATTTCTAAGCTTCAGTATGCTAAGTCATTCAGCTGTCCACAATAAGTCCAGCACCAATACATGAACCCACATGATGGGAAGGATCTTCAGGCCACCTATGTCAAACCTGACACAGGATGAAAACAGAATGAGTCAAGCTCTTATGTTAATCAGCAGTGGGACTGAACCCATGAGTAGTCACTGCACTTCAAGGCTGGGCAACATAGGGAGATGCAAAGAAGAAAAGAGGAGGGGAGAGAAGAGGAGGGAGGAGGGAAAAGGGAGAAGGAAGAAGGTTAGGGAAGAAAAAGGAAGGGAAAGGAAAAGGAGAAGAAAGAAATTTTTGTAATATATGTACTTATTCAAACAAAACAAATTCACACATGTCCAAAAAACATATCTCCCTTTCTCCGTTTTGACTCAATCACCTCTCTGTCAAAAAGTGGATAGCATGCTTTATATTGGTCCTCTATAATCCTGGTTATTTATTGCACTAAGAGATCTTAAGCCTTTCAAAATTGTCTTTACAGCGTTGTTATATACATTGTTCTTCTTACTTTGTTGTTATATACATTGTTCCCAATGGTTCTGCTCACTTTATTCTGCATCAACTCATAAAAGTCTTCTCAGGTTTCTCTATAGCAGTGCCTTTCATTTTATATATATTTATATATATATGAAAAGAAAAAGAAATATATTTTAAACTTAAGTATTAAAACTTAAATACGAAATAAGAAAAGAAAAAAAGCATTGCCTTGTGCACAGCAGAATGCAAAAGAGGATTCAAAATATATAGCAATAAATTTCTATTTCAAGAAAACCTATATAATAAATCCTATGCATTGTGTTCCAAACTATCCATTTTTTCTTTGCTTCCTTGTAAGTTTTCTTTTGTTCTCTGCTGTGCACTTTTGACTTTTTTCTTTTTCTCCTCCTTTCCTCCCCCAAGAAAGGAGGAGAAAAAGAAAAAAGTCAAAAGTACACGGCAGTATGTGTGTATGTATGCATATATATACACATATATGCATTACATACCTACATATATGTCTATACACATACACATATTTACATATGTATAATCATACTCATATATAGACACATACATTCATATGCATCGATGTAAGACCACACTATACTTATTTACCATGTTTCTCTGAGGGTGGATAACCTCTTCCTTCATAAATCCAAGTCTTTCCATACTTTTCTAAGTCCACCAACTTGTCATTTCTTACACCACAGCAATATTCCAACCTTATACTGTCTCATTATTTTAAACCGTCTAAAACAACATTGATTAATATTGCTGACATAATAGTGTAGTTAATTTTTCTGTTAAATTTATTTTACCTTTAAGTTTGTCTGAATTATGATTACTACACCTGCTTTTTTTCCCCCTTATAAATTCTACTCCTGATCTTTATTTTATGTTTGTGCCTATCTCTTATTTCCTATCCCTCCTAACTTCTCTACTTTACTTCTACCCACTTAACTTGCCTTCCTATTACTTAACCTACCACCCCCACCAAGGATCCCTGCCTCATCCTCCCATTCCCATTAAATGTCCTTCTGTTACTCCCCTTATCCTATTCCCTCTCCCTCCCCTCTAAAAATCCCTTCCTTATCCTTTCCCCGTCCCTATCCCTTTACCATTTTATTTCTTCTGAATTTAGAAGACTTTTATACTCTTCTAGATATACATGTATCACTCCCTCAAACCCATTCCCAATGAAAGGAGGTTACCAGAACTACCAGCCAGCCCTCCTCCCCCAATTCCTCTGTGTTGATTCTTCCTCTCCCTCCTCATTTGTATTAAATATTCATCATTTCTTTTGAAGTAATAATATTCCATCACATTCATAGACCGTAACTCATTCAGCTATTCCCCAATTGATGGGAATTCCCTTAGTTTCTGGGTTTTTGGGGCTACAAAGAGTTGTTATAAAAACATTGCTCTTTCCACTACAATTTCCCCCTATAGCACTCTCACACTCACTCTCTCTCTCTCTCTCTCTCTCTCTCTCTCTCTCTCTCTCTCTCTCTCTCTCTCTCTCTCTCTCCCTCTCTCTCCATATATATGTACATATATATTCGTTTCTTGCCTCCCCCATTAGACTATAAGCTCCTTGAGAGTAAGGACTGTCTTTTGCCTCTTTTTGTATACCCAGCACTTAACACGGTATCTGGCTCATAGCAGATACTTAATAAATATTGATTGATTGATTGATTAGTTGGTTGATTGAAAATAGAAAAGCTAAAGAGATTGGTGAGACAGGGGTCAAATCAAAAGTTTGGATGTTCCCTGCAAGGGTGAGTTGTGCTGACAGAGGCTTATAATGAGAGCTATCTTTTAATGAGTGACTCAAGACTTAATGGGTAGTCAGCTGCTGGGATAAGACAGGGTGCCAGTCATTAAAGGGTCTAGGACCAATCTGATGATTTCTAGGGTTTCTTCCAACTCTTAAATCCTATCATCCTAAAAATTACTTAGAGTTTAAAGAGGGAGAACCTAGAAGCAGCCAAATGCTATTTATAAATTCCCTGGAATCTCCAGTTTCAGGAACCTCACCCATCAGCCATTTTACCCAAAGATTCTCATTCCTAGACTAGGACCCATATGGTACCATATAATTTCACTTATATTACAAGGTTTTTAAAGGCCCATGAACATGCAGGCCTGTTTGCTCTAAACCAAATGGCATCACCTCTGAGGCTTTGTGATTTATGTAGCAATTTAAAAAAAAAAAAAAAAGAAAGAAAGGAAAGGAAAGAAATCCCAAAGCAAAGTCTTTCCCCAGCCACAATGCATAAAGCTTACGAGAAACATGACTGATGATGAGATAAGGAGGTGCCTGTAGCATATGGAATGCAACACATGAATTCCAAGGTAACTGATTACATATTAAAAACACGGTTTCCATTTACCCAAGTCGAACAGAAAAATCCGTAGCAAGAAATGAAAAGGTTGGCAGGGTGCTGTGTGCAATAGTCTCCTCTTGGTGGGGTGGAGGGGAGGGCAGGGAGAACCTAACTTAATCAATCACCAGGAGTAGGAGGCAAACGGAGGCATTCGGAAACAGATCAAAAGGCCTGCCTCCCTTGTATTGGCCTGGGTCTGCACACACTGTATCAATCTCTGGCCAAACCCTGGGAGCCTCCAGGCATCACCTCACAAGCTTGCACAGAGTGGGCTGGTTTGATTTTTAAATGCACACGAACAGCCTGAAATCCAATCCTAGAGTGAGGCTGATGGGGTAGGGGGCCGATGGAAGGAGGGGGAGTGCCTGATGGAAGTTTGTTCTGATTTGCTTTCTTACTGATTTCATTACTGTGAAGTTTATGCTAAATCACTCCCCAGATTGACAAAACTCTTGGGAAGGAAGAAGCCAGGGAAAGGAAGAGCATCCCAACCAAAGGCTCCCCCGACGCCAAGCTAGGCCAAGTACACAGAGTACCTAACACTGACTTCCTTGGCTCAGCATTTTCCTCCCGTGTCTGGTATGAAATTCAGCCAAACTTTCCTCTTTGAACTCAAAGTTTCTATTTGTTATTCCTGTAGCACACATTCTATGGACCCATAGACTGGGCATGATACCCAGGTTTGTGTTATCCATCATTCAGCCTTCCTGGGGCATGAACCCTCTCATTGATCATCTTGCCAAGTAGAAATGTTCATCCCAAATTCTCTACCTGGTGACAAAACAGAATTTTGTCAATTATGTCAAGGAAGTGTCTGCAAAATTCTTAAATTTTCCCCAAAATGCTTATTGTACATACTGAAGTTCTATCCTAACCTCTGGCTCCTTTCCTCTTCTTTCTCTCTATCCTCCCCCTTCATGAACTTATTGTTTCCATGGTTTCAGTGACCATCTCTTTGTGGATGATTCCCACATCTATACATCCAGCCCCAGTTGTTCTCCCAAGTTCCAATTCTACCTTCTGGCTAGGTCTAGCTGGCAATCTCACAGGCACCTCAAGCTCAACACATACCAAATGAAACTTAGTCTCTTTCCCTGCACATCTACCCTTCTCGTAACTTTCCTACTTATGTTGACGCCACCTTCTTCCCAGTCCTCCAGGTTCATCACCTTGGAGTCACTCTCCACTCTCTCACCTCCACCTCCAATCAATTGTCAAGGCTTATAGATAAAACAGCCAATGTGTCTCTCACACCTGCCCTCTGCACTCTATTCACACAGAAGCTACATTAGTTCAGCCCTTCATTTCACCCCTCAGCATCACCTTTCACCTCAACTATTTCAGCTGCTTCCTTTGGGGGTTCCTTGCTGCCAGTCTCTCCCCCATTCAATTTGGTTTCTAGCTAACTGCCAAAGTAATATTTGTAAAGCACAGCAGGTATGACCACGACATTGTCCTGCTCAATCATTCCTTATTTCTGATATATATAAACTGTGATGGGTTTAAATGTCCATTTGAAGTACACACACACACACACATATATATACATATTCATAAATATATATACACATACATATATTTAGATCACTATAGATATAGAGAAAGTTGGAGCTAGAGATACATACATACACACATGTGTGTATATGTCTATATGTATTTGCACACGTATGCATAACACGTGTGTATATATAGGTGTATGTATTTATGTGTTTATGCATATATCGACTATATATAGTATGCATGTATAGATACACATACATCCTTATACATAACACACATATACTGATATATATGTGTATCTATTGTGTGTATACATGCGCTACATACATGTGTGCATATATACATGCATAAGCTCCAGCTGGACATTTAAGCCCATTACAGTTTGAACCTGCCCTACCTTTCCAGAATGATTTCTCATTATTTCCCTTTACAGACTCTATGTTCCAGGCAGCCTAGCTCTGCCTTGTAGATAACAATCCATTTCTTCCCAGAAGGCTCTCATACAGGCTGTCCCACGTGTCTGGAATGCACTCCCATCTCCTTTCTGCCTCTTAGAATCCTTAGCTTCCTCCCGGGCTCATCCCAGTTGCTCCTTCCCCGAAGCCTTTGCTAATTCCCTTATTTTGTATTCTCTAGAACTTCAAAGCATCCTATGGACCAGCTTGTGGGAAAGTTGTCTCCCTGAAGCAGAAATGTAAACTACTTTAACCAAGGAATGTCATTTGACTCTTGTTCTCTCAGCTCTTGCTTCTTACACCCAGTAGTCGCTTAATAAATAAATATTTGTTTAATTGAAATTGGCAACTAATCTTGAACTGCCTTATGGCTTCACTTTTACTCCAGAATTAAATTACTATTTATTTCTTTTTCTTTAATTTTTTCATGTTTTGCCTTCCCAAGCAGATTCCAACCTCCATGAAGACAAAAGTCACAGAATAGAATTGTTATTATGTGTTGTTTTCCCCCATTTGATTATAAGCTCCTTAAGGACAGAGACTGTTTTTCTTTTCCATATTTATATCCCCAGCACTTAGTACAGTGCCTAAAACATAGAAGGTACTTAACAAATATGTATTCACTGACTGAAAGACTGACTAGAAGGAAAATAATAGAAAGTTTAAGCTGAAAAGACCTTGGAGATCACCTAGTACACTCCATTGCTGACTGATCAACTGATCAGCAGGCATTTATTAAAGTACCCCCCTATGTGCCTGGCACTGGGCTAGAGGCTGAAGACACAAGTACAGAGAACGGAACAATCCCTGTTCTCAAGGCCCCTGGAACAGGCTTTGCACTCACTGGGCAATCAATAGATGCCTAGAGATTGAAATTGTTTTCCAGAAATTCAGCCCTTTAAGAAAGCTAGGTTGGTTGCATGGTTCATGGTATGACCTTGCAGTTAAAAGAAAGCTAAGTAGAGGCTGTGCATAGCAGTAGCTTCTCCCATCTGGACTTAGATTATCTCTCAGATATTCCCTGGCTATGCACCATAGGTGAGTCACTAAGGCTCTTGGATCTTCATTTCCCTCACATGGGTTTTCTTTAAGGGAAAAGGACAATGCTCATGATCACCAAATTTACACAGCTACATCATATTGCCATCAAAACAGCAAAGCAAGGTACAGGGGATGAAGTGGTAATTCTGGCAAATCAGTGCCTCTGGGTGTTTAAAATCAGGCTTTTTCATTTACTAGCTAATTAATAATAGCAGCATGTATGTGGCCCTTTAATGTTTACAAAGGGCTTTACATGTATTTTTTCATTTTATCTTCACAACAAGCAAGTGAGGTATAGGTGCCATTATTATTCCCCTTTTACAGATGAGGAAACTCAGGTAAATAGAGGTTAAATAACTTGCTTAGGGTCACACAGCTAGTAAATGTCTAAGGCTGGATATGAACTCAGGTCTTCCTGACTCCAGATTCTATTCACTAATCTGCCTAGCTTTCTCTAGCTAGATGTTTCACTTTCATTTCACATCTCTGTTCCTGTCTCTTTGTCTGCAAACTAAGGGTGTTGGATTCATTGACCTCTAGGGTCCCCTTCAGGCTTAGGTCTACTACGATCCTATACCTTGCTTTTGGAAGACATATAATGTAGTCACCCCAGGTCCTAATTTGAGGTATTCCTAGTGGAACATGTATAACCCAGAACCTAATCAGCTTTGCTCAGGACTGCAGACAAACCTGAGTGGCCCCCTGTTCCACAAGGTACACCTTTCTTTATACTTCACTGTTTTTTAATGTCCCTGGAATGTCATGAATGTGGGTCTTCTCAGAAAGAGTGTAAATTACATCCTGTCCATGCCTTCTCACCCTTCCTGTTCTCTCATTTCTGATCATACATTTCCTCAATGATATCACTTAAATCACTTCTTTTGCATAGGTCATTATCAGAAATATGGCACTTCCTAGATAACACCCAGTATGCCCTTTGGATCACTTTCAATTCTGATTCTTTGGAGCATATGGTGTTCCAAGGTTTTCAACCACACACTACTACAGGGAGAACATTGGTGTATAAAGAGACAGGTGTTTGTCTCAAGTTGCATAAGAGCCCTGTGAAATTCCCTAAATGCAATCCAGCCTGCTCATTTCCTCCTATTTAGTTGTGGGAGGAATTGTCCTTCTACAGAGACTATCTTAGGTATGTTTAGAGGGTTATAAAGAGCTCTGGACTTAGATTGAGGAAGAGTTGGGTTTGAATCTCACTTCAGAAACTTCAATTCAATAGGTGTCTCAATGGATAGAGTGATGGGCCTGGAGTCAAGAAGACCTGAGTTCAAATATGACCTCAGAAATTTATAAACTAAGTGACCTTAGACCAGTCTCTTAATCTCTGTTTGCCTTAATACACTGGAGAAGGAAATGGCAAACCATTCTAGTACCTTTGCCAAGAAAACCCCATGTACAGTACAGGGTCATGAAGAGTCAGACACAATTGAACAGTAACATGTGTCAAACATTATATGTAAATATATGTATACTTTGGCATAAATATATACATATTTGTATTTATATATTATATTTATATATATATATATACATATACAAATAAGAAAGGGAGAGGTATTCCTTGCCCTCAAGGAGTTAACAGTCTAATGGGGGAAGATTATAAACAAAAGGAAGATGAAAAAGATGGCAGTAAGCAAATGGGAGTTATGTTCCATGAAGTCAAACCTAGCTATTTGTGAAAGGGAATAGTAATCATTGTGCTACCGATCCCATGGGGTTATTGTAAAGAAAGTGCTTTATAAATCTCTAAAACATGAACAGGAATGGGAATTGCTACTACTTTATAATGCCTTAGGGTTTACAAAGCATTTTCTTCACAACAGCTCCACAAAGTAGTTAATGAAAGTATTATCAACCCCATTTTAAAATTGTGAAAAGTGAACCTTAAAAGTGTTACATGAAACCAAAATATCTTAACAAGCTATAACTTTGAGAAAATAAGATAATAATAGGAGAAAATGTCAGAAGAACAGACATAAAGTGTTACACTTTGGTTCAAATATTAAACTTTACAAGTATAAAGTGTTGGGGGTGGGGAGGCATGGCTAGATAGATTGTCTGAAGACAATCTGGGGGTCTTAGTAGACTGCAAGCCTAATATGAGTCAATAGTATAATAAGACAGGCAAGAAAACTAATGTAATCTTAGGCTATATAAAGAGATACATAGTATCACTTGTGAGGTGGCTGTCCCACTGCACTCTTTCCTGGTCTGACCACATCTACAGGTTTGTGCTTAGTTTTCGATACCATTCCATATAAGGGATAGTCTCAGGTTAGAACATGCTAATGTCTTCAAATAATTGAAAGACATTCAAGTAGGAGAGAAATTAGATTTTCTCTGCTTTGTCATACAGGGCAGAACAAGAGTTTCGGAAAAGGTACAACTTCCTAAAAATTAGAATTACCCCAATGTGGGATGAACTGTCTTAGAAGGTTATAGATTCTTCTTCCCTAAAAGTTTTCAAGCAAAGATTGGTTGACCACTTGTATTTGTTTCTCTTGAAGGCACCACTGCCCTTCCAACCTCCTAGGCTTCCTAACCTTGACATTATCCTCAGCTCCTTTTTCTCCCACTCCCTGTATATCCAATCAGTTGCTAATTCTTGCCATTTTTACCTTCACATATGAAGGTGGTGCAGTGGATAGCTCTGGACTTGGAATCAGGAAGACAAGAGTTCAAATACTGCTTCAGACACCTATTAGCTGTGTGTCCCTGAACAAGTGACAACCTGTCTCAGCCACAGTTTCCTCATCTGTAAAACAGGAACAATAATAGCACCTCCCTCCTCGGGTTATTGCGAAGATCAAATGAGATAATATGAAAAACAAACTTTAAAGTGCTATATAAATGCTAGTTATTGTTTCTTGTGACAGTAAATTGGGCCATGCTTTGTCTTAACTCTAACCTAGCCCTTGGTCGCTGAATGGGCATTGGGTCAGAAAAACTGAGATCTGGGAATGACCTTAATTGAGAAAGGTCAAGATCACCCACTGCATCCCAGCCCATCGTGGGTCCCCTTGACCTTTGTCTTGCCATCGTACTTCGATGACTGGAGGAGAAAGAGAGTAACAACTTTACACAGTTCTGGCACACTTAAATCCAATTCATATACAAATCACATCACCCTCATGATGTCATCGGTCCTCTTTGAAAATGATAGACAAACAACAACATTATTGTATCCAACCTCTTCTCTCCACTCACACAGCTACCATCTTAGAGGAGGTTTTGATCTAAATTATTTCAACAGACTTCTGATTGATCTATCAGTCCATCTTTCCCACCCCTGCCAAAGTAACTTTCCTTAAGTGCAGATATGACCATGTGAATCCCCTACTCAATAAATTTTGGTGACTTCTTGCCTCTACACTAAAACACAAACTCCTCTATTCAACTCTCAATGCCTTCCTTTCATATATAAAAAGTTTATATGAAAAAAGTTTTATAAAAGTATTCATGTAACATAGCCTTAACCTGTCTTTCCAACACAATGCACTTTCTACTTACTTCTGCATCAATATGCCCCTCTCTTTAAGATACAGCTCAAGCACCACCTTCTGCAAGGAGTGTTTCTTGATTTCCCCCCTCCCTGTCTATTATCCTCCTACCCAAACTACCTTGTATTTAATCTCTTTATATGTATTTGCATTTATTTGCTTTAGGTTGATGCTGCATATATTTTTATATGTCGTTGTGGATGTTCCTTTTAGAATGTAAATTCATTATAAGTAAGGATTCTTTTTTCTTTGTACTTGTATCTCCAATGCCCAGCACAGTAGCTGGCACATAGTAGGACACTTAAGAGAAACTTGTTGATTGATTTATTGAAGTTGCAAGGGAATGTTTATTCATATATGGGTTGGATGCAATGGTTGTCAAGGTCCCTTTTTAACCTTGTGATTCTTTGACTTTATCATAGTGACTCAATCATTAAGCATCTGGGCCAGAACTTTAACATCAGCCTCCTGATTCCCAATTCCAGTTCATTGTGTGGCAATGTCTACCCTTTTTTATCCCTTCACACTTGGAGAATATTTGATTCTGCTTTCTTGCCCTGTGAGCTCACTAAATATCTGACATAGCTAGTCTGATCCACCCTGAAACTTGCCTTTAGAGCTCCTGACATCCATTGTTGGTGCTACTTCCACTATGACACACTCATATATCGGCCCACTGCTAGCCACTTGACCTGCTTGACAACTACTCCATGAGGCAGCTGAGCCTTGCCTCACCCTCAGGTTCTGGCCTGCCTCTGTGATTCACATTAACCCTTTATTCACAGCCACACAGCAGTAGGACATTATAGAAATGGGATAGATGGATAGATAGGTAGATAGATAGATAGATAGATAGATAGATAGATAGATAGATAGATAGATAGATAGATAGATAGACAGACAGACACATACATATCATAAACTTAAATTATACACATTTATATATTACTATTTTAAATATTTAAATTATTATTTATATAAATTACAGGAAATATTTTAATTTGTATTTCTATATTTAAATTATATAAATTTATATAAAAATACATATTGCAAATTACAGTCCTGAATCACCTTTCTTGAGCATCTTAAAGGCTTTAGATCAGGTAGGGACTTTGAAGATCATCATCTCCCCTCCCTTATATTATAATTAAGGTGAGGTCAGGGGAAGTGAACTATCTTACAGATAAGCGAATACCAGAGATGGAAATTGAACCAGCTATTTATTGTGATGATGGTGATTCTAGACAATCCCTCTACAACTACTTTAAAAACCATGGAAGATAACACCAGATGAAGTAGTAAATCTACAAATAACAGAGGATCATCGGTGATAAAGTCTCCAGATCCCAAAAAGATACAATAACAAAGGATCTGATTGATATGGGGGGGGGGGGGTCCAACATGCCTCTCTGCAGCCACATTCAGAACTATGGAGGGGGCCAGAACTTAGGGAAGAGGTCTCTGACTCCAGGTTCCTATGCAATAAATGGGATTTTTTTTAGGAGGGGAGAAGGCAAGGCAATTGGGGTTAAGTGACTTGCCCAAGGTCACACAGATAGTAAGTGTGTCAAGTGTCTGAGGCCAAATTTGAACTCAGGTTCTCCTGACTCCAGGGGCAATACTCTATTCACTGCACTACCTAGCTGCTCCAATAATGGGGATTTAAAGAAAGAATTCAGACTGAAATAGAAACTCAATTATGTAATCCTAAAGAATGAGTAGCTAAAAGAACAAATCATAGACAGAAACAATAAATAAATTTGTCAGAGAAAATTATAACACTGAGACAACATTCCATAACTTTTCAGATTCACTGAAAGCAGTCCTTAGGGGGAAACATAAATCTCTAAATACTTTTATCCACAAAGAGCTCAAATGAGAATAACATTTCTTTAAACCAAGGAAATGAACAAATTAAAAACCTACAAATGAACACAAAATAAAAATTCTGAAAATCAGAGATAAAACAGAAAATGAAGAAAATAGGGCTGGGAGAGAGTAAAAAATAGACAATTATTTTGATGGGAGGTAAAAATGAAAACTCAAGTTATCAGAATTAAAAAGAGTAATTCACAACAGATTAAGAGTTTAGAAACAAAATTCTTAGAAACTGTTATGGCAAATGTGCTAACAAAATTGAAAACTCAATGAAATGGATAGATATTTATAAAAATATGAAATGCCATCGTCAACAGAAGAAGAAACAGAATTTAAGCAACCCAATTTCTGAGGGAATAATTGTAAAAGCCATAAACTAACTCAGGGGGTGGACAGAGGAAGGAAATTTGGGTTTAGATGGATTTCAAGTCACAGCTCTCAAAGATTCAAAGAATATTTTATTAAACATTATTATTTAATTGTTAAGTATTTATTCATATTTATCCTAATATATTATATTAGTATATTAATAGTGTATATTTTGTCATGATATATAATATTATCATATTCTTTTACATAATTTCTTTAAATTATTTATCAAATAATATTATTTATTAAATATTAAAGAAAAGTTTCATATAAGTTTATATAAATGAATTGTTTGCAAAAATAGAGATAAGAAAAAGCTTTCCCAAACTCTTTCTCTAAGACAAGTCTTGATAACCAAACATGGAAAAGTTAAGGCAGGGCATGAAAACTAAAGATCAGTATCAACAATGAATATCAATGTAAGAATATTGACCCATTAGCAAAATTATTAGCAAAGGGCAATACAATCAAAGAGATTATTCATTATGACAAGACTGGATTCATACTATAAATGCAATGTTAGGAAAATTGGGCCATTTTTATAACAAAACAATTTTTAAAAAACAAATGATTATGTGTGTGTATACATACATACATATATATGTATATGTGCAAAAAAAAGAGCTTTTTACAAAACACAGCTTGGGTGTGTGTGGGAGAGGCAGCAATCAGGGTTAAGTGACTTGCCCAAGGTCACACAGCTACTAAGTCTCAAGTGTCTAAGGGCATATTTGAATTCCTATCCTCCTGACTCCAGGGCCAGTGCTCCATCCATTGTACCACTTAGCTACTCACTCATTTACATTTAAAAAAAACTAATTAGCATAGGAATGATGGACTTTACTTAAGGTGATAAACCATAGCTATCTCCAATGATGAGGTTGTATTATTTGTAAATGAGAAATAAGATGGGGTGGAGGCAGAATGGGGGAGGGAGGGCTGTTCCAAAGCAAGGAAAGGATGTTCAGTGTCATTGCCCTTATCTAATATTGTTTAGAAATGCTAACTTCAGCAATAGGATCAAAAATATATAATTAAGGGGATAAGATGTGGCAAAGAAAAGGTAAAATTTCTCTCATTTTTTAATATAGATAATATAGTGATTTGCTAGAAATTCAATGAGAAAATTAATTGAAACAATTGGTAGCTCTGGCAAATTAGCATCCTATAAAATAAACACACAAAGTAATCAACTTTTCTATATATTACTAACAAAATCCCAGAGGAAAAGATAGTCAAAGAAATTCCATTCAAATTTACTAATATTTTTCTTTTTCCTTTTTCTTTATTCTTTGTTACAAGGCATAGTTTTTTGGGGAAGGGAGAGACAAAAGATAAATTTGGAAATGAAAATATTGTAAATTTAAAAGATAATAATAAAAAATTTAAAGCAAAAACAACTTTATATTACTTCCTCACCTCTCCACACCTGGTGCATAAAGTCATTTACAGGGATGGAAGTTAAATTACGTATTCTGTTTTAGGCACAAATCTGACAGAGAGATGTTTGTTAAATAATTATAATTCCAAGTATCCTTGTTTAGAGTAAGTTCAAAGGACCAAAACTATAATTTGAAAATATGATGTAACCCACTTCTACCCACAATTTATAATATTCCCAAACAAGAGACAATATATGATGATATACTTAGATAATCCTAGAGAATCAAGTAAAAAAAAACTACTTGGAATAATAAACAATTTTAGCAAAGTTACAGGATATAAAATAAACTCACATAAATCATCAGCATTTCTATATATTACTAACAAAGCCCAACAGCAAGAAATAGAAAGAGAAATTCCATTTAAAGTTACTGCGGACATTATGAAATATTTGGGAGTGTACCTGCCAAAACAAACCCAGGAACTATATGAACATAAATACAAAACACTTTTCACACAAATAAATCTTATCTAAATAACTGGAAAAACATCAGTTGCTCGTGGGTAGGCTGAGCTCATATAATAAAAATGATAATTCTATCTAAATTAATTTATTTATTCAGTGCCATACCAATCAAACTACCAAAAAATTATTTTATAGAGCTAGAAAAAATAATATCAAAATTCACCTGCAAAAACAAAAGGTCCTGAATATCAAGGGAATTAGTGAAAAGAAATGCAAGGGAAGGTGGCCTAGCCATACCAGATCTTAAATAGTATTACAAAGCAGCAATTATCAAAGCTACTTGGTACTGGCTAAGAAATAGAAAGGTAGATCAGTGGAATGGGTTAGGTACACAAGACACTGTAGTCAGTGATTACAGCAGTCTACTGTTTGATAAACTCAAAGACCCTGGCTTCTGGGATAAGAACTCACTATTTGACAAAAACTGCTGGAAAAACTGGAAAAGAGTATGGCAGAAACTGGGCATAGACCAATGTCTGATACCTTCTACCAAAATAAAGTCCAAATAGGTACATGATTTAGGTATAAAAGCTGATACTATAAACAAATTAGGGGAACAAGGAATAGTTTCTCTGTCAGATTTGTGGAGACTGGAGGAATTTATGACCAAACAAGAGATAGAGCACATTATGAAATAGAAAATGGATAATTTTGATTATATTAAATTGAAAAGTTTTTGCACAAACAAAGCCAATTCAACCAAGATTAGGAGGGAAGCAGGAAACTGGGAAAGAATTTTTATAACTAGTGTCTCTGATAAAGGCCTTATTCCAAAATATATAGAGAACTAAGTCAAATTTATAGGAATACAAGTCATACCTCAATTGATAAATGGTCAAAGGATATGAACAGGAAGTTTTCAGAAGAAGAAATTAAAACTATCTATAGTCATATAAACATGCTCTAAATCATTATTGATCAGAGAGATGCAAATCAAAACATCACACCTATCACATTGGCTAACATGACAAAACAGGAAAATGAGAAATGTTGGAGAGGATGTGGGAAAGCAGGGACACTGATTCATTGTTGGTGGAGTTGTGAGTTGATCCAACCATTCTGGAGAGCAACTTGGAACTCTGCCCAAAGGGTTATAAAAATGTGCATATCCTTTGACCCAACAATACTGCTTCTAAAGCTGTATCCCAAAGAGATCGTAAAAATGGGAAAAGGACCCACATGTACAAAAATATTTACAGCAGCTCAATGTGGTGGCCAATAACTGGAAATTGAGGGGATACTCATCAATTGGGGAATGAATAAACAAGTTGTGGTATATGAATGTAATGGAATATTATTTTGCTATAAGAAATGATGAACAGGTGGATTTCAGAAAATCCTGGAAAGACTTATATGAATGGATTCTGAGTGAAGTGAGCAGAACCAGGAGAACATTGTTCACAGAAATAGCTAAAGAGTGCGATGATTAATTTTGATAGACTTAGCCCTTCTCAGAAACTCAAGTACCTAAAACAATTCCAAAGGACACATGATGGTAAATGCCATCCAGATGGTAAATCACATCCAGAGAAAGAACTGTGGAGTTGGAATGCAGAGCAAAACAGACTATTTTCTTTTTTGTTTTGCTTTTTCTTTCTCGTGGTCTGTCCCATTCATTATAATTCTTCTATGCAACATGACTAATGTGAAAATGTGCTTAATAGAAATATATGTATAGAGTCATATTACGTGCTATCTTGGGTAGGGAAGGGAGGAGGAGAAAATTTAAAACTTATGAAAGTGAATGTTGAAAACTAAAAATAAATTAATTAATCAATTAAAAAATTATTCAATAAGAAAAATCATAGTTACAGAGTTTGGGTAAATGTTCAGTTAACAGTTTTGATTCATCATACAAAACAATAATCATGTAACTTTGGCACCCCCTAGGGAATCATTTTCCTAAACCATTTAATCCCTCTCTAACCATTCTGTCTTAAGGATTCTCCTCTCAGTCTGGTAAAGGGTGAACTCAAGAGATACTTCTATAAATTGAATTAATAATTCAATAAAAATGAATAATTTCTTCCAACCCTTAGCTTCATCATTGCCCTAGTGACTTCAGAAAGGAATCCTATCAGGCACCTCCCTTTAAATATTAGTCAGGCCTTTGATTAAAAATGATGTAAACAAGGCTTTGTTTTAGAATTGTTACTTAAAATAATACTGAGGCTTTCTCATTAGGATAATCCAAAGGACTTCATGCTGAAGTCTTATCCTAATATTATTTTGTTATATTACAGGGAGAACAGAATGGGGAAGGGAAGTGGAGGAAAACTCAGTATGTTTCCACTCAATTAATAATTGGGCATGTCATCTCTTTCCATGAATAAATCCTGCATAGTCCATGTACTACATGCAATACCCTTAGCTGAATACAAGGTCTTTCAATGAATCTGCAGTTTTATCCATGTGGACACTCCCTCTAATGATGCACCTAGAGGCAGCAACATGGCAGAGAGAATAGAGCACTGGGCCTGGAATCAGGATGAGTTAAAATCTGATCCCAGAGTAGCTGTGTGACCTTGGATGAGTCACTTAAATTCTGCTTTCCTTAGTTTTTTCAACTGTAAAATGGGGATAATAATAGCACCTCTACCTTACACAATTGTTCTGAGGATGAAATGAGATGTCTGTAAAGCACTTAGCACAATGCCTGGTGCATAGTAGGCCTCTAATACATGTTTGTTTCCTTCCCTCACTCCTTCAAATATTGGTCTATCCATGCCTTTTCCTTCTGTGAGACTGCCTAAAGGATCCTGTAACTTGGGACCTACTTGTTCATTATGTATTCTAAATTTGGAGTACACAGATCCTGAAAAGATTTGTGGATAGATTTCAGGGTTTGGGAGGGTTCATCTTCAGTTTCACTCACCTCTTACTGAAATTTGACATTTTCTTTTAATTATTTAAAAACATAATTTGAATAAGGGGTCCATAGGTTTCACCAGTCTGTCATCCAGAAGATTAAAACCCCCTGTTCTAGACCTTGACATTGCATGGATACCAGTGGATCATATGAGTTATTATCAGTTATGCCTCCCTCTCACTGTGGGACTAGCTCATCTTATTTTCTAGTCATATAAGTTTCTCTGATGAGGTCCTTTACAACATTTTTCCTGAGTTATTCTTTATTTGTTACGTTTTACAGCCTGCTGATAACTACCTCAAACATCTCCTCAGTCTTTGGGGTGAGGCTTGTTTAATTCTTCAGAAACTATGATATTCCACAACATATACTCTGCCATCTTGGCTCTACCCCCCATTTCATAACATAAAGTCACTTTTTTTTTTTTAAGCAATTAGGGTTAAGTGACTTGCTCAAGGTTAGATAGCCAGTTATTTCTGGGTGTGGTGCTAAGTATCTGAGCCCAGATTGGATCCCCAGGTCATCCCAACACTGGGGCTGGTGCTCTTACTCACTGAGCCAGCTGGCCGCCCCTAAGCAATTGGGGTTAACTTGCTCAAGGTTACACAGCCAGGTGTTTCTGGGTGGCTGCTAAGTATCTGAGCCTAGAATCGATCCCCAGGTCATCCCGATGCTGGGGCCAGTGCTCTTACACTGTGCTATCTGGCCATCCAGCCACTTCTATTTTTTAAATGGACCACTGTTTCATTAAAAAACTTGCATAATTTCCCAAAGGCAATTCAGCTCTGGGCCCAGCTTATCATATATTCAATGCCTATTCAAGATTTCAGTTGACAGGTTGTGGTTGAACAAAATTATCTCTTTTATTGCATCATGTTTCATAATATTAACAACCAGCTGTCTGGGGGTAGGGGGAGATGACATGAAGGACACTTTTAAGGACATTTTAAAGTTTAATCTTCATGTTCTCCACTTCCTGAAATCCAGATAAATAACCAATGAAACAATAAATCAAGCCCTAACTTGTAGTCTTTGATGATTTCTGGGCCACAGATACATTGAAAATGTAACAACAGTTTCTCAGGAGCTGGTATGAGCTGCTTCCAGTTCTAATGACCTACGAACCACCATGTCAAATTCATATTTATTTAGTATTTATTTCACGAGTACTTGGGGGTCCTAGTCCTTTGCTATCAAATCAGGAAAGAATTGACTCAACTGAATTTCACTTCTTCCAACCAACTGATTAGTATTTCCTGAGTACCTATTATGTCTCCAGTTCTGTGCCAGACTGTGAGCCATGCAAAGGAGAAACCATAGTCTGTCCTCATGGAATCTTAAGCTTCGGCACAAAACAATTAGGGACAGCATGAGACAATGGTGTAAGAAAATGTGACATTATGAGATCTGGACAGATGAGAAGTACAGCAGGATTTCAAAATAGAAAGCATGGAGTCTGTTCTTTTTACCCCTTCACCTCCAACTTAATCTGAATGGCAGTACTAATTACTAACTTGTTCTAATGGGCCTTGAAGGTGTTGGGTGGTTTAGTCTCTAAATGGCCTGAGGATATGGTACATGGTATATACATATGTATATATATATGTATGTATGCATGTATATGTGTGTGTGTATGTATATATGTGTGTGTATATATATTGAGAGAGAGAGAGAGAGAGGTGGGTCTCAACTTGTTTCTTCAACAGTGATTCTCCAGAGACAACTCCTTAGAACACAATCTCCCAGGTGGGGTTAGTTTAGAAGACAATTTTGTAGTAATATGGCTAGCTCAGGTTGCCTGTCAAAGACAAAAGAAAATTGCAATAATCTGGTGCTTCGCCTCCCCCCTCTCAAAATCAATTTAGATCAGAGCTACTTATGGACATATTATAATGTCAGAAATTTTTTTTAAACCTTAATTTCAGCATACATAAATCCCTCACAGAAGGAACTGCTGGTGATTTTTGAGTTTGTAGCCATCAAGCAAAATTTCCTTTTCCTTTTGCATATAAAGAAGAATATTCTGTGAAATAAAATACTAAATAAGAATGAAGATAAAAAATATGAAAAAAAGAAAATTCTGGAATCTTTTCTATAATATTGAGTGCCAAGTGTCATGACATATTCTTTAATGTTTTTAATTTTTTCTTTGTCTTTTTGTTATTTTTATTTTATTTTTTCAATTACCAAGCATAGATTTTTTTTACTTTCACCCTATCCATTGAAAAGAAATACAGAAATACAGAGGGACGGACAGGTGACTCAGCAAGTAAGAGCACTGGCTCCAGTGTTGGGATGACCTGGAGATCAAATACCAGGCTCAGACACTCAGCACCACACCCAGAAATAACTGGCTGTGTAACCTTGAGCAAGTTACTTAAACCTGATTGCTTAAAAAAAAAGAAAGAAAAGAAAAGAAATACAGAAACCCCTGCATTTCATAAGCATGGCCAAGCAAGGCAAATTCTCCCATTGGTTGTACCCAGAAATACATTTCTCATTCTGAATATTAGTCCACCATCTCTCCATCATGAGGTGGCCAGTCTTCTTTTTCATCAGTCCACTGGAATCACGGTTGATCAATTAACTGATCAGAGTTCTTAAGTCTTTCAAAATTGTTTCTATAATATTGATGTATCAGTTCATACAAATGTTTCCTTGTCCTTTTGAAACTATCTTTTCCCTCATTTCTCAGGGGATAGTAGCATTCATTATATCCATGTAATAAATCTGTCCATGGACTTTCATCTGGATCCCCTATGTGCCCAGCAGCTCCCCAGGCTAGGTCTATCATTGAGTCATTGGCAAGGAATTTAAACTCATTAGCCTATGGAGCAGGTAAGTGACTTTATTTTGAAAATTACTTCTTTGCTCCCCTTTCAAGAAATTCCCAAGTCTGGTAGCTTTATCTTTACAACTCCCCAAACCCCCCACTTCTCTTTTTTTTTTTTTTGAGGGCAATTGGGGTTAAGTGACTTGCCCAAAGTCACATGGCTAGTTTTTGTGCTAAGTGTCTGAGGCCGGATTTGAACTCGGGTCCTCCAGGGCCGGTGCTCTATTCATTCCGCCACCTAGCCACCCCCTTCCACCTCCTGACACTTCTCTTTATTCGCAGATGGGCACCTACAGATATAAAGAGGAAAGAACACTGAGTTGGAATTCTGGTCCTGACTCCACAACTAGAGAGCTATTCAGAGTTAGTTTGTTGAAGAAGTTGCTTCCTCTTCCTGGGCCTCTACTCCCTTATCTATAAAATCAGCTAGGGCTCTTAACCTGGGGTTCACGGACCATACAATTCAGGGAGCCATGAACTTGGAGAGAAAAAAATGACACCTGTATTTTCATGACCATCTAACTAATATTTGACACTTCCAGGATTTAAATCATCATTCTGAGAAAGCATTCATAGGGTGCCCCCAAAGGAATCTGACACACAAAAAAAGTAAAAACAAAACAAAAAAATCACCCTGGGTTTGATGATCTCTAAGGGATGATCCAGCTCTAATGTTGTAACAGTCTATCGCTTAAGCCTTCTCCCAGATCTTGGCACAATGCAAAGGCACTGGATTTGGAGTTAGAAGACCTGAGTTTGAATCTCAACTCTGATGCATATTGTCTGTGTGACCTCAGGAAGTCACTTACCCTCTCAGCCTCAGATGTGAAATGAAATGGAAGGACTAGTAACCTTCCAAGATTCCTTCCAGCTCTAGAGTGATGATTCCATGAATGAAGATGCTCCCAGCCTCTGGCTACACCCTATCCTCATTAAACCTAGATATTGCTGTTCAAGTTACTTTCTCTGCTCCTTGTTTCACCCAATCCTTCGGATCTTTCAAAGATAATGGAACAGAATGGAAGCTCCTCCGCCCCCTGCTTCCAAGCCCTCCTCCAGGTTAATTCAGACACTTCCATTCTCTCTTGACTCCTTTCTCCTTTTTTTTTTTTTTAGCACCCTCAAGTGACCCTGCTCATCACCATTGCATAATACTGCTGGAAAATACAGGTCACATTTCTCATCCTCCCATTCTTCGAATAGCTCCCCAAATCCCTGTTTCTCCAGGGAACCTTCCTGGAAGATACAAAGAGGAGTCAGAGATAATTGTAATGACCAGCTGGAATTCCCACCAATCGGATCACTAATCAGATGAGTCTGCTTTGGTGGTATTTATTTTAAGTAATTGTCATTTATATTTATTTAATGTCCATCTGTCCTTTAAGGCATCCTCTGTCTGGATGAGAGTCACTGGCCTCTTCCAAGAGGCAAGGAAGAAGGCTGAACAATCTTAGCAGAGCCCTACTGGCAAACAAACACTTAATAAAGGTTTTGTAAGGAGACATTTTCACAGCTTCTGAAGTTCAGAGCTGATATCTGGGCACATTAAGGCTGGCCCCTGGGATCTGAGCAACATGTAGCATATATTGTTGTTCAACTGTTTTTAGTCACTTCCATCTCTTAGTGGCCCCATTTGGGGTTTTCTTGGCAAAGAAATTAGAGTGAATTGCTATTTCTTTCTCTATTTCATTTAACAGATGAGGAAACTGAGGCAAACAGGATCAAGTGATTTGTCCAGGGTCACACAGCTAGTAAGTGTCTAAGGCCAGATTTGAACTCAGGGAGATGAGTTCAAATAGTCTATCCTCTGTGCCACCCAGCTGCCCCTAGCTGCCAAGGGATTGCAGAGGGAACATAGGGTAGTCACTCCATTTAAAGATTACTGAGTGAGTGGAACTGTCTGGCTCAGCAAACAGTCTTCTAGAGAAGAAAGGGGAATGAACATGTATTAAGCATCTAATATGTGCCAAGCACTTTACAGATAATACCTCATTCCATTTGAGAACATCCATTGGAAAAAACTTCTGGGGAGGATCTCAACAACTGGCCAAAAACCAAGAGCTTTTTCCTTCCGGCTAGAATAATGAGGTTCATTGAACCAGGACCATCTACTCTTCTTCTTTTGAGGGCACAGAAGAGATGTTATATTTCTGGGAGCCCAGCTGCCCTTGGAAAGGGACAAGGGATACCATGTTCTCTTCCTTGGCCTCTAACTCCAGACCTGACAGCTGGTAGGGCACATATGCAGTAAGGAATTTCCCTATCAGCACTATAGCTCGGAGTTCACATGTGCTTCCTGGCTAATTGCCTTCATCCATCTGCTAAGACAGAGACTTCTCCAGCCTTTGCCCTGATATCCCACAGGTTGCACATAGATGTGGATATTGAAATCTCGCTCAAATCATCAGGTTAGGTTTAAAAGGGCGAAGGAGGCAGAGTTTCAGGTAATATAACCTCTTCAGGATAAGAAGTCAATTCCTGAATTGACAAATATAAACTTTGATTGATGTGATACTCTTTGCTTAGCATTAGATTAGGCACTTTACAGTCTTAGATAGACAAGTGCTATAACTAGAGTGGGGCAAGTGGGGCTTTACCCCAGGATGCTAAAACTTAGAGGGTGCTAATAGCACTTGAGGGGCCATGTGATATAGTAGATTCAGAACCATCTGTCAAGTCAAGAAAAGTTAGGTTCAAATCATGTCTCTGATGTATACTGTCTTTGTGACTGTAGGCAAAAGACAACCTCTCAAGTAAGTTATAAGAAAGGGATGATCTCTCTCTCTCTCTCTCTCTCTCTCTCTCTCTCTCTCTCAAACAACAAACAAAATAGCACTTCATGGATAGAGAGCTGGCCTCAGAGTCAGAGTTCAAATGCCACATCTCTGTGACTTAAGCAAGTCACTTTAACTCCCACTGAGCCCAAAACTCTCTGACTACAAGTTTACCCATCAGCTATTCTTTGGCAGAGGGGGTGACCTCACTAAGAGTTCCTTAACCCAGAGGCATCAAACCCACAGCCACAGGCACCACATCCCGAGGGCAGTGGAACAAGATTAAAATGTAATTGGGTAATAGTTTAACAAAATACACAAGAACATAATAAAACATAGATAACATTACATTTTAAAACTAAGGTAATATGTGGCCAACAGTTTAGTGGCCAGGTTTTTCTTTGAGCTTGACACCACTGCCCTAGATCATTAAAACCATGGATCCTCCAAAAACAAACAAAAAGTGCATAGACTCCTAAACCAGCACAAAATTAGTCAGTAAGCATTTATTAAGTGCCTACTATTTACAGCCTCCTTGCAAAAGACTCAAGCCATCCCTTCTTCTCCCCTCCCACCTGAATCTGTCCTTAAAAATTGATTTGAGGGCACTTTTATTTTTTATTACTACATTTTCATTGATGTTTTATTTTTATCACCTACATTTCCAGCTATACTCCTCCTTCCTCTCTATGAGCAGCATTGCTTATAACAACAACAAATTTGTAAAGAGAAAAATAAACAGTTCAACAAAGTAACCAACATATGGAAAAAACATATTATGTGCAGTTTTCTGTACCCATATTCTCCCACCTCTGAAAAAGAGAGAGGTCCCTTCTCTTATCTCTCCTTTGGATGCAAGCTTCATCATTGTAATTTCACAGCATTCAGTTGTGATTACCTTGTTCTTTCTACATTGTTTTCATGGTTCTGCTTACTTTGTTTTGCCTCAGTTGCTATGTCTTCCCATGTTTCTCTGTATTCATCATATCTGCTTCTTACAGTGAAGAAATTAACATTCTATTACACGAATGTACCATGACTTGACTAGCCATTCTCCAAATTGATATCCATCATTTCCAGTTCTTTGCTCCTACAAAATGTGCTGATATTAAGATTCTTGTGACCATGGAAACTTTCTTTTTTTTTTTTTATCACTCCCCTTCTTGGTAAATAAACCTAGCAGTGAAATCTCTGGGTCAAAAGATATGAATATTTTAGTTACTTTCTTAGTATTAATTCATTGCTTTATTCATTAATTTCATTAATTGCTTTTCAGAAGGGATAGACCAAGTTCTTCCAGCAATGCATCAGTGGACCTGTTTTTTTTCTGGAACAACATTCCTTTCTTTTGTCATCTTTGCTAGTTTTTTGAGGGTGAGGGGAAAGCTTGGATGCAATTTTGATTTGCATTTTTTTTTATTATTAGTCATCAATTTGCCAAGGGTATTTGTGAAACTTGCTCTGGGCACAAAAAATTCTATTTGCTGGATAGATTCTGTCCTTTCCTTAAAGTAGCTTGTGCTCTAGAGACAATGCTAATTAAAACAGGCAAAGCCCATTTCCAAATTTCACAGTCTCTTTGGGACTTGGTGATCCTTTCTGGTTCTCCCAGTCTACTCCCTGGGCCTGTTTCCATGTCAGTGTAATGAGGCAAGGTGACCTCTAAAATCCCTTTCATCTTTAAAATATATCATTCTGCATATAAATAATACATCCTTAACTGTTTCAACCTTTCACCAGACATTCCTCAGACCCTTCATTAGGTTACCAGGGAGTTGGTTGCATAGATTCTGCCAGGAAAAATCTTGGCTGAGTAGCTGGTTTGCAAGATTGCAAACAAATAATCTGAATATGTTAAAAATGCTTCTTTGTTAATAGATACATACAGTGATAGGGCAGTTAGATGGCTCAGTGGATAGAGCGCCAGGCCTGGAGTCAGAAAGACTCTTTCTTGAGTTCAAATTGGGCTTAAGACACTTCCTAACTGGGTGACCCTGGGCAAGTCCCTTAACCCTCTTTCCCTCGGTTTCCTCATTTGCAAAAATGAGCTGGTGAAGAAAATGGCAAACCACTCCAGTATCTTTGCCCAGAAAACCCCAAATGGGGTCACAGAGAGCTGCGCATGACTGAACAATACCCATAGTACCAATTCTGCTTTTTAGTCATCAGTCAGCAAATTAAGACAATGCCTATTTTAATGCGGATTTTCACCTATTCAACCTAATAGTTATTAGATCACAATTAGAAGCAAGAGGAGCTTTAGTGTTAATGTGGTCCAATTCCTTCATTTGAGAGATGAAGTTAAATTGTATGCCTAAAGCCCCAGAGTTAGAACTAGCAGAGGCTACATTCACACTCAGGTCCTTTGATTCTAAACCCAGTGTATTTTCCTATAGGCCATATTACTCATCCTCATTATGGCCAAACAATAAGTCAATCAATAAACATTCATTAAGTGCTCATCTACTATGTGTCAGGAATGCAAAAAGAGGCAAAAGACAGCACCTGCCCTCAAAGAGTTTATAATCTAATGGCAGAGGGGTGGCTAGGTGGTGCAATGAATAGAGCACTGGCCCTGGAGTCAGGAAGACCTGAGTTCACATCCGGCCTCAGACACTCAACACAAAACTAGCAGTGTGACCTTGGGCAAGTCACTTAACTCCAATTGTTCTACCTTCCCCCCTCCAAAAAGCGAAACAAACAAAAAAAAAACCCAATCTAATGGCAGAGACAACATGCAAATAAATATACACAAAGCACAGGTTTATAAATAGGATAAATAGGAAATCATTAACAGAGGGATGGCTCTAGAATTAGAAGGGTTTGGAAGAGACCAAATAATTAGAGGGTATTTTAAAAAGAAAACTCAGGCATTAGCCTTTGGAACACAAAAGCAAACACAAGTACATTTTTTCCTCCACTTTGCCAAGCTTAACAAATAGTCCTTGTTTGTGATCATGAAGACCATGGCCACTAGTTAAACAAATTATTACAGGGACAAGTGTCAACAGGGGCATAATCCACTAATTTGGGGGTGGACATTAACCAGATGTGGCACCAAATTCCCTGCAAATGTAAACTTGTCATGGTGCTAGTGTGGGTTTAAGCTGCCTTTTGTCCTTCCAGTCTAGTTTGTTTAAATTGCTGACAGGATCCAAGCTTTTCACAGGACTCCCTTTCTTAGCCCTCTAGTCCTCTAAGCAGCATGCCTCTCCAGGCTCAAACGACAAGGTAACTCAAGTCCCTGAAGGCAAAGCCCCCGACTGTTTGCTTTGGTCTGCACCCTGTCCAGGAGGGGGTGCCAGAAGATGTCTTCAGGGAAGGTTTGCCCAAAGCCCTGAGGACATCCCTAATCTGTTCTTGGGGAAAGGGGGAAAGAAGAGGGAAGGGGACTTAATTTTAAACCCTTGTGCAATAAGACACAGGCATTCCAGCTTTGCACGTGTCCTTGCCTAGAGCTCTTGGAAGGGATGGGAGGGGAAGGAGGAGGTCTGGGTGCTCTGAGGGATGCGACAAGCCTGGGGCCAGATGTGAGTTTTAATTTTTTTGGCTGTGTCTCCAGGTTCATTTCCAATTTCAATAGCTTCCAGTCACACAGTCACACAGGAGCCAGTCTCCAAAGAGCCCAGGAGATCACACCCTGAAGCCAAAGTTCTCTGTCTGGGTAAAAGGAGCCTAATTTCTAACTATCTCCTTTAGTGCCCTCTGTTCAGAGCTTCTAAAGCTCCAGGTGAAAGGGGGTGATCTGGAGAAGCCTTCTAAACAAAGAAAAAATGGAGGTAGCAGCAGCAGTAGTCAGGCCCCCAACGGGCCCTTGCAAACTTGGCTTTCTGTCTTGAGCCTTCCTTGGTACTGCAAGCAGTCTCACCCAGCTCATAAAACAACCTGCAAAGGAGATGAAAGAGGATGATAATGATGTTGACATGTTTAAAGCCCTGCACAATCTGGTCCTTCTACCTTTCCCGTCTTATACCTTATTCCCCTCCCCTTCATCCTTGTTGTTCCTTGAATAAGACTCTCCAGTTCCCGGCTGAGCACGTGTCCCCAAGGCCTGGAATTCTCTGCCTCTTGATTCTCTGTCTCCCTTCAAGTTCCCCAGCTGAAATCCTACCTTCTGCAAGTTCACCTCAATGGTGGTGTTGTAGTGTTGTCCCTCCAAGATGACACCCAATGTACCCTGTACGCATCTCGTCTGCACGTGATTATTTGTATGTTGTCTCCCCCATTGGATTGTAAGCTCCTTGGGGGCAAGGACTATTTTTGCCTTCCTTTGTATTCTCCATGCTTAGCACAGTGCCTAGCGCATAAATGCATGCTGCCCAACAACTGGCATTTCTATAGTAACTTCAGATTTACAAAATTCCCAATTATTTTGTTTGCTCCTTATAACACCCTTGTGATATTGGTGTTATTAGCTCCATTTTACTGATGGAGCTAAGGGTTATTTGTCTATATATCCACAGCTAGAGTCAGATGAATTATTTCCTCTAAGGAAATAGGCTAAATCTCTTTTGATTACAAATATAGGTGGTCTTATTTATCTCTGGTGTCCAATGAGAAGTCATTGTCCTGCCTTTAGGGTAGTCCAAACCTAACCATAAGCATATGACAGCTACAAGTGGATGAGGTTATTAGGAAAGACATCTAAAAAGGAGTCTCAGACACACTTTCCAGTGGGGAACCTTCACCCATTCTCAGGAAATTTAATTTAGTTTTGTGATGTTTTGCTTAAATTCTTCACACTACTAACTTAAAAATCATTCCTGGCAGGTGACAAGTTTATCAATCAGACATTTATTAAGTGCCTACTATGTGTCAAGCACTGGACTAAGTTCTAGAGATGCGAATATAAAAGAGTTGTTGCCTTCAAAGAACTTAATGGGGGAAGATAGACAAAAGAAAGCTGAAAAGGGTTGTGGTGGGGGGGGTTAGAGAAGGTACCCAGCCTGGGTGGGGGGCATGGTAGAGAATTCCAAAGAAGTCCAAAAGTGTGGAAATGAGGAGGAAAAACCTCTTTTAATACAGGCCCTGGAGCCCAATGATTGCCCTCCAATCATTGCTGATGAGATGTGAGTACCAGGCAGATTCAATATTACAGCATGATGAGATTTCCCAGTGATGAGTTTCATGAGTAAGGAAGGTGTGAGGGCAAGATCCAAAGAACGCCAACATTAGGGTAGTTGGTGGGAAATGGGGTGAGCTGCCTTTCCACATGTGTGCCCTGGTGACATGTGTTACCTGCGTGACATGAGTATCCTAGACTTGGCCATATCTGTTTTCCATGTGTACTTGTTCCACATATATTTTCTTTGAAGGTCCACTTATCCCACTAAATGTGTATATATTCAAGGAAGAATGAGATCAAAGTTTATGGGAGGGAATATTCTTTAGCTCTTTATTTACATTACCATTTAATTAAAATATCTTTATTATGAACTGTGTCCCATGGCTGACTGGCAAAAGTAAAATGCAGTGGTAGGGGCTCATGAGCTGTGGTTGGAGAGGGTTGTGATCTGCAGAATACTTATAATCTGGCATAGCTAATACAGGGACCAACAGTAAAGGAAGTCTCAGGAATTATACTCATTTCCCAGAACACTGGATGCTTGAACTCGATTCTGGAGAGATAGTGGCCAAGTTACGTACACATTCAACCATATGACCCCAGGAGAGACAAACTACAAGATTAAGTGGTAGGAGTCCTGAACCACAGTCTTCCAGAATATTAGTGAGTGTCTGAAACTTAAGCCTTGGGGAGTATCAAGAGTTTTTAGATTGACTAGTAAGTACATAGCCCTCGAATTGGAAGAATGGTAAGGAACGGAGTCATCATTCTGAGAAGCAAAATCCAGACTTTATTTTTTTGCTATTATTTGAGGTTAATCGGTGCAGGTTGAAGAAAGGAGATTCTCTTTTAGCAACTCCAAATCTGTTTTCCTTCTAGGGGGTGGAAGAGAATCCTTAAGACAATGCTGTAAGGCTGGAAGCTGATACAGTTTGAAATGAAGAAGGTAGAATTTTGTGGCTTGTCATAATTTAAATGAAAATTGTCTCACCTGTTTATGGGTTAATATGCCTTGTTACTTTGAGTGCTTATACAGAAAGTAGGGCACTTTCCCTATATCTATGGATATATGTGTGTGTGTGCATGTGTATATATGTATGCATGTGTGTATACATACAAAAACACACATAACCTTGGGTATGAGGTATAATCTGAGTTTTTTAGAAGAACTCTGCACAGTAGCAAAATGAATCCAAGAGGCATGATTTTAGAGGGCAGAGCCTTCAAGATTGACTCTAGTGGATGCATATCTAGATATGGAGATCCTAGGCCATTGACTGAATAGCATAACATTGGGTTAGACACAATTTGTTTGTGTTTCAGATGCTTCTTCAGTTTAATGGAGTATCCCCCTTGTCCCACCCCACCCACCAAAGAAAGAATTAGTCACTGATACTCTCAAAAACTGCTCACAATTCTAACTTGGCATTCTAAATTTCACCTTCACAGACTCACTTTAACCCTTTGGAGTAAATGTACCCATCACTAATTAGGTTTGACATTCACTGTAGTTCCCTCACCTAGAAATAAAACTGAAAGAGAAGTGGGCACAGTTATTTGACAATGGCAAACATCGAATAACCCACCAAAGGGCCACTCCTGGCTTGTGGAAGGGGTCCAAAATACACTCATCTCATCTGTGGTTGCTCTGCTGGGGGGAATTTCCCTAGTTATGGTCATAGTATTCCAATTTCACCTGAAAGTGAAATGTTGGGAGGTTTACCAGAAGTGGGAAATTTCCATAAGTCATAAGATGGTCAAGATTAGAAGTATTCTGGGAGGCCATCAGGTCCAATTAAGAACCTGAAGTCCATCATTTCTAAAATATACAGAGAACTGAGTCAAATATATAAGAGTACAAGTCATTCCCCAATTGATAAATGATCAAAGGATATGAACAGGCAGTTTTCAGAGGAAGAAATCAAAGATATCTATAAGCATTTGAAAAAATGCTCTAAATCACTATTAATTAGAGAAATGTAATTCAAAACAATTCTGAGATACCACATCTCACTGGTCAGATTGGCTAACATGACAAAACAGGAAAATAAGTGCTGGAGAAGATGTGGGAAAATTGAACACTAATGCATTGTTGGTGGAGTTGTAAATGGATCTAATCACTCTGGAGAGCAATTTGGAACTATGCCCAAAGAGCTATAAAAATGTGCATACCCTTTGACCTAGTAATACCACTTCTAGGGCTGTATCCCAAAGAGATCATACAAGTGAGAAAAGGACCCATATGTACAAAAATATTTATAGCAGCTCTATTTGTGGTGGCAAAGAATTGGAAATAAAGGGGATGCCCATCAATTGGGAATGGCTAAACAAGTTGTGGTATATGAATGTAATGGACAATTGTGCTATAAGAAATGAGGAACAGACAAACTTAGTAATAACCTGGAGAGACTTATATAAACTGATGCTGAGTGAGGGAAGCAGAACCAGGGGATCTTTGTACACAATTATAGACACATTGTATCTGTGATGACTTACTCTGATAGAGTGGGCTCCTCTCAGCAATGCAAGGCTAATTCAGAGAAAGAATTACAAAGTCTGAATACAGATTGAAGCAAATTACTTGCTTTTTTGTTTTGTTTCTTCTTTCTTGTTATTCATTCCATTGGTTACAATCCTTCTACACAATTTGACTAATGTTTAATGTGAAGGTATTTGTAGAATCTATATCAGATTGCATGGCGCCAAAGCAGGGAAGGGGTGGTAGGAGAAAATTTGGAACTCAAAACCTTGTGGAACTGAATGTTGCAAACTAAAAGTAAATAAATTAATTAATTTAAAAAAAAAAAAAAGAAACTGAGGCCCAGAGAATTGCCAAAAGTCACAAAGTCAGCAAACTTCCTTCCCCTCCCCTTCTTCTTTCCTCCTCCCCCTTCTTCTCATTCCTTCCTCCACTCTCCCCCCTTTTTCCCCTTCCCTCCTCTCTTTTCCTTCACCATAGGATTTTTTTTTTTAAATTATACTCCTTCTGGAGCATGTCAGATCAGATGGGATCTGTGGTAGTGACCAGTTCATTAGCTTCTCTCTAGAGGGGTTGGTCTGTGGTGCTAAGGTCCATAATCCTCTTCCTTTCATCAGGATGATGAGGATCTTTGTTTTGTAAGCTATTTGGGGATGCTGAGATGCTTGCTCAGTTTCCTAGTGACAGAGTAAGACACCAACAAAACTTTCTTGGAGGGAGGCTTAGCAATTTCTTTCTTCAGAGCCCACAGAAAGCCTTGAAAGCACTTCAGTTTGCTTTCCTCTGTCTCTCTAATCATATGTTCCCCCTTCATCTGCAGCTCCATCTTCTATATAAAGAAGTGTGAAGTAATCTATACGCTTCTTCCTGTGGAACAGATTGCATTGGCAAATATCCCAGGCCATTCTAGAGTCTGCTGTTCACTATGGACTCAGAGTTACTTAGACCTGGCTTGTTGGCAGCTTTCAACCACCATGGTGCTAAAATGAAGTGAGGAAGAGGGGGGCCAACTCCTTCCAATTTAGTTCTGCTTGTCCCTTGAGCTTCGACCAAGTAACATTTTGGACAAGTTCTCCTAGTTGGCTTGATGATACCTCAGTGTCACCTGGTATGGTACAGAATGAAAGCATTTTGACTGCTGACCCAGCAACCATGGATTTATAAGGCTGCTAAGATCTTTCCTTAAAATCCTCTATTAGGCCAGGATTTCCCTGCCATCTACAAAAGCTATATTCATGTTCAACTGGCGTGATGGCTTCAAAAAATGTTTTGTGATGTTTAACCTAAACCAGAAGTTCTTAATTTTTTTTTTGTCTCATAGACTCTTTTGACAATCTGGTGAAGCTCATGGATCCCTTCTCAAAATAATGTTTTTAAATGCATTCATATGTATATATCTATATGCACATATATATGATTATCAAGGAAACCAATTATATTGGAAGTTATTTTCAAAAATTTAAACACCCAGCTTAAAAAACACTGACCTAAAGTCTCCTTGTTGCAGCAAATTGATTTTTACCTCAGCAGACAATAAATGCACCCTGCTGTTTTCCTTTTCCACATTTGATGACTGAGCTAAACTCTTTCTACCACTTCATTAGCCCTTAGAACTTTTTGGTCTTCTCTGCAAACTGGAAAACCATTCTGCCCACAGATTTCTAATGGAGATCTTTTTTTTCTTACTAGTAGAGTCACTTGCAACCATAGGAACTGCTGTATTGCCTCTGAGTCTTCCTGATCCAACCCTTTCAGGGCTCTACTGTCACTATGGAAAGGTTAGCTGTCTTTCCTGATGTCAGTCTTAAAGGTTAGTTATATCTGGGGCTGTGGTGGTAGTAAATGTTTAACAACCAAGTTCTTGGGAGGGTGCATGGGTAGGACTACATAGGACCCACTTTTAAAGTTTAATTTGTGTTATTAACATTTTCTCTATAATTTTCTTAAGTCTAGACAATCAATGAAAAAAAAATCAAACCCAGACTTGCAGCATTTGTCATTTCCAAGGTGTAAATAGTCCCAACTAAAGTTTAACAATCAACAGTCCTAAGCAGCACACACTGGTTCCAGGATGCTGTTCTGGTAGTAATCATATGTATCCAACCTCTTTGTGATTTGGTATTTTTTGTCAATATCATCTCTTAAGGAAATCAATACATTAAGTGTATTGATTATTGCGTGAAAGTTTTTTTTAATTTGATTAAACCTGTGACTTTTTTTTTTAATATAGGGAGCTCTCAGGAATTTCCTCTACTAATGCAGATAGTTTAAATGACTTGCTAAGCTTCACAAAGTCAACAGTCAGTCAACCAGTTAACAAGCATGTTGTTGGGCAAAAACACTAACCCTGTCCTCAAAATGCTTACATTCTAATAGAGGGAGACAATTACATATGCATATACATATGCAAACAACTACATAAAAATAAGATATATACAGGTTTAATTGGAAGTAATCTCAAAAGGAATGCACTAAAGGTAAAGGAGGTCTGGGAATAACTTTTTGTAGGGATTTAGCTGAGAACTGAAGGAAGGCCAGAGAAGCTAGGGAGCAGAGATGAAGAGAGGGCCCATTCCAGGCAAGGGTGATGACCACTTAAAGTGCTTTGAGTCAGGAGATAGTTTCCTATTCAAGGAACAGCAAGGAGTTAAGCGTCACTAGTCTACAGATTATATGGGGAATGCAAGGTTCTAGAAGAGTGGAAAAGTTATGGGGGAGAATGGGTTTTTTAAAAAAAAATTTTTTTTTTTAAGCAATCGGGGTTAAGTAACTTGCTCAAGGTTACACGGCCAGTTATTTCTGGGTGTGGTGCTGAGTGTCTGAGCCCGGGATTCGATCTCCAGGTCATCCCAACACTGGAGCCGGTGCTCTTACTCGCTGAGCCACCTGGCCACCCCTAAGCAATTGGGGTTAAGTAACTTGCTCAAGGTTACACGGCCAGGTGTTTCTGGGTAGGTGCTAAGTGTCTGAGCCCGGGATTCGATCTCCAGGTCTTCTCAACACTGGAGCCGGTGCTCTTACTTGCTGTGCTACCTGGCCGCCCCGGAGAATGGGTTTTGAGTGGTTTTAGAAGTCAAAGAGGGCAGCTGGGCAGGGTAGTGTCAGACCTGCAGTCAGGAAGGCCCATCTTCCTGAATTCAAATCCAGTCTCAGATATCTACTAGCTGTGTGACTCTGGGCAAGTAACTGAACCCTGTTTGTCTCATGATCTGGAAAAGGATAAGGCAAACCACTCCAGCATCTTTGCCAAGAACTCCAACTGGAGTCATGAAGAGTTGGATGTGACTGAAAACAACTGAACGACAAAAATCAAACTGGATTTTATATTTTATTTTGGAGGTAATATGGAGTCACTGGAATTTACTGAATAAGGGGGGCAATATGATCAGAACTTGGTTTTAGGAAGCTCAATTTGACAGCTGAGCAGAGGATGGATTGGAATGAGCAGAGATGAGTTAGGGACACCAATCAGCAGACTATTGCAATAGCTCTGGAGTGAGGTGATGTGGGCTTAGACTAAGGTGATGATAGTGTCAGAGGAAGAGGGGGGTGCAGAATATACAGGTTATGAAGTTACAAACAACAGGGTGTGATACCTTCCTGGAAATAGGGCTGGGGCCTGAGAGAAGACTGAATATCAAGGATGTTGCCCAAGTTTTAAGCCTGGATGACTGAAAGGAAGGCAGTACTCTCAATAGTAAGAAGGAAGTTCAGAAGTAGGGAAAGTTTGGGGGGAAAGATAAGAGTTTAGTTTTGGACACATTTAGTTTAAGATGTCTTTGGGACATCCAGTATAAGATAAACCCCTAGGAACTAGACAATTTCAACATCTCTAATGTGTGTTAGAGATGGTATCTTTTTGCATATAGTGGGGTATTTGTAAAACTTCAGGTACTAACAGAGGTGCTGGTACTACACTTGCAACCCTCAACTAGCTACCTCTGGTGATACTATCTGGATCTTCTGGTCTTGCATCCTTTCCAATAGTCTTTTGGGGAGCTGTCACCTTTTCCCTCTTCCTTGTTGGCTGATTTTAGCACCCAGACCTCTACACTGCTCTGATAGGTAGTGAAGATCTAACTTGAGGAAAAAGCCAGAGAAGCACTCTATCTCCCCTCTCATCTACTGGAGACTCATCTCCATCCTTGAGACATCTCAAGTCTTTGAGACTTCTCTGCCTACAAAGATTATCTTTCAATATTCTTCAGTAGGATTCATAAGTTTTCATGCCTGTGGCCCTTTTTATTTCTGACAGTAGCAGTCATTTTATCACAAAATCATTCAGTTAGGGGTGGCCAGGTAGCACAGCGAGTAAGAACACCGGCTCCAGTGTTGGGATGACCTGGAGATCGAATCCCAGGCTCAGACACTTAGCACCCACCCAGAAACACCTGGCCGTGTAACCTTGAGCAAGTTACTTAACCCCAATTGCTTAGGGGCAGCCAGGTGGCTCAGGGAGTAAGAGCACCAGCTCCAATGTCAGGATGACCTGGATCAAATCTGGGCTCAGATACTCAGCACCACACCCAGAAATAACTGGCCGTGTAACCTTGAGCAAGTTACTTAACCCTGACTGCTTTAAAAAAAAAAATCAGTCAGAAGGCAAGTGCTCCTCAATGTAGGAAGTAATATGAATAAGTGAATCTGCTCAATCTTCCTTTCCAATTATTTTCAAAGAACCCCCAAAGTAAATGATAAATTTAGAAAAAGAAAAGCACTACAACATTTGGTCACTAGTTCCAACATATGTAAAAAGAGGGATTTGGATTTGATGATCTCAGAAATCCCTACTTCTTGATCCTGTGATCAGTCACCTACCTTTTCAGAGCCAGGCAAGCTTAAGTTGTGCAATAACACTGAGTAAATGGACAAATAGCCCAGGGTGGCTCAGACTGAGCAGGGATTCAAAGGCAGGTGACTGAAGTATCTACCCTAAGGCATGAAACCCTCCCTAAGTGCCAACTAGGGTAAAGACACATAGAATTCAAAGTTGAATCTATTATATGAACTACACTAAAGATTTTATTTTATAAATATTTAATTTATATATAAATTAAATTATATAAATATAATTTATTTTATAAATTATAACTACATAATTTATAAAATAATGGCAAAAGACATGTATTGGGAAACTATCAACTACTATTACTGTAGTACAGTAAGCTCAGTAAGTGACTAACATCATATATGATGCTCAAGTTGCAAATCTTCAACATGCATTTAAGCAGTGGAGATACAAAGAAAGGCAAAAATATAGTCCCTGCCTTCAAAGAGCTTACTTTCCAATAGGAGAGAGCACGTGTAAATAACTATACACACACACACACACACACAAACACAAGAGATATACAGAGACTAGAAAGAAGGTATTCTTAAAGAGAGAACACTAGCAACTTGGGAGGTTTGAGGGGAGGGAGTTAACCTCCCAGTTTTACCAGTGTCCTGACCCACAACATTTTGTGGGCCAACACTGTATTGCCTCACAACCTTAAGGCAAAGAGAGGGTGTTTCAAAGCTCCCAAAGATATTTTCTTGAAGTGCAGGTCTGACCATGTCATTTTCTACCACCACCACCCCTACTGAGATGCACTCAGTAAACTCAAGTGGTTCCCTGTTACTTCCAGGATTAAATATAAAATTCTGTATTTGGCATTTAAGGTTATTCACAAACTGTCTCCTTCCTATCTTTAATTTTCATATACATTTCCCTTATATACTCTCTGACCAAGCAACATGAATCTCCCAACCTTGCCTTTTAAATGGCAAGGGATACTTCATGCCAGGGATAGTTGCCCTGTTGACCTCTGGCTCCTGGCTTCCTTGAAGAGTCAGTTCCTTCTTCTGCAAAAGACCTATCCCTGCCCCTACTAGTGCCTTTCCTCTGACCTACCTTCCATTTTCACTGTTTCTCTTAAATGCGGTGTTATTTGTATACTGTTTCCCCCATTAGAATGTGAGCTCCCTGAGGGAAGGAGCTGTGTCTGCGTTTCTTTGTAACCCTGGGCTTTAGCACTGTGCTTGGCACATGGCAAAATCTTAATAAGAGTTTGTTGGCTGATGTGATGGATTGCTTGATACATCTTTGCTATGACCCTGGATAAGCTGCTTCACTTCTCAGGCAACTCTCATAAAGTGAAGAGCAGGTTCCAAGCTGTACTGGCAGAAGAGGCTTCTTCAGCAGCAGTCCGCTACTCCCATGAAATCACAGGTCTGAGCACACCCCCTCCCAACAACAGGGAAGGAAGGGTAACAACTTCTCTGCAGCAGGACAAAAGACAAAAGTTTGCAGGCCAGGATGCTGTTGATCTGAAAGACAGTCTATGAGAACTATTCTGTGAACAGGATGGTGCTCTTTCTTTCAGAGCCTTTCCTTATCCATGGTTCAGTATTTTTATAAGTAGTTTTCATGGAAATGTGGTATGTCTAGTGACACTCTCCTATAAGTGAATATTTTCCAGCTACAACTTCTTTGCATTTCATTAGACAATCACCAAAATAAAAGCAGTTTATTATATGAAAGTTTTATTATTGAGAGCAAAACACATACAATTCTTTCAATAACTTTCTGAACTCAAAGCTACAGATACACTTGGATCTGCAGAAAGTTTTAGTTTAGATAGGCAATGAACAAAAGATTTATATACCCCAATTACAGAGTGCATGTGAAATGTCATATATAACTCATAAACTGGACTCATGTCTGACTCATAACTCATACCATTGAATTCAGCTGTGCGGAGAACCACCCTATACTTCAGAAGGTCACCAGAAGACAGGCCTGGAAAGGAGATTTGTGCTGTATGGAAAGTCAAGTGGTTTTCTAAAGAATTGGAAAAATTACTAAATATCTACTAATGACAAGCCAATTTCACTCAGAAAGGCTTCACCCAATGGGCTAAGTGAGGCCATTTGGCATGTACCTCTCCTGAGGGGATATACAGCAAGTTGTTGAAGAAGAAACATTCAGTCTCCTTAGTTATTCAACAGGAAGCAACTAAGAAGGGGCATGTTCAGAAACACCTGATAACATGGCTTGTTTCTAATTCCTAAGTTCTCACATATCTGAGCTATGAGTAGTAAAAATGAAATTAAAATTTGGTATCCAATGAGACGCTCACAAAACACGAATGAGGTCTAGCGTTATCCTAGATCGGGGAATATCAATATTGATCACTTTGACTTCTACTCTCTCACCAGGGCCCAGCCCAAGACTTCTCCTCTTCTTCACTTTAGAAAGCTTTGCTTCTGTAACATTTCGGATGGGAATCAGCCCTGACCTGCCCACTCCTATATCCACAAAAATCCCAAAGAGAGTAGCGTTCTCGACTTTTCCAGTGAGAATTGTCCCAACATTCAGATCTTCTAGGCAGACTATGCTCCTCTTGAAGTCAGGTTTATCAAAATCTTTAAAGAAAGGGGGGAAAAAAGACAAAATCAAAACCAATCACACCATGGTGTTTCCTAGTTGCAATGTTAATCAGTCAATAAATACTTGTTGAGTATGCCCAACCCTACATTAAGCACCATGGAAGATCTAAAAGGACCAGAAAATCTGTCCCCAGTTAATTACAATCTATTTGGGAGAGAAGACAGGCATATTAAACAATTTGAAAAAACTTATTAAAAAACAACATTCATATAATACCAAATGAGTTCAAAAAAGTGAAAAGGCCACAGAATCACTCACTGCTAGATGACGGACAGATAAGAATATGATTTTGGTCAAATGATACCAAAACACTCATTAAATTCCAAGAAAGATGTAAAACAGTCGACCGGAGGCTCCATCTACCCACAAAATTCTCAAATTCATCTATCTATCCAACATGTTTTGACTTCCTCCTGTGTTTTATGAGGACTGGCCCTGGAACACTGGAGCAGGAGGTACCTGGGAGGATGTAGAGATGAAGAAGACCCTGGTTTTGCCTTCACGAAGTCTACCTGATTAGGAGGATTCTAACTTTGTGAATGAATCTAAATGAAAGTCTCACAAACATAGAGACCAAAGGAATGGCTTCCACAAAATGTCACTGTATTTACATTATCACTCCTGATCAATTCTTGACCATTTAGATTCTACATTTTTCTTATCATTTTAGGGTGCCAGAACTGGAGTCAGGAAGATCTGAGTTCAAATCCCGTCTCAGACATTTAATGGACAAGTGGGCCTCCATCTCCTCATCTATAAAATGGTGATAATAGTAATACTTACCTCCTAGGGTTATGAGGATAATATTTGCAAAAAAGCTCTGCAAACCTTAAAACATTATATAAATACAGCTATTACTATTATTATTTTTATCTATATTCATTAGTTTCTTTCTCATAGAACAGAGAGGAAAGGACGCTAAGAAAATGAAACTGATATCAAGTTGGCTATTTGTGAGCATGCTGTTCAGGTAAAAAGGATTGCATATGGGAGGAGGCTGGAAGGGATGGCTGAAATAAGGCTTGTGGGTTATCTTTGGATTTCATTTATACCTCCCTCCTTCCCTTGTTTTCCTTTTCTAGGATTGCCAAGCATTGACTACAGCAATAAAAGAACATATTCTATATTCAAAACCCCTACTTATGATTACCTCATTTCTACCCCTTCCCTCTTCTCATCTTCTCTTCCTCCACAGCTGTCATGCTCCATTCTGACAGCTCACTGAAGTGGACTTTTACATTTGCCTCAACAACTGGTCAGCTCTTTTCTCTATTTTTCAACCTATCACACGACCCCATTCCCTCCCCTGTCCCACTTCAACCAATCATAGAACAACTGAGAATGAAAAGAAAATTCAAGTTTTTCCTTTAAACACACACATCTTTTTCCATACCACAAAAAAAAAATCTGAAATGTGAACAGACTCTATATGACATGTAATTCTGCAGAGAGAGAATGTACCTCATTAATGGATGGTGATGTAGTGAATTCCAAGAGCAAGAAACCTGTTGTAATGTAATACCACTCTGAGAAAGGGTCATGTCCATGCAAAGTAAAAGCACAGAGAGGATCAGGCCCAAGGACGAGATGGGTTGTCAGGCCCCAGAGGAATTGTCCTATGCTTGAAAACTCTTTCCTCTCCCCTTTCTTGCAGGCAACCAGCTGCTTCAGATTCCCTAAGGATTTCTGATCAGCTGCTTAGTTTAATTTTGCATGGAAAATCTGAGTCAGGAACTACTTAACATGTTCCTGAAGACAGCTTGGACCATGGGGACAAATGAAAGTTCTCCTTCAAAAGTCTGCAATATCAACATTTTAACACTGTGACAGACAAGCCTAATCCTGCCCCTAATCCAAGTTATAAATACTCTGAGTAGTATCTACCGGAGTGTTAATCTAAATGGAATTGATTATATCAATTGAAAAATACTTAGGAAATATGAGAGAAAGTTTAGGAGAAGTGTCTGGGAAAGTAAGCAAGTTTGATAAAATGTAAAATGCAGAAAAAAAGATACCATAAATCATTTAATATTTCCAAAGACTAATTGGATATTCACTGTACCTATACAGATTAGAATGTCTTTAAACCCTAAGAGAGTTTGGTATTCATGAATTGCTATGTTAAAAAAAAATTATCACTTGGTGATGAGCCATTAAGAACTTAGTGAGGCTGGTCCATGAACAAAAGATAATCAAAGCCAGGCCTTTCTAGCTTTATAGAACCTGCCAGAACTGCAGGTGGTACATCCTCTGAGAACCCATGGGCACCTTCATGCATACCACAATAAGATATAAGACAACTTCTGAGTAGAACTTCAATGGAAGATTAGACAAATTATTCAATTTTTTTCTGTCTTTTTCAAAGTAAAATGAGGAGACTGGGCTCAATGAAAGCTTAGATTCTTTGCATGTCTAAATCTTATAAACATACTACCTATGAATATCATGATTACTGGCAATCTTAAGACACTTTGGAAAACATGGTTAGGTAGATTCTGCTCATGGGCTATTCTTTCCTCTAACTATGGTTCTTAAGAATACTCTCACTCTCTGTGGTGAAAGTAAAGAACAATTTGAGCCAGGAGAAAATAAATACAGGAATACTATCTAATTTCTTTAGTGCTGTTTTGACAAACACCATGCAAGGATCTGATACACAATACATACAAAATAACTGGAGATGTTACTGACAGCTGAGAGTAAGTAAAGACTTTCTGGGCAGTACTCTGAAAGAAAGAGGGGATTCCAAGCAAAGGAAAGGAAGATGGCAGAGCGCTGCAGGCACAGAGAAAAGCAAGTGCCAGGATGAGGAGGAGTGTCACATGTGAGCAAGAGCAAGACAGCCGGTCTGGCTGTGTCACAGTCAGGCAGGCAACACACGTGTGACATTGTCGATGCTGAGGATAAAAAAGAAAGGCAAATCTAGTCTTTGCCCTTAAGGACTGTCCCCCACCCCCAATGGGGAGGACGAGATATTAACAACACGGGATCCTGAGTAGATGGAAAGAAAGGTGGGAAGGGCAGCCAGGAACAGCTGGGACAGGGCAGACTGGGAAAAGCCTTCTGCAGAAGGTGGATTTCAGCAGAAGATTGAAGGAAATGAGGGAAACCAAGAGGTACAGAGGAAGATGAAGGGCATTCAGGCCTGGGGACAGCCAGTACAACAGCACAGAGGCCGGAGATGGGAGTTTCATGTTCTAGGAACATCAGGCTGGCCAAGCTGTTGGAAAGTCAAATACAAGGAGTCCCAGAAAGGGAACAAACAGCCAGGTTTATAAAAAAGGTGTGAATGTCAAAAAGGGAGTGGCGGTGGTGTTAAAAGAAAGCTTGATTTTGGCTTGCCCTGGTCAATGAGGCAAGCTCAAGAAAAGAAAGGTAAAAGTATCTTACTAGTATACTAAGGTGGCAAGCAGTTGGGTGTGGCCTGCAGATTTCAAACTAAGCTAGTGTTTTTATAAACAGGAGCAAACAACTTCCAATGAGGGCAAAAGTATGCTAATTGGTACACATAATCATGAGGAAATGGGATAAGTGCTACCTCTGCTCTGCCTCCATTACAGTATCATAGGAAGATGGAATTAGTACCTATGTGCAAGGGGTATTTTTGGACCACTATCTCCTGCAGGTTGGCTGACATGACTGAGTGACCCTAAAATCTAAACAAGGCCAAAACTTGGAGTCACTCAGACTGACTGCACAAGTGGACATATTTACATCATCTAAATTATGTCATCTATATTAAGGGAGGTACTAGGAAGCCAATGAGCTCATTGAGCAGGGGAATGAATAATGAATACATAATAAAGATGGATAGGTAGGTTGGTCCCAGCTAATAAAGGGCTTTAAAAGATTAAAAGGAGCCACAGAAGGTAGAAACACTTTGGAAAAGTATTTGCAAAGAATACCAAAAGAACCTGAGGAAAGAACTGGCAGGGGTGTGTAGGAGTGATTGGGCCTTGCTAGCAAGTTGTTGCCTTATGTGTAAATGCAGAGAAAAGCTGCTGAAAAAGAAAGCTCAGATGGAAAGGGAATTGGCTGGTTTGCATGGAAATCTTTCTGTGCTACAGCATTTGGGTTCTCCTTTAGAAGAGCAAGCTGGGGGGAGGGAGGGGAAGGAGTCTCAGGTAGTAAAAGAGTAAGCTACTGTTCATTTAGCTAAGAGGAAGCGAAAAACTAAAAAAAGGAATGTGCATGAAGCCCTTGCACAGACTGGGTCTAGTCAGGGTGCTGACAATTGCCAGGAGAATGTGTGGGAGGAAAATGAAATAAAGTTAGATGCAGAGGCTTTTATGATTACAGACCTTAGCCCAATGCTTAAGAATAAAGTGGGGCAGGGGGGAGGGGTGCGGAGGAGATACAGTGTTAACAGAGGTAACTGAGGATTTTATTCAGCAGGAGGTCACTGATATATTAAGTGAAGTCATCCAAAGGATGGGAGAATTGTTAGTGTCTTGGATGGTGAGAATCAGTGACGAAGGGGCCAGAGGAGTACTGACAGATAACACAGATTGCTCGAAATTTTTAGGTATTAGTCAGAATCCTTTTGTAGAGCAAGCTTTTAGGGATTATCATATGCAAAGAGGTAACAATGTAATTAATCTGTTAGCTTTAGCTGAAGATGGATGCAACAGGCAGTATCCTACTGACTCTACGTGGCCTAGTGGAGATAGACCCTGGTATTTGCTTAGAGACTGTATGACAAAGTTAAAGGAGGTAATGAAGACAGCAATAATGATGAGAGGTTTATCATGGTAGCCCCTTAGCAGTTTCTCATAGAAATATCACAGTGAAAATGGCTCCTCCTGCTTATAAACACCTAATTCTGACTCTACTAATTGGGAAGATAGCGCACTCTCTTTCGGAGGTGCTGGATAAGATTTCACAGTTAAGTGACCTCAGGGAATGGGGAAAAGAAAAATTTCCTCCAGAAAGAAGAGTAAATAGCCAGTGGATTCAAAGTCAAAATAGATTGACAAGAAAAGAATTGTTTACTGCTCTGTTAAGAGCAGAGGCAAATTTCGGAAGAACAGATGGCATTCCAACTAATGAAGTATATAAAATGTACCAAGAAAAGGGGCTTAATATTAGACTGAATAGGGAAGTAAAAACTGCCCCTACAGATTCCCCTGAAACATTTTATCCAAGTTTGTCACACCTGCAGGGAGAATAGGAAATTGGCCAGGCCCCAGATTAAAGAAAGTACACCTCTAGCCAGAATGATGACCCTAAAAGTGCAAATTAGAAAACAGTAAACAACAATGAATAAGGCTATGATAGTGAGTTCATGGACTCCAGAAGCACGGCTGATCCTATACCTACCGTGTTATTGTCTGTTATATAATAACCTTCTGGTTATTGTCTCCTTGTTTCTTTTCGGCCTTTTGTCTGTTCACCTTGTCTATTAGATTCATTTTCTACAGGCTTAATACCCTCCACCTGCAGATGCCGGATTGTTCCAGATGCCAGTTAAAAAACTGACCCCTTGTATGCTCCTCTTGGGGCAGGGACAGCTCTACGTCCAATTTCAAAAGGAAGTAGCTATGGAAAAAGAGACCTTTGCCCCTTACCCCAAGATTCTGAGCCCCATTCATTCGAGGTGGGAATGATGGGGTGCTTGTGCTCAAGCCCTACCCTAAGATACTGTTTTATGTGCTTACTTTGTGTTATTCCTGTTATACTGTTATAAAGTTCTGTCGATACCAGTTGCCCCATTGACCTCTGTAATGGATACAAAAGATCTTGGGGCCAAATGAATTGTTAATGTATTTTTGCTTAACAGGAAGCCCTTTCCCATCCATTAATAGGCCCATGTGACCTGCTTGAGTCACATGGAAGCCTGGGTCACATGAGTCTGTGGTAAGAGGAGCTTGCTGAACTGACAAAGCAGGAAGGGTGGAGCAGAGTCCAGAGGAAATTGGTCAGAGCAGGGAGAGGGAGAAGTTAGAGCTGAGGGAGAGAGAGGAAGCAGGCAGTGAGCTATAAGTGTTCATTTGTGGGAAGGCCCGGGGATGGTGGTGCCCCAGCATTGTTATTGTGTATAGATTTCTTTGTTGCTATGATGGATTTGGCTTTCTGGTGTTGGGATTCAGCTTTCTTGTGTTTTGGTTCTGTTTTCCATGTGGAGAGTGTTCTATTTTGAGATTCAGAATTATGCCAGCATATTCATAGCTGCTGTAGGTGCTACGAATATCGCCTTGGCACTACAGGGACAGAGACCAATTAGAGGATGATCGAAATAATCTCGTAGAGAGGTTATGAGGAATTGAATTAGAATGTGACTATATGAGTAGACACAAGGGGAGAGATGAAAGCAATATTGTGAAAGTATAAAGAATAAGACTTGACAAATGGAGTGAAGGAGGAGTAAAGAATGAAGCATCATGCCAAGTTGAAAACTGGAGTGTCTGGAAGAATGGTAGTGCCCTCAACAGGAACAAAGAAGTTCAGAAAAGAAGATGGTTTTATGAGGAAGATGAGCTCAGTTCTGGACATGTTTTAGTTTGAGATCCCTATGACATATCTTGAAGGACAAATGGAAAAAATAAGTATATGAATGTGATGAAACATGAAAGTGTGAAAAAGTACAATGAAATACAAAAACGTAAGTGTGAGGGCTTAACAATATTCACCCCTTACCTGTTCGGAAGTCAAAGCTTTCAGGTTGACTCAGACCATCAATGATGATTTGCAATGTATGTACTGTTGTTTTCAAACTTTTAGCAATTTCTTCCACTCCTTCCTTTTGAAGAAAAGAATTGATTTTTTGTTGCATTTCAGGCTTTCCAATTTCACAGAGGTTGCCGCCAATGAGAGATAAAAACCTTTAATGGTTAAAAACAAAACAAAGGAAAAAGAAACCATACCTTTTAATATTTTTACCCAGCATCATTAAATTCCCTTCATTGTTTACCCCTACATTTTTTCACTTATCTGTGAAATGTGCATAGATCCACATATATGATTAAAAATTTGGCGATCATTTACTGTGTATTCTAAACTGTGCTATATGTTGTGGACTATTAATTTTACTTTAATCTTCCTATGTTTCCTTTACTTTTATTCAGTCAATTTTTTTTAATCTTATATGACATAATGGAGAGAGTGTTTGATTTGTAGGCAAGAAAGCATAGGTTCAAATTCTGACTCAGACCCTTACTAGTTGTATAATCCTGTACAAATTTCTTGGCTTTCCCTAGCTTATGAGGAAATGTACATAGAGTTTTGCAAACTATACAGCACTATATTAATGATCTGGTTTTGTTGTTGTTGTTAGATAGCAAGGAAGATGTCTGTTGGAATCACTCTCAGAATCCAGTATACTATGAAGTACAAAGTGATAATTAAAACACTACTAATGATTATTTTTCTTGGTTTCATGTATTACAAAAAGGCTGCAACACATATATCTAGGAGGAACTCTGAAGAACAAGGTGTAAAAGAAGTCACCCAAAGATGGGCTGGTTCTATGGAGAAGGATGAGAGGCAGCCAACCAGAATATTCCACTGGTACTCTCAAGATGTTAAAAGAAACTGACAAAGGCCTCTAGGAGAGTGAGTGGATCCCCTTTAGTGAAGTTATGGGAGGACATGGCTAAGAGTCAAATAGGATGCTAAGGTATAGACTGGTGGTGATCTGTATTACTAGATGGAATTTCGGAACCAATAAAATCACAGACCCATTTGATTATGATTATTGGGGCAAATTAGGAATTTTTTAGGAAAATAGCTAGAAATATATTTAGAAAGAATGCTTTATTCATGAAACTCAAATACAGAAAACAGCCTACATATACAGAATTAGGCAGATGTCAAATAGAGTATATATCAACTAAGATAAAAAAATTCAAGATATGAAATAAGTGACTAAATTAGTTCTTTTTCTTAAATGAACTGGACAGAAGTCCCTCAAATTTTCTGAAACACCTGTCTAGTTAGTGCTAATAATATTTTATAATCAAGTATCCTGTTCAAATAAAATAAGAATTATTCATTATATTAGTTTTATTTAGCACATACTTTCAAAATCTTCCAAATAGGAAAACTGGTTGCAAACTAATTTAGTTAAGGGGAGTGGGAGGGAGGAAGGAGAGATGGCAAGGGGGAAGAATAAACTACATGAAAAACAAACAGATGTGTTATACTTGATAGCTGCATTACAGCACCAATATGACTAACACAAGTGATGGGGAAATCATGCACCCACAATCTTAAAAATTATTCTTAAATGGCATCAAAAATCACATATTACATAATCTAAATTATGCCATCTGTATTAACTATGTCCATTGTTATAAAAATAAAAATAATTAATAGATGCCCTCAAATCTTTTCTTCCCTAAGTAAAAAAGGTTGCAACAACACAGGAGTTAACAAAGAAAGAAACTTGATGGGAAACCCTGTCCTCAATCTGAAGCAGAGTATGGCTCTTTGAACAGGTTGTTGTAGCACTTCTGAAAGACTTTTTTGGATTTCAAGGCTGTGTTGTTGTGTCTTACTGAAAAAGAGACCCTCAGGTTCCAGAAGTGGCTGTTACTCTCCTACACAGTACAGAAAATTTCTAATTTACTACTTAAACATTGCCAAACTGTCCATGGTCAAAATTTCCTCAGGTCTTGCCCCACAGACCTGGGAATAAAAGCAGTTTTTCAGAAAATTTTTTTTACAAACATCTTTCCTTAAAACACCTAGCACTCAGGGTATTAAGATGCTTTACCTAATGGACTAATGAAGTCTAAAGTAGACAAGGAAATAAAAAACGTCACTTGGGATTCTAATTTAGGAGAATAAAGTCCAAACTTCTTAAACCAGCACTTACAGTCCTCTAGAGTCAGACTCCAACATACCCTCTACCAGTTTTTATCTTCTACTATTCCCCTTAACATAATCTCTGCTTGAGTCAAGTTGGACTATTAGCCATTTTCTAAATACACAATGTGATTTTGTTGATGTTTATTCTTTTTGCCTAGGATATCTTTTCTTTTATCTTTGCCTGTTAATTAATACCTATACTTCAAGGCCTAATTTATATACATATATGCAGACAAATACACACCTATACACACACATTGAGTTTTCATTTATGTGTGTGTGTGTGTGCGCCTATGTGTGCTTCCTCCTTCCTCCCCCCCCCCTACTTTCCCCATTGGACTTGATCTTTCTTTCTTTTGTGTGCTCCCATAGTGCCCAGCCTGGAGTCAGGAAGGCTGAATTCAAATATGGCCTCAGACACTTACTAACTGTGTAACCCTGGGCAAGTCATTTAACCCTGTTTGCCTCAGTCTCCTCATCTGTAAAATGAGCTGGAAAAGGAAATTGCAAACCACTTCACTATCTTTGCCAAGAAAACCCCAAATGAGGTCACAAAGAGTTGGACACAACTGAATACCACCACAGCATATTGACTGTTCTTTTCTAACAGCACTTTTAACCCAATATATCATAGTTACTTCTATGCCTTGATTTCCCTATTGGATAAGAAACTGATCATATTTCAATCTCCAGTACCTAGAACACTGAATTTCTGTTGATCTGAAATGAAACTGGTAGTCTGAGAACAAGAGAAGGAGTGTGTGGGGGGGGGGGAGGGGGCAGGGGGGTAGAGACTGCATGAGTATGTGTGTGTGTGTTCACACACAGAATCTCCACATCACAGCTGAGAAGGTTAGCTGTTAACTGTTGGTGCTGAAGGATGGGCTGTGCCATGAGAAGGCCCCAGTGACAGGAAACAGCTGTCTGAGCTCTGACTGACATAACAGATGTAACATGACAATCTTTACCAACAGCCAACTTCCTCATTCAACTTTCTAAATAATCCATGCTTTGCTGACCAAGCTTCTCTGGCCTTCATTCTTTTTTACTGGACTACTACTGGATGGCTATTAGTTGAGTAACTTTGAAATACCCTGCTTGTTTGCCCTTATTCACAGTCTATCTATGGCTAAATGTGCCCTGTGCTCCATGCCCCATCAAAAAAAACTGTATTCACATATTACATCTCTAACTAAGAAGAATATTTTATTACTAATAAATGTGACTAGAGGGACTAAATCTCCAACTACATTGCACAAGAACTTGTCATCCAGTGGAGATAGCACTAAACTAAGAGCAAGCAGACCTGGTCTTCAGCATCACCTATACCCCTCATTTGCTTGGCAGTTTGTGTGTGAATGATTAATTTGACCTCTGGGTCACAGTTTTTTTACCTGGAAAACAAGGATGAAATATCTGCCCATAAGTAAGGATGATGCAAGAGCAAAGAGAATAAACAAAAAAGTGTTTTGGTTTTTCACAATCAGGGACCACCCTACCTTTTCATCTTTATCTCTTTCCCTTCAGTTAAATATGCAAAATACAAAGTCTCCTGAACACCTACTGAGCTGTCTAGTCTCCAGGTTTCTGCTTATTCCCTACATTTGAAATGTTCTCCCTCCCCATCTAGCCTATTGAATTCCTACCCCAATTTTTTTTTTTTGACCTTTGGAGGGCAATTGGGGTTAAGCAACTTGCCCAAGGTTACATGGCTAGTTTTTTTGTGTATGTGTTAAGTGTCTGAGGCGGGAACCAAACTCAGGTCTTCCTGACTTCGGGGCTGGCGCTTTACTCACTGCACCACCTAGTCGCCCCCTACCCCAATTCTTAAAGCTTAATTTCAAAGAAACCTAACATTTTTCTGATCCTGTTCCAGCCCCTGCTCCCTCACACCCAGATGGGTGGGAGTACTTACATGGATTTCCCAGGAGGCAAGTATAGAGTTACTCACATACTTGTTTTGTATCTTTCTACTAAGATTACGGGTGTTATAGTTTTATGTTTATATCACCCTCCCACAAAGTAAACTCCATGAGGGTGGGAAGTACATCTTCTTTGAATTTTTAACTCCCTCGACACTTAACAAGGTGATCTACACTTTGTAAAAATTTAATAAAAATTTGTTGAATGAACGAAGCAGATTTAAGTTCTTTGGAATAAAGGTGTCATAAATATTCAGATTACAATATATACCAATATTATCATTTTTGTAACTGTTTTTTAAAAAATAACCACACCAATGCAGATACCAATTGAATGGAAAAGGGCTAAAGAAATCTTGGCAACTGAATATAATAAAAATTACTCTGGAATAAGAAGTGAGAATGACGAAGAACATAAATAAGCATGGGAAAGCTTAAGAACTAAAGCAAAGTACAGAAAGCAGAACCAGGAAAACAGTAAACACAGTGACCTGAAAAATGCAAATGCAAAGAGCATCCTTATCTCCTCCCCTCCCCACCAAAAAAACACTATAATGAGCAAGCTTGGTCCAAAGAAGAGAAGAGAAAATGCTTCTCTCAGTCTGCTTTGCAGAGGGTTCTGGGGCTGGGATGTCACATAGACTGTCAGACTCAGCTCAGTTGTTGCCTAGTTTGACTGAACATTTTTTTATCCTTTTTCATATTCTTTGTTATACATGGAAGGATTTCATAACTGCATTTCAATATAGCTGGTTTCCTATGAAATCCTATGAGTATAGTTTAGGCATTTAAAACCACTTTTTTTTAGAAGCATTCCACAAGTGTCCCTAGACTGTTGCCAAAGAGGCTATGACATTAAAAAGGTTAAGAACATGATGTTTGAGGAGTGGAAGGGGATGGTATGGAAAAGAAGGTGATGTAAAAATAGAAGATAGAAATTTAAAAAGTAACAACCGTGGGAAAAAAAAATGGCTAACCTGACAACATGAAGCTACCAAAATGACTCAGGCCCTGCTGCTTTGGATTACTGAATTGTCTATGGCATTAACTCTCTGGGCTGAGCAGTGATTTTAAGTGGTATCAGGCCACACATAAATCTTTCATTATCAGTCTAAGTCTAGGAGCTGGTACAGGGGCAAAAATTTCCCCAAACAGTGAATAAGTATTAGCCTCAGTATCAGAAACATTAACTACAGCAGGCTAACTTGGATCTTTCTGACTTTGTATAAAGGACTAGATGCTACCAGTCATTTCCACGTTTTAGAAATCTGTTTATAGTGGTTACAGATGTGGGGGGAAAAAAGTAGCCCAGTTAAGCTATGTGCATACTTTATAAATCATTTTCACTCTCACCCAAAGCCTAAGGGCATTTGCCACAAAAATCAATAAAAAACACCAAGCTGGGGTCAGTGCTCATGCTGCACATTGATCCACTCTATTTTGATACACCATGGTTAAGAACAAAGTTAAATACTTTTTTATTTAGAAAACTTTGGTAAAGTTACAACAAGGTTGGGTGAACAGGAAAATGGCAATCAAAGTAATTCAGAGAGAAAGGAACCATAATGTAAACTGGGTGTAGATTTTATTCAAATGGCTAACCCTAATCTTGCTAGATGTAGCAGTACCTAGTGTGGTACCATGCCCATTTAATAGCTCCTACTGCACTGATTATAAGAATTACCCCTACATAGACACTGAATTCTGATTGTAGGAATATGCATTGTTGGTAATGTCCAACACAAAATTTAGGAATCGGTTATAAAATTTCAGCCTTTGAAAATCAAGAAGGTTCACATTCCCAGTCTCAAAACGAAACTGTTACCTTCAAGAGTTGGAGCATGAAATGTTAAGCGACAAATGGAGACAGTGATTAACAGCAGCTAAAATCAAATACAGTTTTAAAAATTTAATTAATTAAAAATCAAGTGATACTTTTTCTACTACACTCTCACCTGCATAAATTAATGGGAAATTACCCCCAAACCTGGGTAAATTTTACAAAATAAAGTGATTTTAAATGGAAATTTTTCCCAAAGTCAATGAGTTATAAGTCAAACTCTCATTTGTGCCACTGAATGTCAACAGTTTTTTCAGTCTAAGAACAGTCATTCTGAGCCCACTGATGTTTTTTATTTAATATATAATTTCATCCATCTTACTTAAAAGTTAAAAAGTAGCATAAATGCAACAAATAAGCACATCGTGTTCTTTTAGCAACACATCTGTACAAAGTTAAAACACAGACCTCATGATTGAAGATCATGCCTACTTTCAAACACAATTCCAAATAATCAGAAATGACTAATACTTTTCATAAGAATCTTATGCCTTTTTTTTTTTACAGGGAATAAGAAATTTTGTACAAGATATAGTAATTCTCTAAAACTTCATAAGACTTTAGATGCAGTCAGTTTTATGTAATAATTTCCAGCAATATCATTTAAGGAGCTGAGAGGCCTGCATTCGTTACATTAAAAAGCAACATGATATGCAACAGAATGAATAGTGATGCAATATAATCACTTTAAAAACAACTTAATATTAGCATGTGCCTTGTGGGTGAAACAAATATGAATTTAAGTCCCAGAGAAAGACATACTATGAGGGTAAAATACTTCCAGTTGTCTTTATTCACTCTAAATATTTAAGACTGTTCTGTCATAGATGATTTTTATACTCTAGTTTTAATCAATATTAAAGAAAATTTTAAAATTCAGTTATTTTAAAAATAAATATGTATGAATTTGAAAGTTGTAATTACTATTAGAAATTAGTGTGAGAATTCAATGATAAAATCAACCACAAAATTAACTCTTCAGGGGAAAACCAGATTTTAAAAATTCTAGTGGCATACTTTTTCTGCAAAAAATAGAAAATATATGTTTAGTATTCTTCACATCACCACTAACTGCATATAGTTCATTCTCACTACCAACTTTATGGGCTTAAACTACTAAATACAACCAACTAAATTTGCTTAACATTCATATTTTAATTACACCAACTATGCAACTTTTCTGAACCTTTATTTCTTCAATGAAAAAAATGGGCATAAATAGTAGCATCTCAAATGTATGCAAAGTGTTTAACAAAGCTTAAAGCACTATAATTCATGTGAATAATTATTACTAGTAATACTTACAAGGGGGCAGCTAGGTGGCGAACTTGATAGAGTACCAGGCCCGGAGTGAGAAAGACTCATAATCTTAAATTCAAATCTGGCCCTAGACTTTTACTACATTTACTGTGTTACCCTGGGCAAATCACTTAACCCTGTTTGCCTCAGGTTCTTGTTTGTAAAATGAACTGAGAAGGACATGACAAACCACTCCAGTATTTTTGCCAAGAAAACCCCAAAAGGAATCACAGAGTCAGACACAATTAAACAACAACAACACTTAAAAAATCAGATGGGTCTAGTTGGGAACACTCATGTCTGCATTAGCAAGTTGAATTAAATGTTGTATGACTGTCTGTCTTATAATGCATTACCAGGAAAATGCCAGAGATCTGAATTCAACTGTGACCAAAGGAGGGGAAAATTCTATTGCTGTTCCCTTCTATACTTTGCAAATGAAATGAATTCCTACAGGTAGTTATTAGACAAATACTGACATAAGATTAAAGAATAATGCATTCTCCAAAACATCTGGTGTTTTTGTGGTCACATCAAAAGTACATTAATTACCATTTTCATCACAATTTTTCATGACAAACTTCTGTCCTCTTTGTTATGCTACTTAGTCATGACATATGCAAGCTTTTGATGGGGTAGAGATGAGTATTACTTAAAATGATTATAGATCTGGATTAGGGAGTGGGCATATACCTACCAAATACATGGGAAAATGACAGAGCCAAATGTAGAGAAGTTTTAAATGACTTTTCTCAGCACATCATCAACAACATGAAGTTAAAGCAGCTAGTTCTCAATAATGACTTGTAGCTGATCGATTTCTATGTAAAGCAGGCTAGGTTAGGCAGCTAGGTGGCACAGTAGCTAGAGTACTGGGCCTACAGTCAGGAAGACTCTAGAATTAAAATGTGGTCTCAGGCACTAACTAGCTGTGTGACCCTGGATAACTCACTTAACTGTTTGCCTTAGTTTCCTCAGCTGTAAAACAAGCCAGCAAACCACTCCAATATCTTTGTCAAGAAAACACCAAATGTGATCACAAAGAATTGGACACAACTGAAATGAATGAACCTAACCCCAAAATTATTACACTCTGCATACAGAGCAGTGGATGGATTCTGATAATACAAATTCTGATTAGACAGAGAGACTTCTTAAATAATATACAGCTTTTGGGTGTTTAATGTTTTGGGTCTTAATGTTTTCACCTGGTACTAAAATGTCTTCTGAGGTCTTCATTCTAAACACAAAGAAATAAAGCAGTGTAAAATAGCCATGAAGGGTACAAGAGAGAAGCTGCCACAGATCAGGGACTGCAGTCTCTGTCTTCCAAAAGACTTGGTTTATGAGCATGAGACTATTACCTGCTTCCAACTTCTGAAGAGCCTACTAAATGTTTCCTTCTTTTTCAGAGCTCTGTTACATATGCACGGAAATTGGATACTCTTGGCATGCTGCATTAATTTGTATACTGGGCCATATACTATTGGAAACTGTTTTCAAGTTCACTGTTTCCAGCAATTTACTACTTAGTATCGACTTTGTAAGAAAATGTGCTGCTTAGAATTCCCAAGAATTTTTAGCTCTTAACAATGATTTTTTTTCTTAAGAAAGCTTTAAGTCATCCCAAATTTGGATGCATCTTATACCAGCATATTAGACACAAAAAGAAATAGTTAAATTGATGATTTTTATGTTGTTTTAGGAATTAGTTTGAAACCATTTTAATCCAAAATAAAAGATGATTATATAAAAAAGAGAGCCTTATTAAAACATTCACACACTTAACTCATACTGAAATGAGCACTGTGCCCTTCAAAATGTGACCTACAAACTTAATGCAAAGATACTGTCACTGTTCAGAACTCCTGGAACTCCTCTTCCAAACCTGCTTTGGGAGCTGCCCCAGGAAAATGAGTCCCATCACTTTAGAGTCATATCTTGCTTTCAACCTAAAACATTGTTATCTAGAACAATCATCCATCCTTTGTTATGACTGATTTTATAATATTTCCCAAAAAAAGGTCACTCTTTAAGAATGAATGTTTGTCATTACTGAGGATTATCAAACTAATGAGATAGGTTTACATAGCAATTCTAAACACAGGTTCTACAATTATTTTGAGCAACAAATACATAACTGGAATAAGTGTATAGCTTTGCAAGGTGGTCATTATGAAGTACATACTTTATTTAAAAATATAATTTCCTGGGTGCATGTAGGAATTTAAAAATTGGTCTCATTTCTTTATGGTCATACCTTATATCTCAAATTATATCTATAAGATCAGAATATTAAATAGGCTCTCAAGGATACTATTTTGAAGGATGATACTTATTTACATGTATAAGTTCTGTTATATTTGTTAAAAAGCACACTCATCTTTTCTTACACCTTCTATAGCTAATTGTAATATATCCAAATGTGAAACCAGAAAGATATTAGAAAAAAAAATTGCAGCATGTCAATTTTCATTAGTTCTCCTGCTCTGAGGGATTTATAATTCAGGTAGAAGATTTAAGTCCCAGCTGAAAACTGGCATCCAGAGTTACCGCCTGGGAGCAATTTATTATTATTCTTAAAAAAAAAAGTTTGTTTGGTTCTTAGGTTACAGAGTAAGAGTTGAATAAAATTAAGTTAGTGGTTTCAAAGACTATGGAACTTCTACAGCTCAAAAACATTGTGTTTAGAACTAATATAATTTAATTTGCTGGCTGTAAAGCCATAACGTGGATTAGTGGCTGTGAATATTTAGGAGAGGAGGACAAATCAAAAAGCCCTGTTTGGAAATACAGAGACTAGTGATGGGAGAGATGAAATGAAACAGTTCTGGTACTAGAAAAGTGTATGATGTGTATAAAAGGAATGAATCTTCTCCCTTTTAGAAGAGACATTTTTAATATTATGGCAAAGAAGTGACTTACTCTTGGTTACAATGCAAATAATGAAGAACAAAGCCAAGAATCAAAATCACCTGGTTCTTTATGTGGCTGGTACCTTTATAGCCATTAATTTACTTTATCAGAGTCAGTGGGGGCTGGTGAGTTGCTATCTTCTAGAAAGTGCAGGAAATTCCTTTGGTTTTAACAGGCAAAAAATAAAAACAAACAAAAACAAAACCCACAACCACTCTAACTAGTACCTTAATCAAATGAGCTTGGCCTGCAGGTGATATCTTTCCACTGAAGGGGCTGACTTTAATAAAGTTATTCATATGTCTTATGGAAGATTGTACTACTGCTACATGGTCTAATCATGGCTACTTTAGGAAATAATACTAAATATCCGGCAGTTTTAGAATCTTGGCTATTGATTGATGGAAAAAGCAGTAACACAGTGATGATTTTCTCCTACGGCTTTTATACCCAGATGTAGGATAAATTTTATTTTTAAAAAATGAATAAGATCACGCTCCCTATTGTTAAGATCCTGACTGTCTCAGCACCATCTATCTTTCCTGACCACAAAACTAGGTTCCTAGAAATGTCCAGTCTTTGGGTAGGAATAGGAAGATATTATTGGGAAAGTCATTTATCCACTCAAGATCTGTTTTCACATCTGTAAATGGGGCAAGATGGGTCCAGAGTAGGTAAACAGTGACAGACAGCACTTTATGATTTATATAATACTTTAGCAAATTTCATCTTTGTAACAATTTGGTGAGGATTGCTAGTCTCTTGCACATTGCAGACAACAAATGGTTACTGGATTGGTTTACATTAGCTAGATACTTAAATAGTCAAATGAATCTATGATCCCATCTATGTGGATGTTCCTTTCAACGAATTACATGGCAAACTATCCTGTACCATTCTGGTTCATGTCTTCCCAGAAATTCTCCAAAGGGGCTGACCCAGTGTGTTGGCGGGCTTCTTTGCTTTTTCCTGGTATTACCAGGATACAAGTGGAGTGTTCATGCTGTGCCACCTTTTATCCCTCACGTTTGCCATGCACCCAGCTCATCTTCTTCACTTGCATATTTCACTGATGACCTCCTTGACTCTAATTCTTCTCTGAAGTTCCTTGTTATATGTTATAGCCAATTCACATCTTTTGGGTGCCTCTCCATTGCTCTCTGGGTGGAAATGAAGTCTCAGGATAAGAAAATACATAACTGGCAATTGTCAATAGTGGGATTTGAGCTTGCATCTTTCCTGACTCCACAGCCAGTTGTGTTTTCCAGTATACTATGTTAATGTTCTAACTGTAGTTTATGCACTATTATTGCCCTCTCTATTCTCCCAGATTTTAGTTTTCTGAACTTGAGAAAAGAGGAAAAAAGAAGAACTTAGGTCTCTTTGCTTTCATTAACCTGAAGCAGTAGAGCACAGATCCCACCTGTGATACCAAGGTGTTCCATCTATTAGGATAATTCTCCTTTTAAATCATGAAACCTCGATGAAGCCTTTCAACAAGGTTTTTAATGAAAACAATTATTCAATTCTGTATAGGTGTTTTTGTTTTCAGGTAAATTAAAATAAATTTTATATCCATCCCAAACATCAGGCTGAAATAGGTCCTGTTCTTTTATGTACTATCAAAAAGAGTGAATAAAATTTATCCCATGATATATCTTTATCAGTTCATAAGAATGGCTATCGAATAGCCATCTGGGCATTTCTGATAACTCCATATGATATAAATTTTTCTAGAGACGTATTATTTTAACTTCAATTTCTGAAAATGAAATGATAAACAATTAAATCTTATTACTTGTGTCTTGAACTGCTGAGAGGCAGGAAAACTGAAGCTGAGGCTGATGCTTGGTTGCAATGAGTGTTGAGTGACAGACTTGACATTAAATTTCCTGGCCTTTGTCAAATTATATCAAGAGCATAACACAACTTTCCAGCTTAACTATCTGGAGTGAATCAAATCGTTAACGCAGCAGATTCTTTGGAAGAGTGCCAGGTCTCGCTGCAACATGTACAAATCAGTGTAATCTGCAACACAACGCATGATCTCCTGGCACTTTATTCAAGCAACAGGAGAAATCTGATGCTTGCCTCTGGCTGTCATAGACAGCCAAAATATTATTTCACAAAGAGGGAAAGAATTTTTTGAGGAAAGGTAACCCCTGGGAAAAAAATACTGGGCTTCACTTCTCTGGTAAGAAAGCAGCTATTTTACTAACTGTTCAAAATATACAGCACAGCACAGTCACCCTCATGTACGGGTCTAATTAAAAGTTTTACGTAATGACTGGAGCATACTAAAAGTCCTTTCCTTGTATATCTGAGTATTTGTTGTTCGAGACTGTAAATCTGAAACAGTTGGGACCCGAGGCACAATGCCACAACGGAGATGGGTGCTAACATGTTCCTGGGAGGTCAAGGGATCCTTTCAAGACACAAGTGCTCCATTTGGTCATGAAAATGGGCATCCTCTGGAAAGCCAAGATGAGCCCCAACATAAGAGAAGAACTATAAATCCTAGCCTATCTTCTGATGCGGCTTAGTTATACTAAGGGGAAAGTAGGAGCAAAAAAGGATAGGGACAGGACTCTTGCTCAGGGTGGACATATCAGAGGGAAGGCAAAACTATTTAATTCTTAGTTGGGTTGTGCCTTTTCAGTCAAGGAGAATTATCTTTGAGCTGGAAAAAATGACCAAGAGTGAGTTGATACTTAAGATAGCAATTCCTAGTTGTTATTGATAAGTTCAGGTTATAAAGCCAAAAGGAAATACAATGTAGAAGGCTTAAAAGAGTAAATAGACCTGAAGTCAAAGCCACAGTCAATCACCTTTGAAAAATCAGGGAAAATAGGAGAGGCACTAAAGTAATAGAGAAGGGTAAATGATACACTAATTTTTAAATGAGAAAGAGCAGTCTATAAACTAAGGACTATATGGTTATATGGAGAAAGGATTGGCTCTGGTGCCAGAGGATCTGGATTAATTTTCTAATCCAGATGCTTATTACTTATGTGACTGTGGGCAAATCCCTTAACCTCCCTGGGCCTCAGTTTCCTCAACCACAAAATGAGGAGGTTGGACTAAACCACCTGAGGCCCCTTTCAGCTCTAGATCTATGATCTACAATGAGCTAGACTTCTCTACCTACCAAGACAGTTATGGAACATACAGAAAAGTAAGCAGTGATTCCCCAGAATCAACACAGCTTCACGTAATGCCAAATTAATCTTATTTACTTTTCAAACTGGATTAATGAGACAAGTAGACAGGGGAATGCTGTTAAATACTTTTTACCTAGATTTTAGCAAAGCATTTGACAATGGTTTTGAGAAAAGAGGGGGGAATGTGAACTAGAGAACAGTACAACTTGAGATGGATTCAGAACTGCTTGAATGACCAGAGTCTAACTGACAGTTTTATGGAGCTTGAAAGGGGGTGTTCAGTGAAGTGCTCCAGAAATCTATTTGTTGGTCTTATTTAACATTTTTATCTATGACCTGGATAATGGCATAGATGGGCATTCCTATCAAATACCCAGATGACACAAAGTTGGAAGAGAGAATTAACACACTGGATAACTATATCAGGACTCAAACAGATTTTGATAGGTAGGAACACTGGAATGACAATTGATTGATTGGATTAACAAGAGATGATTTAATAGATAAAACTATTAAGTCTTACTTTGGGCTCAAACATTTCCACTTCCCAAGTAAAAGGTGAAGAAAGAATGGTTAAAGAGTAGTTCATCTGAAAAAGATTTGATGATATTAGTGAACTGCCAGCTCAGTTTAACACCACAGTGTGAAATTGCCAATACACATGTTAAAAGTCATTATATACAATACTAAAGGAAGTACAGTGATCAGGACTAGTTCTATGGGACTCCATCCTGGTCCAAATACAATCCAGAGTATCATACTCACTTCTAAGTGTCAAAGTTTGGAAATGACTTTGATAAGCTGGAGAGTATGCAAAGAATGTTAACTAGTATGTAAAGGATTATGTGAAGAAAATTGGGATGTTTACCCTGAAAAAAAGATAGATGAGGAGGGACACAATAGCTTCCTTGAAGAAAAAGTTACTTGGACAACGAATAAGCCTCAATCTGGTTGGCTCCAGTGTATAACGAGGAGCAAAGGGCAGAAGTTATAAAGAGGAAAATTTAGGTTTGATACCAGGAAAAACTTCCCAACAGCAAGAGGTTTCCTTGGGATGGAAGGTTTTCATCTTACTAAAGATCTCCAAACTAAAGCAGGACAACCATTTTCTGGGTATGTTATAGAGAGCAGCTGGGGAGATAGTGTGGTAAGAATGCTGGACTTAGAACCACAGGTTTGGGGTTCAAATCCTCACTTTGGCATTTACTACCTAGTATGAACTTGAGCAAGTCACTTAATCAAGAGCCATTTATGAAGTACTTACTTTAAGTTAGATACTATCATAGGCATTAGGGATACAGAGACAGAAATTGCTCTGCTCTCAAGGTACTTACATACAACTGGAGGAAACAAACGTATATAAAAAGTACATACAGAATATAGACAAAACAAATACAGGATAATTTAGGGAGGAAGTATAATAGAAACTAGAGGGTTGGGAAAGACTTTAGGTGGAAATTGTGCTTAAGCTGAATTCTGAAAGAAACCATAAGAGGCAGAGGCAGAAGCAGAAAGACAAGCTCCAATCCAGCCTTTGATATTTAATAGCTGTGCATCATTGAGCAAGTCAGTTTTCTCATATGCAAAATGGGGATATTAATAGCACAAGGTCTTTTCTTTTTAGTGTTTTTATCATCCATGAATACTGGAGTTCAGAAAAGGGTTTTTTCTGCCTCTATTCTTACTTTATTCTGAATAATTATGATTAATAATTTTAAAAAGATATTATATTTTTCTAAAGTTAATATGTACCTGAAATTTTGGACCCTAATATGATTAGGGAGACTGGTCTATAATTTTTAAGTGGGTTTCAAGAATAATGTAATATCTGACTCATAAAATCTAGTGCTCCATCTTTTCCCATATATATAACTTAAATGAACTGGATGAGTATTTACAAAAATACAAAATACACAGAATAACAGAACAAGAATAGAATATTTAATAATGAAAAATTGGAAAAAAAGGAATTAAACAAAGCACAATTAAATTATCAAGGAAAAAAAGAACTACAGTTAGTAAAGACAAGATGGTCAAGTTGCAGGGAAAAATGCGGTAAATTACAGCAATATGCCCCTGCCCTCAGCAAATCTAGAAAACACACCAGACGTAATCCTTATTAGAAAATTCAAGGGGCAGCTAGATGGCACAGTGAATAGAGCACCAGCCTTGGAGTCAGGAGGACCCAAGTTCAAATCCAGCCTCAGACTCTTAACACTTTCTAGCTGTGTGACCTTGGGCAAGTCACTTAACCCCAATTGCCCTGACTTCCCCCCTCCAAAAAAAAAAAAGAAAAGAAAATTCAAAAAAGAATCCCAGTGAGGTTTTCTAGCCCAGGCTGGCAGAAGGAGACAGCCAAAGAGATCTAAAAACATTGAGAACTGGGTCTGGCCAGGGCCATGTAGCAGTACCAGTATTTTAGTACAGGGAGAAGCTGTGTACCAGGGCAAGAAGATGTCACAGGTCCAGATTAGAGAGATGTTGCATCCAGGAACAGGTGTCAAGTGGCAGCTCTATTACTGACTAAACATTTCTGGGTCACAGAATCAGGGTGAACAAAGAAGGGAACCTGCACCTATGGGTTAGGATGTTGAGGAGAAATGTTTCCTCTAGGCTGTATAAAGAACAAGTTCAGAAGCAAGCAACAGCTGTGTGGCTCTGACAAAAGGGGCTGGGGGGGGGGGGGGAGGAGGTATATCTCAGTTCCAGCTTCTAGCCAAGTATAAAGCTTACATTGGAATAACCAAGGCAAGAATCCAAGAATTACAGGGAAACCTACAGTTCTGTCACTCTAGACCAGCAAAACTTTCCAAATGACTGACAGTATCTGAGTCCAGAAGTAGTATGAAACTCCAAATGGGGTAAGCCCACAGGCTTACTGCTCAGACTCAAACCAACGTCAGGAACTTGGGGAGATCAGAACAGAGAAGCAGCAGTAAAAGTCTGTCCTGGATTGGAACACTGAAAACTCTTCAGGAATTCAGTTTGAATTGTCCCTGAAATCACAGAATAACATACATAACAACACTTAATACTCCAAGAAAGTAACAACAGAACCTGCCCAGACATATCATCTGGAAGTGTGCAGAACCTAGCCCTTATATAAAGTTCAAAGTAAGAAATTAGGCTGGAAGAATAAGCAAACAAAAAAAATCCCACCATAAAAAACTAATATAAAACAAGCAAACAACTAATATGGTCATAGGAATACTTAAAATATAAACCCAGAAGAAAGAAATGACTTTAAATAAGAAAAAAAGAATTTGGCACAAATTCAGTTGGAACTGGAATCTCCTGGAAGGGATGAAGCAAAAGTTAAAGAATTTAAAAAATTTTTGTAAGTGAAATGAAAGCACTAGAAGAAAATAAAAAGTAAGAAAAGAAATGAGAGTTACAGAAGGAAAAACTGGAAAGCAAATTAATAGCTTAGAACAGTATAAAACCTCACCCAAGCAACAGATTCTCTGAAAATCAGAATGATCAAATAGAAACCAATGACTCCATGAAACAACAAGGAAAGTTAAAACAAATGCAAAAGACTGAAAAAGAAAACAGGAAGAAAATGTAAAGCATCTCATAGCAAAAATAACTGACCTGGAAAATAGATCAAGAAGAAAAATTTAAGAAGTATAGGACTCCCTGAAAGCCATGACTAAAAAAAGGGCCTAGAAATCATATTTCAAAAAATTATAAAAGAAAATTGACCAGATCTCTTAGAACCAGAAGGCAAAATGGAAGCAGAATTCACTGGTCATCACTTTAAAGAAACTTCAAAATGAAAAATCTCAGGAACATTATAACCAGAATGCAGAGTTTCCATATCAAATAAATTACTGCAAGCCGACCTAAAGAAAGAATTCAAGTTTATCAAGGAGACACAAGATCATATATGAATTAGTAGCCATGACAATAAAAGAAGAGAAAGCTTATAATACAATACCTCAGAAGGCAAAGGATATAAGCTTACATTCAAGAATAAAGTATACAGCAAAACTGAATAGAACCCTGCAGGAGAAAAAGTGGGCCTTTAATGAGATAAGAGGGCTTCTAAGCATTTCAGATGAAAAGACCAGAGCTACATAGAAACTCTGAAATACAAACACAGAAGTCAAGAGAGACATAAAAAGGTAAATATGAATTAACAATCATAAGAGAGTTAACAAGGACAAATTGTTTGCATTCTAATAAGAGATTACACATGTAACCACTGAACACCATTATCATCAGAGGTCACAGCGGGAGTCTATTCAGACTAAAGGCCTGGCAGTAGTTCTGTTATATCCTGATGATCTCAACAGAAAAACTGAAAAAGAGGGGAAGAAGAAAACACTACGGGGGCAAAGGGAAATGTTAGGGAGATAAGATGGAGAATCACCAGGCCATAATAGCTGCCTTATTATTTCCTTTTACAGTCCTCTAGGCCTTGCTTTCTGCAGTCACTCTATATGCCCTGCAATCCCCTGGCACTGTCATTTCATCTACCAGTGCAACCTAAGAATCTTGTCATCTGACCCACAATTGCACCTGTAGGTATTCTAGGCCTTTCCACCTGCCCCACAGATGAACAGAGTCAATCTCAATTTTTCTTTCCAGTCTAAGCACTTAGCATAATGTTTGGTGAATAAGTGCTTAAAAATGCTTTTTCATATATTCATTCATTTGCTTTGCTTTTACTTATCTTATACTATACACCGCCTTGTATTAAGGTACTAGTTATTCTTATCTCCCATGTTACATTATAAGTTATTAGACGATAGGCTCATCTTTTTGTATCACACCATGCAGTGACACTTAGTAGGGTCTTAATAAATGTTTGGCGATTGGTTGTTAAGTAATTGGTAGTAGGCATTGAGTCAATAAATAAATATTTTTGGAATAAGTGAAATAAAAATCAATGAATTAATTCAATGAACACTTATTGCACTATGTGCAAGGAAAATACCAGATATACTTATATGCTGGAGAACTAATTATTGATATTTCCCCTAATAGGGCATTGTTGTTGTTATTGTTGAGTTATGTCTGACTCTTCATGACCCCATTTAGGGTTTTCTTGGTAAAGGTAATAGAATGATTTGCCATTTCCTTCTCCAGATCATTTTACAGATGAGAAAACTGAGGCAAAATGGTTAAGTGACTTGCCCAAGGTCACACAGCTATTAAGTATCTAAGGCTGGATTTGCACTCAGGTCTTCCTGAATCCAGGCATGGCATTCTATTCACTGCGCCACCTAGCTTCTCAAACTCTCTGCAGTCTTTGACACTGCTGATCACCCTCTTCTCTCTAAGTTTTCTGGAAACCATTCTCACACCATATGACCTGTGCATCTCAATCTTCTTTGAGGCATCTTCATCCAGATCATGCCTCTAACTCTAAGTCCAACAGGGTCCTATGTCGGGTCCTCTTTTCTTCTTCCTCTATAACTTCATTTGGTGATCTCATCAGCTCTCACAGATCATTATATCATCTCTATGTTGACAATTCTTGAATCTATTTCTCCTGCCTTAAGCCCTCTGCTGGCCTCCAATCTCAAATCTCCAACTGCCTTTTAGACATTAGGAACTAGATAATCAGTAGACTGAATTCATTATCTTTCTCCCTAAACCCTCCTACCTTCCAAACTTCCTCATTACTACACAAGACAACACCAGTTTCTCAGTCCCTCAGGCTCACAACACAGGTGTCTTCCTTGACTCTTCATTATTGCTCATTCTCCATATACAATCTGTTTAGAGTTCTGTCAGTTTCACCTTTGACATGCATCTCTCTAATATGGCAGTTTCTGCCTCTGATATTGCCACCACCCTGGAGCAGATTCTAATCAATTTGCATTTAGACTACTGCAATAGCCTGCTGGTGGGACTTGCCTCCAGTCTCCCCCAACTCCAATCCATTCTCCATTCAGCCACCAAAGTGATTTTCCTAAAGCACAGGTCAAATGATGTCACCCTTCTTCTCAAACTCCAGTGGTTCCCTATAGCTCCCAGGATCAAATACAAAATCCTCAGTTTGGCACTGAAAACCCTTCATAACCTACCCTCCTACCCCTAACTTTCCAGGTTTCTTCCATCTTACTCCCCACCACATCCAGCAACACTGGTCTTCTGGCTATTCCATAAATAAGACACTCTATCTTTCAGTTCTAGGCATTTTTTCTGGCTGCCCTCTATGCCTGTAATATTCTCCTTCTTCATCTCTGCCTACTGGCTTCCCTGGTGTGCTTCAAGTCCCAATTAAAATTCCATCTTCCAGGAAGATTTTCCCAAACCCTCTTAATTCTAGGTCTGGGGTGGGAAACCTCTGGTCTTGAGGCTATATGTGGCCTTCTATATCTTTGGGTACAATCTTTTGACTGAGTCCAAGTTTTATAGAACAAATCCTTTTCTTAAGAGAATTTGCTCTGTGACGTTTGGATTCAGTCAACGGGCCACACTTGAGGATAGAGAGGGCCACATGTGGCCTCAAGGCTGAAGGTTCCCCACTCCTGTTCTAGGCTCTTTCAATTATTTCCTATTTTTCTTGTATATATCTTAATTGCACATATTGTTTGCTTTTGTCTCTTTCATTAGATTGTGAGTTCCTTGAAGGCAGGGATTGTCTTTTGCCTCTTTTTGGTTTTACCTCCCACACTGAGAAACATTTGTAAAAGCACTTAACACAGTTCCTGGTACATAGTAGGTACTATATAAATGCTTATTCCCTTCCCTTTCCCTTAAGTAAAAGTTTAATTTTAAATTTCATTATTTTTAAATTCAAACAGTTAAAGTCAGACATATAATTCAGTGAAAATGGCTTAAAATATTTCCAAATACACTTTTTAATGAAAAAAAGTACTTCATTTAAAAAAACTTTTGATTTTATAACCTGAATCATAATCTCCCAAAGTCTCAGGGTTGGAGGGCACCTGATCGATATACTTGTACAAGGATTTTCTCTACAACATCCCTGGTCAGTGGTCAAACAGTAACACAAAACTCACTACTTCTCAAGGAAGCCCATTCCATTTCTGTATAGCTCTAAATGTTAGGAATTACCTCCTTATATCAAACCTAAACAGCCTCTCTTCAACTTCTGCCTTCTGAGGCTAACTGTGTTTCAGTGGAAGGAACAATGGCTCTTTAGTAAGAGAAGACAGTATGAATTCTAGCTCTTCCACTTCCTATCTATATGACCCTGAAGAAGTCGTTTAAGCTTCCTGGGGCTCAGTTTCCTCAGCAGTAAAATGTAGGGGCCATTGTAGATCGGGAGTTCTTATTCTTTGTTGTCTATTGGACCCCTGTGGAACTCTGGTGAAACCTACTGGCCTCTTTTTGACATGTTTTTAAATGCATAAAATAAAATATATAAAATTACAAAGGAAATCAATTATGTCAAAATAGTTACTAAATATTACACCAGTTGGTAAACCCCAGGTTAGGAACTCCTGAGCTAAATAAATGGTCTCTGAGATTTCTTCTAGTTCTAGAAAACTGTGATCCTAGGATCTCCTTCAGAGTAATGTCCATGGTTTTTTCAAGCAACCCTTGGATGGCATGAATTAGGGGGCCTTCAACATGCTGGTTGTCCTCCAGATAGCCTATCAATCTTCTCCTAAACTGCGGCACCCAGAAATGAACACAATACTCCCTCATTTCAAAGTGTCTTAATAATCTCCTATACCAGTTCTTTCAGTACCCTTAGATGCCATTCATTTGGACTGTGAGACATCAAGGGCAGTTGTTCTCCATGTATGGTATGATTTAGGGACACTGGCCTCCTTGCTGTTTCTTGCACACAATCCTCCATCACTGTCCCCCATGCCTGCAATCCTCTTGCATTCTCACATCCACCTCCTGGCTTTCTTGGCTTCCTTCAAGTTTCAGTTAAAGTCCTACCTTCTATAAGAAGCCAGTCCTTCTTAATTTCAGTGCCTTCCCTTTGAGACTACCCTCAATTTATCCTATATATATCTTGTTTATACATAGGTGGTTAGCATGTTATCTCTAATTAGATGGTATATTTCTTGAGAGCAGGGACTATTTGTTTTTGTGCCTTCCTTTGTATCCCTAGAACATAGCTCAATACCTGGCCCACAGAAGATGGGGCTTTGCAACTGACTGGATGATGCGGGCATTCAGTCGTCATTAGGCAGGTCCTAATCAGTTACATCTAATTAATTTTCTTTTCTTTTTCTTTTTTTTTTAAAGCAATCGGGGTTAATTAACTTACTTATCCCGACTCTGGGGCTGGTACTCTTACTCACTGCGCCACCTGGCCGCCCCTAAGCAATTGGGATTAAGTAACTTGCTCAAGGTTACATGGCCAGGTGTTTCTGGGTGGTGCTAAGTGTCTGAGCCCGTATTTGATCCCAGATCATCCCAACTCTGGGGCTGGTGCTCTTACTCGCTGTGCTACCTGGCCACCACCTTCTAATTAATTTTCAAAACAAAAAGAAGAGTGAGCAATACAATTTCTATGATATATTCTGAACTATTAGTATAGGCTTATTTAACATGAAGCTGAGTCAGAAACACTGGCTTTTTTTCTTCAATGAGAAAAAATAATGGGCCCTATGACTTAGCATTCAGAAAATTCCAAAAAAGTAATCAACTTAAACACAATCATAATTTTGTTCCCCAAAGCTGAATTAATAAAGTACCCCATTATACCCAAACAAAGATTGCTTGATATGTGACATTTTACCTGGTATACAGCTGAGAGTATTCTCATATGGTCTTACCTCATAGCTGTGTCATATGATTCTGGATGGATACATGTTTGATCCAAAGGATTTGGCTTCAGTGCAACTTTTGGGGCTGTTTTGCTCTTTTTCTTGCCTTGTTTCTCATCTGTAAACTGAACATCTACTGGAGTTGTCACAGCAATGCTCAGGACTTGATCCCCTGATGAAGATTCATTCTGTAGACTGCTATCACAAAGAAAAGGGGAGAGGATGGAAAGTAGGCCAAGAGGCAGGGAGGTAGATAGGAAGGTAGGACAACAGAGGAGGAAGATAAAAGAAGATAGAATAAGAGAGGTAGGAAATGAGGAAGAAAGGAAAGAAGGGAGGTAGTAAGTTGAGTTTTGGCTATCACAACATCTTTAACATAGATATATACAACCCAATTTTGGCTACTTATTCGTTTCATAGAAACATACCATTTATCACTGACTTAAAACCAAAGAGTGTGTATGTTTGTATGTATGCATATACACATATGTGAATGTGTATATGTGTGTATATATATGTGTAGTATCTAAAACAGAAGTTTACATATATACATGCATGCACACATACGAAAGAAACCTATACCAACCGACTGTGAGAAAGGACTACTGTAGCTTTCATTCATTCAACAAATATTAAGTATATAGTCTGTGACCAGTACTATGGTAGGCAGAATTAGAAAATCAGAGCAGTCTGCCTGGCTCAGTCTGCTGGAAAAAGCAAGTTATTTCCATGAAGATTCTCTGTGACCCAATGAGTTAAGGGTCAAGGGAAGTAAGTGGAATCTCATAAGCTAGTGTTGGTTTCCTGGCAACAACTTTCTCCTCCCTATTTCCACATAATTTTGAGGATGCAAATTACTCTCTTCTGATATTGTCTCATTTTTTTCTCTTTTATTATTCTTTTTATCCAGCTATCAGGGTCCTAAAAACATAATCCCTAGCGAATCACAAAATGATTATATTAGTGTCAAGGGAGAAACTGGGGATTCAGATTCAGACTCTCTGGGACTTCTTGTGGTTTTGTAGAAAAGGCACCCTAACAGAGGAAATAACAGCCAACAAGTCTGGACAGAAAGACCAGTGAAAGTACAAGCCATAAAGTTAAGGGTAACATCAAACAAGTATAAATGAACAAATCTACTTTAAAAGTAGTAGCTCTCAAAGAGTTGTCATGAAGCTCATAGCTGGCTACTACAGGATTCAGACAACTCTGTTATATTAGCCATTCTTCCTTTGAGCCAATGCTTTGAAGTCTTTCTGGATATTACCTAGGACTAAAAATTGTGAGACTTTTATAGCCATTAAACTTCTAATTGGCTTCATGGTGGCCAAAATCTCTTCCCCAACCAAATCCTTGCATTATAGTATTTTACCCTCATGGAAGCTTGAAACTGCAGAATCCTCTGGCAAAATGCTGATTAGTTAATATAGATGAAAACTTTCACCTGTGTGAAAAGGTTCAGGCAGGTCAACTATTACATTGCATATGAGCTGTTAACTGATGTAGTTTTTTTTTTTTTTTGGAAAGTAGAATGGCAAAATATAATTTATTTCATCTGGGCCTTGTAATTTCATTTCAAAAGTAATAAAGACATAGTGTCTGTGAAGGACATTGTCTACCAGTGTGAATCTAAGGCAAAGTTCCTGCACCTTCCTTTCCTCTTTTGTTTAAAAAAAGGACATTAAAAATCACCAATGATAGATCACAATATGTCTTCAAGTCAATGAAAATATTAAGTTCATTTCACTAGCTTCAAAAATAATTATGGTACAGCCAATTCTTTTCCTTCTATAAAATATGCTGCGTGATGTAGGTTATGAGTTTGAGTCAATGGGAAAAAATAAGCTAAGGAGCAAAAACTAAGTTGAAAATAGTTAAACTTTCATTTTGAAGGAAAATGATAACTTATTTAAAATCCTTGTTTATCAATGGTTCTTCAGTAAAGGGCAAACTACCTAGCATCAACCTAGGTAAGGAATATTTCACATGACACAGTTTGATAAATTAACTATACTAATTTCAACATTTAAAAAACCCTAGAAAGGTGGCTAAGTGGCACAGTAAATAGAGTACCAGTCCTGTAGTCAGGAGGACCTGAGTTCAAATCCAGCCTCAGACACTTAACACTTACTAGATGTGTGACCTTGGGCAAGTCACTTAACCCCAATTGCCCTGTCTTCCCCCCTCAAAAAAAAAAAAAAAACCCTAAATGCTAGATCCCTAAAAGGAAATGGATCCCAAAGAGTACTGCAGGATGATGACTACTTTGAAATATATATATATATATATATATATACACATATATATATATGTATGTATGTATGTATGTATGTATGTATTCCTAAATCTTGGATCAGAGTAAGAAATATCCACTAATATCAAAACCTTAGGAAACCAGTCAAAGGAGACTAAAATTATTCAGGATAACATTTTAAGGATTCTTTCCAGTTTAAAAACAGATTTAGCAAATCTTTCTAATAATTTATAATTTTTTAGATTTCACGTCTGGTTCCCTAAGATGGTGACAACATAATTTTAAAATATATATAGGATGAGCACCTGACCATGACAGAGCAGTATTTACAAAATGTGCTTTTTCCTAAGGATTCTGAACCCTCATTGTTTTGTAGTACTCCAACTTTCTACACCTTGGCACCAGGTTTAGTATAGTTGAAGTCAACCAGAAATCTGAATGTTTTTTTCTAACATTTTTAGTTAAGGACAACAAACCAGACCCAAAGAATCACCTGCAGAATGTTCTGATGTAATCTTGATTGAATCTGATAAAACCTGCACATTGTTGGAAAGATTTGGGACCCAGCCCTTTCACATTCTTCAGCTGCTCCCGATTAATGAAAGGCCCATTTTTCTCTCTCCATTCAATGATATTTTTGGCTCGGCTGGCATTCAGTCCTGCAATGTGCCTAAAGAAGAAAACAAATGAAGTATATGGCAGTGATACTATGTTAAAAAAACAAAGAAAAACTCCACAAACATGTATCACCCAAAAAGACACTGATGTTTTTCATAAGAACAAAAGTAATATCTTAATTTATTAGTCTTGTTTTGTAAAGGATCAAAAAACAAGTTGAATTAAGGAGGAGGTCAGCAGGAAAGAGAAGGGAATATAAGGTAGCAACAATACTAAGAAATTCTAGTAAAGTGATTAACAATAAGGCAAAGAAAGTCTGTGCCCTTTCACCAGATAATTTATCTTCCTTGGCTCATCCACTCAAGTGATGATTTTGCCCATTTTCATTTAACTTATAGGAAGAGACAGATAGAAGAAAATACAGACACAAGTTCTGTGATCTATCTTTTTCTGTCAGCCTGTTCTCATTAATATAAAAAATTCATGACATACAAAAAGATTAGCTGATTACGAATGTCACATATAGTAGTATACATTTGCTAGTAGAACACAAGATATCTTGCCCAATTTCAACAAAGCGGCATCTAATTAACTTCATATAATTTTAAGTTTATGGGGTCATGAAGTGCTCAAAGGTATAGCAGAAAAGCAATACCTTCAATATAGGGAGTACTCCCTACAAAACTTATTGTACAAAATGACCCAGATCTAGGGCACCTCATACTATGGAAAGAAGTTCAAAGAACAGACAAGTTTTACTTTTTTTTTTTATGTGTGGAGCATCCTGAGAGAGTTTGGGGGGAAGAAGGGAGAGGAACAAACATGAATTCTGATCATAAAATATGACCATATTTTATGGGTACTTTGATCAGACCTCACACATGATAGAAAGAAACGGAAAAGGAAAGATCCTAAGTTAAGGAACAAGCCAGAAGAAGAGCTGGGAACATTCTAAAAATTTTTCAAGAGGAAATTTGAACGGACAAAAATTAAAAACATAAGGAGGAAAGAGGCATAGCCTGAAACTTGGAATGACTAAAATTTATTTTTTGGTTAGTACTAGTGTGAACTTGTATGTAAGTGTCCATTAACATATGGTGGGAAACCTCTTATCTATCTTAACCTGTGCACATTTATTTAACTTCTAGTCTGTGACACTAATGGATTTAATGACTAACATCTGCTCATTGTTTTGGATTTTACATACTTAAAGTGATAATGTGAAATGTTACTACAGTTTTGACTAAGTCTTCTCTTCTGAAACTTCTTTCTCCTTCCAAAGAGCTGTCAGTACCTTACATAGGTGATATGTGTTCTTCTTGATTTCTTGGACCTGGTAAGTGAACCCACACATGCCCTCTTGCTCAAGCTGTGTTTGAAGCTTGAGGAAAACAAAACCCACGATTCTCTGATCTACAGCCAGGGAATTCCCATCTCACCTTAATAGAATTTCTGAACAGATGTTGATATCCACTCCCACAAAGCTGACACACTCTTCCACCACACTATCCAGAGTTGCTTTCAGTAAAGTCTGGGACACATCATGCTGAAAAGACAAAATTCAAAGAATAATAAAAAATCAAGGGGATCTAGTTACTGAAACAGCCTATCACTTTGTCTCTGCTACCCTTAAAGACCTGAGGAATCTACAGTACCATAATGGCAATTTTCTCCATTACCTTTAAGTATGATGACAATGTACAAAGCAAGAGAAAAATCTTACTTTGGGTACTTAACTGAATTCTCAGAATTTGGAGCCTTCCTCTCTAACATGGTTATATGTTCTTTTCCTGACTATTATACTCCACAGCGATTTTGCCTGCTCTGAAATTTTATAACATGTTCTAACTTTCATCTCCCTATCTAGAGGCTTCCTCCCTGACACATATAAATACATCAAGGTCTCTCATACTCTTAAAAATAAACAAAACAAAACACTAACCCTACCATCCCCTTAAGATAATATCCTATCTCATCTCCTTTCAACATTCAAACTGCTAGAGAGATAACTACATTTACTGCCATCACCTTTCCTCTCAATCAGGCTTCTGACTTCATCACAATCAAAAGTACTCTATCAAATCTGATGGTATATCCTTGGATCTTTTAATTTCTTTTTGAAATCCCATCAACTCCCATGGATTCAATTATCAGTCTATGAGATGACTCTCAGATCTTGACACAACTCCACCAAAAGTGAATTTATATGTAGGTTTTTCGATAGGGCCCAACAACATAAGCCATCAGCCATTTTTGTTTTCTGTCAGCTTTGTCAATCTGGTGGGTGGTAAACTGAACCTCAGGGTTGCTTTAATTTGCATTTTTCTAATTAGTGGTAGCTTGGAGGAATTTTTAGATGACTACTGATAACTTGGATACCTTACTATGAAAACGGCTTGTTCCTATCTCTTGACCACATATCAACTGGGAATAATTCTTACTCTTATAAATTTGAATCAGCTTAAAGTTATCTTTTGCTCTGTTCCCCTGTTCACATCACCCTTAATGTCTAACACATGTATTGATTTGGGACTTATCTTGGTAAGAAGGTGTGGCATATTGAAACTTCCTAGTTTCTGCCAAAATGTTTTCCCAGTTTTCCCAGAGTTTCTGTTGAATAATGAGTTCCTACCCCAGGAATTGGGGGTCTTGGGACTTATTTTCATTTGCTTGTATATGTGGTATACCAGATATATGCCACTGATCAACCATTCTTTTTCAACCAGGATTAAACTATTTTGATGATTACTGTTATGTGGGATAGTTTGAGATCTGGTGCTGTTAGAGTCCTTTCCCTCCCACCTCTTTCATTATTTCTCTCATGGTCCTCCAGGTAAATTTCATTATTTTTTCTAGTGCTATAAAGTAATCCTTTCATAGTTTGAATGGTATGTTACTGAATAAGTAAATTAACTTAGGTAGTATTGTTATTTTTATTATATAGACTCAGCTTACCCATGAGCAATTAATATTCCTCCACTCATTTAGCTCTGCCTTTAGTTCTGTTTTCATTGTATTCAGAGAATTTCTGTGTATCTTGGCAGGTAGACTTACAAGTATTTTATGCCTTCTGTAATTATTTCCAATGGAATTTTTTTTTTTTAAAGCAATCAGGGTTAAGTAACTTGCTCAAGGTTACACGGCCAGTTATTTGTATCTGAGGCCGGAACCAATCCCAGGTCTCCCGACGCTGGGGCCAGCACTCTTACTCACTGCGCCACCTGGCCACCCCTAAGCAATTGGGGTTAAGTAACTTGCTCAAGGTTACATGGCCAGTTATTTTGTGTGGGTGTTAAGTATCTGAGCCTGGAACCAAACCCAGGTCTCCAGACTCTGGGGCTGGCGCTCTTACCTAGCCACCCCTCCAATGGAATTTTACTTCCAATGTAATTTTGCTGTGTTTTGTTAGTAATATGTAGAAATGTTAATAATTTATGTGGTTATATTTCATATCCTGAAACTTTGCTATTATACTACAAGTTAAGAATATCTTGAAGGATCAAGCTGTGTCAATTGATGTAGTGCTTTTTTTTTAATCTATAAGGCAAAGAAATTAGAGATAAGATAAAAATTTGAATTTCAAAATAAAATTATAATTTTTTTTGCATCAGTTAATGTGCCTGGTCTTTATGTAAATTGTTTCAATTAATTTTTTAATTGAATGTTTAGGATTCTATACATAAAATATAATAACATGTACAAAATAGTATATCAAATAGAGTGTATGGATGTTCAGGGAGGATTAGCACCGCTGGTATGAGGGCTTGCCAAGCACTTTTAAGGGCTGCTCATCCTCCTTTGGTGTCCGCTTTTCACTCAACTCTCATCTGTGGCACCAAGAAGCTGTCGCATGCCAAGCAGCCATACTTGGTAAAAACCACCTTGGCAGATGGTTAAGGGTAACCAAAAGGCCTCAATCCATTGGTAAGTAAAGGGGGTGTCTACCCCAAGCATGTCAGAATGTCCCCCTTGTGAAATGAGTGGATGAAAACAATTTGTTCCAACGGCCATGAATATGGCTGAAGCAGGAATTCTGGAATACTTAGAGCTTGGTCAAGATATCAAAAATCCAAGGTCATCCACTGCATCCCAGAGCCATCGCCAGTTGTCCAGACTTTTGTCTGTCTTCAATGACTCTGGGAGAGTGAGACTGATGATTCTGTGCGACTCTGCCTCACTTAAATCTAATTAACACACAAGTCAAGACATCACTTTGTGATGTTATTGGTCCCCTCTGAAAACAAAGGACAAACAACAACAATAACTACATCAAATGATAGCTGTAATAATTCCTGCTTTAATCCCCCACCCCTCCCCCGCCACACGGAAGGCCTATTTTATCTGTACTGCATAGTTTTTGATAGATATTATAAATTAGTCCTACTACTAAGGAAAAATCCAATTTATTCCTAGTGTTTCTAAAAGAAACAAATATTAAATTTTGTAAAAACAAAAAACAAGTTTTTCTGTATTGGCTGATATTAATGTTATCTACTTTAATTTTTTTTTTTCATTTCCCCAATTATCAAGCACTTGTGGGTGGAGGTGGGGACACAAAATCTTTGTGACAAATAATTATGATCAAACAAAACAAATTCTATTATTGGGTATTCTAAAAATGTATCTTCATCACTCTTTTTCTTTCTATAATACCGAACCAGTTCTGAATTCCTGTTATAAAGTCATCCTAGTCATAATTTAAAATCCTGTGACATTTTTCTACGACTTCTTTTTATATTTTGTTTAAATTTTTTATATCACTATTCATTAGGGATACTTGTCTATAGTTTTTCTGTCTCTTTTGTCCCTCTTAGTTTAGGCATCAAAATCAAATTCAAAATTTTTTTAAAATAAAAATAATCTGGTGGGATCCATTCTTTTCCCACTTTTGCAAATAGTTAATATCATTAAGAGAAAAAAACAAAACAAAAAGCTTCAGAGATTAAAGTTTACATTCCCTTTAGACAGAGCAATGGCAGATAAGGGTTTGATTACAGTATGTGAAAAAAGAAGGGAAAGAAGGGGAAGGGAGGAAGGGAGAGGAGGTAAGGAAAAAACAGTCATGCTGTCCAATTGAGAGTTTGGTCCCTACTGGGCAGCTCCTTCTCTACTCCCAGAGGTTGCTGTTTGTCCTTCATTCTCCAAGAGGACAATGACATCAGAGAGGTGAATGTTTCATTTACATTGCTTATAAAATAATGTGGTCTTAAAGAGTCTTTCTTTAGAAATTAATTTCTTATGAATTAACTTATTTATAATTTTTGACACTAGTAATTGGGTTTTCCTTTTTAAAAAACAAATTAGTTAAAGATTATCTATTTCATTGTGTTCCCTTCCCCCAGTTGTAGGTACTGGCCTTACTTCTGAATTCAAAGGTTTCTTGTTTTTGCTTTCAATTTCATTAATATCGTATTAATTTTCAGAATTTCTATTTTGGTGCCTAATCTCTCAACTTAAAATTTTGCTGGTTTGCTAGTTCTTTTAGTGGTACTTCAATTATTGACTTGTTCTTTCATTTTTTTCTTATTTTTTAAAATTTTATTTTCCAAATGCTTTATTAACTTCTGATTTACATCACTCATTTCCACCAGATTTTGAGTTACAAATTTTCTCCCCATTTTTCCCCAACCCACTGCCCCAAAAGGGCAGTCCCACAGGATATCCCCTCCTCCAATCTGCTCTCTCCCGTATTTCCTCCCATACCCCTTTCGACTTTTCCAATGGATCTCTATGCCCCAGTGCCTGTATATCTTATTTCCCAATTACATGTAAAATAGTATTGATAATAGTATATATATTTGAATATTTGATTTTAAAACTTTGAATTCCAGATTCATTCCCTTCCTCCCTTGTCACCCACCCTTACTGGGAAGACATAGTTCAGTATAGGATGAACATGTGTGGCTAATGCAAAACAATAACGTAGTAGATATATTGTGAAAGACTGACTATATTTCCCTCCCTCCTATCCTACCTCCACCTCCCACTTGTTCTATTCTCTACTTTGATCCCATCCCTTTTCAAAAGTGGGTGATCCCAACTTCCCTCCCCTCCAGCCTGCCGTCCCTTCCATCATGCCCCCTCTCATCCCCTTCCCCCCCTACTCTCCTGGAGGATGAGATACCCTATTTAGTGTGTATTTCATTCCCTCCCCAAGCCAAATAAATGGGAATAAGGTTGACCCATTCCCTTTTGCCTTCCTATTCTTCCCCTCCATTGTAACCATTTTCTCTTGCCTCTTCTGTATGAGATAGTTTACCCCATTCTGTCTCTCCCCATCTCCTCTCATTATATTCCTCTCACCTCTTAATTTCACCTTTTAAGTATCATCCCTTCCTGTTAAATTGGTCCTGTGCCCTCTATCTATGTATACCTGTAAGTATATATACACACATTCACATATGTATTCTTATGCCCATATACCCTCATATATAGACATTTTTATAGACATATATGTGTGTGTATACACATATTCTATTCCTTTCAACTACTGAGAAAAGTTTCATAAGTTACAATTGTTTTTCCTTGTAGGAATGTTAATAGTTCAACTTTGATAAGTTCCTTATGATTTCTTTTCCCTGTTTACCTTCTCATGCTTCTTGTATCTGAATGTCAAATTTTCTATTCAACTCTGGTTTTTTTTTTCAGCAAGAATGCTTGAAAGTCCTCTATTCCACTGAATGACCATATTTACCCCTGAAAAATGATACTCAGTTTTGCTGGGTAGGTGACTCTTGGTTTGAATCCCAGCTCCTTTGGCCTCCGGAATATCATATTCCAAGCCCTTCGATCCCTCAATGTAGAAGCTGCCAGATCCTGTGTTATCCTGACTGTGTTTCCACAATATTCAAATTGTTTCTTCCTGGCTACTTATAATATTCTCTCCTTAATCTGGGAATTCCAGATTAAGCTATAATATTCCTAGGAGTTTTCTTTTGGGGATCTTTTTCAGGAGGTGATCGGTGGATTCTTTCAAGCTCTATTTTGCCCTCGGGTTCTAAAACATCAGGGCAGTTTTCTTTGAGAACTTCCTGGAGGATGATTTCTAGGTTCTAACTTCGATCATGGCTTTCAGGTAGTCCAATAATTTTTAAATTTTCTCTCCTGGATCTACTTTCCAGGTCAGTGGTTTTTCCCATGAGATATTTCACATTGCCTTCTATTCTTTCATTTGTTTAGATCTGTTTAATAGCATCTTGATTTCTCATAAAGTCATTAGCTTCCATTTGCTCCAGTCTAATTCTGAAGCAATGATTCTCCTCAGTGAGCTTTTGAGATTCTTTTTCCATCTGGCAAATTTGGCTTTTTAAGGCATTCTTCTCCTCACTGCCTTTTTGAGCCTCTTTTGCCATTTGAGTCAGTCTGTTTTTTAAAGTGTTATTTTCCTCAGTCAGGCTGTTGACTCTCATTTCATAATTTTCTTGCATTGTTCTCATTTCTCTTCCCAATTTTTTCTCCAGTTCTCTTATCTGCTTCTTAAGGTCCTCTATGGCCTGTAACCAGCTCATATTTTCCTTTGAAGCTTTTGGTGCAGGAGTTCTGACTTCACTGTCTTCCTCCTGTTCCATGCTTTGCTCTTTTTTGTCCCCAAAATAGGAGTGTAATGTTGGAATCTTCTGTCTGCTTTGTTTCCTTTGCCTGTTCATATCGCCGCTCAGTCAATTGACCCTTGGGCTTTTTGCCACAGTAGGACTCTGCCACCAAACAGGGGAGCTTTTGTCCCAAACGCTGGGGCTTTCTCAGTTGCCCAAGGTATTAGATGGGTGCCCTCTCTGAGGTCTCCACATGCTCTGGCAAGCTGGACATACACTCCAGGACCTCCCCCCTTGACTGCAATCCAGATCCAAGCAGGTTAAAACAATAGCGATTACCCCTCAGAATGGTGCTTGGTCCCCCTACACTCTGCAGGCCAGAAGCTGAAGCCACCAGGTGGTGCTGGCTGGTTGTGCTGGCATCTCAGTGGCTTCTCGCCCCGGGGGCAAAAGCCACGCACTCCCACTTACTGGTCCCAAAGTCCAGACTGCACTGACCTCTCACTTTGTCCTTCACATCTATGTGTTGATAATTCTGGAAACAGCCACAGCTGCTGCTGATCTGGGGTCCCTCCAGCTGGCAGCTGGTCATGCCCTCCCTGGGGCTAAAGCCTTGGGGTGGGGCTGGGCTCGGCTCCCAGAGCACTGCGCTGGCCAATTCCTGCCGGCTGTCCTCAGTGGAAGGTTAGCTTCTCTGTCATTTTGTGGGTTCTGCAGCTCCAAAGTTTGTTCAGCGTCCCCTTTTTACATGGATTGGGGAAGGTGGAAGCAGGAGCAGCAGGGAGGTCCTGCTTCTATGACGCCATCTTGGCTCTGCCCCCTGACTTGTTCTTTCTTAATGAAAGTATTTAGAAATACACATTTTCCTTTAAACATTGCTTTTTTGATGTTTTTTGATATTTTATTTGAAATTATCTAATGATTCTATGATTTATACTTTGGGATTGTTTGTAAGGCTTTATCACTTACATAGGGTCAATTTTTATAAAGTATTATGCATAGCTGAGATGAGATACTGCTTCTGATTCCCATTCAGTTTTGAGTCAGAGACTTACAATACTAACTTTTCTAAAATTCTCTTCAGGTCCTTAAAATCCCCCATCTTTTGGGGGGTTCAAAGTGGGGTGTGTATGATAGATTTGCCTAGGTCTAAGGAGGAAGCATGCTGAAACCTTCAACTACTATGGTTTTTACTGTCTATTTCTCCCTTTACTTCATTTAATTGTTAAAGTATTTAGACATTATGTCGCTAGTCGCATATATATATATTAAACAATATCAACTCACTATCTAGGGCTCCTTTAAAAAAACCATACTATTTGCCTGTTAATCTCTTTTTAAATCAAAGACCATGATTACTAATTCTGCTTATTTTAAATTCATCTGAAGATTAACAGATTTTGCTCCAAGTCCTTTATTGTAATTGTAAATCTTTCTGTTTCAAGTATGCTTCTTAAAAACAGCATACTTGGGGCAGCTAGGTGGCACAGTGTGTAAGAGCGCCGTCCCCAGAGTTGGGAGAACTTGGGATCGGTTCCAGCCTCAGATACTTAACACCCACACAAAAAAAGCTGGCCATGTAACCTTGGGTAAGTTACTTAATCCCAATTGCTTTAAAAAAAAAACAGCATACTGTTAGGTTTTGCTAAGACATTCTATATCATTCTTCTCTTCCAATCAAGACAATTGTACTACCTATTCACAGGGTTTTGGAAAAAACATTATAAAAATTATAAAGTACTAATATGATTGTGAGTCATTATTGTTGTTGTTAATAGGCAGAATAGATTACTTCTACAGATAGGGCAGAATGGCTTAGATTTCAATAGATGGAGAAAGGAATAAGGATATACTCTAATGATAGCAAAGGGACAGATTTGGGAAAATACAGGACATATTCCAAAGATTGTGGTAGTCTAGTTTGGTGCATATATGCCATTAATTTGCTACCTACTCTACAGTGACTTAACATTACAGTTGCAGCTTCCTGTCTCCTCATTTATATAATTCAAATTCCTTTGGGGACAGAGATTGTCTCACAATGTTCTTTCAGTGCTGGCAGGCAATGACATTCATTGATGTCAATAGTATGAGTTCAGCTATGCAATCCAGCAGTTGCCAGATTCAAGTTAAAAGTCTCATCCCTTAATATGTACCAATAAACTAAGTCACATAAACTCTGATTCAGTTTTTTATGGCAGAAACTATTCCTGTGCTCTCAGCATCATAAATGGAGAGCAATGTGTGTGATAATTTTATGTTCTTTGAAAAATGGCAATTATATGTTTACATTCTAGAGTTGTTGTGATTATATTATCATTTTAATTTAGGGGTAGAGACAAAGAATGTTATACTATCTGATATGCAGCTAAGAACCAAGAAGGAAACAAAAAAAGCTGCTGGGTAGCAGTTTCCTTTAGATATGGCATCTCTTTCTTTAGATAGGGTATTTGCTAGCTAATACTAGATATTTGTGAATGACTGTGTTAACTGCATCAAATTCCAAAATATTACATAGCTTACTAATTAAGATCTATAATCAGTCAAAAAAGTTTGGCTTATTTAGGAAAAAGCCAAGAGGATAAAGAATGCTCACTGCAGGGCAGTTAGGTGGCACAATGAATAGAGCACTGGACCTGGAGTCAGGAGAACCTGAGTTCAAATCCACCCTCAGATACTTAACACTTACTAGCCATGTGACCTTGGACAAGTCACTTAACCCCAATTGCCCTGCCTTCCCCCCTCCAAAAAGCAAAAAGAAAAGAAAAGAATGCTCATTGTTCAGACAATGATATATAAATGGACGGATAAACCCACGGAGAAAGTCCATCAGTATCTGTGTCCTGTACTCAAACATTTCTTTCATTGACATGGGTATTCTTTACAAAAATTGCAACCTGAATTTGCCCATCCTGTGAGATCCTTGGCAGTGAGATTCTGTTTGTAATAGAATGCTCATAATAAAAATTTTTAAATTGGTTCTCCTGAGTCTATACTAGCTGATTCCAAAAACACTTGTTGTGGTTATGACAAACTAAGTTTTGCCTAGGGTCACATAGCAAATAAGTTTCTGCTCCATTTTCCATCAGCAACTCTGCTTGGTTGGACTCCACAGAACATCATGCCTCCCCGAGGATTAGGTGATCACTCACATCTCATCACCATCCAGATTGACTTGGTTTTTGATATTCAACATCTTTTCAACTCTCTCAGTTGGATCTCCTCTCTGATTGGAGGGTTAGAGGGAAATAAATTTCTCCCTAGGCCTTCCCATAGAGAGGGCTCAGAACTCTATTTTCCTTACACTGCTACTCTAGGTTTGACTCCAAGGAACACACTCCCACCCACCCAATGCCATTGTTTTTAGCTTCCTTTTGTTTGTCATCTGGCATTAGATTGTTAGTTTCTTGAGGGCAAACAATATTGTCTGGGAGTCGAAAAGAAGAAAATACTGAAAAGAAAAAACAAACTATTTTCACATGCAAGTTATTGCTGATAACAAGCTACAACCTATTTATACTCATACATCTATTTCTCCATTGCTTTTTGAGTCACCTATGATTTTGATTTTTCTATAATTCTAGTGTATACCATTATTCAAAGGCATATGATCATCACTGGGATAAAATTCAATTCATTATTTATTAAGTACCTCTTATGCATCACACAATGGGGATAACAAAGACAAAAAATAAGATTGAGTTTACATTTCACAGGGTAAAAACACTTGGGTATGTACAAGATGTATGAAGGAGTAAATACAAAGTAATTTCAGAAAAAGACATGTAGGACCTGGCACTTGAATTGAGACTTGAATAGAACCAGGGATCTGAAGAATTGGGTGAGAAGGGAGAATTCCTGTAAAGTGGAACAATCTACACAAAAAGCAAAGAGTGGGGAGAAAGAACATCCACATATGAGAGGGAAAAAGCAAGTAGGAAACTTTACTGGAAAAATATGTATGTTTTAGGGCTGTATCCCAAAGAGATCATAAAAATGGGAAAAGGACCCACATGTACAAAATATTTATAGCAGCTCTTTTTGTGGTGGCCAAGAACTGGAAATTGAGGGGCTGCCCATTAATCAGGGAATGGGTGAACAAGTTGTGGTAGATGAATGGAATAGAATACTATTGTATTATAAGAAATGATTAACAGGCAGACTTCAGAAAATCCTGGACAGACTTATATAAACTGATGCTGAATGAAGTGAGCACAACCAGGAGAACATTTTACACAGTAACAGCCACAGTGTGTGACGACTGACTTTGATAGACATAGCTCTTCTTCTTAGCAATGCAAGGACCTAAAACAATTCCTAAAGACTCATGATGGGAAATTCTATCCACATCCAGAGAAAGAGCTATGAAGTTTGAATGCAGATTGAAGCATAATATTTGCTCTTTTTTATTTTGTTTTTTCTTTCTCATAGTTTCCCCCACTCATTCTAATTATTCTATACAATATGACTAATATGAAAATATGTTTAACAAGAATGTATATGTAGAACCTATATCAGAACATACTCTGTCTTGGGGAGGGTGGAGGAGAGAGAGGCAGAGAAAATTTAAAACTTACAGAAGTGAATTTTGAAAACTAAAAATAAATAACTTTTTAAAAAAAGAAAGAAAAGAACGTGTGTGATATATAAGGGGAAAAAATGTGAAATTAGTTTAGAAAGATAGAATGGATCTAGTTTGTGAAGAACTTTAAATAGTTAAGGGTTGTTAAAGGGTCCCTTGAACTTGCCTTTGAGTTGCCTTATTTTCTACAAACACTGGACCCAGAGCATGCAGGAGGCCCTGAATGTGCCAAGGATGAAGCCCCACCCTCCCAGCTGACATAATTTGCTGTTTGCACCCCAAGCTGAATTCCCTGTGTGTCCCTGGGAGGCAGAATAAGAGTTGGTCTGTGCCAGACTGGGAAACTGCTTGTGCAGCTGGGGCCCTTTGCAGATAAGTGGACCATCCTATTTTCATATTCTAGGGGGTTGTCAAGGGAAAACAATGTGTGCAGCTTTTGCTTTTGCCAGTGCCTTGCTCCCCCCCTTCAGGAGGTCTTTTCTTCTTTTTCCCCCTTTTTATAGCATCTTTCTGCTCCCTTGCCATGACCCTTCTGTTCTCTCCCTCCTCCTTTTGTTTGTACTGTCACAAATATGCCAACTTCTGTAAGGGCTATGAACTCTTGCAGTTGCACTTGCATGTTCATTTCTCTTGTAATAAACCTGGTTTTCACATAACTCTCATGACATTATGATTGCATATTCACAGTACAAAAGAGAAGAGTTTCTATTTTATCTTAGAGGCAATAAGGAGTCAGTAAAGTACCTTGACCAGTGGAGTGATATGGTTAGAATTAGGCTTTATGAATATCAATTTGAGCTTTGTGGAGGATAGACTAAAGAAAGGAAAGGCTGTAAGTTGAGAGACCAATTAGGAGGTTATTTAAGTGGTACAGACAAGGGGTAGTAATAAAGGACTGAAGTGGAGTAGGAAACATGTGAGTGAAGAGAAGGCGAAAGATGTAATATAATGAAGGAGTTCTTGGCCAATGAGCTGCCCAGGAGAACTGAAAACTGTACAATATGCAAGAAGCAATTAAGCCTAAACCTTTCCTTTCATTTAATTCCAGGCTATCTGCAACTTCTGTCTAAAATGTGGAGCACTAACAAGCTAACTCAATTAGCTAGCTCATCCAATTGCATATGTAACCTGGACCACAGAAAAATTTGGGTAATATTTGCTTTTTATTCATTTTGATTTTTTAGTGTTGATGGTTATTTATTCTAACTGCTTAAGTAATTGTAGATTTCACTGAATGCTTTTCAATACTTGGGTGAAACTAGCTCAGCGTTATCTGCAAATAAGATCACTTTACTACTGATCAACAGAGTATCCCCATGATACTGGTTTTCAAGAAAATAGCAATGTAATTAATACTTATTTCACATCTGACAATTCCCCATTTTTCAGTCAATAGCTTACCTTAGTAGATTGAGCTGCAACTACTATAATTGCATGATGTGTCCTCTCATCTTTTTCTTCTAATATGGCAGTGATTTTGACTTTCATACTAACCAGTAAATCATAACTACACAGAAACAGTTGATAACTTCCATGCTGGCTTTCTTTTCTACTAAATAGAGTCAATTACAATTTTTGTGATGAAATTTGGTGCCCCCTATGTTTGTTACCTCTTGATATTCTCCTTAAAGGAAGTATTTATAATATATAGTCATATAACTTGTAAGTATTCTATAAGTCTTTGGTCTCTTTTATTTCCTTAACTCAAACCATATTTTAAAGCAGTTTTTAACGTCTACCAAATCAACACTTTCATACTGCTAATAATAAAGTATCAAGGCATATACTAACTTGGTTTGCAGGATTTTGTCAAATTCTTCAGAGAATTTTTCTATTCCTCCATCTAATGCATTAGATGTAGAAAACAAAGCTAAATTTGTAGTTCAACTAGAGGGTAATAATATCTGCAAGGTTAGATGACAAAATTGTTCATAAAATGATGTTATTTCCTTTGACCATGCAATGAAACCAACTCAAGCATCTCTGTTATTTGCCATTTTGAGGTCCGACTGGACTCTGTTCTTCCCAACTGGACAGCAGTTGATTTTATCTTTTGAACATCTCTTGCATATGCCTCCATGTCTCCTCTGACACTGTCACCACTCTAGTGTAGGATCTCATCACCTTACATCAAATTACTATAATAACCTGCTAGTGGGTCTGCCTATCTAAAGATAAACTGATAAAGATAAACCCTACTTGAACCCGTTCTCTACTCAGCCACAAACTGACTTTCCTAAAGCACAGGTTCAATCATGTCACTTCCTGTACTCAATGAAAAACTTGAGTGGTTTCCTATTGCCTCCAGGATCATGTAAAAAATGTTCAGTTTGGCATTCAAAGCTGTAAGTCCCTCCTCCCTTTCCAATCTTCTTATACCTTACTCATTACAAAATGCACTTGTTGATCCAGTGACACTGGTCACTGTTATGCTCCGTGAATAAGACACTCCATCACATGGTTTGAGGCATGGAATATTCTCTCTCCTCAACTCCTTTTACTGACTTCCCTGGCTTTCTTTGAGTCCCATCTAAAAGTTCATCTTCAATAGGAAGTCTTTCCCAAACTCTCTTAATTCTAATGCCTTCCCTCTGTTAATTATTTTCTAGTTTTCCAGTATACAGTTTGCTTGGTATAGAATCATTTGCAAATTGTCTTCCCCCATTAGATCATAAGCTCTAGGGCAGGGACTATTTTTTTTTTTTGTATCCCCAGTCCTTAGCACAGTGCCTGGAATTTAGTGAACATTAGTTTATTGAGTTTTTTATATCATTGAGTTTATAATGAAAATGGTTCATTTCTTTCAAAAGGGAAGCAACTCTTTAGTCTTCTGACAACTTTACACATTCAGAATACAGTCAGTTAAATTAATGTTTGTAGTCTAAAAACTTTGTAATTCTTAAAATCCTCAGTTTTCATTTCCATGACTCTTCCAAATGCATTCCTATAGCAGTTCAATAGCATATAAACAATTCTTTGTACCCACTAAAAGTTATAGGAAATCTGTATTCTTTTTCATGGATCTAATTCTATTCACCAAATTTATGATCTTCTGATATTATATTCAATCATGGGATACAGCATATTTAGGATGATTCTCACCAGAAGGAAAAAAAAATACTCCTCAGAAGCTTGTTCAGGAAAATTAAAGCTTTCTAAAAAGGAGATAACTCAATCACCATGTTTCTAGAGCCCAAGGGCTCTTAAAAATCACACAGGCAAGTCTAGGCTGAGCCATGGTGTTTTTGAGAGACATTTTGCAAGTACAACAGGTTGGTTATCATCCAAAAAAAAAAGTTTGTCCAATTATTTTACTCCTTTGGAACCATTCAGCTTTTCCACAGTGAATTCCCTGAAGATTTTAAATGCTACAAGATCAATAATGATCCCTGTGATACAACAAATTTTAGAAGAGTAATCTGTTTTGAGAACAAATTACTTGAACTAGTTTTCACTCCCCAGTAGATGACTTGGAAACAAAGATGTTTAGTGTGTTTGGGATTTAAGAGTTGTTATGATTACAATAATGCAATTCTCAAAAGCTATTATAGTATAGATAAAATTAATGAGCTTGATTTTAATGAGAAATATAGAACTGAAAAATTCCTGAACCAGCTTCTCTTAAGTTCTATAGTTATTAAATAATAGCAACAGGGTTTCTGCTGCTAACTGGAAACTTAGATGTTTGGACTTCAAATACTGGCTTTGCTGAGATAATGAAGTAGCAAGAAATATATTAAAGACCTTAGGGACAAGATTGGTGTTTTTTTTTTTTAATAACTACTTCTTTAATAAAGGCAAGAACTTCAGAAAAAAAAGGTAGCCTTGAGAAATGAATCCTTAGTGAAAAAGATAGCATCTGAGAATGAAATTCAAATTTGTGAACCATAAGAAAAATAGAGAAATCATGATATCTTGGCCAACCTATAAAGGGATGACAAAAATGTATGTGTCTATAGTTTTACATATATGTCAAGAGTACTTTAAACTTAAAAGAAAAGGAGAGTAAAAAAAAATTACCCATGTATATCCTCCAAGTTGGATCTGTCAATAAAAACATGTTAAGTGACTACTATGTGCCAAGGTGCTAAGTGCATGAGCAGCAACAATGTACAATAGTAGTGAGGCCACAAATATTTACAGTAACAAAATCTAAGAAGCTAGCAATAAGATCTCAAATTTCTGGGGTTTTTTTCCTTCCCCCAAGCTATGCAATTTATTAGCAAAGCATACATAATAAACTGGGTCTAGGGCCCCTCTGCAGGCACAAGGATACCAAATATAAATTTTTACACAAATTTTTATGCATTATAAGAAAACAATAAACAGGATAAAAAACAGGATGTTTTAGGTAAGTAGGTAATTACCATTAGGTAATCTGACTTCTTACTGGAGGAAAGACTAAGGACTTTCCAAGTTAGGAGGGGAACAGTGGGTTAGTGGAATTCCCCCAAATCAGGTGATATACAGAAAAACAACAAATGGAGACTGTTCAAAAATTGGAGTCAGTGTTCATAAGTTGAAGTCATTTTGCTTTCACTGTTTGTATATTTCAAAGCCTTTTGGTCTAGTTATACCTTGACACCCAGGGTCACACTAAAAGATTTGCTTTTAAAACTGTGCCTTTAATTCAATTTTATTGGGACTGACAGCAGAATATAGTGAACAGAATGTTTTACCTGGCTGCTGGCTGATAAAGTGGATAGCAATGGATTTAGAATCACGTACTCACTAGCTGTGCAACACTGGGAAAGTCACTCAACCTCTGTCAATCAATCAATTCAATCAATCAACATTTATTAAGCACCTGCAATGTGCCAGATACTGGGCTAAGCACTGGGAATACAAAAAGAGGAAAAGACATTCACTGCCCTAAAGGAGCTTAGAATATAACTGGGGAGACCTCTGTCTCCCTCAATTTCCTCATCAGTAAAAAGGGGACAACAATAGCATTCAAAAATCACTAAAGGTTTAACTTTTCAACACTATATTCAGCTCTATATTTTCCTTATTTATCTTTCTATTCATCTTATTCAACTCTGAGGAAGAATATTAAAAGCATTCTACAATTTACATTACTATCATCGATATTTTCCTATTCTACTAGTGTTTCCTTCATAAAATTATACACTGTACCATCTGAGGCATACATACTTAATAAGGACAAAGTTACTCTTAAGTATAATATAGTTTTCCTTACTCCTTCTATATTAACAATGTTTATTATTATCTTATCTGGAAGTTTGATAGTGATTCCTGTATTTCTTGGAATTGCCTAATACAGAGGTTATTCTATTGTATTTAGATGCTTTGAGAGTATGGTTTTTATGTACAGCAAATTATTTGGATTTATTTTCTTATTCTTTCTTTCACTTTACCGGGAAGTTTAAACCATTCATATTAAAAGTTAAAATTTCTAAATCTGAGGTTTCTTTGACTAAATACTATCACTGCCTCAATGTTATCATTGTGGTGGTGGTGGGGAATTAGTAAGTATTCTAACTAACTAAATCAATTTCCTCTCTGAGGTTTGTTCTCACAGTGCTCTTTCCATTTTTACTACATCCCTACATTGGCAGAATGAGTGACTTAAAAATTCAATACGTTCTGCTCTCAAGTCCAAGCAAACAAGAATTTGACTAAGGATCATCCCTTGTCTCCTCTTAGACTGCCCTGCCAAGCTTTGGGATCACTGTCATCATCTGCTGCCTTAGTGCCTATACATGTCCTGATAAATGAAGGAGGAGAAAACCACAACCATCCTGAGGAGGGGTGCTAAAAATTTATATTATATAACCTCAAATGGTCCCCCCACTGCTGCTAGGCAACCCTTTAACACCTCCCTAATTAACTCATTATTCCACTTCTTCAGAATCTTATGTCCCTTGCAAACCTCCCAAGTTCTTCCTCAGCTAAAAATCTTGTCTCATATTTTACTGAAAAAACTGGGGTAATTTGCTGAAAGTCCCATCTTCTTCCTTGCTCCTTATATCTCATATCACCCTTCTGCCTTCTGGCACTATATCTTCCTTCACCCCCATCTCACATAAATAAACGGCGCTTCTCCTTGCCAAGGTCAACTCCTTTTTTTTATTATTAATTTATTTGTTTACTTTTAGTTTATAAGATTCAGTTCCACAATCCGTTGAGTTTCAAATTTTTTCCCCTCCCTCTTCTCCCCCCCCCCCAATGGCAGAATGCAATTGAATATAGGATCTGCAAACACCTTCCCATTAAACATTAATCAGGTTGTAAAGAAGGATTATAATTGATGGAATGAACATTGTGAAAGAAGAAACAAAACAAAACAAAACAAAACAAGAAAAAGAAAGGGAGATGGTAGCTTGCTTCAATCTGCATTCAAACTCTGTAGTTCTTTCTCTGGATGTAGGCATCTCTTTCCATCATGAGTCTTTTGGAGATATCTTATAACCTTGCATTGCTGAGAAGAGCCCAGTCTATCAAAGTTGGTCATCACACATATGTTGTGTCTGTAATTATGTACAAATTCCTCCTGGTTCTGCTCTTCTCACTCAGCATCAGTTTGTGTAAGTCCAGGTTATTATTAAGTCCATCTGCTCCTCATTTCTTATAGCACAACAGTATTCCATTATATTCATATACCACAACTTGTTTAGCCATTCCCCAGCTGATGGGTATTCCCTTGATTTCCAATTCTTTGCCACCACAAAAGGAGCTGCTATAAATATTTTTGTACATACGGGACTTCTACAATCTCTTTGGGATACAACCCTAGAAATGGTATTGCTGGGTCGAAGGGTGTATGCGTTTATTTATAGCCCTTTGGGCATAGTTCCAGATTGCTCTCCAGAATGGTTGAATCATTTCACAAGTCCACCAACAATGCGTCAGTGTTCCAATTTTTCCACATCCTCTCCAGCATTTATCATTTTCCTGTTTTGGGTCAATTCCTTTTCATAAATGTTTTTGTACATATTGGTCCTTTTCTTCTTTGATCTTTTTGGAGCTATAGACTCTGTGTCAAAGGTTATACATGTTATAATGGCTTCTAGGGCATAGATTCAAATTGCTTTCCAGTGCCTATACCACCAATAGTAGATCTAATGGACCTATTTTCCCACAGCCCCTCTAGCATCAGTCATTTCCCTGTTTGATTTTGTAAACCGTACCAATCTGAAGAGTGTGAGTAACTAAAATTTGCATTACTCTACTAATAGTGATATGTATTATTTTTCCTATGACTATCAATATCTTGGATTTCCCCCCCCCCCCTGAAAACTGCCTATTTATATCCTTTGGCCAAAGAACTGGGGAATGGGTTTGAGTTTCATAAATCTGAATTTCTATGTGTCTAAGTAATGAGACTTTAATTAAAAAAAAAAACTTGCCCCAAAGATTTTTTGCCCAATTTACTGCTTCCATTCTAATTTAGTTGTACTGGTTTTCTTTGTAAAAAGAAAATAACTTTGGGGCAGCTAGGTGGCACAGTGAGTAAAGCACCAGCCCTGGAGTCAGGAGGACCAGAGTTTGGTTCCTGCCTCAGACACTTAACACCCACACACAAAAAAAAAAAACTAGCTGTGTAACCTGGGGCAAGTTACTTAACCCCAATTGCCCTCCGAAAGGCAAATAAATAAATAACTTTATATAAACAAAATTGTCTGTTTTACTTGCTTAGAAGCTGTCTCTTATTTGGTCATAAACTCTTCTTTTATCCACTTATCACAAGTAATTTTTTCTATGCTCCAATCATTTATAATGTAACCCCTTATGCCTAAATTACGTGCCCATTTGGAGTGTGTCTTAGTATACAGGGTAAGATGTTAGTCTATACCTAGTTTCTACCAAATTGCTTTTAAATTTTCCCAACAGTTTTTGGTGAAGAGTCAGTTCTTTCTGCAATAGCAGGGATTTTCCACTTTAACAATAAGGCTACAGTGCTTATTTGCTTCTATATATTACATACCTAATCTATTCCACTGACCAATCTTCTTTATTTCTTCTTCTTTGCTTTTATATTAGATTTTATTTGAAAAGCTACTAGCTTATCTTCATTACAGATGATGCTGGCTCTTGGTTTCAAATAGATTCTACTTATCATGTTAAAGAAATTTCCATTTATTACTATTCTTTCTAGTGTATTTTTTAAACAGGAACTAAAGTAGTATCTTGTCAAAAGTTGCTTTCTGTATGAAAAGATAATCATTGCATTTTTTTGTTTTTGTTATTAATATGGTTAATTATGTTCGTAATCTTCCTAAAATAGAACGCGCTCTGTAACTCTTGGTATAAATGCATCCTGAGCCTACTACATTAAGTTGCTAAAGTTACCTTGCTAATATTTTGTTTAAAATGTGAATTTAACTATGTGAACATTCATTTCTATTGATAATAATATTTGAGGATATTGGACATCTGTTTCCTTTCCCTGTTTAACTATCCCTGGTCTAGGTATCAAAACCATATCTGTATCATGAAAAGAGTTTGGTAGGATTTCTTCTCATATTTTTAAAATACTTTTAAGTAGTACTGTTAACTGTTCTTTAAATCTTTGAAATAATTTACTTTTAAATCCATCTAGTTCTGTACCCTCCCTTATGTTCCCTATCCCACATCCCCCATATAGCTTGTTAATTTCTTTTTCTAAGATCTAGTTATTTAAGTTCTCCACTTCTTGTACAATTAATACTTTTGTAAATATTCATATACTTCATTGAGATAATCAGTTTTACTGGCATATAACTAAGTGAAATGGCAACTAATAATATTTCTTATTCATTTGTTGGGAATTCATGTTTTATCTGACACCAGTAATTTCATTTTCTTCTTTCTTGTTTTTTTTCAAAATTTTATTTTAGACTCAAATACAAGAAAACAAATATAGAATAGAGAAAAGAAACAAGAACATCTCATAAACTTAAATACTGGAACTAAAATATAAAATCATGGGGGGGAAAGCATATCTTGTGTATCGCAGAACATAAGAGAATTCAAAATATGTAACAATAGATTTTCATTTCAAGAAAGACTATATGATTAATAATACTCATTTTGTTGAAAATTGTCCATCTTTGCTTTCTTGTGAGTTTTCTTTTGTTCTCTGCTATGCACTTTTTTACTTTGTTCTTTTATTCTCTCCCCCTCCAACGTCTGCCCAGAAGGATACAATAAAGTTTAGATATGTTTGTCTATAGCTATAGATATATATACACAGACATATACATAGACACATACATATATAGACATATACTTTCCCAAACCTATTCTATTCTGACCTTTGTTTTTTATGTATGGTTGTATCTCTTGTTTCCTATCCCTTCTGCCTCCTCTACTTTATTTCTACCCACGACCTTGCCCTCCTATATGACTTGCCTACCCCCCTCCAAGTATCCCTCCCCTATCCTCCCATTCCCGTAAATCTAAGCACCCTTCTTTACCCCTTTTTACCTATTCTCTCACCCTCCCCTCTAAAGATTCCTCCCTTGTCCTCTCTGCCCTCCTTATGCCCTACTGTTCTGTTTCTTCTGAATTTAGAAGACTTATATTCTTCTAAATATATATGTATATATGTATTTAAACCCATCTTAAACTCATTTCAGATGAAAAGCAGGTTACCAGAAATACCAGCCCTCCTCCCCCATCTAATTACTCTGTACCAATTCTCCCTTTTGTACCTCATGTAATTACCCTTTTAAGTTGTTCCTAAATGGTTTTACTTTTAAAATTCATATCATTTTCAGATTTACCTCAATCTTTCTTAGAAACTACCCAAGTATTGATAAGAATTTGAGACGTCCATTTTACATATATAAAAAGTAAACAGTCTGTCCTTATGGGTCCATTATATTGAGTCTTTGTTATATGCCTTATATTTCGTTTGGTTCTATATTGAATATTCTACTAAGTTCAGGATTTTTTTTTTTTACAAAGTCTTGGAAGTCTGAGAGCTTATCAAATGTCTATTTTTTTTTTCATTCAGGATAATATTTAATTTTGAAGGGTATGATATTTTTGGCCGGAGGCCCAATTCTTTTGCTCTTCGATATGTTATGTTTCAAGATCTACACTCTTTTAATGTCTCTGCTGCTAGGTCTTGTATAATTCTAATTGTGGCATAATCACATTTAAATTGCTTTGATCATGATGGTTTTTGTATTTTTTCCCTTGAGCTGGAGGTTTTGGAATTTGACTATGATATTCCTATGGGTTTTCCTCATAGGAATTAAGTGCTTAAAAATTTTTAAGTCTTTTAAGTGTTGATCAATGGATTTTTTCTATTCCTATCTCCCCTCCCAGCCCCCCCCCCCCCGCTTTGTTCTAATGCTTTAGGAAAATCTTCTTTGATTATTTCTTGTATTATTGTTATCAAGATTCTTTTTCTGATAGTAACTTTCAGTTAGTCAAATTATTTTTTTAATTTTTCTCTTCTTGATCCATTCTCTAAATCTGTTGTTTTTCTTATAAGATTTTTCACTTTAAAAAAAAGATTTTTTTGTTATTAATTTGTTCAGTTCCACAATTCCTTGAGTTTGAAATTTTCTCTCCTTACCTCTCCCACCCCCATCTCCCCATGATGGCATATAATCAAGTATAGGATCTGCAAACACTTTTACATTAGACCTGAGTCAGGTTATGAAGAAGGATTGTATCAGATGTAATGAACAATGGGAAAGAGGAAACAAAACCAAACAAGAAAAAGAAAAAGATCAGGTAGTTTGCTTCAATCTGGATTCAAACTCAGTTCTTTCTCTGGATGTAGACATGTCTCTCAACATGAGTCTTTTGGGGTTGACTTATAACCCTGCATTGCTGAGAAGAGTCCAGTCTATCAAAGTTGGTCGTCAAACATATGTTGTGTCTGTAATTGTGTACAGATTTCTCCTGGTTCTACTCTTCTCACTCAGCATCAGTTTGTATAAGCCTCTCCAGGTAAATATGAAGTCCGTCTGCTCCTCATTTCTTATAGCACAAAAGTATTCCATTACATTCATATACTACAACTTGTTCAGCCATTCCCCAATTGATGGGCACCCCCTTAATTTCTAATTCTTTGCCACCACAAAAGGAGCTGCTATAAATATTTTTGTACATATGGGTCTTCCTCCCACTTCTAAGATCTCTTTGGGATACAACCCTAGAAGTGGTATTGCTGGGTCAAAGGGTATGAAATTATTTATAGTCCTTTGGGCATAATTCCAGATTGCTCTCCAGAATGGTTGGATCAGTTGACAACTCCACCACCAATGCAATAGTGTTCCAATTTTTCCACATCTTCTCTAGCATTTATCATTTTCCTGTTTTGTCATCTTAACCAATCTGACTGGTGAGATGTGTTACCTCAGGGTTGTTTTGATTTGCATTTCTCTAACCAATAGTGATTTAGAGAATTTTTCATATGCTTATAGATATCTTTAATTTCTTCCTTTGAAAACTGCCTGTTCATATCCTTTGACCATTTATCAATTGGGGAATGACTTGTATTCTCATAGATTTGACTCAATTCTCTATATATTTTAGAAATGAGTTCCTTTAGCAGAGACATTGGTTGTAAAAATCCTTTCCCAATTTCCTACTTCCCTCTAATCTTGGTTACATTGGCTTTGTTTGTACAGAAGCTTTTCAATTAAATGTAACCAAAATTATCCATTTTTCATTTTATAATGCTCTCTAATTCTTGTTTGGTCATAAAGTCTTCCCCTCTCCACAAATCGGACAGGTAAACTATTGCTTGCTTTCCGAGACTGCTTACAGTATCAGCTTTTATACCTAGATCATGCACCCATTTAGACTTGATTTTGGTACATGATGTTAGATAATTGGTCTATGCCCAATTTCTGCCATACTATATTCCAGTTTTCCCAGCAGTTTTTATCAAATAGTGATTTCTTATCCCCAAAACTGGGGTCTTTGGGTTTATCAAACAATAGATTACTATACTCATTTACTGCTGAGTCTCATGTGCCCAATCTATTTCATTGATCACTGCTCTATTCCTCAGCCAGTACCAAGTAGTTTTGATGACTGCTGCTTTATAATACAGATTAAAATCTGGTATTGCTCGTCTACCTTCCCTAGCATTTCTTTCCATTAATTCCCTTGATATTCTAGACCGTTTGTTCTTTCAAATGAATTTTGTTACTATTTTTTCTAGCTCTATAAAGTAGTTTTTTGGTAAATTGATTGCTATGGCACTTAATATATCATTTAATTTATGTAAAATTGACATTTTTATTATATTAGCTTGAAAATGTTTCACTTTCTCTTCTATTTTTTCATTATTCATATTTTGCTTAATCATTTCTTGATCTCTTATAATTTCACTGGCTTCACTTGGCCCAGTTTTAATTTTCAAGGTATCATTTACTTCCTTAAGATTCTGAATCTTCTTTTCTAATTGGTTAACTTTTCCTTTTGTACCCTTCTTGTTTTTCTTGGATTATTCTTATTTTCCTTTGTAGTTTTTCCTCCATCTCTGTCATTTGATTTTTAAAATCTTTTTAAAGATCTTCTATGAATCCTTTTCGGGCAGGTGACCATTTAACATTATTCTTTAGTGGTTTCTTTACTTCAATATTCTCCTCTGAGGATGAACCCTCATCATCTCTCTTCCCTTAATACATTTCTATAGTTGGATTCTTTCTCCTTGGCCTGTACTTTTTTTTTTTGGTGGTAATATCCTAATTATCTGTAGTCACCTCTAGCTTGGGTATGGGAAATGGTGCCTCTTGCCTCAAATCTTCAGTTCTTCCCTTTAGCCTGAAACCAAAGTCAAACCTCCAGCCTCCTGTATGTGCCCACAGCCAGGGGCTTTCTTCCCCACTGCTTCTGCACTCACCAGGCAGGTGCTGGTTCCTTCTTGTCCCCACTGCTCTTCACAGTACACCTGGGTCTGGTGTTCCTGGTCAGCAGATGTTCCCTTGATCTTCCCAGGCTCAGAGGCCCAACTCCACTCACAATGAGGGGTAAAAGTTCTGGTGGCTGGGGCCAAGGCAACCGCTCCAACCAACTAACCCCAGGACTTGCCTCTTGTTTAAGAGGCTAGCCCCTTTTGGTTAAAATTGAAGCTAGCCTGGAGGCGTTTACTCTTCACAGGGACAAAACATCCCCTTGAGATTTTTCTTCTGATCTTCTGAAACTGTCCTAGAGGACTCTGGTTATTCCCCAGTTCTGATTTATCTCCAGGCACACTTTGTTTGCCCTAAGGTGCTATTTTAACTCTTATGTGGGGGAAAATCTTGAGAGTTCAGAATTTTCTGACCTACTCCGCCATCTTCCCAGAATCCTCTCCATTTTCTTCTTTATTTTTAAAATCAAGTGAGTTAATGGCTTAAGTATTTTATTGTTTTGTTCCACTGTCCTTTCCCCAAAGCTCCTACTTTTAATTACTTTTTTAAAAAAGATTTTATTCCAATCTCTTCTTTCCTTGGTAGTGGTGGCTGCTAAATTGTGTATGATCCTGATTGTGATTTCTTGGTATCTGAATTTTTTTCTGGTTATTAGTGGCATTTTTTAGTTTGAACTGGAATTTCTGGATTTTGGCTATAATATTCCTGGAAGTATTTATTTTGAGTTTCCTTAAGGGGGTGACCAAATTAATTCTGTTTCCATTTTGCCTTCTCATTCTAAGAGATATGAGCAATTTTCTGATCTTTTTGGAAACATGATGACTAGGCTCTTTTTTAAGTCATGGTTATCAAGGTAGTTAAATGATTCTTTTTTTTTTCTCTTTGATCTGTTTTCCAGGTCGTTTGTACTATACTTCTTCCTTCTACTTTACCAACTAAGTACAAAGTAGAGGAGATTTCCATAGACAGTAGTTCATCCAAAAAAAGATCTAAAGATTGGAGTGGAGTCAAGATGGTTAAGTAATACAACATCCATTCCTATTAAAAACACTAGAAAGTATAGGAATAAATGGAGTCTTCCTTAAAATAATAAGTAGCATCTATCTAAAACCATCAGCAAGTATTCAATGGGGATAAGCTAGAAGCATTTCCAATAAGATCAGGGGTGAAACAAGGATGTCCACTATCACTCCTCTTATTCAATTTGGTACTAGAAATGTTAGCAGTAGCAATAAGAGAAGAAAAAGAAATTGAAGGAATAAAATTAGGCAAAGAAGAAACTAAGCTATCACTTTTTGCAGATGATATGATGGTATACTTAGAGAATCCTAGAGAATCAAGTAAAAAACTACTTGAGACAATAAAGAAATCTGGCAAAGTTGCAGGATATAAAATAAACCCACATAACTCCATGGCATTCCAATATATTTCTAACAAAATCCAACAGCAAGAGATAGAAAGAGAAATCCCATTTAAAGTTCCTGTAGACATTATAAAATATTTGGGAATCTATCTGCCAAAAAAAAAAAAAAAAAGAAAGAAAAAAACCCAGGACCTATATAAAGACAATTACAAAACACTTTTCACAGAAATAAAGTCAGATCTAATAAGTGGAAAAACATCAGCTGCTCATGGCTAGGTCAAGCTAATATAATAAAAAAAGACAATTTTACCTAAATTAAATTACATATTTAGTGCCATACCAATCAATCCACCAAAAAGTTATTTTATAGAGCTAGAAAAAATAGTAATAAAATTCATTTGGAAGAACAAAAGGTCCAGAATATCAAGGGAATTAATGAAAAGAAATGCTAGGGAAGGTGGCCTAGCCACACCAGATTTTGGTCTATAATATAAAGCAGCAGTCATCAAAACTACATGGTACTGGCTGGGAAATAGAAGAGTAGATCAATGGAATTGATTAGGTACATGAGACACAGCAGTCAATGAATATAGTAATCTACTGTTTGATAAAGCCAAAGAAACCAGCTTTTGGGATAGGAACTCACTATTTGACAAAAACTAGTAAATATTATGGCAGAAATTGGGCATAGACCAATATCTTACCCCATATACCAAAATAAAATCTAAACGTGTGCACAATCTAGGTATAAAGGCTGATATAGTAAGCAATCTGGGGGATCAAGGAATAGTTTACCTGTCAGATTTATAGAGAAGGGAAGATTTTATGACCAAACAAGAGTTAGAGAGCATTATGAAATGCAAAATGGATAATTCTGATTACATTAAATTAAAAAGTCTCTATACAAATAAAGCCAATGTAACCAAGATTAAGAGGGAAGTAGAAAATTGAGAAAGAATTTTTACAACCAGTGTCTCTGTTAAAGGCTTCATTTCTAAAATATACAGAGAACGGATTCAAATCTATAAGAATACAAGTCATTCCCCGATTGATAAATCGTCAATGGATATGAACAGGCAGTTTTCAGAGGAAGAAATTAAAGATATGTATAAGTATTTGAAAAAATGCTCTAAATCACTATTGATTAGAGAAATGCAAATCAAAACAATTCTGAGGTACCACATCTCCCCTGTCAGATTGGTTAAGATGACAAAACAGGAAAATGATAAATGCTGGAGAGAATGTGGGAAAATTAGAACACTAATGCATTGTTGGTGGGATTGTGAACTGATTCAACCAATCTAGAGAGCAATCTGGAACTATGCCCAAAGGGCTATAAATAAGTACAAACCCTTTGACCCAGCAATACCGCTTCCAGGGTTTTATCCCAAAGAGACCAGAGAAGTGGGAAAAGGACCCATATGTACAAAAATATTTATAGCAGCTCTTTTTGTAGTGGCAAAGAACTGAAAATCAAGGGAATGCCCATCAATCGGTGAATGACTAAATAAGTTGTGGTATATAAACGTAATGGAATACTATTGTGCTATAAGAAATGAGGAGCAGACGGACTTCATAATAACCTTGAGAAACTTACATAACCTGATGCTGAGTGAGGAGAGCAGAACCAGGAGAACTTTGTACACAATTACAGGCACATTGTACCTGTGATGACTAACTTTGATAGACTGGGCTCCTCTCAGCAATGCAACATTATAAGACAACTCTAAAATACTCAGGATAGAAAGAGATATCTACATCCAGAGAACGAACTAGAGAGTATGAATGCAGAATGAAGCAAACTACTTGCTCTCTCTCTTTTTGTTTTATTTCTTCTTTCTCATTGTTCATTCCATTGGTTATAATCCTTCTTTACAACTTTACTAATGTTTAATGGAAGGTATTTGTAGATCCTATATTTGATTGCATGCTGCTACGGGGGGAGGGGGGAGGAGAAGAAGCAGGAGAAAATTTCAAATTCAAGGGATTTAGGAACTGAATGTTGTAACCTAAAAGTAAGTAAATAATTTTTTTTAAAAAAAGATGGTTAAGTAGAAGGAAGAAGTATGGCTCAGCTCCTCTATCTAACTTCCTCCATAAACAACTGACCTGGAAAACAGATAAAAAAGATTATCCCCATTTTACATATGAGCAAACTGAAATTTAGGATGTTTGCTCAAAGTTGTAGTTAATAATAATAAAGAATAATAAACAACCTAGATTAAATTATTTGACAAAGCTATATGTTTCAAGGGCTAGATTCGGACCTATGTCTCTCTGATGTCAAAACCACCTCTTTTTCTGCTACACCAACACTTAATAAAGTGCAAGTGATGCTTAGTTAGAGAGTGCAGAATTCTAGGTTCAGTAAGAAGGTAGATGAAATACAGTTTTATACTGATAGTAACAATCCAAAATGTTTTTTTTATGCTCTTTGGGCATCATAATGGGCCATATGGACCATAGATCTATGAAGCATCTCAACTACTCAGTGTTGAAGGAACTACGCTGATTAATCGTAAGGACATGATCCAGGAGGGATGGGCTGAACACTTCCACAATGTTCTCAACTGACCATCATCATTCATTGCTGGAATCACTGACCACAGATCTCAGGTTGAAGTCAATCCTTCACATGTTAAATTTTCAAATGAAAAAGAGGCTTTGAATGTCATTTTGCTCCTTTCATATGGCAAAGTGCTTGGTACTGATTCTATTCCAGCTGAGATTTACAAAGTGGGAGGTTCATTGCTCATGCAAAAATTGACTGAAATTACATGTCAAGAGGAGGTTATTCTAGAGGAGTTCAAGGATGTCTCCATTGTCTATATTTTATATAAAGGAAAAGGAAAGTGGCTGTCTTGTGACCATCACAGAGGGAGGTCTCTCAGTCACTGCTGGCAAGATTCTTGACAATTATCCTTAATAGGCTGATCCTTCACCTGGAAGATTGTCATCTACTCGAGAACCAGTGTGGCTTCAGAAAGGGCTAAAGAATGGTTGATATGTTTTGTGCTGCCCAACACCTCCAGGAGAAATGCCAGAAGCAGAACAGAAGTTGGTAGACAACATTTGTTGATCTGACTAAGGTCTCTTATACTGTTAGTCACAAGGGATTGTGGAAAAACATGGCAAAATTTCGTTCCCTGAAGTTCAGTATTGTATTCCAACTTCATGAAAGGCATGCTTACATGGGTTCTGGATAATGGACAATGCTTTCATGCTTTTCCAATCACCAAACGGAGTGAAGCAGGGCTGTGAAATTGTTTGCATGCTTTTTAGCATGATGTTTTCAGTCATGTTATCAGACGTCAACAAAAAAGAAAATGGCATTGAGGTCAGTTACTGAACTGATGGCAAATTACTGAATTTGAAAGGTACAAGCCAAGACTAAAGTGATGGGCGAGTTGGAGTGTGACTTTTTGTTTACAGATGACTGTGCACTCAATGCATCCTCAGAAGCTGAGATACTACAAATTATGGATCAATTCTCTGCTCCTTGTGCTAATTTTGGCCTAACAACACCAAGAAAACATAGATCCTTCACGGGCCACCATCACACCATCCATATACAGAACTATCAGTTAAATCAAAGGGTTAAATATTTAATGCTGTGGATAAGTTTGCCAAGATAGTGATGTCATTTCAATGCTTTCTGAGAATGAAGAACAATAGCAACCAATCATTTAAAATGGCAAGGAATTGTGAAGATGCCACTGTTTGTCAGCTGTTATGACGTTTCCATCCATTGCCCTCCCCAACCTAGGCCCAGTTTGAGAGAGCCTACAGTAAAGTAGTTATGATATATTCAAAAGATAATGAAATTTAAGTTTGGTAGCGAAAACATAGGACTTCTTTATGTCAAGGCATCAAAGCATCAGTGAATTGTCCCAATTCTCATGTTAGTCATGTTGAAGAAAAAAGGATGTGACTGCCCAAGAAGCAAAGATGAACCACAATATACCACCTTCTGCTGTTATTCTTAGCTCAATTTGACAGTTTTCTGAATAAGGGGCTCAATCTAAGAGGGGTACCACCTATCATAGTAGAGGCCAGGCAAGAAACAGACCAGATGAGATGATGTTAGAGACAAAAAGAACTGCCTTCTGCCAATCTCCTAAGGACATCATGCCAGGAAAAAAATTATTTTACAAAAAATTTTAAAAGAAAATTCTAACCCTGAATTTTTTGGAAGTTATTTGAAAAAGAATCTGTTTTAAATTCAAGAAAATGCTGTTTGGGTCATATCATTTTGCCTAAAATTTATGAGATTTTTAAAAAATATAGGCAGTCAGTCATTTGTACTAGTCAGCTTTTTCAAAGTCTGTATTCATATTTTTGTTATTACTCCACCACAAATTTTTGAAGCACTGCTAAATAAACCACTCCATTGTTTTTGTTCCAGCAAAATTGTAAAAACATTTTATGCAATTTAAGAGCAATTTTTTCAAAGACTAAATATTATTTTTTAAATATTAATTTAATTTTAAATTAATAAAAATTAAACAATTTAAATATTGTTTTAAATATTAATATTTTGTTTTAAAATTTTAACAGTGTAGGCAAAATTATTATTTTATTAGATAAGAAATTATTTTATTTTATATAACTACCATTTGGAAACAACACTGGCAATTTACTCACTCTGTTGATCAGCAGCAAAGTTTACATTTAAACATGAAACTAAATCTGTAGTTTTATTTCTGGTCACTAGTTAATTGAACACTCTTGCTTAGGTGTTTGATTTTTTTTTTTTAAACTCTGCAAGCAGTCTGTATGTCCCAGTCATCTCCCACTCTTGCTCTTTCTGGCCTCTATTCCAACTCCTTATGGTTGCTAAAGCCAAAAATTATGTTTGAAACAGAAAAAAAAACCCAAAAGCGTTTTCAGGAAAAGTACAGCCTATTTCAAATAAAGAAGGCTTATTTTTTTAGCTTACAAGTAACCACCTACTTCATTTTGATTGACACATGGCAGCTCAAAGGAGTCATCCAAGGAAGCATGTTTTGAATGACCCATGAAAGACAGAGCTGACTGGGAAATATTTGGGAAAACAGAATACTGTGTGCTCAAGACCAATGCTGCTTCACTTGTCCAAACAGCAGCACACAAGTGATCACTGTATCCCTTTCTCATATCTGATAACCAAAACTAATTTGAGTATCACAGAAATACTGTATTTAACCAGATTAAAATGCTATACCTTAGAGTTCCACTAGAGCATAGATTATTTACATGTAACAACAAATATTTTCAAGGCACACTTTGTTAGCCTTTCTCCATTCTTGAGGTAGCTTTCCTTGTTGCCAGGAAAATTCTTTCATTTTCTAAATTAGTAAAATATAGAAGCAACTTAGTAGTTCGGGCTTGAGTTGGGGCTGACAGATGCTAGAAGCATTTAAAAGCACTTGCAAGCAGGCAACAGTTACCATCAAAATAAATTAGCATTATGTCCTCTAGGCTTTACTTGATTAATCACAAGGCAGTCAGAAGTTCAGTCTATAATTAAGAGTAGACACATCTATCCTCACTTTACTTTGTCATCTCCACAATGACATACAAAGTGTAAGTTAATGAATTTACAGGAGTTAGATGTGATGCAGAAGAGGTTGCCACAGTATAGTGGGAGGGAGAGATATGGGCTTGAATTCTGCCCCTAACATTTAACTAGCTGTATAACCACAGGTAAATTATTTACTCTCTCTGACTCTCTATATATTTCCTAATCTGTTATATGGGTATAGTAATATCTGTAGTATCTATGTCACAGGATTGCTGTGAGGATCAAATGAAGTCGTATGTGTAAAACACTTGGCAAAACTTGTAGCACTATATAAACATTAGCTAATATTAATTGTTATTATTGTTACTAGCTCTAATAAGAACTCATATCTGTGCTTTAAAGGTATAAAAATGCTATTCTCACAATACTGAGGTAGCTAATACAAGTATGCCCATTCTACAGATGAGGAAACTGAGAAGATGAAGCATGATCATCAGTTATATGCCTTATATTACTTTGGTCAACTCTGGGATTTAATTTTTTTTTTAATCAATAAAAAGGGTTTGGACAAAGGGATTTCTAAGGTCCTTTTTGAGCTTTATGGCCTATGACTCCACATGCTCATACATTACTTAAGTACTTTTACTATGTATTTCTGTCTTTTATTCTACACAGTAATAGTTTCCTTAAAGATAAGAGGGTTTTTTTTCCCCCATTAATTCTGTAGAAAGTAGCTGTTCATATTATATTTCATACTTAAAATTCCTCAGCTGGTCCAAGTCACTAACTAATTTAAAAACACTGATCTGAGGTACTATGTAAGGATAGTCATTGGCTAGTTGATTATGCCCAGTAGACCAATTCCAGCTTGATGAATAAAACATATCAAAAGTAAGTGAGGCTCCTTAGAAGCTATTCCTTGGTCAAAGATGCTGAATGTACCCATAATTCATAGTATAGTAGATGTTTCACAGACAAAATACAGAAAAACCTAGTTACTATCATTCAAGAACATACAATATAAAGGCAAAAAACACAAACATTTCATCAACACAACTCTACAATATCAAAGAAGTGCTATTTCATAAGCTGGAACTAAAATTTAATGGTTTTTCTCCCCTCAAATGTCCCACAACAGCCAGCCCTAAAATGTAGGTCTTTTTCAATGGATATATTTTAAATCTGAGGCTTCTTCAAAGTCATTATTATACTCAGGAGCATATCACATTTGCTTTTGCATAAAATGTGAGAATTCAGTAAATGAACAAAATAAACAGTCATCTCTCACTAGCTCATAGATGAGCTACTTGCTTGGCACTTAACTCATAATTATTACTACCAGACACTGATCCTCCCTTCAAGCAGTTTCCTGAGAATGTTAACAAAATGTACAATCTATTTAGGAATCATATATTTTAAAATGGAGCTTTTCATGCTATCATAACAATCTGGTGTATACATTTTAATGATCAAGTCAGGGCTCATTCTGTGTACTAGGTGCTCTTATGTCCCCTAGTGGATAGATACAATTATGTAAGGTGAAGGAATAAAGGTGGCAGTATCTGCTCTATAAATGTAGAAGACCCTCAAATGTCAATTTTGTTGCTATATTTTTTTCTTAAACTGTACATTTTACCATCTTACCCACTTTAAACAAAGAAAACCAAGAAGATAACTATCCTGTAATACACTTACCTATCAAAATGTGTGATAACATGAAACCTGGCTAAAATTAACATTATCTTACACACAAATATCCACCACCACCAATTAACTACACAGTAATAGTATAATTGAAGAGGGATTACATTTTACTTCTACTTTTAGAGAGTTGAGAATGTGACATAAGGTATCAAACCTAAGATACAAAGTTTTAGTCACACAAAAAAAAAAGCTTTTTGTTCCAATAAAATTAAGTCTGGTAAATCTGACCTGAAGTCGTACAAAAGAGAACTCACTGGTCCAAGAAAAATTTTACAGACAGAGATTTTGAGAGCCATGTTTCAAAACTAGGTTTTCTTTGATTTACAAATCAAAGGGAGGAGGTATTATTTTTTTGAACATGGAAACAAGGATCCTTATTAATAATTCCATTAGTAATATATAAGTCCTTTAAGTTCTAAAGTTCTGTGATTCTATATGATAGATAGAATGCACTGTAGAGATATATGTATGCTATGTATATATAAACATATATGTGTATATAGGTAGCCTTTGATGCCATTCATGTAGTCAACTGCAGCCGGATTCCCACTCAGTTGTTATTCCACAGTGTTCTATCAATTATAAATATATTATTGTTATGGCACCTTAAGCAGTAGTAAGCAAACACATCCCCAGTCAATTCTGAGAAATGGATTTCAACTTTTAAAATTATGTAAATATTAACAAGTTAGTTTCCACTCCCTTACTACCTTGCAATCAGGATTTGGCAACCCTCTTTTATTTTTACTTTTGGCCAGGATTCTGCTTTCATCATTATAAGGAAGAGTTGCCTGTGAGCAGACTCAAATCAATGTAGATGGTCAATTATTCTACTACTTACATTTTAAAGAAATTTTAATCGATTCCTTTTGTCTTTCATATCATAAAATTTTTTCCCAATATTCCCCCTCGATAAGAGCCATTTAAGGGGCAGCTAGGTGGCACAATGCATAAAACACCAGCCCTGAGTCAGGAGGACTTGAGTTCAAATCCAGCCTCAGACACTTAACACTTATTAGCCATTTGGCCTTGGGTAAGTCCCTTAACCCCAACTGCCCTGCATTCCCCCCTCCAAAAAGGGGGGGGGGAAGCCATGTATTGTAATAAAATGTTTTTGAAATTTTAGAAAGGGGGAAAAGGTTAAGAAAAGAAAAAAAATCACCCAAACTGATCAAAACAGTGATAAATTCTAAAAAGATGGTCCATATCCATGTACCTCCCACCTCTGCAAAGGAAATAAAGGGTCTAAAGAATAGGTGTATCTTTTCAATACTGTTTCTTTGGAGCCATGCTTATTTGAAATTTTGCAGCATTTACTTTTGATTTTTTGTGGTTGTTGTTCTTTCCATTTATAATGTTATCACTGCGTACATTATTTTATTGACTGTTTACTTCACACTGCATCAAGTCATTTAAGTTTTTCCATGCTTCTCTGTATTTTTTATATATCATTTTAATTTTTTGCCTTTTTGGAGTGGGGAGGGCAGGGAATTGAGGTTAAGTGACTTGCCCAAGGTCACAACAGCTAGTAAGTGTTAAGTGTCTGAGGTCACATTTGAACAAGTCCTCCTGAATCCAGGGCCTGAGCTCTATTCACTGTGCCACCTAGCTGCCTTTATATATAATTTTTTATAGCATAGTAATAGTCCACTACATTCACATACCAAAACATGCTAATCTATGGGCATTACTTTGTTTCCAGTTCTTTGCTACCACAAAAATTACTGGAATAAATATTTTGGTATATTATGGGGATTTTCTTTCTATCGTTGACCTCCTCAGGATATATGTATCAGAAACTCTGAGTCAAAAGGATATGGACATTTTAGCCACTTTATTTGCACAATATCAAATTACTTTCCAAAATGCTTATACTGATTTATAGTTCCACCAACAATGTGCTAGTATGCCTGTCTTTTCATCCATCCCTGAAACACTGTCTATTTTCATCTTTTGTCATCTTTGTCATTTTAATAGGTATGAAGTGAAATCTTAAGGTGAAACTTATATCTTAAAAGAGCTGTGTGGAACTCTAAGAGGCTAAATGATTTATCCAAGCTCACATAGTAGCAAGACTTGAAACCATGCTCTCTACTGATTCACAGATCTGCCTTTCATCCCCAATACATGCTGTCTCTCTTTTGCAAAAACAAAAGTGTGCTCCCTAAATTTACAACTGACCTCCTGAAATGATCAGATTGATCCCATGTCCTTTTTTAATTGATCCTATTTACAATCAAATGATTTTGACCTGTAACTGCCTAAGTCATATTTCTCTGCATCTGAACATAGTTCAGAAATTTGGCTGGCTTATAAAGCGAAAGTTTATAAATCCACTCCTAAAAACTATTCTATTCTTGCATCAAGGAAAGCTGTTATCCTTGAGGGACGGGAGTGGACACCAGGGATTCAGATCTAGTATTTTTATACCACCAGTATCCTTCAAGTATGTATGATTTGCTATCCAAAGAAGTCTGGTCAACTATCTCTAACCTTGCAGGTAGACTCAAACAATGAACATTTCTTCATCACAGGTAGAAAAAAGGGGATTGTTGCTAGCTCTTTATTCCCAATTTCTAACCAATCATATTGTCCCCCACACCTTAGCTCTGTAACCAATCATACTGATTTTGCCATTCATGATGTCAAGCTCTTTAACCAAACTTAACTTTTTCCCCATCTACAAAGTCCTATTCTTTATTTTGCCCTCCCTAAAACTATCAAAGAAAGCTTTTCCTTTCATTCAAGGTCTCAGCTTTGCTGAGGAAGTTGAAGTCCTATTGACTGGTAAATTTGTGCTTTACCAATAAACTGATCATGCTCAGAACTTTGTGCCTCCGCGTATCTTGTATTTTGACCATGACACTACAAAATAACAAATTCAAAGGCATTTTTTGTTATCATTCTCCTTGATTTGTCTATCATATTTGGCACTTTTGACTACCCCTCCCTCCCGGAGAGTCGGGATACCTAGGTCTGAAGGCATCACAATGTTCTACTGTCATGTGGAAGTATAAGGATTAGATTTTTTTATTTTTTTGCTTTTGCTGGCAAGGCAGAACTATGATAAATGGGTAGAAGTTCTAGATAAGTATTATTCTTATTCTTATCATCATTAGTGAATAGGATGACTATTTGGGTACTGATTTGAACAGATTATCTTTGAAATCTATCCCAGCTTGAAAATTCTGATTCTTCCTACCCTCTAATCATTCTCTCCTCAACTGCTTAAGACAAATATTCTTAAGGTTCGGACCTCAGCCCTGCCCTCTCTTCCGTGCTCCACATTCTCTTTGTTAACTACCTTAGAATAAATACTGGATTGTCCTTGGATGTTGTCCAGGCACTCCAAATCTGATATGCCCATATCTAAATCAAGGTTCTTGTCTCTCCTACTCTAACTGCCCTTTCTCCTGACATCAGCACAATCATAACCTCTAACTTCTTTCTTCTATCACTTGTGACAGCCAATTACCAAATTCTGTTGATGATTACATTCATCTTTTCTTCCTTATTTCTTGCCCTCTCCCTAATACAGGCCCCTATTACCACCCTCTGGAAATACCACAAAAGTCACCTGAGCTTACTTCCTCCTCAATCCAAATCATCCTTCATACAGCTACCAAACTGATACTCATTGTACATAGATAAATTTGGTTATTTCCCTCTTCCATTATTTGTCTGTTGACTTAAGTTAAATCTTTTTTGCCTGGAGTTACAAGGACATGTCAAGCCCAAAAAGTGGCTTTAATTTTTCCTTTCAGTCTCCATGTTACCCATCAAAAGCTTCCTTAAAATGCCTTCAAGTGTTTCATGACCTGAGTGACTTATCTCCTTTGAACTTCACATTGGTTGGAAGAAAGGAGGACAAAAAAAAAAAGATAAGTACTATGTATAACACCTATGTATATATGTATACACACACACAACTGGTTAGCAAATTAACTGAGTAACTATTTAGAGATGCTTTAGGAAGTTTTTGCTTTCTTAATACATAGATATCCTTCTTCTATCTAAATGAGGTGGTTATACTCTCTTCTACTGAAGATTCTTCTCATTCCCCACATCAATTATTTTCTTGTCTTCTCTTGTCACAAACTATGCTCCTATCTTCAATGAGTTGGATGATCTTGTGCTCTGCTTCACTGAGAGGACTGATATCATTCTATTTAAAGTTATTAAAGTTACTCTGAATTTCCATTCATAACAGCCTAGAAAGAGCCTCAGAGGTCATCTTGTCCAATGCCCTCACTTTACAGTGGAGTAAATAGATCCAAAGAGGTTGACTGAGTTGCTTGAGGTTCTAAAGGTATCAAGTGGCAGTGCCAGAATTGAAACACAAGGTAGCGTAGTGAATGGAGCACCAGCTGTGGAGTCGGGAGGGACCTGAGTTCAAATGAGGCCTCAGACACTTAACACATACTAGCCGTGTGACCATGGACAAGTCACTTAACCCCAACTGCCCTGCATTCTCCCTCCAAAAAGCAAAATAATAATAACAATAATTTTAAACACAAGCCTCAGACTACATCCAGTGTTACTCCCATTGCACCATCATCCCTCCCATCCGCTGAGCATCATCAATCTCACCTTCTACTTTCTGGTTTAAGAAGAACTGGCTGCTTGACTCACCAATGCCCCTGATCCTTTCCCTCAGCCTTGCCAGCACAATCCCTTTGCTCTTGGGTGTCTCCAAGCTCTCCTCTACCAAGGAAATCCTTCCTACTTGTCCACAATATATTCACTTTCTTCCTGGTAAGTCTAAGCTCTTCAAAATCCTTTGGCCTCTCACCTTGGTGTCTCCTTAGGAGGCTCCTTATTTCCATTCTCACTGAAGAGGAACTCTGTATTACTTCCTTGGCCATGAAGGTCCAAGTTAATTGGTTGGGTGAAGTCAGAGTGAGATGTCAGGAAGAATAAGAGGTAGTAAGGGCACAGCCAAGAAGTACTTGTGAAGACACCTTACTGAAGCCAATATAATGACCATGAAGAATCCTAAAAGTATATTTAATACTGATAATCATCCTTGCTTATTCAAGTTTGACTAACTAATCTCCCTGAGCTTCAATTTCTTCTTCTATAAAATAAGGAGTGAGGGCAGATACCCCCTGAGGTGCCGTCCAGCTCTTCTCAGATCCTATGATAGCCATAGGAGGACATGGGTCTAAAAGGTATAGTGACACTCTTGCATTCCCTTCTACAATAGTTATACAGCTACCTGAGACAAGTTAATACAGAATTACCACCAACTCTCTAAACTGAAGAGACCTACATCAAATTCTGTGACCCCTGACACTATGTAAATAATAACAACAATAATAACTGACATTTATATGGACCTTAAGATTTGCAAAGTGTTTGCATACGATATCTCATTTGAGTCTCACAATAGCTCTGAAGTAGATAATGAGTCACTCCTATTTTTAGAAGAGAGATCTGAGATTCCAATAGACTGATTTACCCAGGGTCACATAGCAAGTAAACATTGGAGGCAATGAGTAGAACCCAGGTCACTCTGAATACAAGGCAAAAGTTGCTTTTGATGATGGTCACAGTCTTTTCATTAATGGTCTAGAAAAACTGTGCATTCTGAAAATTCTGATAAATTTTGCAGCACTTTACATAAATTCAAACTTCTCTATGACATAAAGATGTATCTTTTTAAGTGGTACAATATGGCAAAAATTATAGAATATCAGTCTCTAAGAAATTAAAGTTGGATAACACCTCACTGACAATGGAGACATGATGCATGGTGGGCCTAAGAATGATACTGTATATCATTAATGAAGATTTGCATAGAAATGGCATAAAGATACTATATTTAGGTAGTTCTATGACCAGAAAAAGAAGTAGATCTGGGTAGTTAGAATAAGGGCTAAAAGACAGACAATCTGTGTGTTCCTGTGGCACTGAAGAAATGTCGTGAGATCTAGAGGATAAACGTCTAGCATCCTGGAGAATCCCTTTTCTCTCTTAGCCCCCCAGAAAATTTCTCAAGGTTAGTTCCAGTGGCCATCCAGGGACCAGAACTGGCCATTCTCCTCCCTGCTTATAGTTATGACCCCAGGGTCTTCTTCTCCAGCCTGCTCCTGCTGCCTGACCAGGTTCCTGGAATCCCAGGATCTTGGAATCATCTGTTCCTGCCTGTTAAGAACGTGGCTTCCAGTGACATATGACTACTACCTTCTGTGAGATTCTACCTAAATAGAGGATCTTAAACCATCTCTCACCTGTTCTCCCTTAACAAACCCCTTTCCAAATACTAATGCTCTGCCTGGATTCTTTTCCCAATGGTTAACATAATCCTATTTCCTTATATTCTCCCTACCCCAAGGATTCTAGAGCCCTGGCTATCAATGTAAAAATCTCAGTCCCTATGGTCACTACAGAGAACAGGAGGTGCCCCATTGATTTCCAACGGCCTAATCTGCAGGCCGGTGGTTTCTCCTCTTCAGATTGCTAACTTTCTGGGACTATTTTTGGAATCACTGAGAATCCAGGAACATAGGTAAAATAATAAGAGACATACATCCATGACAATCAGGAGACCCTGTGCAAAGGTCAAGATCAGATTAAGAAGACAGAGCTTTACTTTTCCCCACCTGGCAAAAGGAAAGGAAGGGAAAGGGACAACAACTACAGTGAGGGCCCCACAGGTAATAACCCTGGGCCCCTGAGGCTGGAAAGCCTGGAAATATTACCCATGTAGCACGAAGTTAGAAAGTAGTTGGCCTCAAAACCTGGATCAATTTTGTAGGAGAGCAGACACAAGAAAGAAGATTTCTACAAGAAGGTGCTCAGAAGATGTGCTCAGGAGACTGTTTAAATAGCACCTAAAGCAGAAAACTGCATCAGAGGGTATTTCCCCACCCCCACCCCTAGACTGCTGTATGAGATCAGACTTCTAAATGGCCAATTCATTAATTTATCTTTTCTTTTGGGTCTCCATATCAGCACTTAAAAGGGGACTGCTCCCTTTGATGTGTCAAAGTGTGGAATCAACTACTCTCCCTTCCCCTTCCCCTTTTATTATGCCCACTTAAAGGGGAGATGGATAAGGGGAAGAATTCATAAGAGAAAGAGAGTGAGGAAGTATTAACTAGATGTGAGAAAGATGTGGAAACAGAATTTGAATAAAAGAAAAAAGGAATTTGTGAGAAACAAATGAAGGAATTCTGTTACCACAGGATTAAAACTCCCAGCTTTGAGTGATAAAAGTAAGTCAAAAGTAACTGGTTCTAATCAGAGCTATGACCTAGCAGAACAAGGCTTCTGATTAAGTAAAAGATCAGAAGCTTGTACACATGCTTAAGGAGCTGTTTGAGGGGGAACATATCAGAAAAGAGAACATGAAGTGGGTGGTACAGGAGGCTGCATGTAGCCAATGGAGAGCAACGGGGGAAATTGGAATTGGGAATAGAGCATAAATAGCTTTGCATTTGCCTGAGCAAGCATACTCCTTACCCATTCACAATGAATGTGAAAATAAAACAAAACCTTTCTGGCTTCAAAAAACAAAAAATTGCAGTCCCCAGTCCTGTCTGTTTTCTTACTCTCAACCTCCTCAATGTCATCCCCCAATGTTATCTAACTTCAGATCTACCCACCCTTTCCACTTGTAATGGTAATGTAAATGGGAAGATCTTTCCCATCTATTAATAGTCCCATGTGACCAGCTTAAGTTACAAGGAAGTCTAAGTCACATGAGTTTGAATCACATGGAAGCCTAAGTCACATGAATCTGTGGAGGGAGGAGCTTGCTGAGCAGATGGAACAGGAAGGTTAGAGCACAGAGCCCAGAGGAAGTTGGTCAGAGCAGTTAAGAGCTGAGGGAGAGAGGGGAAGCAGGCAGTGTGCTCTGTTCTTTTGTGGGAAGGCCCTAGGTGGGGAAAGGCTTGGGGATGGCAGTGCCCTCTTCAATGTTACTGTGTATAGATTTCTTTGTTGCTATGATGGATTTGGCTTTCTGGTGTTTGAATAAATGTTTTGGTTCGGTCTTCCATGTGGAGAGTGTTATTATATTTTGCAATTCATAATAATGCTGGTATATTCATAGTCACAGTAAGCACTGTGAATATCGCACTGATGCTACATCACTCTGGAATCGCATCGCATAATTAACAAATTTCTCTTTATCTTAATTCTCATCTGGCACTTGCTGAGACCTGGTTCTTTCTTAAATAACAATATTTCTCATACCATCCTATCTATTGACCAATATTTTCCCACCATTGGTCAAATATTCCCTCATATACTACAACACACTGGTTGTAGTGGGAGATTTATAATACTCTTTGCTCCCCATTACTACTTCCACTACTACCACCACCCAGCAACCAGTCCTCCTATGAGGTTCATGCTAATCCAAATTCACTTCTTAATCCAGATCCTAGTGGCTATTATCTTATCAATCCCCAGGACATTTTCCTTTCGCCAAAGAATTTAATGTCTGATCCACAGTCTTTCTCTCCACCCCAACACCTGCCCTAATAGTAGAGGACTTCAATACATATACTAATTTCCCCTCAAAATCCTAACCTCCCTACTTTTTCAATCTACTCAACTCCCATGATTTATTTCTTTATTCTAGCTGAGCAACAGAGATGGTGATACATTTGATCTTGCCATCAACCATAAGGGTCCTACATCCATTTTCATGAATTCTGAAATTATCAAAACCTTTTACCATTTCATCTTTCCCTCTGTCTTAACCTAACCTTGCTCTTCATCCTTACTAAATGCCTTTTCCATGACTGACAGGAAGACATGTGGCAGGAAATGGACAAGTACTGTATAACATAAGAAGGCACATATGACTTGACATTAATAAGACTACTGATCCCATTAGAGTAAAGAATATTCCTCATCCTGGTTGCATTCATTTTCCCAAAAAAGTATGAAAGAATTCTCCTTTCCTACAAATTTCTTTATAATACTTAGATTCGTTTTAGAAACACTTACTGAGAAAGTCTCTAACCATACTGCTATTATTCTCAATTAGCTTTACTATAATCTTTAATGGGTAATAGGAAAAGACTAAACCTTGAAAAAGGAATTTTATAGAATTTGCCTTAGATTGCCAAAGTGCTTAGATATCTACAATGAATCCTTGTCCTTTACATTCTTTTTTTTTTCTTTAAAGCAATCGGGGTTAAGTAACTTGCTCAAGGTTACACAGCCAGTTATTTCTGGGTGTGGTGCTGAGTATCTGAGCCCGGATTTGATCCAGGTCATCCCGACACAGGAGTCTTACTAGCTGAGCCACCTGGCCGCCCCTAAGCAATTGGGGTTAAGTAACTTGCTCAAGGTTACATGGCCAGGTATTTCTGGGTGGGTGCTAAGTGTCTGAGCCCGGGATTCGATCTCCAGGTCTTCTCAACACTGGAGCCGGTGCTCTTACTCGCTGTGCTACCTGGCCGCCCCGTCCTTTACATTCTTATATCTTTTAGCATCTTCTAGATGCAAAAGGGGCACTAAATCTTTATTATTCATTCATTCATTCATTCGTATACATTCATAAGTTTATTGGGTGCTTATTATATGCCAGGCTCTGGTGATATAAAGATGAAAAATAAAAACAATCTCTGTTCTTAAGGAGAAAAACATGAACAAGGATAAGTACAAAATATATACAAAACATTTGTGCAATAATTTCCAGTTGAACGGCATCAAAAACTGTGGAGACTAAGACAATCTAAGTAGTGGCCCTTGAGTTCAATCTTTAAAAAAGTTAAGGATTCTTTTTTACCTGGGAAAGGGCGCAATTTCTTTGTGAATTAAATATTACATGGTCATCTGGAGGACTAATCTTCCAATAAAATTTCTGACAACTGACTTTTAGAAAACTTATGCTACATTTTGGCTCAATATGGCATTTTCTTACTGTAAAAAAATTTTTTTTTTCCCGTAAGCAGATAATCATTCCAAAACACTTCAATAAAAACATAAAATTGGTAGATGGCTTTTCAAAATCACCAGCAACTTGATTTCAAAGGGCAATGATCAACCTGTCATGACTTTCTATCTGCCATTTTCATGGTTTTTAACTGTTCTGTCATTTTTCTATATTTCAACCCAAAAAGCATTATGAAGACTAGCAATCCTATTTTGAAGGTCTTACTGAGACCATTTTGTCAATTAGTTATAATTTCCTATATGAGACAAGCCATGAAAAACAGACACAAGATCCTTCTCAAAGAAGACTGTTAATAACTTAGGGCATTGACATTATCTAGTTTATTTCATAGCAGTAAGGCAATGAGCATGCAAATTACCAAAGCATACATGCTCCAGAATCTGAATAAATTCATAAAAATAAATACTTCCTTTCAATTTTAGGTTTTCTCCTGCTCTCAAATAATCTGAAAAATGATTCAAATTTTGGTTTAAGAAATGTATTTTAAAAATACAAAAGAATCCATAAAAGCTCAAATTTTGTTGCTATCATATCATATGATCATCTTCTTAAGTAATACATAGAAATGATAATTATTATTCATATCTCTAGTATCATGTACTTTCAGAGCTAGCAAAGATCATCTAATTCAATCCTCATTTTACAAACATGGAAATAGAGACATAGAGTAAGTAGTTTATCAAAACACATACAGAAAAAAGGTGAGCTTTATCACTTGAAGTGTATGAGTGTAATGGGAATGGTAATTTGAAGATCTTCCCTGTGACTTAATAGACCTATGGGAATTTGAAGACCTCCCCTGCTTTGAAAGTAAACTCTGCCCCCCTAATAGGCTCAATGTAATCACATGAAGCTTGTGATGGAAGGAATTTGCTGAAGGGTGCAGCAGAGTCCACAGGAAGCTTCCCTGCTGTGAAGATAAACTCTGCCCACTAATAGGCTGAATGTAGTCACATGGAGCCTGTGGTGGGAGGAGTTTGCGGAAGGGAAACAGAACCAACAGGAAGCTGGGAGTGAAGAGCCAGAGACATGGTAGGAGAGAGAGATGCTCAAGGACAGAGAGAGGTTTGTGAGTAAATATTGATCTTGTATTGGTTTGTGGGAAGGCTGAAGGATGCGGTGGCTCTCAGTATTATTATGGCTTCTTAATATCTTTGGTACTATGATGGAATCAGCTTAGTGGTTTTGGGATTTAGTTTTCTGGTATCTAAGATGCTTCAATTCTGTCCTTTACCCAGAGAGTTTAGTACATTTTTCAATCGAATGTTATGTTATATTTATAGTCATGGTCTTTATCGTGATTGTGGGCGCTGTAAATATTGCACTGGCACTAGAGTAAGGCATAGCAAGGACAGTTTGGCTAGACCACAGAACACATGAAAGGACTATTCTGTAATAAGTTTTGAAAGGTAGAATAGAGCCAGGATGGAAAGGGCTTAAGTAACAGAACTCTGGTGCCTGTATTAGATCCTAAAGTCAAGAGGGAACCAGTGGATCTGACTTAATTTTCCAGAAATGTGCTAGATCTCTCTCTCTCTCTCTGTCTCTCTGTAAGCAACAAATAATTTCTTGACATGGCTAAAAGATAAGTCCTTCTTTCAAAAGGTGATGGAACATACAAGAAGAAATTCTGTTCTGGATCTAGTTTTCATTAGCAGGGAGAAACTGGATGCCATAGTGGAAATGACAAAAATAGAGTGGAAGGTTCTTTACCTTTACCTCCTCCGGTTTGTGATACAGTAGATGAAAAGCAGGTATATTTAGGCATACCACTGTATTTTAGACTTTTTTTTAGATTTTAAAGGGTACAGAATAAGGATAAGTATGATCCCATGGACTAAAATTCTATAGAACAAGTCAGCCAAAGAAACGTTTCGTTCAAGAAACAAAAAAAGGTAATTCCAATGAGAAGGAAAAAAGCAAATTATTAAAAAGACTGGTGTTGATGCACAAAGAACTCAGCAACCAACTTAGAAACTTTCAAGACACACAGAAAAGGTAATAGCAAGTTTAAATAACAAGTTGAAAAGAAAAATATGGCACAGACTTAGCAGAATAATAGTAATGATAAAGCTAAGGACAATGGAAATATTTAAGGAATAGTAGAAAAAAGGGGGAACGTGGGAGAGGATAAGACTCCTGGCTGGGGAAAATGAGATGACAAATGACCAAAGGAAGCAGGCATCAATTTTTGTCCTGTCTCAGGTTTTCTTTGCCAAAGAGAATGATGTTTTGATTAGCAAGAACAGAACAAATACAGCTGATAGGAGATTGATTTTTCAAGCCAAGTAAAAAGATATCCTTCAAGAGTTCACATCACCTAGTCCAGATGAACTACATCCCTTTAAAAATTTTTTTATTATATATTTTTATGTTTTTCTTTATTTTAATTTAATTTTTATCAAATGCTTTATTAACTGCTAGCTTACATTGTTCATTTCCGCAAGATTTTTCTCCCCGTTTTTCCCTACCCACTGCCCCAAAATAGTGATCTCACTGGATATCCCCTCCTCCAATCTGCTCTCTCCCATATCTTCTCCCAAACCCCCTCCAACTTTCCAGTAGGGCACAGTGGATCTCTATGCCCCAGTGCCTGTATATCTTATTTCCCATTTACATGTAAAATAATATGGATAATAGCACATATATATAATATTAATCATTTGATTTTAAAACTTTGAATTACAGATTCATTCCCTTCCTCCTTTGTCACCCACCCTTACTGGGAAGATAAGCAGTTCAGTATAGGTTGTACATGTGTAGCTATGCAAAACATTTCCATAGTAGATATATTGTAAAAGACTGACTATATTTCCCTCCCTGCTATCCCACCTCCCACTTGTTCTATTCTCTACTTTGATACTGTCCCTTTTCAAAAATGGGTGCTTCCAACATCCCTCTTCCCCAGCCTGCCCTCCCTTCCATCATCTCCCCTCTCATCCCCTTCCCTCCTACTCTCCTCTAGGGTAAGATACCGTATTTAGTGTGTATGTCATTCCCTCCCTAAGCCAAATTCAATCAGAATAAGGTTGACTCATTCCCTTTTGACTTCCTGTTCTTCCCCTCCATTGTAACCATTTTCTGGAACTACATCCCTGAGTAATGGAAAAACAAACCAAACCAAAAAGCAACTGGCAAATCTGATTGTTTACCCGTTGTTAGTGATGTTTCAAAGATTATTAAGAATAGGAGAGTCCTGTTGGATGACTATTTTCCAAATATCTGGTATAGAGAATTTTTTTTTCAGGTATCTAGTTCAAGACATGATAATTAAGCTCCCAATCTCTGAAATAATTCAATTTCATCAAGAGTATATATCTGTGCAAGTCTTCCTACAGAACTTCCATCTTTTATCACCTTTTCCAAACTGATAGCGTGAGGAGGTACATCATATTTGTCTTAACTTGCATTTTTCCTATTTAAAGCACTTACCAAATCAAAACACAGAAAGCCATTCTCTAGTAGATAAGCAGTCAGATGTTATAAAAAAAAATTGTGAGAAATGAAAATTTTGAAAACTAGAGGTTTCACTTTGCACATGAAAACTGACACAGATAATAAAAGATGTAATTAGTCAATGTTGGAACAACTATGTGAAGATAGGAACAGGAATTGTGAAATTGTCTTAAATGTTATGGATGTCAATTAGGAATTATGCAAGAAAAGTTACACTTGTCAATACCCTTTGACTCAGCAGTCAAAGCAGATACATTCTGGAGACAGAAACAAAGGTCAAATACATACCAGAATATTTACAGCAATAGCACATTGTGGTGACAAAAAGAGTAGAAACAAAGAGTGTGCTCATCATAGCTGAGGGGAAAACAAATAAACAAAAATCTGCTACATGAATATAGCAGAATATTTCAAGTACTAAGGAATTAGGAATATGAAAAATTCAGGAAACATAGGAAGATTTGTATGAACCAATCCAGAGTGAAATAAACAGAATCTAAAAAGTAAATATATACAATGTCTAAAACAATGTAAATGAAACAATTACTAAAAAAAAAAGTTAAACTCTGAGTAACTGAAACACCAATCAAAATTGTAGACAATAGGTAAAAAACATAGTCCCCTCTTTGTGGCTAAGAGCCAGGAGGCTACTTGGATAGAATATTGTATATATTGGTAGATATAGTTACTAAAATGTAATGCTTTTGCTTAACTGGCTTACTTTATCAAAAGGGAGAGGTCACTTTTAAGAGGGGAAGAGAAAAAATGTCCTGATAAAAAAAGAAAAAGCATAAAAACATTAAAAAAAATAAAGTAGATGAAAGAGACTGGCAGTTATTATATCAGAAGTGCCTGGTATCTTTCTTTTTAAAAAGTTTGACATATTTGGATTTCAAAAATTAGTTACTTTGTTACAAACAACACTTCCATAGCTCCTTCTCATAAAAAAGGTTAAGGAAAATCATCAAATACAGTGATTGTGACTGGCAGTACATGAAACTTTCTAACTGCTGTAGTTTTGCTAGTGGAAAGGAAAAAAATGTTTTGATAATGGCAGCTTTCCACATAGAAAGGACTTAAAAAGCAAAAGACCTTTACAAGAAGAAATGTAATTTCCTCATCCTCTGTGACTAAAATTTCTGAAACCCCAACTAAAATGAGACCCTGGATCAGTTTATATGGTTTTCACCACCCCATAAACTATACGGTTATTGATGTAGATCTGTAATTTGAAATATTTTGCCCATATTGTCCACAGCAAGGAATTTTATTTTTACCATTCATCATCTTTGACAAATTTGTGGTGCTTACAAATCGAAAAGTCTGTAAAAATCTAATAATGAAATCTTATGTGGGGGAGTAATGTGAGGAACAGATCAGAAAGAAACAAAATTGATTTGGGGGATTTACTACACTGAATAGAGATCAAAACAGCAGATTTCTCTTCATAAGTGAAATCTGCAACTAAGTGTATCATCTCTGGGATAGTCATGGGGAAAATGTATGGTGGTATGTGAAGCTCATTTAGAAACACATTAACAGAAACCAATGTGTATCTATCACATACTGACAGCGAATTAGATCCCTGGCCATGGAAAAGATCCAATTCCATCTCTTTAGTGGAAAGTCAGAAATGATCTTCCCTTATTAATAACCAGATTCTCTAACTTCTTCCTTGAGATTAAACGAAGTAAGAAATCTATTTGGAATGGTATTGTCTGAGCTATTCAACTCCCTCTCCTGAGTAAGGCATGTTCAAAATGCTGGGGTTAAATAAATACATTTTCCTTTACTAAATTGTTCTTATCTAACACATGCTACTCAATATCATCTGGACAAAATCTATAGCTGTGCAATAAACAGCTTCCTTGTCACTTAAATGAAAATACTTCAAGAGTACAAGAAGGAACAAAGAAGTTCTCCTTCACATTCTGAAAGTGGACACTCTTAACAATGAGCACAACTAAAAATTTATTTTTAAAAACTGTTTTTCTGAAAGACAAGGAGATGATCTTTACCTAAACCCTTATCATGAGCAGAAGACAGGAGCAGCATTTAGAGAATTAATTTTCAGTTTTGGAATCTTAGCTAAGAGAGTAGAAGCAATACGTCTAAGTATCACATAAAGTTAGTGTAGCCACATCTCCCTTAAAACTAATGAATCAGCAGAGAGATGATCTTTAATTACAAAGTCTTCATGTACCTTCCTCCTCCTTTTGTTCTTATCTAATTTTAAGGAGTTTTTCTTAACTGACATTTATGTCAAGTATGAGGATCTGGTGGAGAGATATCTGATAGGAGATTTAGATTATGCTGGTGTTGATAGCCATATAGCCATAGCCTATAGTTAAGGCTAGCCCTGACCAAAGCTAACAGGAAATCACATTCTATCAGGATACATTTTGTCAAATTACCACTGATTTGAGAACTGATGAACTCTGAATGCATGTTGAAGAATTTTTACTTTGTTTTTCTTGGGGGTTTTTTTCTGTGTTTTCTTTTACCACACGGCTAATATAGAAATGTTTTGCATGACTTCACATGTATAATTGATATCAAATTGCTTGCCTTCTCAAGAAGGATTTTGAGGTGGGGAGGGAGACAATTAGGAACTCAAAAAATTTTTTAATGAATGTTACATTTTTTACTTGTAATTGGCAGATATTTACCTTAGTAAATAAAATATATTGGAAAAAATTACTACTGATTCACACTATTATAATGAACTTAGAGCTTCTGTTCTACTTATTTTTCAGACTTAAAGAAATGACCAAGTTCTTTTCTTATTGTTGCCTATTCTGCAATATTTAACATCAAATGTTCCCTGAATGAATGAGGCAAGTATTAAATCTCAATGTCACTAAAAGATGAAAACAAAATCCAAATGTACAACTCATATATGTGTCAGTAAGGTTTAATGAAAGATATGAATTATGGCCAGATAGATTTAGCAAGAAAAGCAAGGGCAGGCAACCCAAGAATCAGCAGATTCTTCCAGATAAGGGACAGTTCTCTTTCCTTCTTCTTCCCAAAAATATAAAGGTAGAATAATAAGTCTTCAGTAGCAAAGCCTTTGAGGCTACTCCTTAAAAAAAGAAAAAATACTCTACTTCTTAAAGATTTTAGGTTATTAATTGCTCAAGGCAAAAATAACAACTCATAGACAATCTTTTCAAATAACTAATTCATCAAGGTACATGGGCCTAGCTTAGTGGAAAGTCTTTTCTAAAATCAGGAATAGGCTTTGAGACAACTTGGCCTTGAGATATATGTCGATGTTTATGTCAATATAGATATAGGTAGATATAGACATGTGTATGTGTGTATCAAGTATGTCAAGTATGAGGATCTGGTACAGTGATATCTGATAGGAGATTTAGATCATGCTGGTATTCATAGCCAGCCACTCTGCCTATAGCTAAGGCTAGCCCTGACTAAAGCTAACAGGAAATCATATTCTAGGCAAGATGCATTTTGTCAAATTACCACTGATTTATACGATTACACTGAATTTAGAGTTTCTGTTCTACTTATGTATGTATGTATGTATGTATGCAGGCATGCATATCTGTATCTCTTTATATACACACATGTGTATATGTATGTGTGTGTATATATGATAGGCATTTTAAATGATCTATAAGATAATAGTCAGTAATAATGAATAATGATAGTTACTATGCTTACCTTAATAATAAATACAGAGTATGATCCTGACATAAGTAGGAATGGGTAAGGGTATTATAGGGGGGCACACAAAACTTTGGCAGAAGTTACAAGAAAAAAACTTGCTGAATTTCTAGAATGCAGACTTACAAGGTTACAGGTGACTATGTTTTTCATTCTTAACATATAAGAAAAAGAATTACAATAAATCATATTTAATACAAAAGTTTCCTCTGTAAGTAAAGGAATTTCTCAAAATGGGAGTTGTCCTTATAAGTGTCAGTGGACAATAAGGCATACTACTACCACTTAATATTATTATTATTGTTGTTAATCCCTCAAAACTGAATTGATTATCCATTTTGTGAAGGGGAAAGAGAAATGACCAACTGGAAGAATGTCAGTATGGGTGATATACTCTGAGCAGAGACTTTGTGTGCCCTGAAACCATGACAAAATCTATGAAACACTGGACACTGTTTAAGTTTTCACCTCAGACACTGTGATATAACTGTTCCTTTGAATAAAAAAAAAATAGATAAGATGGCATAGGTTTGTAGGCTGGTCCTACTGAAAACTGTTATGATAGTCATTTTGATGTGGAAGACAATGAAATGAGTAGCTCTCCTTCCTGGTTCAGTACCACAAGAAGGAAAAATAAAGCAAAACAAATCAGAAATCCAAAACCCTATCTTCTGGAAATGCTTTAGTGGAGATGGTTAATGACTATTAAACTAAGAAAATTTTGAGTGCATGCAAAGTGCATGAAAGATATGGGTGTATTAATAATGTGCCAACTCTGTACTATTACAATACTGGAAATAGGCAATGCTTGTTAAAAAATATCTTTAGCTCCAAGTTATACTGAAAAGTATGGCAATCATAAGAAATAAATTCATTTGTAATCCTAGATTAAAGAAATAAGAAATTGTGGAAATCTGAAGAGAGAAAAGCTAAAGAACCTAAAGGCAATGAAAATCTACACTTAGCAGAAACTTCAAAAGTGCCATTAATAATAAAATAAATGGCTTACCATGGCACCTGGCATATAGCAGGCATTTTAGAAATGCTTTACCATTCATTCATTCATCAATCATACAAAAACATTATATTAATCACTTGATTTACATGGATGAAATCAAATTATATGGCACCACAGAAAAACACATCAAGTAGCTATTTCATCTTGAGGAAATATTCTCCCATGGTATGAAAATGTCATACAGACTCTGTAAGTGTAAAGTTATTAATGTAAGCCAAAAAGAATAGAAAATGGAGGTTTGAATTTTAATCCTGAGGTAAAACTGAGCCAATGTATGAATGCCATACTTAAAAATATACTGCCTTTTCCAGGCAAGACAAATCAAGTATAAGGCTATCAAGGAAAAAGCCAAGGCTGTGTGAAGAGACTGACTGGCCTAGTCAAGAGCAGCTAATACCCAAATAATCTCTGTCTTAATATATACTTTTTTTAGAGGAAAATGAATTACAATGGATATAGAGTCTATCTAAATAATAACCATATGATATTAACAATACACAGAACTTGTGAAACTAAAGTACCTATAAAAAGTTTGGTACTTCCTTGTCAAAAAAGTAGAAGGGAACCAGTAGATGTTCCCAGAGTACATGATCTACAGATTAAAATGTCTCAGTCATACACATTTGTTTACAGAAATGGAAGTGTTTATCAGAGTGATTCAGGACCGGGGTATTACCAATAGAAATTACAGAAATGTTATACTTAGGGACCCCAGACTTTAAGATTCATACAGATTATGGAATAAAGTGATGGACACTGTACAGCATATACATACATATTAACAATTATATATACATATATATGAAATTATTGTAACATATAAAAATTTAGAATCTACTAGATACATAGAAAACCATGATTAGTGGCTAAAATTACATAAGACTAAGAACTGACAAAACTCCATACTATATATACTAACCCCAAAATATTCTTAAGGATTCAACAAATACATTGCACTTGAACCAAATCACTATTACTGACAGAACTAACTTCTACAACTGCCTGGCTATAAAATTCATCCATAAAAGTTTAAGAATATTTAAATGACTTTTGTCATAATAAATACTCAAAATCTCCAAACTATATGGCATAAAAAGCTTTTAAGATGTAGAGACCTAGTTGAACGAATTATACCATGTGAAAACAGGAAGAAGAAAGGTATGTCCCTGAAATCCTGTTACTGGAATTGTCCCAAAAAATGCTTGACCCAATGTTCACATTCAAGGGAAAGAAGGAATCACTTTATCGACCTATGCCTGTCCACAGAACATTAAACATAAAAGAATAATAGCTGGATAGTAATTTGTCCTCAGACATTTCTATCAGAACTTCATAAAATAGTTAAATAACAGTGATAATACTATCTTAAGCCATCATTTAGACTCACTTCTTTAGGTAGAAATTCACACATCAGTGGCACCTTGAATCACAAGGTGGGTCAGAGAAGATAAAATAAGGTGCTGACTAATCAAAAAGGCCACCTCATAAAATTATTAACAGTCCTAAGATGTATATTTAACCTACTATCTTGAGATTCCTTAATATTTTACTCTTTATATTATATTTTTGTACACTTGTATACTATTTTCTTTTATATAAAAAATACTGTTTTGGATTTTTTTTTTAATTTTAGAATCAAACACCAGAACTCAAATACAGATTAAAGAAAAGAAACATATAAAATTTAAATATAAAGAAAAGAAAGCATATCATGTGCACAGCAGAACATAAGAGGATTCAAAATACATAGCAATAAAGTTTCATTTCAAGAAAGACTGTATGATAAATACAACACATTGTATTTAGAGTTGTCCATCTTTTCTTTGCTTCTTTCTAAGTTTTTTTTTGTTCTCTGATGTGTACTTTTTACTTTATTTTTCTCCCTTCCTCCCTCTCCCACAAAAGGCTAGTTAAGCGAGGATATATTTTAGGTCTAGATACATACATACACATATACATACATATATACATATACTATCCCTAACAAATTCTACTTCTGATCTTTGCTTTTGTTTGTGTATATCTTTTATTTTCTATCCCTCCTGACTCCTCTACTTCACTTCTACCCACTACCTTCCCCTATTACCTAACCAATCTTCCCTCCAAGCATCCCTCCCCTAATGTCCCATTCTGATAAATCTAAACACCCTTCTACAATTGCCTTTGACCTATTCCCTCACCCTGTCCTCTAGAGATCCTTCCCTTAGTCTCTCTCCCCCATTCCTATCCCCTTATCATTTTATTTCATCTGAATTCAGGAGACTTTTATATTCCTCTAGGTATATATATTATTATAAACTCATTCCCAATGAAGAGGTTACCAGAACTACCAGTCCTCCTCCCTCATATAATTTCTCTGTGTTGATTCTTCCTCGAGCCTCATTTGTATAAAATAATTACTCTTTTTTAGCTAAAAAGATGGTTTACTTTTTAAAGTGATATCATACTCAGGTCTACCCCAATCTTTCTTATGAACTACCCAATCACTAATAACAATCTTAGATATATATTTTACATACATAAAAGTTAAACAGTCTATCCTTATTGAATCCCTTGCAATCAGTATTTGGTATGTACCTTATGTTTCTCTTGGGTCAAATCTTATATTAAGTTCAGGTGTGTGTGTGTGTGTGTGTGTGTGTGTGTTTTTAAAGAAAGTCCTGAAAGTCTGAGAGTAGATTAAATGTCCATTTTGTTTTTCATTCAGGATTATGCTTAACTTTGCGAGGTATATTTTTGGTAGGAACCCCAGTTCTTTTGCTCTTCATTATACAATGTTCCAAGACCTGTGTTCCTTTAAAGTCTCTGCTACTAGGTCTTGTGTGATTCTAATCATGGCAGCATTATATTTAAATTGTTACTTTCTTGTCTTTCATAATATTTTATCCTTGAGCTGGGGGTTTCAGAAATTTTACTATAACATTCCTATGAGTTTTCCTCATAGGATCTCTTTCAAGCAGTGATGGATGAATTTTTTTCTATTTCTACTTTCTCCCCTCCTGTTCTAATGCTTGAGAATAATTTTAATTATTTCTTGTGTTATTACACCAAGATTCTTTTTTTTTTATCATAGCTTTCAGGTAGTCCAATTATTCTTATGTTTTCTCTTCTTAATCTGTTGTCCAGATCAGCTGTTGTTCTTATGTTCTACTTTCTCTTCTATTTCTTTATGCTTTATATTTTGTTTTATTATTTTGTGGTGTCTCATAACTTTGCTGGATTCCCCTTGCCAAATTCTAATTTTCAAGTTGTCATTTTCTTCCTTAAGATTCTGGATCTCCTTTTCTAATTGGTTGGCTTTTTTTTCATAATCTTTTTTTTCTTGGATTTTTTTTTTTTTTTTTAGTTTTTCCTCAATCTCTCTCGTTTGATTTTTAAAGTTCTTTTATAAATTCTTTCTGGGGGCGACTAGGTGGTGCAGTGAATAGAGCACAGGCCCTGGAATCAGGAGGAACTGAGTTCAGATCCAGCCTCAGACACTTACTACACACACACACACACACAAAACTAGCTGTGTGACCTTGAACAAGTCACTTAACCCCAATTGCCCTACCTTCCCCCCTCCAAAAAGCAAAAAAATAAAATAAATTCTTTCTGGGCAGGTGATCATGTTGACATTACTCTTTGTGGTAGAAGAGAATTTCTTTGCTTCAATATCCTCCTCTAAAGATGAACCCCGGTCTTCTTTATTCCCATAACTTTCTATGGTTGAATTATTTCTCCTTTGCTTGTTCATTTTTTTGTAACAATAGCTTAATTTTTGTAATTACCTCTAGTCCTGGGGTAAGGGGGATGGTGCATCTAGCGTACATCTTTAGTTCTCCCCTCTAGCCTGGAGTCAAAGCCAAAACTCCAGCCTCCTGTTAAGTATCCACAGCCAGGGGCATCCCACACACCCCACTGCTTCTGCACTCACCAAGCAAGCGCAAGCTCTTTCCCCAGAACCCTCCCATCTCCACAGCACAGCTCAGACACCCAACTCCTCTCACAGTGGGGGGATGGGGGAGTTAGGAGCCTAGGCAGCCTCCCAAGCCATCTAACCCCAGGGCTAGCTGCTTGTTTTGTAGAGCATACAGGAGCAAGACAGAAGATCCCAGAGAATAAATTTGGAAGTGGATTTTATTACCATGGGACTGCCGGGATCACATACCCAGATCAGACAGTGAGTTGGCCTTGATAATGTGCCAGTTTTTAAAGAGATTACAATAGTCAGTTTATGTAAGCTGAAACTATAATCGGTGATTGGTCAGTATACATTTGAATTTTCCCAAGCCTTTTCCTAGGCTGAGGGACAGAGAACCTAGAATGGGCAGAGATGGGGAATATCTAGGGGGGGGGGGGGGGGGGGAGAGCAGGGATTTTATCCTAGGCTGAAATTCCTGCTCATGGATCAATTAGGGGAGGGAAGGGTGGAGCTGTGCTGAAATTCTTGCTCATGGATCAATTAGGGGAAGGGAAGGAGTTGTGCTGAACAGTTTGAGCAGACCCTAGCTTGGAGGTGTTTACTTTTCACAGGGACTAAACCCTCAACCTGGTATTTTTCTTCTAATCTTGGATAGTCCCAGGAAGAACCCAGTTGTGTCCCTATTCTTATTTATTTTTACTTACCCCACCTCCACTTTCTTTGCCTGAGGTGCTATTTCATCTTTTGTGAGGGAAAATCTTAAGAGCTTGGAATTTTCTGACCTACTCTACCATCTTCCCAGAATCTTCTCTGGAATTTTCTTAATGTGATGAAATACCATACCTTAACACTCTGTGGGCACTGGTGTTGACTCTTCTCCCTAGCTTACTCAATGTAGCTAAGTTGCACAGTGGATAAAGTGCTGGGTCTAGAGATAGGAAGACTTGAGTTCAAATCTGATTTTCTGGGGTTTACTAGTTGTGTATCCTCAGTTAAGTTAGTTGATCTTTCTGTTTGCCTCAGCATCCTCAACTGTAAAATGGGACAGTAATATCATCTACCTTCCAGGGTTGTGGTAAGGATCAAATGAGATTAACTTTTGTAAAGCACTTAGCACAATGTAGACATTTAATAAGTTCTTCCTTTCTTCCTTTCCTTCTTCTCCCCCTTACTCCTTCTCCTCCCTCCCTTGAGAACCTAGCAAGAGAGGATTTTACATTTAACTGAAAATGTAACTATGTCAGAAAAGATTATTTTATATATTTCTAATTAGGAAGAGCTATAAATCTACTGATTTGAAATCTCAGGACTGCTACTGACTTTGGGACTTTGAGGAACCCTCTGGGTTTCATTTCCCTCAGCTGTAAAATCATGGGGACTGCTTTATTTTCTAAGATTCCTTTGTAGATTTAAATCCTATGATCCTCTGATTTCAGCTGAATAATAACACAGATCATTTGACTATGCATAAGAAATTCCTGGAAATAAACTGATCAGAATTTTAGCCATTTAAGGTTTTTGTCATTACTGAGAATGTTTTATTTGTTGTACGTGTTTTATATATAATAATAATAAACTTAATAGAAAAACAAACTTATATCTGATTAAATATTTTGAATGCTCACTTTAAAAAGATACCTTGATTTTTTTTGTGTGGGGGTAGAAAGGAGATATGGTCTTTCATGTTAAATGGCATTCACACAGTGTGGGAACTCCACCAATGTATATAATTTGTAGTCTTAAATCTAGTGTTCTTAAGCTTTTTTTGTGCCATGGACCCTTCTCACAATTCAGTGAAGCCTACGTATTCCTTTCCAGAACATTTTAGGAGCATAAAATCAAATATATAGGATTACAAAGAAAACCATGCACACTGAAATAGTAACCAAAATATTTTTTAAAAAATAAGCTCATATACCCTGCTTAGAAACCCCCTAAGAGAGTTGCCTGGGGTACTAAAAAACTTTGAACAAATACATTCTGTGTTAGATAGTGCAGTGGATAGATTGTTGAGTTTAGAGCCAGGAGGACCTGAGTTTAAATCTGATCTCAGATATTTACTAAATATGTGACCCTGGGCAAGTCATTTAACCCTGTTTGCCTCAGTTTCCTCAACTATAAGATGGGGATAATAATAGCATTTATCTCCAAGGATCGTTGTGAAGACAAAATGAAACGTTTGTAAAGTGTTTTATAACGCTTAAAGTGCTATATAAATGCCATTATTGTTATCATCATCGTTATGACTAATTGTTTAGGTGATACATATGCCATAGGCAGAACCTAAATACCATGGTACCTTTCACTTTCAACATATGAAATTTAGTTAAATATCTAACACCCATTACTAAATGGTATTGAAGGGATTGGCACAACCCTTCAAGGATATGTGGGGCCAGGGACAGAGAAGCAAGTACCATGTGGGGTGGAAGCCAGCCACGTGGAGGCATTGCCAGGGCAGAGGAGAAGCAGAACTCGAGGGGCAAACATGTGGAGGCCAGACATGGACACAGACAGGAGACTAAAGAAAAAATACCTTTCCCTATCAATTTTATACTTTTTAGCCAAACTTTATTTCCCTCTACCATTCAAAAAGTACATGGATTAGTACTGCTGCATTCCCAGCTCATCAGTTTGTGTATTTATCAATGAAAAACAGACTCTGTCATTATATTAAGCTAGTGAATGGCAAATAAAGGCAGTCCTTTACTTGGACATCCTTATACCAGAGAGACTGAGATAAGATCACATTCTTGAAGGTACTAACGTTATGTTCTTAAGCAAATAGCTTTAGCCTTAATTTTAAAAATCTTTTTTTGGAGCCTTATCAATTAATTGACAAATATTTATATTGAACATCTAATATGGTGCTCTGAAGGTACAATGTATACATAAAATAGAAAACACAAGGTAATGGGGTAAGAGTAACTGCTGGGAGGATCAGGAAAGACTTCAAGTAGAAAGTATCACTTAAGTAGAGTTTTGGATGAAACAGATTTCACAAGGCAGATGAGGTAAGAATAAATTCTAGGCATGGATAATAGCCAGCACTATCAGAGACACAAAAAGACAGACATGAAAAATTATATGTCTTGTGCAAAAAAACAGAAAGGTCAGCTTGACTGGATTAATAACTGAAAGAAAGGGAGTAAAGTATAAGATGAGTGGAAATGCAGGCCGAGAAGGCTTTCAAAAGGGTTTATATTTGATTTTACAGATGATAGGGAGCCACTGGTGTTTACTGAGCAATCACTTGGACAGCTGAGTGGAGGATTGATTAGAGTAGGGAAAAGATTAGAGGCAAGAGAGACTAATTAGGAGGTTGATCCAATAATCTAGTTGAGAAGTGATAAAGGCCTGCTTTAAGGGGTAGCTGTGTGAGTACAGAGAAGAGGTGAGATTCAAGACATGTGGTAATGGCAGAAACAGCAAGATTTGACAGCTGATTAGATATATGGACAAAGCAAAGTATGGAGTCTAGAATAATGCAGAGATTATAAATCAGAGGCAGTGAAAGGATATTGTTGCTTTTGACAGAAACAGGAATGTCTGGAGGAGAAAGGCAATAAACTCATTTTCAGATATTCTGAGCTTAATGTACAACAGGTTATGGTGATGCAAGACTGAAGTTAGGAGAATCATCTCTTTGCAGATGATATTTAAATTCCAGGCATCTGACAAGGCTACCAAGAGATAGAAAGTTTAAAGGGAAAAGAGAAGACCTATCGACAGAGAACTTTTGGGGATACCCAGAGTTAAGAAAAGTATGAACTGGATAAGCCAGCAAAGGAGACTGAGAAGCAGTCAGAAAGGTAGGACGCAAACCAATAGAGAGTAGTGTCATAAAAGCCCCATGAGGAAAGACTATCCAGCAAGAAAAGGTAGCCAAAAGTAACAGATAGGCCAAGGAGGATTAGGACTGAGAAAAGATCATCAGATATGGTGATTAATCACTGCTAACTCTGTAATGGCTCAGGAAAAGGCTCAAAAGCCAGAGGAAGAAGAGTTGAGAATTGAGTTAGGGGAGAGGAAGCAGAGGCAGGTAAGTGTGGACAACTTTTCTGAGTAGTTTGGCGGAGAAAGGGAGGAGAAATCTAGAACAATAACTTGTGGGAATGCTTGGCTCTAGGAAAAGGTTTTTCAAGAAAGGCACATTTGAAAGCAGTGAAGAAGGAACTGATGATGCAATTTGTGAAAGGGGAGGGGAGGAGATGACATCTAGTATACAGGAAGAGGAGCTGACTTTGATGATAAGAAGGGCTACCTCTTTATCAGAGTCTGAGGAAAAGTGGGAGATGATATCGAAAATGGGAGAAGAGGGAGCTCTTGTCAATTGGCCTCTATTTTTATATTAAAGGCAAAGGTGTATGGGTATATGGGATGTTCAGTAAAAACTAGTACCTCTGGTGTGAGGTTGCTCAGGGCTACTGAGGGCTACTCATGCAACTTTGGTGTCCACCTTCATCCACCTCTCACCTCAACTTCTCTCCAACAAGCTGTAACATGCTCAGTGGCCACACCCCAATAAACCCTCTCAGGTGATGGGCTAAACTGGGCTGAGGGTAACCATTAGGCCCCAACCCCATCAGTGAATTAGGGGGATGTCTACTCCAAGCATGGGAATACCTCCCCTGGTAGAATGGGTGGATGAGAACAATTTGTTCCAATGACCATGAAGGCAGCTGAAGCAGGCACTATATAGAGCACTTGGAGCTTGGTCAGACACTGAAAACACCAAGGTCATCTACTGAATCCTGGGCCATGGCCAGTTGTCTTGACTTTTGTCCTGCCACTGTTCTTTGACAATTCTGAAAAACAGAGTGAGGCTGACAACTTTGTGAAACTCTGCCTCACGTCCAAATGACATACATCATTGGTCCTCTTCAAAAAAGAAGAATGAACAATGACAAAGGCAAGGTCCTCAGGTGATAAAGAGTGGGGGATAAGGAATATGTGAAAGACCTAATGAGGCAGTGGAAGGTCTGGAATAGCAGAGGAAGCAAATGGTGCAAGTAATTCAAGGCTGAGGTTTGGCAAAGGAAGAATAGTAAGAAATCAAGATATAGTATGGAAATGGGCTACCAAAGGACTCTACTATTTTTACCAGTAATAGAAGATAAAGATATATTCCCCAAACAGATAACAAAATTTCTTTGAGAATAACAAAATGGTAAATTTTTAAAATAACTGTTCATTTGGATTAAGTTTAGAAATTACAAAAACATATAAGTAACATTGATAAGACAAATGCCATACTAGAAAATACAAATTTAAACAGTTTATAAAGATTTATTTCTTCCAGTTTCTCTGAACTCTTGTTCATCTTTTCTTATGTTCAATAATAGCTAACTTTATTTACAGAGTATAATTTGCTGAGCCCTGCCTCCATCAATGGGCATCTACTATGTCTCTACACTTTTAGTAAAATAAAAAGTACTGCTATTAATAATAGTTTGATATATATGGGACCTTTCTTTCTGTCCTTGACCTCTTTGGGTAGTCCTACATAGTGATAGACAATGAGTTAAAGGGAATGAACAGTTTAGTTACTTTTCTACCATGAATCATACAATTTTCTAGCATTAATTTTCCTGCTAGTACTGTCAATATATGATCTTTGTCTGACAACTAAAAATATGACATAATACTGAAATAACTGGAACATATTTGGGTTGACATTCCCACTATAAAAAAAACCTCAAGACATAAAGAAATTGTAGTTAAACAGGATGGCTTGAAAGTTCTCCTTGAAGAGGCAAGTAAAGGAGTTTGCTTCATTGTGTCCCCAAAGGTAATAAATAAGAAACCTTATTTCATGGGAAATTTCATTCATCATGAAGCTTGGATTATTTATTCACCATGGATGTAAACAGTATACCATGAAGATAACTGAGACTTCAGTACCAAAATCTTTTGCAAAGGATGAAGAAATAAAGATATTCTATGAAGAACGTGATTAAAACAAATTAAAATAACATACAGTTTAGATACATCGTGACAGCAAAGTACAATGAAAATTAACTTAGGAAATATGAATCAAGATCATGGAATACAAGAAGCTAAAAGCTTTTAGATAAGGCCTCATGCCTATAGGTTATGAGTAATTATTACTTTCTTAATGATAGAGGCTTTTTAAGACACTTGATAGTTGAGTACCAAATGGCATACATAATAAAACAAGGGTAAAACATAGCTTAAATTTGAATCAACTGGTTAAGATGGATAGTAATTCTGGAATCAACTTCTTCACACAGCTCACTAGTAGTCAAATCAAAGATCAGAGAAACACCAAACGAGTAGAAAAATTGAGGCTGAAAAGGTAATGTGTATAATTATAGCAGCTCTGACATATCAGATTAAATAAGGTGATAACTCTGGAGAATGGAAAATGGAAATTCCGAACACTGAATCTGCTATCTTTAACTTAAATTTCGATGCTACAAATGAGTATACACCATTCATAGTGTAAAGAGCCAGAAACCACCTTAACCAGAAAAGCAAAAATCAAAACAAAAAACAACTTTATTTGATTCATCTTTATCCTCGGATTATATGACAGAGAGGAGATTACCACATCAGAATACCACACAGTGTTAAAAGAGGAATTGCTACAATAAAATGTAAAAAAAAAAAAAAACAGTTAAAAACAATCAGCCTTTGGAGAGGCTGCCATGAAATCCAGCTCAGCTATATTATTTTAAGAGTATCTATAGATGAAACCAAAAGGATGACAGATTAAAAAAATAAAAGAGATCTATCTATTGGTGCTTCTGCAGTGACCTTGACTCTCCAATAAACAGCAGAACTACCTATACTTAGACCTTCTAAATTCTAAACTTAAAAGTGGCAACAGCATTTAAAGCAGTGAAACTCAGCAAAAATGGCTGACCAAGTACATGTGGAACCAATCTATGCTAAGATAATACAATCTTAAAGCACTGAGGAATGGATTCACAATGCATCTCAAAGAAGAGAATGTTTCATAAGAATGAATAGGATAATAAATGGCACTTGTACTAAAATAAAAAGGTGGCCAAGAAACCAGTGGCAATATATTCACCTTATTTCTATAAAATGTTATAATATTTTTGCATACACATAGGGACTCATTAATAAAAATATGAAAAGAAAATAGGCACATTTTTGTAGATGAATTTCTATAGTGGACCACATCTTATGTTGTGTATATACCACTAAATAACAGTTATAGAAAATATATTGTTTGCTTTTTTTTTTTTTTTTTGGAGGGCAATTTCGGTTAAGGGACTTACCCAAGGTCACACAGCTAGTTTTTTGTGTTAAGTGTCTGAGGTCAAATTTGAACTCAGGTGCTCCTGACTCCATGGCCGGTGCTCTATTCACCATACCACCTAGCCGCCCCCATATTGTTTGCTTTTAAGAAAGAATTTAATTCAGCATATCAAAAATGCATCTTTGATGATTCACAGCTGTCTTTCACATGTATGAAAAAATTATAGAAGATAAACAAGCTGCTAAGTACTAATTGGTGCTAAATAAAGAGGCATTTGTTTGTTTAAAGTATTAACTAGCATAATGAATTCCTAAATTGTTAAAACTCTTTTCTTTCATGTAACATGACTTCTTTCATTATTTCACTTCACTCTAACACATGCTTTGGCCCAAAGTAAAATCAAACTCTTTTTACCTCAAATTTCCCATACACTTTGTCAGGATCTCTCCTTTTCAGTTATCACATTTGGCCTTGTACTATAGTTATGTGTGTGGTTTAAGTACACATATATTAAACACATGTCTTATATCTTGGTAGGAATGTAAGTTGCTTGACACCAGGATCTGTGAACCTGTATCTAGTTCAGGGGTGGGGAACCTGCAGTCTCAAGGTCACATGTGGCCCTCTAGGTTCTCAAGCATGGCCCTTTGACTGCATCCAAAGTTCACAGAACAAATCACTACAAGATCATCAACCTGGTCTAGCTGCTACATTTAATTTCTTTTTCTACAACCTCTCTTACATATATTCTCCTCTTATCACTAAAAGAGCCACCACTCTCATTCAAGCCCTCATAAACTTCTCACCAGGTGGACTACTAAAATGGGCTTCTAATTTGCCACTTGGATTCAAGTCTCTTCCCACTTCGATGCAAATTCCACTTAGTTGCCAAAATGATCTTCTTGACTCATAGGTCTGACCATATTATCCTCCATTTAAGAAACTCCATCAATTCTCTATTACTTCTAGAATTAAACATGAAATCCTCTGATACTTCAAACTCTTTAAAACTTGGCCCTTTCCTTCTAGTATTCTTAGATTTTAATTCCCTGTACATACTACAATACATTCACACTGACCTATACAGGAACCCTTTCACCTCCCATCTCTGTGCCTTTCTATTTTATTCAGGGTTGGGATGCTCTCCCTCACAACCTTCAACTCTGAATCCTTGGCTTTATTTAAGATTCAGCTCAAGTGCCACCTTCTCCAGAAGACTTTTCCGGTTCTTGCTCCCCTGACCCCCAAGCTGCTAGTGCTATCTCCTCTAAAGTTATCTCAGTATATATCTTGTGAACTCTGATTTTTATATGTTGATACCACCATTACAATGTAAGTTTTCTGAGGCAAGGAATATTTTCACTGTTGATTTGTATGGCTAGAGTTTTACACAGTGCCTGGCACATAATTGTTAATTAACTGATATTTTATAGAATGACAGATTGAGGGTTTTGAAGGGCACTCATTCATTAGCTACTAGTCCAACCCATACAGAAAAAGAGTCCCCCAACAAATGATCAAGCCTATGCTTAAAATATACTAATGAGAGGGAATCCACCACTTCCAGAGGCTGGCCATTCTGTTAGGAAGTTTCTCTTGACAATTAAGAGTAAAACTGTCTCTTTAGAATGTCCGCCATTGCTCCTGGTTCTGTCCTTTAGAAGAATCAACATAGTCCAATTCACCCTTTCTTAGACTTAAAGAAACTGGGGCCCAAAGGGATTAAATGCAATGTTGGTGACAGTCTGAAAGAACATTAAAAATCAATATGCTGCTGGGGCAGCTAGGTGGCGCAGTGAGTAAAGCGCCGGCCCTGGAGTCGGGAGGACCCAAGTTCGGTTCCGGCCTGAGACACTTAACACCCACACAAAAATAATAGCTGTGTAACCTTGGGCAAATTACTTAACCCCAACTGCCCTCCAAAAGGCCAAAAAAAAAAAAATCAACATGCTGTATATAGGGCACTAACCCTGGAATCAGGAAAATTGAGTTCAAATTACATCTCAGATACCTATTGACTGTGTGGCCCAGCACAAAATTACTTAAACTCTCTAGTCCTCCGTTTCCAAATCTGTAAACTGAGGAAGTTCAACTCAATTGCCTATAAGGTCTCTTCTAGCTCTAACTCCATGATCCTAAATCAGGTTAACTAGGTTTTAACCTAGGAATAATATTCAATGAGCTAAAAAGAAAGGTTGAGGCCCAGTTCTATAGAGCTCTAAAAGCTAAATAGAAGAATCTGTATTTTATCCCAAAGGTAACAGAAAGTCACTCAAAATCTGCAAGCCTCTGTTTCCCAATCAGCAACACAAAGTGATTAGGACAAACAGTTGTTTCCCAACTGTCAACAATTGGCAAAGTTTTTATGGGTACTCAAATTCTTGTTTCTGAATAGCTTTACTTCTTAAAAACTTGAAACTTAAAAATATGACTCCTGAATGGTCCTGTATCCTCACTTGTCTTTGTCTTCCTTCTCCCCACTCTTTTTCACCCTCCAACCCTAAGCAATAAAGAGCATTTGCTTTGAGGTTATGGGGAATAAATACATTATTGCTCTAACATAGAATTTACACTGAAAGAAGACACTAAATTAAAATACTGCAAAGGCACATTCCAGCTATAAAATCCCATGAACTGGAGTTCAAGTATGCAGGCAGGTAAAACCATATATGACAATTCAAGTCAATAAGTATTTATTAAGCATGTACTACATTCCAGAACTGTGCTAAACTAATAGATATTTATGGCTGACAACTCATTGTAATAGAAAAAGTAAATGGTAAAGAGTCAAGGAGAGAAGGTGTATTTTCCCTTTTTGTGACATAGGCATAGAAGACCTAGGTTTTAGTCTCAACCTTGCCAATTACAGTTGTATAACCTATAGGTTAATTTCATTGCTTATAAAATGAAGATAGCTATAGCTGTCTTGTCTATTTTAATTCACAAGAATGTTACAAAGGTCAAATTGGGGGATGAGAGGCAGGGCAGTCCAAGAAAGAAGACTAACTTGAGAGTTAGAGACTTGGAATTCAAATTCTAGCTCTACTACTTATTACTTAGAGACCTCAGACAATTCATAACTTCTCTGGGGCTTACCTTCCGTATCTATGAAGTCAAGGCATTGAATAACATAATCTTTATTGTCTCTTTCAGATATTAAGTTCATGACTGTAAGAATAAAACTTTTTAAAGCAGAAATTTCTACATAAATGTTAGGCTTTATTATTTAAAGGTCATGTGTTTAGGAATTAGGCTTAAGGGTCCCTAGCTAATCAGACTGATTTGCTTAAGATACTTTATCAAATTAGTATGGCGAAAATCTAGTTTTCACTTTTCAGTCAACATTTCATTTTTGTGGCAATTTGTATACTTGGCATTCATCAACTATGGTCTTCCAGGGCCTTTTCATGAGATAGAATAGAGAGAATTACAATATTCTAGTCACTCCTTCACTCAAGTATCAATCAAAGGGACTGGGATATAAGCTACTTAAGGGCAAGGCCTATGTTCTATTTATTTGTTTGTTTTATTTATTATTTCCCACAATGTCTAGAATAGTATATCTCCAACTGTAAGTGCTCAATAAATATTAACTGAATGAATAATAATTTCTCATTCGGCACCATCTTTTCAGGGTCACTGGATCCTCACTATTGCATGACAGTACTCAAGAGCTTAAAACCATTTCTCTGAACTAGAATATTAATTCCAAAACCCTGCATCATTTCTCACTTAGTTTCACATTTTTAGGTGAGGCAGTTTTAGTTACATGTGAAAGTGAAAGAAACAGAGCATGAATGTAAATGCCAATTAAAGCAATTAGAGAACAGAAAAGATGCTGAGATGAGTATCTATCAGGTCAGGTTTAAAAACACATCAGAAGTAACAGAGTTTGAAAAAAAGAAAAGAAAAAGAAAAAGTGCCCTATCTCGGCTGAGTAGCACTATTAAACTCAGATGCAGGGTTCTATTTAGTTTGGACAGGTCCCAGCCGCAGAACAAAGTCAGTCTGTCTTAGTACCATAACCGAATTCTACAAGTTAACAGCTTTTCATGAAAAGCTGCCATTTCAAAATGTCAATCAAAGCTGAGCATAAGTGGGAACTCCTGCAGAAATAACCAGCTGCAGGTTTGAAAAACATTTTTCACTGAAAGTGGAAACACAAAAGATGTTTGAATGGGATCTCTTTTCATTCCTGTAACAGTAGACGGCCATTTTCACAACATCAAGGACAAAAAACAGAGGGCAAAATTGCAAATAATGTTTTGAAAGAATCATTTGCTGGGGTGATGACTGATTCAAGTTACAAACGACAGAATTATTGGGAAATGGGAACTCATTAATATGAAATTGTTTGTTTCTCATTAAGCGATTGTAATCTTGAACTTTTTTTTTAATTGTACCTGAATGTTTATGGCATATGGAATGAAATCCAGCCTCAGACTTACTATATTTATTTTCTATATCATTATAGAAACTGACAATAGGATCATCTTACCTGAGGGAAAAAGAAAACACAAATTTATGATTTGCTTAAACAAAGATGAAATCGACATTATTTTGCCCTTCTAGAACACCAAGACTAACAGCAACAATATTACAAATTTGTAGTTTCTTCAAAGAAATTCAAGTTCATCATAGACAAATTTTAAATAAAATTGAACTAATAGACTGCTAATTTGCATTACACATTCATGTACTTGTAGATGAATGCAAAGTTTCAACAAGCTCTAAAGCTTGTAGAGAAGCTGTTGATACCAATATAACAAGATATCCATCCTTCTAGGCATATAAAAATCTTTATAAGATGAGTGAAGAATTCTCCTTATTTTCCAACAGCTTCAAAAAGCCTGAGTACATAAATCACTTCAACAATTATCTAATCCTATCACATATTTTAATAAATAACTTTCTTGTTTTTGATATGTAGTCAGATTGCTGAAAAGGTACCTATTTGGAGAAATGTATATTATCCTCAATATCAATACAGTTATTTAATGAAGTTGTAATCAACAACAAGGTTGCTTTTCAAAAGGAAAAGGAATAAAAATCAGATTTCTACTTAAATGATAGTGACCATGCTAGATTTCAGTATTTTTTTAACTTAAAAGAAAAAAAAATTCCTACTTTTCACAAGTTTGCTTTCTAGGATGATCACTAACAACCTGTTCATTCATATTCATTAACATACACCCAAGGCGCTGTAATCCAAATGCAATTAAGATGAGACATAAGTGATAAACTATGGTGGCATATAAATTTTTGGAAGTTAAAAAAAGTTATGAATTCCCAAATAAAAACTTCTCAACTTTTAAAACCAAAAATATTTTCAATTTGTACAAAATGATGACCTAGCACAGAATGGAATGAGATTTCTAAAAATAAATTAGTTCTTTTATTTTTTTAAAAGCAGACAAACTTTGCTCTCTTAATTTTTGTTAGATTCTGACTTCAGTGAAGGTAAAAAGTCTGCTTTGCTTTCACACGTAACTTCCTATGTTTAGAGTGAATGACATATTTATTTAATTCTGATAGCCATGGCCTAATTACCATATTTATCTCTTGTTCAAGCTGACTTCTCAAATTTCACACAGCTTTAGCTACCTGAGAATTTCTCCTGGGTTCCTAATGAACCAACAGCAGTAGCAGGAACATGAGTAGCAGAAGTGGAGGCAACCCCACGTCGGCCCATCTTACTATTTGTAATGTTACTCCAAATGCTACCAAAAAAGGTTGGCACAACAGCATGAGTACACCACCTTTCACCAATGCACCATCATTCTGCTCTAGGTAGCTGCCATAATTCAAAATTACCTGGATAGTGATGACATTTTCCTATCTTAAAACAGTAAAATAATACCTCTCATCTTATTAATTTAAGTTCTATTTAGAATTGTATTTCAAAAAGTGCACGCATGAGTGCACATGCGCGTGTGTGTGTGTGTGTGTGTGTGTAAGCACTAAAACTGGGTGGCTACTTCTCAACAAGATTCGATCACTTGTTCTGTTTTAAGAACTACACCAGGCACTATAACATTCAATAATTTTTTAAAGTGTGGTTCCAAATTTCAAAGATATTAAATATTTAAACCTTAAGGAAGTAAAAACATCTGCTTGTAAAAATAAATGGCTTTTTAAAATGTTGGCTTTTGTAATTTTCATTCAGAAATCTTTTGATTTTAAGCCTGATATATTTTTGTTTGTTTGTTTGTTTGGTTGTTACTCAAACGTAACAGTTATTTTATGAGAATGTCAAGAATGCAAATGGTTAACAGTAGTATAAACTATATACTTGGTTTAAATTAGAATGTCTAAAGCTATCACATAAGGCATTCATCTGCATTCCCTGTTTATGGGAATGAAATATGTAGTCATTTGAAGTCCACAATATGTATACTGTGTTTGTAATAACTGCAGATTTTACAAGCACATTATTCTTTCCATTAGGATTAAAACCTCACCGAATAGCAATTTGTGAAAGAATTCTAGCAGGGCCCGGAGCCCAGAACTCTGACCTCTGATGAGATGCTTGGCAGGAACAAACTCTAGGTCTAGGCAAAACATCTGGTTTGAGTTAGACTTCCTGAAAAAATAGCCCCTGTACTGGGGAAACTGGTATTCACTCAGCTTTGTCTATATACTTTGACTGACTAACACTGACGCAGGAAAAAAAAGGGGGGGGGGGGGAGGTCGGGTGAGGGGGAAGGAGGGAAGACTCTACCAGAATTCATGTCAATCATTATAGACTTCTTGGTGGCCCCTTCAGAGTAAGTGCCCTATAGTAGGCACTGTCTGTATTTTCTTCCATATTTCTTATATATTTTCTTCCCATTGTCCTTTGTATATAGTATGCATTTAATAAGTTAAATTGAATCAAATTGGTATTATCTTTATCCACAAGCACATTTTTAGGTTTGAAACTTTTCGATCATACAAAGATAAATGAATGAAAAATACAACAAATATGATATACATGCATATATATGACAAATATTTTTCAGTCTTAAAGAGTTTTATTTTCTTAATTTATTTCAAAAAGAAAAAGATAAAAAATAAATATGTAAGGCATATACCAGATATAGGAAATCTAGAAAAACTTAAGATAATTTCTGAGTAAAAGAATCCCTACCTTCTAAAAACATAAGTTTATTTCTGCCTGTGGTAGAGGAGCAATATTTTGGTTATAAGTACCAGTCAATAAATATTTATTATACACTTACTAAACACCAGGCACTATGCTAAACATTAGGGATACAAAGGAGAAAAAAAAGCCTACTCCCAAGGAGCCTGCAGGTTAACTGGGGAGACTATAAGCAAACAACAATTTATAAACAAGTATAAATTGGAGATTTGCCAATTTACCTAAATTCCAGCTTTATTTTCAATCCTGAGCAACATGAACACCAATCAATCAATAAACATTTATTAAATGCCTAATATATGCCAGGTACTGTGTTAAATTCTAGGGATACAAAAGATATCCCTGCCCTCAAGGTGCTTACATTCTAATGGGAGAGACCACCAGATTTTTCCAACACATTTGAGTCACTCTTTTAAAGTAAGACCTATAAGTATGAAATTTCAGGTAAGTAATTATGGATGATACTACACCAGGAAAGGGCAATGACAACACAGGGAGACTTTTGATAATCAAAAAATTAAATATAGTTATCTAAGCCATAAAATATAGCTACCTAAACTATGAAAATGGCATACATCAGAAAGTTATCAAGGTAGAGGAACATTGAATGATAAATTAATTCCCAATGTGGAAATTTAGTTATCAGTTTCAATAGAAAGTTGTTAATAAAGTTTCCAAGAAATCTTAAAATGCAACCAAAACCAATTCATCTTTATACAAGTGCATAAGGTCTAGACTCACAGAATTTCAGGTTATTCATTTAAGAGGGTCTCTGGAAAGAAGGGTAATTATAGTACCCTGTAAAACTTGTTGTCTACTGTCACTTTGCCCTTAAATAAATTAGTTTTCTTAAATAATGAGGTATAAATAACAGCACAATTTAGTAACTTCTATTCAATGATTATGACTTTAGATTAGATTCAGTCAGATAAAAGAGAATACATACTGATAACTGGAGGTGTAGAATATAACATAATGACATGTCACAAGGATATACTTAAATGTTTCCAGCAGAAAGTTCCTTTCATATATTTCATTTACAAAAATGCCACAGCATGATCCAGTGGAAAGAGGTCTGGATTTAGTATCAGATGACCTAGGTTTAAATCTTAGCTCTACCTATTACCTGTATGACTTTAGATAAACGACCTAAACTCTCTGGATGTCAGTTGCTTCACCTGTAAAATGTGGGAGCTGAAACAGATGATCCCTAAGGTTCCTCTGAACTCTAAATTTATAATTCTACACATTTTTCTCAAACATCTATTATGTAAAATAAAATTTACCTGAATTTATCCAGTGGATACTACTGAATAAACATCTGAGATATCCATACCTTAACCCTCAACATGAAACAGAAGTTTAAAAAAAAAATTTGTTTTATATTTCTTATGAATTCAAGAATGTGTATTCTTTCTCTCTCATAGACAAACATGACTAGTGTAGCCCAAGATAGCTTCTGAGAGAAGCTCCTCAGAGATTTTAGAGCGTTTTCTAAGCACTCAATGCCATATTGTATATATATATACATACACACACACACACACACACACACACATACTTCTGCACAAACATGGCACAAATATGTAAATAAACACTGCATTCAATCTCAACTAAACCTATGGCTTCGGGCTACAAAGACAGTAAATTATCTCACAAGATACAGCGTTTAAATTTACACCTGGAACAACCCCATTCCAACATAAGAAGAAACAGAATAGCAGTGGAAGTAAGAGAGAAACAAAACCTTTTGCTTTTGAAGACAAAGTGTACAAAGAGCCTTTCCATTTCAATCACTTCAGTTTGTACTTATGTGAACTGCCCAGTCAACTGCCCACAGTGAACTGAAAATTTCATGGGGGCACACCTGTCAGCATATCAAGTAAATAACAAGTAGTTTATTTTAAATCTAATACATCCCCCTTTCTAAACTCATCAACCCACCTTCCATTTGCATATAAACAGACATAAATCTACCTCTTGTTTCACAATAATCATAATCAAAGTCTCCCTAAAGACAGTATGTATGTATAATAACTTAAAAGTTGTAATAAATGAGCATTAAGTTAAACAGATCCTTATAATTAAAAAATTAAGTATATTGAAACAATAATTGTGCTTCAAAAAAAGCCTTCAAGTCTAAACTAAAGTGTTTTAGAAATGGAAGATATTATTACTAACTTTTCCACCCCCAACACAGTAAAAACTTCAACACAATTTGCTCTTTTCAGAAAGGTTTATTTCCTTATAAATCCATAAAGAAAAAAGTAGCATCCCTGTCATGTGTAAAAGTAACTAAATGTGTATAGATACACATAAAAAGATTTGGGGGCATCCTAATAGGAATAAATGCTTGTTGGGATGTCTTAAGAAAAAGAACATTAAAGATTCTCTTAATTCTTTTAATGTAGGATCATAGATTCAACGATGACATAAAAGACCTGGGAGGCCATTTGGTCCAATCCTCTCATTTTACAGATCAGTTCCCTAAATGAAGCCCAAGGAAGCTAAGTGACTTATCCAACAACACACATGTCCCCTAATGTTAAAAACAGCATCCTTCCAGAAACAAATTTAAAAAAAACCCTCAGGTAGGTATATTTTATAAGATGTTGTCTTTTCCCTATGTCACTTGATAATAACAGTAATCATTATCATCCTAACAATTCTCCATCTCTAGAGACTGAAGCTTAAGGTATAAATATACAAAAGTACATCTCTCCGTTCACAAGGATGGAAGAAGCTGGCATCTCTTAATAATATTAGAAGACAACACAAGACTTTCTCTTATGTGAATTGCTCTAAGTTGCTGAACGCTGTAAGGCTAGAATAAGAAAACTGGGAATGATAGCAATAACAACAAAATAAATATGGTGTTGAGGTCAAAAAATTGTCCCTATCTATCTACATTTTCACATCATAATTAAAGATACTTATTTTCCTTCCTAAAGATATAAATAGCATCAAACTGACCCCAAACTCCCAAATAAATTCATGTAATGTTTAGCTGTCAATCCACAAAGGCACATTTAAAGAAAAAGCCCTGGCTGTTCAAACTAACACTGCTGCCACTAGAATTTGACCTCAGAGACATACATAAATATAAATAAAGTAATAAACACTATGTTTTATAGAGTTCTATGAACCAGAAGGAAAAAAAAACCTATTCTTGGTAATAATCTCCTGGCAAATGCAAAAGAAAGCTGAATACAAGAGGAAGAAACACCTCTAACTTATTCTCAAAGATTTTTGGCCTATTTCAGTTTCTACACTCACCTTTCTGAGAAACAAGTGAATAGATTACTAAAAATGAAAGGAAAGCAAATGAGACTTGATAAAAGAAATTTTTGAAAAAAGCAGGAAAGACAATTGTAAATCTAAAACATATAAAGATGTATTTTAAAAATAGCTATTGTACCTTATGGTACCTTTTAAACCTGAGAAAAGATTGAGCTCTGTTGACCGATCTGAGTCCTCTCTCCCTTCTTTCTTGGCAGACCCTTTTCTGTTTAAGTCAGCCCCGAACCACGGTAGTTTAAAATAAGAACCCAGAGTCAGCAATCAGCCTTCTTGTTCACAGAGGGAGAATTTCAGGAAAACTCTCATAAGTATTCTTTTCCACTCAAGTAAAATGGAGACAAGATTGCTACCTGCTCCCTTGGTAAAAAGGGAGTGTCTGACCTTGTCCGAAATAAATCCAAGAAAAAGTTCTACTTAGAACACATCTAGCAGCTATTTTTTCCTCACTTAAGTAGTTTACGACTACATACAGACTACTTGATATTTTGTTAAGTTTGAATATAATCTGAGTCACCTGGATGACAGTAATAAAAACAGCATTCATTTTAAATAACCCCAAATTATATATAGTTGAGTAACTTTTAATTTGTTTTGATTTAAGGTCTTCCAAAGTTGAGGCTGGGATTCTGAAAAAAAAAATATTAACTATCTATAACCCTGTGTCAATATATGATGCTACTGGGAATGGTAAATGAATTAATTTTCCTCGGAAAATTAATTACTTATGACTTACAGTTGTAAAAGCAAACAACGTAACTCTGGATTAGGGCACATTTAATTTCTGTTTGTGGTAGCGATTAAATTAATTTCATATAATTCATGGTATGTAATGGAAAGCAGAACAAAAATGAAATCTTAGACAGTGACTGACATGTAAAAAGTATAAAAGCTGATCCAAAAATAAAGATCACAGATATTAATGTCTCTAATAATTATTTTATATGGACTCTTTTAGAGAATGTATTAGTCATAAATGTAAGAGAACAAAAAAAATTAACTCATTTATTATCCTCTTTGGAAAAGTAAGAGATAACAGAAACTTGCACGCACACACACATCACATACACACACACACAGAAACACACAAAGAGGCACAGAAACAGAAAGAATAATGAAGGTAGAAAGAACAAATCTGTATAGACTAATGTTATATTTGCTCATGATATGTTTAGCAACCTAAGTTTCTTTTTAGAGAAATTAGAGATCACAATATTAATTATTAATATTCAAGTATTGCTCAGCTGAGTTCTTAAAATTAAAGTTATTGTACCTCAGGTCACCCAAGAAATAAAGCGCTTTTAAAATGGATCTACAATTCATTTAGCTAAATTTGAGTATTAACTAAAACAGCTGATTTTGAGTAACTGATAAAGCACGACATGAGAGAATACAGCTGCATGCATAAAATATGCTTAATATTTCATCATTTCTTACCTGCTCAAATTGTTCCAAATATAATCTTAAAATGTCTTGTTCTACAAATAAGTTTATGTTTTTAGTTTTTATTTAAAACATATGGCTTACATTATAAGATAAAAGAAATCTTGTCCTGAATATGTACAATTAAGTAGCTAAAATATCAATGCAGAATGTGCAACATTACTCTCTCTTAAAGAATTCTGACTGTGTCTAACCTTAATTTTAGCTCTAGATAGTTACTGTTCTCCAAATTAAACATGCATCAGCTTTTAGATGCATGAGAGTAAATCAATGCCAGAGTCTCAATGACACATGGAATGATTCTGCCCTAAGATAAAGGTTATGGATTCCAAATGCTCCCTAAAAATAAGGCAAAATATTCCAATAACTTGTACAATTTCTTAAAAAGTTCATGTGGAATTGTTGAGAAAATTTGTGCCCCACAGTTACACAATGAATGAAGGCTATATTAAGGATGGTCCTAATTATTCACCACCTTGTGAACAAGAATCAAAGAACCATAAATGAAGCATTCAATCTTCTGGTATATCACCACACATTAAAAAAACAAAACAAAAAACAGAAATATACTAATAAAAATAATAAATATTTTTAGAGGGGAGGAAGAAAGATAATTAAGTATCATCTAAATCACATGATAAGTTTTATTAAATACAGAAACTGCTATACCTTTAATGGTTATTTTAGATTATGTAAAAATAAAAATAAATGACACTAGCCTTTACAGTGGAATTTTTTGAAGTGACATCATACTATGAATATATTTAAGAGATTCATGTCCATATAGGAGAAACTTTCCTATTTATAGCAGATCAATATCTTTAACCATGGCTGAAAAAATCTCTATTTTGAAGCATGGAACTCTTCGAAGAAATAGTGAATTTACCTTTCTTGCTTGTTTTCTTAAAACACAGGGTCACCCTTATTTTAAAATGGGCCTCAACTTAGCATAAATCAGGATGAAATGAGGTCTGTTTCTAAAATGGACTACTCTGTATCAGAAATTGGAAGGACACTATTTTAAGGTTAAAATAACTTTCAGTCTTTATTCAACTATTTAGCTCACTGAATAAATAAGAAATGTCATCTTTGGCTCACAAATAACTTTTTAATTAAATTTTATTCCCTTTCACTCTTAGTTTCCACATCAGATTGGTATCTTGTAAGGAAAAAAATCTGTCTTAATAAATCAAAATTAAATCTATACTGCTGTTTGCATTAGCACTACTCAACTATATTGATGGAAAGATTCAAGGACAAATAGCTTCTCCCTCACATTGTTCAGGGTCAGATAATACAGAACAAGAGTTGCTCTCTCTGTCTGTCCCACCCCACTGCCTGTATCCTTCCCCACCCCTTCATACACATAGCACAATTTAAGGAAAAAAGGAACACACAAAATGCAATACCTCCCTTTAAGTATATCAGTTTTTAAAATGGACTTTTCGGAAACCTTCTTTAGGCATCTTTCTTATGTTACACCCCACATTCAGATTTCAGTAGAATGACTATAGGGAAATCACTAATTTTTTATCTAAACTATGGCATTTTGGCATCTACTCTACAACCAAATGTAAATCCACAACAAACCTCTAAAACACAGAACTAGTAAGTAATTATATGATGAAAAACAGCTTGATTATAAGGAGAGGAGAGACAGGCTGTCAACAAACAAACAGCTGTTTCTTATTGACAACCCATAACTAGATCATACCACCCCAAAACACGACAGTTTTTAAAATTTATTATTCCCCTGTCCATGACCATCTTCAAAATATTGTTATGAACTTAAGATATGAACCAAAATCACATGCTTATAAATATCAGGTGAAGTGTTGTTGACACATAATGGTTTAAAAACAAGACTTCCATAAATAACAATTCTCCCAGAAAACAGAACAGAGAAGTACACTTTCAAATGGGATATTACATGTCTCTCCCTGTAATATTTATAAAGAGGTAGCTAAGGCAATGGGACTCTGTTTCCTCGTTCCTGGATATAATTACTGCAATACCATCGTTATTCTTAACCTTTGTTTTGAAAGTTTTCCATACACACCCTTCCTTTCTCCCTTTTGGAGAATTCAAGTTTAGACCTGTCTGAATGGACAAAGCAACCTTGAAATTTTCCCCCAACTCACAATTAAGAAGAGTAATAGCTTACATTTATATAACACTTTAAAGTCTTTTTTTTAAAAGCACTTTTCAAACAAGCCTTTAATGTAGATAGTACAAGTATCATTATGACCATCTTACACATGAGGTAGGGAAGGATCAGAAAAGTTAAGTGATATGCCCAAGGATACAGTGTCAGAGCTGAGAAGGCAACATAATAATAATCAACCAATCAGTGAATATTTTTTAAGCACCTACCATCCCCAGGCCTGGGAATAAGGGATGAGGATAGAAAATCAACAAATGAAACAATCCCTACTGTCTAGCAAATAACATTCTAACAAGGAGGTATGTATATAAGTAGAATAAATAGAAATTAGTTAAAATACTATCACAAATTTGCTGAATCCAAGTAATAAGAATAAACAAGACTCTTATAATCAAGGGAAAAAATAAGAAAAAATGAGACCCCTCTGTATCTATCCAGTGCACATCTTTTAGGTCAAGTGTCCAACATGGTTCCCCAAGACTATAGCCTGAAGGGATTTACATACAGTTTGGTGGCAGTGTTTCTATTTAAGTTTACACCACTGTTTTATGCAAAATCTTGATTATATGAAATATGTTTAACTACCTAAATAACTACTATTTGATATTTAACAACAATTAAACTACAAAAATATTTTCATTTCTTCTGTTGTCTCATTTTATTCTTACAATCCTAAAAGACATAGTTTGTTTTTTAAACTACACCTGTGGCTTACTGATGTAACAAATTCTTATGGAGAAAATTCCCTATTGATGTAGATCAGCAACTACTAAATAATTTGAAATCTTAAAAGAGCTTCCTGGACCACTGAGAGTGACATGCCCATAGTCACACAGTATGTCAAGAGGCCAAATTTGAATTCACATTTTCCCAACTGTGAGTCAATAATATTCACTATAACCATTTTGTTGCCAGGGCAGAGATTATTAATGTTATTAACTTTCAAACAAGGTACAGAGAGGTGGCTCGAACTATTTAAGATTATACAGCGTTTGAGCCACAAAGAACTCAGGTATCTTGACTACTAGCTTTATGCTTTCTCCAATGGACCATCCTAATAAGACAGTGCCCTCCCTTCCCTACCTCAGGCACCACCCCTACCATCCATTCCCCTTAAGAGATCCTGGCTCCAGACTGGAAATTTCCTTAGGCCTCAACAGCAAGCTTGCCTACAGCCCTTCAGGAGCAAAAGCCTACAGGGGGCTGCAATCCAGAAGGACCAGTGCTGCAAAGCTCTGAACTATGGGTTCAGGGACAAAGAACTGAGGAACATAGGGAGTGGGATAGATCATAAGAAAAGAACAATGCATTTGTGGGCAATTGCGCAGCAATCTACCAAGCCTGAAGGAAGAGCATAGCAATCAACTGAAGCCAATTTTAATCACCCAAAAATCATTTGGGACTGAGACCTAGACTGCCCAGTGTGGGAGGAAGCTGAGATGCTTTGAGATCAGCCCCCAAGGAAACCACAATCAGAGAAGAGGGAGTCAGAATTAAGGGATAAGAAAAATAAGGTGTGAAAAAAGACCCAAAGTACTAGATTCCACGAAAAAGAAATATCAAAGCTTTGAACATAAACAGATTACTCAACAAGAAAAACAATAACAACAGAAGTAAATATGGCCTCCAAATCTAGTAAAGTAGTTCAGGCATCTATGTATAAGTATTACCAAAAAAAAAAGAAAACTGTTCCAACACCTGATGAGACACAGGACCCTGTGGAAGTTCAGGAGAACATGGAATAACAATATGAAGCACCTGAGTGACTTAAAAGAGAAATGAGAATCATGAGAGAAGAATTTATGTCCTGTACTACAAAAATAATGAAAACAGAAAAACTTGAATCTGCAATGGCAAATCTCACCAAAGAAACAAAAGAAAGAACAACAGGGAATGCAAATACAAAGTAGTGAAAAACAATCTAGATGAAGAGAAGGAAAAAATAATATTAAAAGAAAATATGCTCACTATGCAAGCAAAACATACAGACCCCAAGGACTTTTCTATACTCACTCCTCCAAGGAAAAAAAAAACCCAAAGCTGCCAACTCCAAGATACAAAATGGTTAAATTTAACAATTCAATTTAAAAACAAGTTTCCAGAGAAAGAGCACAGGAGCTCAGGTGGCAGCCCAGAGTGACCTATTCTAAAAATCAATGCCTAACCAAACATGACTAAAGATGGACATTTAATAATAAAGAAAAGTTATCTCTTCCAGAAGAGATTATTTGCAACTCAAACACCCTAACAATAGAAATGCAGGAAGAGTGAATAAATACATCAGGCAAGAACAACAACAGCAATAGAGTGAAAAGAGAAAGACCAGTAAGAGATTTCTTTCTCTCCTTAAACAAAGAAACTAGGATGCAGACAGAAATCTGGGAGAGGCAATGTGAAGAGACAGAGGGAAATATGGATAGAACCTAGTTAAAATCCTGACTACTATATTGCAATATGAGCAGGTACATGAAATGGGTGGTGGTAGGGATGGGGAGCAGGAGAATAGAGAAGAATAAGTAATTCATTGGGGTTAAATTAAGGGCTACCAATGTGGGGAAGGTGATCTCTGGGAAAGGATCTGTGAAAGTGATGGGGTACCTGGGGTCTAGATCAATTTGTGAAACCAACTTGTAAAACCAGTCTGTTCAGCTGTAAAGCTTTCCCATCCTTGAGCTCTGCCCCTTCTCCCTATCCCACACTCTGCCTAGGCAACACCCTGTGACCCCTTTGTTCTTACTTAATCTCTTCATTTCTTCTCTGGCCCACACCCTCCTTTGTCCTTGCCTTTTGTCTCCTTCTGCCTAGCCCAAATCTTATCTAAACTATCTATTCACATGCTCCTCTTGGTCAGCTCTGGCCTTCCTCTAAGCACTGAGGCCCCTCCCGTCTGGTCAGCCCTGACAATGGCAGCCCTACCCTTTAAAAGTAAAAGCATGTACCCCTCTCACTGGCAGGTCCCCTAAAGGACTCTTGCCCGCTTCTTATAGAAGCATAACAATAAACTTATACAACTCTCACTCCAATTAAGCCTGTGACCTTGAATTCTTTCCAGAAGTTATTGCAGGTTTTCTGGTCTTAGATAACATCAGAATTCCTGCTGAACCTACTGGGATTCCGTACATCATCAAAAGGAGAGAAAGGTTGAAAAGGGGAGGGAATATGGACTTTGTATTTATTCTGGAGGTGGGAGAAGGCTCCACCACTTGTAAGGGTGAAGGAAGATAAGGACTTTACACTGGGTGAGGCTTGTGAGTTTTGATATCTAAAAAATCTACTTGTCCAGTGAGGGGGGCAGTTAGAAACCCTGGGGGTAAGTGGAACCTAGAGGAGTGGGAGAGAAAAGACCCAAGTGAGAGATTTCTAAGCAAATGAAGGAAGGTGCAAGAGAGAGAAAAGTCAACAAGAAAGAGTATAGATCAATGGAAGGCAAGTTCCCTACTAGAGGGAACTGTCTTCTCTGACACCTTCAATAACTGATACTGTTATGAGAGTGAAGCATAGTAGAAAAGGGGGAATCCATGGGTAAGCCATAGTCAGTGGCAGAAAGTACCTAGAGGGAAGAGCCTGGAATGGATACCTTCAAAGCTTTGATGGCATAAATAATACAGAGAAAAGTAAGAGACTTGTAGGTGTCATGAATCAGGGAATGAAGGTCTAAAGTAAATAGAAAGAGAAGAAGTATAATTAAGAGGGTGAAAGAAATTTTACTTGGAAAGGGGAATAAAAAAATGAAATTTAAAAAATCTAATCAACAGGATTACCTAAGGAGAGGAAGATAGAATCTACTTGACTGAGAGGGGGGAAAAAAGGAGGCAGAAATATATAACTAGATAAAAGCAAGACAGAGAAACTAGTAAAACCCTAAAGGGAGAAGAAAGGTTCAGGATGAGAGGAAAAGAGCTAGTGGGAACAGGGCCACCTAAAAAAAATGGATCAAAGTAACCACAAGAACATAATACTATATTTATAGCAGAAGAGGGGAAAAAATCATAACTTCAAAATAAAAACCGATTTTAGAAATAGATGGAAGAAAATAAAAACTCTTAACCATTTGGAAAGCAATTTGGAATTATTCCAATAAAATGACAAAATGTCCATACCTTTTGAACCAGAGATCTCTTTCTGGGCTTAACAGCCCATATAGGATGGCTCTCAGGGAGAGATATATAGGATACTACAGTAATGTAAGAAACAGAAAGCATCAATAAAATTTATTTTTTTAAAAAAGCAAGCCATATAGAACAGATAATTTAACGTACAGTTCTTTGTGCAGTTGTTTGTTTTATTTGACATTCGTTTAGTTCAGAATAAAAAATAAAATTTTAAAAATTCTATGCAAACAAACAAAAAGAAAACCATACCCTTTGTTTCATACTAAACTGAAAGGCAATCTCCTTGTCACAAGTGAGTGTCTGCTCATTCAAAGAAAACTCATTTTAATACCATAATTAAACAAAACATATTTGGAGGGCTATAACATCTTAATTAAACTTGGTTTCAAACTTCAAAAAAGGAATAAAAAAGCCAGATCATAGTAAACATTTTCACACTAACAGGAGAGGCCTTTAGTAAGAGAATTAAGAATAGCTAAGGCAGAAATAGCAATATTAGTCAACAGTCAATAAACAGAGTCAGGTATTATGCAAGGTAGTAGGGATACAAATATAAAAAAGATGGTCTCGGTTATCAAATGGGGGAAAACAACATAGAAAAGGAAAGGTTAAAAACCAGGGGGGAGACTACTGAGAGACCAAATTGGAGAAGTGAACAAAATTCACAATAAGTGTTGCTGGGGATGCCATGCTTTCATGATAAATGTAGTTTAAATGTTCTGGAAATGAATTTGGAATTATCTGAGAAAAATTTACAAACTGTTTATAATACTTGGAGATAATATTTGGCACTCTCCTTTTAGATTATTTTCTATCTACCCTATAAATATGTTGTGTGTACTTGGTTACTTACATGTTGTCTTCCCATTCCAACGTATGTTCTTACTGATGAACTGAGTGCTGATTTAAGAATATTTTTCTTTTTTTTAAATTTTCTTGATTTTTCTTTTTTGCAACATGGCTTGTATGGAAATGTTTTACATAACTTCATATGTATAATGGGTATCAGATTTCTTGCTTCTCTATGGGCAGGGGAGAGGCTGGAGGGAAGGAAAGTATTTGGAACTCAAAATATAAATGAATGATAAAAAAATAAGGAAAAAATTTTAATTAAAAAAAAGAAAATGTGTTCTTAAGGGCAACCTTGTCTTTCCTTATATCTCTGGCACTTAATACAGTGCCAGGCATGTAGACTGACTGACAAGGAGGTCAAAGACAGAAAGATCCCCAAAATACCAAAATATTCATAGCAGCACTCCGTAACAGGAAAGGAAATAGGGAAAAAATGCTAACCATTAGTTGAGGAATAACTGAATAAATTATGCCATGTGAATGTAATATAAGGTAACTGAGCCTTAAGAAGTGAAAAATATTAAAAATTCTGAAGAAGCTCTGGACTATATATATATATATATATATATATAGATATATATATATAGATATGGTAGGAATAGTATTTCCCCTAAATTGGTCTAGTTTCCCTTTAAAAACAGCAAAGAGGCAGACCTTAGGATTTGGTGTTTCTGAGGACCATATCCTGAATGAGGCTTCCTTGTTGTCAAAGGAATAAAAAGCCTATTCTGTGAGGAATCAATATTTCTGAGGTTTGGTTGAATTTCTATTGCCCAGTGAGAGGCTGAAGGGAGTAGTATTCACTGATGATCAAATTTTAAAGCTTTAAAGAACTCAAAGGAAGAGGAAAAGGACCCAAAGATACAAACTTTTTGTAGTAGCAAAAACAAAACAAAAAAAACTAGAAACTGTGTTTGCCCATCTACTAGGAAAGAGCTGCACAGAATATGGCATATAAATGTGCAGTTATGTGCATGTTGTTTTTCAGTCATTAAATCACATCCAACTCTTTGTGACCTTATTTGGGGTTTGCCTGGCAAAAATCCTGGAATGGTTTTCCATTTCCTTTTTCAGTGGGTAAGGCAAACAGAGGTTAAATGATTTGCCCAGGGTCACACAGCTAGTGAGTGCCTGAGGTCAAATTTAAATTCAGGTCTTCCTGACTCTAGGTCCAGCAGTCTACCCACTGTGCCACCTCATTGTCTTGACACCTTCTCTAAAATGATAATAAGATGGTTTCAGAGACACCTGGGAAGATTTGTATAAGCTAAATAAAGCAAAGCAAAGTGAGCAGAACCAGAAGAGCAAATTATACAACAAAACAGTGTCAAGACCAAACATGAAAATATTAAGATCTTTGATCAAGGCAGTGATCAATCATGATTCTAGGGGCTTTGTGATAATCTATGCTACCTGCCTTCTAAAGAAAATTAAACAAGATTCAGCATGAGGCACATGTACATTTGATAGACATTTGAACACAGATGATGTAGGAATGTTTTTCTTGAACAAGCATATTTATTATGAGTTTTGTTTTCCATGTCTTCTTTTAAATAGGAAAGGGTAAAAGGAAATAAAATTTTAAATGCTCAACAACTAAAAAAAATAAAATTAAAACCTTTATTAAATAAATGTTTTTAATTTAAATTTTATGGTCCATATCTTCTAATCATAAACTTGAATTAGTGGATCAGCCCATCCTAGGCCTGGCCCAGAGCATGATGGTCAGATGCAGAGCAAAGAAAGCAAAACCAGAACAACACACTAACTATGATAATGTTAAAAACACTAAAAGGTATCAGGATTTGGATTTACATAATGTGTAATATTGGTTCTAGAAAAGTAATAATAAAACACACTTCCTTTCACCTATGCAGATTGTTGTTAAACTCATTTCACTGATTTGCTTTGTTAAGCTGTTTTTCTTTCTTTTTTTTTTTTTTAAGCAATTGGGGTTAAGTAACTTGCTCAAGGTTACACTGCCCGGTGTTTCTGGGTGCCTGCTAAGTGTCTGAGGCCGGATTCAATCCCCAGGTCATCACGACACTGGAGCTGGTGCTCTTACTTGCTGTGCTACCTGGCTGCCCCTGTTAAGCTGTTTTTCTTTATGACAAGAGAACAGTGACAACTGTGCAAAATAAAATCCAAGTAAATATTTTTTTTTAAAGAAATTCTCTCTTTTCTCCTCCACCTCCTCAAAGGCTCCAAGAATGAGAGAGAGACAGACAGACAGAGAGAGAGAATAAGACAGGTGCAGAGAGCAGTATTCACCTCAGGTTCAGGAAGATTTGAATTAAATTCCTGTCTCTGTTAAAATGGGAACTTCACTTAACCTCTCCACTCCCTGGGAAACTCTTTTATGAGTTGGGAAAGGGAAAGGGAGAAGGGAAGGAGGAGAGGGAAATAAGGAAGGGTAGGGAGGGGGAAAACAGAGAGAAAGAAAAAAGGATACAGAGAAAGGAAAGGAGAGAAGGAAAGGGGAAAAAGAGGGAGAGTCCTTTTACAAGCACCTGAGCAGAAAAGAACTGAAAGCAGTGAAAGAACTGAATGAGAGACACTCTAAAAGAAAGTCGTGGCTGACAGTGGTAGAAAGGTGGGAATGAGATTCTTAATGTGTGTATTCTAAAACACTGCAGAGTTATTATAAGCAAAACCAATCAGCCAAAAGAACTGAAGATGACCTGACACAGCCAAAAGAGAAAAAGAAATGAGTATCTTAAAGGAGCAATAATTTGTTATTATGGACTGTCACATTTGCATGCATGGACACTTTAAGAAAACTCCAATCTAGCCACTGATTGTAATCACTGATGACCCTTTCCTATTTGGTTTCCCAAAATTCATCTCCTGGCTTTTAAGCATTCTGTACCTTATAGGAGTCTTCACTGCTTTTCCTCAGAGAAGTCCTATTCTGGCTCCAGGCCTACTTCTCTACAAGTTGAAAGTAGGACTCACTAGCTCATCCAGAAGTCTGATTCTACTCTCAAATGAAATAGACTCTTTGTCTATTGCAACTAACACACAGGCCTCACCGTGCCAAATTGTCTTTTTAGGTCAGTCACTACTAACTACTGTCATTCCTCTCCTAGAACTATTTTCATGCTTGACTTCCTCACAGGAATCAGGAACTCCTGTTTTTCTTTTCCTGTTTCAAAACCTTCAAGTTCTCCCTCTTTTTCTACACATCTCATTGAGTTCTGAACTTCTGTATAAATGTTCTCAATTCACTGGATGACACAAATGACTTCATTCAGTGACTACTCCACCTGGTTATTGGCTCCAGCTTCTTCAGATTCTGTGTCTGGTTTGCTAAACCCTTTATATACACTACTTCATCTGAGTCTTAATACAACCTTATGAGGTAAGTACACTTACCAACAGGTATACTTAAGGAAACTCACATTGGCAGAAGTGACTTGTTCAAGGTCACATAACCAGTAAGCATAAGAGGTGAGGTTTGAATCAGATCTTTCCAAGTTCAAGTCTGTCACTATACACACCATACTGTGCTGCTCCTCAATTACTCAGTAAGTGAACAGGGTCTCTTAAATAGTCACCACTTGATGTCCATAATGCTTAAGAACAACCTTAAGGTGGAGCTACACCATAATCAGCCAATTATTTGTTGACCTAGATCAATCCCCACAAAAGTCCAACTGCCCCTAAACTGTACAAACACTGGGTCTCTGTAGCCAGAATGTGATGTAGATGGATAAATTACCTCATTTCAGTAGAGAATGTTGACTCTAGGTGCCCCCTCTCCTTTCCTAATTATCTTTTATTTACTTTGTACATACTTCTATCCTTGCATGTTGTCTCTTTGACAGAATGTAATTGACTAAGAGAATAGGAAGTGTTTTCACTTTTAAAATCTATTCTCAGCACCTAACACAGTGCTTGGCATCAGCATGTTTATTGATTAATTGCTTGAATGAAACATAACATTATCCCAAAAGAGCAGAAGTGAAATTCCTGAATCTACCAAGACCCAAACTTTCACTATGACCTAAGTGTGCAGCAGGTACTAGAAACATGGAATTTCAATTAACTATCTTATTGATCTCCTGGTTATTTTATTGCAAATGACTGGTATTTGTGCCTGAAGAATGCAGAGACTCCTAGAATATCCTATTAGGCTAAGCCCCTATTTTCCATTCCTTCTCCTCTAGGCAGGTTCACATCACCAAAGATGATGCTGGATATGGCACAACTCCAGAACAAACAACCTTTTCTTGGCCTTTCAAATGCTGTTTGCAAGTACACAACAAGTGCTTTGTTACTCTATAGGCTTGGCCAGATGAACCGTTTCTAAATTTTCCCCATATATTATACTTAATTTTATGGTATCACATGATCTTGGCATCCCATCTCCACTCTAGCAATATATTTTTCAGAAACTAATATGTATAGGGTTGCATTTTCCCCCTATTGATATGCTCTACTTTTAAATGTAACCTGACAAAGAAGAAGGACTTGAAATTCATGCCTTTACCTTAATGTATCTGACACTCAGGAGCTATGCAACAATTATAGAGGATATCAGTAGAAAGACATTTTATGTTTTCTCTGAAAGCTTTTTAACTTTAAAATCTTCTTTTCAAGTAGATATGAAGACTGCCTAGAAAAATTACAGTTCCTGTCTATTCCCTCTAAGTCTCCAAAATATGTATCCTGTTTTCATTAATAAGTTGGCAAGGACCAATTGCTATAATTTAACATTTACTGACGGCCCATGATGGATTAAAGGAATGCTATGAAAAAAAGGGTATAAAGATCATTCACTTTTAAAACGCATCGACTATTCTGCAGACAAACTGAATGCTCTGGTGTTGAAATCTGAGGTCCACAAATAAGAAACCAGCCATTTTCATAGAACCATGGTGTCCCACTGGGCCTCCGTGAATCATGCTGTGGTTAGTTGAAAGCACTGTTCACATAATAAATTAAGCACCTCATTTCCTTCATCGAGAAAATCTACATAGCACCACTATACAGATTTGTTTTAATAAAAGTAATAAAGCAAGCCCAGAGGTTAGAGCTGTTATGACATAATCACACCTCTGAGATTTAACAACATTCAGTTGAACATCATGCCTTAAGAAGTCATTGCAAGTTCCCTTCCAAAAAACCTAATTGTACTCATACCCTCTGGCCCAATTAATGCCAAATAAATAATGAAATGAAAGTCTTATATATAACTTGGAGAAATATTCCACTTAAGGCAAAATATAACTTTTTATTAATTCCAGTATGAGAAAAAGTGTGGTTGCCTTGATCTAGATTATTAAAGAAAACAAACCACCCAAGTCTGCAGTGCATTGAGCTGTAAGACAGCCTATATAGTCTCATCAGAAAATTGAAGATGAGTTTGAGCAGGGGTTCTCACTTTTTTTGGGTCATGAACCCCTTGGCAGGCTAGTATAGTCTATGGACCCCTTTTCAGAATGATGTTTTTAAATGTATAAAATAAAATTCATAGGATTACCACAAAAAATATTATATTGACATCACTATAAAAATGGTTTGTTTGGTTTTTTTTTTAAATAAGTTCTCATACCACAGTTTAAGAATCTCCAGATCAGAGAAAACTAAAATTCACAAAGACAAAATGCTTCTGAATGGAGAGACAAACTAAATCTTATTGGTAGTAAGTAATCATCTGAGAGAGTAAGTTGGAAAAATACCTTTCTTTTAAGGAATTCTTTCTTTAGGAATGCAAAGTTGAGGAACTGAATCCATTGTTGACCATATGCAATAAAGAATACCACATACTACAGAGGAAGAGACAAAGGGGCCGGACTCACCATGAAGTCACCCAAAATTAAAAACAAAGTCTCATTTCTGTACCCAAGGAGATGTTCCCAAAGACACCTGAAAGAAATTTTCACATGGAGTGTGGTGCCAGAAAAAGTAGGCTTTTAAAAAACTATTTTTTTCCATTTAATAGTATTTTTCCCCCAATTACATGTAAAGATAATTTTTAACGTTCACTTTTATAACATTTTGAGTTCCAAATTTTTCTCCGTCTCTCCCCTCCCCCCTAAGTCAGCAAACAATCTGATATAGGTTATACATGTAAAATAACATTTAACATATTTCCAGATTAATTATGCTGTGAAAGAAGAATCAGAACAAAAGGGAAAAATCACAAGAAAGAAAAAAAAAGAGAGAGGGAATATAGTATGCTTCAATCTGCATTTAGACTCCATAGTTCTTTCTCTGGATGTGGATAGATTTTTTCATCATGAGTCTTTTGGAACTGTCTTAAAATCTAAGGCTTAGATCATTGTATTGCTGAGAAGAAATATCATAGTTGATCATCACACAATGTTGGTACAATGTTCTCCTGGTTGTGCTCATTTCACTCAGCATCAGTTCATGTGAGTCTTTCCAGGTTTTTCTGAAAACTGCCTGCTCATCATTTGTTAAAGCACAATAATAGTATTCCATTATATTCATATATCACAACTTGTTCAGCCAATCCCCAATTGATGGGCATCTCAATTTCCAATCCTTGGCCACCACAAAAAGAGCTGCTATAAATATTTCTGTATATATGGGTCCTTTTCTCTTTTTTATAATCTCTTTGAGATATAGACCTAGTAGTGGTATTGCTAGATCAAAGGGTATGCACAGTTTTATAGTCCTTTGGGCATAGTTCCAAATTGCTCTCCAGAGTGGTTGCATCAGTTCACAACTCCGTCAACAATGCATTAGTGTTCCAATTTTTCCCAGATCTTCTCCAATATTTATCATTTTCCTTTCCTGTCATATTAGCCAATCTGATAGGTGTGAGGTAGAGACCAACTATTATTACAACAGCTTCAGATAAAGTTGATGAGGGTCTGAACTCAGAGAAAAGGGAAGAGTTCAGGGCAATATACAGGTAGAAATAAGATTGGGCAACTGATTCATATGTGGATATGTGCTGAGGGAACATGAAAGAGTCAAAGATGACATAAAGTTTATGAAAGCATGAGTCATTTAGAGGGTGGTTCTCCCAATAGGAATAAAGAAGCTTGTGGGCACAGACCAATATCTTACACTGTAGACCAAAATCAAATCAAAATGGGTGCATGATCTAGGTATAAATGTTGATACTGTAAGCAATCTGGGAGAGCAAGGAATAGTTTACCTGTCAGATTTATGGAGAAGGGAAGATTTTATGACCAAACAAGAGTTAGAGAGCATTGTAAAATGCAAAATGGATAATTTTGATTACATTAAATTGAAAAGTTTCTGTACAAATAAATCCAATGTTACCAAGATTAAGAGGGAAGTGGAAAATTGGGAAAGAATTTTTACAACTAGTGCCTCTGATAAAGGCCTCATTTCTAAAACATACAGAGAATTGAGTCAAATCTATCAGAATATAAGCCATTCCCCAACTGATAAATGGTCAAAGGATATGGACAGGCTGTTTTCAGAGGAAGAAATTAAAGATATCTATAAGCATATGAAAAAATGCTCTAAATCACTACTGATCACAGAAATGCAAATCAAAACAATTCTGAGGTACTACATCTCACTAGTCAGATTGGCTAAGATGACAAAACAGGAAAATGATAAATGCTGGAGAGGATGTGGAAAAAATGGAACACTAATGCATTGTTGGTGGAATTGTGAACTGATCCAACCATTCTGGAGAGCAATCTGGAACTATGCCCAAAGGGCTAGAAATTAGTGCATACCCTTTGACCTAGTGATAACACTTCTAGGGTTGTATCCCAAAATGATCATAGAAGTGAGAAAAGGACCCATATGTACAAAAACATTTATAGCAGCTCTTTTTGTGGTGGCAAAGAATTGGAAATCAAGGGGATGCCCATCAATTGGGTAATGGCTAAACAAGTTATGGTATAATGGAATACTATTGTGCTATAAGAAATGAGGAGCAGACAAACTTCATAATAACCTGGAGAGACTTAAACAACTGATGCTGAGCTGAGTGAGGAGGGCAGAACTAGAAGAAATTTGTACACAATTACAGACACAACATATATGTGATGACTAACTTTGACAGGCTGGGTTCCTCTCAGCAGTGCAAGGTTATAAGACAACTCCAAAAGAACTACAGAGTCTGAATGCATACTGAAGCAAACTACTTGCTCTCTCTCTTTTATTTTGTTGTTTCCTCTTTCTCATTGTTCACTCCATTGGTTATAATCCCTCTTTACCACCTGACTAATGTTTAATGTGAAGGTATTTGTATATCCTATATTTGATTGCATGCCGCCATGGGAGGGAGGGGAGGGAGGATGGGGAGAAAATCTTTAACTCAAGGGAATGTGGAACTGAATGTTGTAAACTAAAAGTAAATACATAAGTTTTTTTTAAAAAGGATTAAAGAAGCTTGGAAGATAAGTAGGCTTGTTGAGAAATATAATGTAACAGACATTGGAGGCAGATTATAACTCATCCCTGCCTGTTCACTTTCTATGACTCACAAAATAAAAATGAGAGACCCAGGGCTCTCACTAGCTCATCACTACCCCAAGCATTAAGTCTGCCCTTAAAGAAAAACCTGTTTCAGCCATGAGGTAATCTGGGGGTCAAAGAGTAGAGATAGAATTTTCCCACAGCCTATGGGTAGAGGCTAGTTTAGATTATAACTAAATTGAGGGCTAACACCAAACTCTTAAAAGGGAAATGTTAGCAGCTTATACACCATAGGAAGAGGGTTTGAGGGTTAGGGAATGTGTGGTTGTGCTAAAGACAAAACCTAGGACTGGCTATCAAAGCAAATGAAACATTGTTTTCCTAATCTTCAGCTGATTGGTCATATACTCCCTCTGGGAATGATGCTACAGTTCTTACTTTGAAGAATATTGCCCTAGAGAGAAAAATAACAAGTATCATCTGATGGAGAACTGAACTGCAAAAAGGGCCATAACTAAGAAAAGTTAGGAACAAACTTCAGATCTATCCGAACAACTTGGGTTAGAGGGCAGTAATAATGCAATGAAGATCCAAGGGGCAAATAAGAGCTACCATACAATAGTAAAGCACTGCTATGGGGTAGCAAAAAGAGAAATGCCAGCAAAAGAGTCATGTACAAAAGACATATTGATTTGGAAGAGCTAATCCCAGCTAGTACTCTAAGTCAAGAAAACGATAGAGGACTGAGAGGATATGGCTCACTGAAAGGTATCTCCTGGTTTTCAATGGGTTTGTATATAAAAGTCTCCTCCGAGTTCATTAGTGTAAATAAAACTGTTTTATAAGGCAGCAAGGTGATGCAGTGGATACATGCCTAGGCCTTGAGTCACAGAGAGGTGAGTTTAAATGTGGTCTCAGACACTTACTAGCTATGTGATCCTTGGTAAGTCACTTCACCTCTGTTTGTCTCAGTTTCCCCAACTATGAAATGGGTGTCTATCTCTTAGGGCTGTTGTGAGGATCAAAGGAGATAGTATATGTAAAGTGTTTAGCACAGTGACTAGACTATAGTAGAGACTTTATAAGTACCTATTCCTTTCCCCCTTTCATTTGTTTGTGAACCTGAGGAAATTTAAGGAAAAACAATGGCTGACCTTCAAATGACAAATACTTTAATTCCCAGGAATTGAAAAACAGGAAAAGTAAGAGGTCAAAATATACCTGCAACTTTATCAAGAGAGTCTCTGACATAAGGATTACATTTTTAATCTCAATTGGCTTTTGTGACACTGCTCTCGGTTCTTTTCCTACATGTCTGACAACTTCTCAAGTCTCCTTTGTTGGATCTTCTTTCTTCTTCTATACTATCTTAGTTGGTGTTCTCATCAGCTCCTATGGATTCAATTATCATCTCTATGAAGAGATTCCCCTATCTATATATCCAAACCCAATCTTCCCCTCAAGTGTCAGTACTAAATCACCTACTGTCTATTGGAAATTTGAAACTGTATGTCCTAGAAATCTTAAATGTAACATGTCTAAAATAGAACTCATAATCTTCTCACTTTAAGCCTCTCCTCTTCCAGATCTAGTGGCTCCCTATTTATTACCTTGAGGATTAAATATAAAACCCTTACACTTAAAAACCTTCATAACCTATTTTTTTCCTACCTTTCCCAGCTTGTAACTCTTAGCTTCCTCTGTGCATTCTATTAATCTAGCAGGACTAGTCTTCTTGATGTTCTCTGCAAATGACATTCTGAACTCCAGCTGGACTGTCCCCTATACCTGAAAGGCTTTTTTTCCCCTCCCTCTTCCTAAATCCCATGACTTCCTTTAATGTAGAACTTTTTCTGTCCCTCCTCTGCTACAGCTTTCCTTCTGAAATCACCTTTTATTTATACTATACATACATACATAAATATATATGGACATATATACATACACATTCGCACACATTTGTGTAGCTTTTGCATATTATTTTTCCCCATCAGAATGTGAGCTCCTTGAAGGCAGTGACATATTTTGTCTTTCTTCAGATACTCAGTACAGTGTCAGACACATACTAAGGTGCTTAACAAATACTTCTTGACAGCTATCTGCTAATGAAAGTGGAAAACAAGATTGCTGGGCTTTTCTGCCATCATTTTTTCATGTTAGAGGATGAATAAATTTACTTAATAAAAATATAATGTATCACATTACATTCTTACAACAAAGCTATTCCTGTGTTAGTAAAAAACCTTTCTCTCCACTTCAAGAAACATTTTCATGATCTGATATCAAGAGTGACACAAAGGAACATTACTATAAAATAAGTGTTTTTTCTAGTTCCTACTCATATTACAATCACTCTATATAAAGGAAAAAAGCTTACAGTGTTATAGGATGATGAGTAGGAAGGGACTCTAACAGTAGTCCAGACTAGAAGTGTCAAACAGGCAGCCTAAGGGACACATAAAGCCCACAACACTCCCAAGAGAAGCTTGAACTGAATTAAAATGTAGTTCCTATCTGATTTTAACATGTCAATGTATAAATAAAAAAAGAAATCTATAAACATTATGGTTTTCTAAATCAATATGCAGCTTACAGGGATCATTATTGTATGGTTTGAGGCCCCCATTTCTATTTCAGTTTGACATCACTGATCTAGGCTAAGACACACCTAATGGATGAAAAAACAAATGAAGACAATGAGGCTGAGAGATGCATAAAGTCTTGCAACCAGCATAGCTGGGATTACAAGTAGATTTTCAATAGGAAAGAGACAAATTTAGTGAGCCACTTTTGAATATGTTTGATCTATCACTGCCACTTCTCTTTACCCCAACTTTTTATTTCAAACATTCTAACCAACTAAAAAAAACCTACCAAAACTCATACTCCCTATTCAAAAGATCTAAGAATGCTGAGACAACAAGGAATGGAAATGGTGAGCAAATGATCTCTCCTTCCACAGTTTGTTTCAAACAATTCTTTTCACTTGTTCATTCATTATGCAGAGGTTGTCATTAGCTATAATTTTATTAAACTCAACATTTATCAAGTATAAGGTACAGAGCAAGTGATATGAAGGCAAAAAATAGCAAAAGCACTGGATCTCAAAAACCATGTAATTTAGTAAGGACAAGAGGATATAAAAACAATTATAATAATCATTAGAAAGGGATGCTTTGTATAGCAATAATTGAATACAGTGGGATGAGAGACATGAAGAGGTAAAGATCACTTTTTGCTAAAATGATCACAGTAATAACTCTGATTTATGAAAGGGCCTCTCTGGAGAACCTCCATGTTCTCACAATGCTTAGGGCTCAGAGAGCCTTTAGACTACATATCTCAGACATTTCTGGACTGTCAGTCTTAAAATCATGCACACATGCTTGGCAGCATAAAAAATATGAAAAAAAAAGTTTTGTAATGACCAATGAATGGGAACTGTCAAGTCACAGTTTTACCCTCTGCCTTGGACAGAAGGGAGAGACACCAGAACACCTGGCAACAGAAATCTGACCTAATGTATCTGTTCATCCAGGTGCTATGCCAGAATTCCAGTATAATTTTAATATTCGCCTGCCTGTTTGCATAAGGAATAGTAATCTTAGAAAAGCCACAGCTTGAATGTTTATCTGGTTCCAACTGTAAGGGTAAACAACAATGTTCTCTATGATACTCCCTGGTTCCCATGTCTCTTTGGTGTCTTCTTGATAAACGAAGAGTATTCAATCAAGCTGCTAAAGACATTAATCTAAATACATGCTATAACCAACTTGGTATATTCTGACCCTGCTGTGTTGTGGGAGCAGTAAGACAAATCTGAAGTAGCTAAATAATAGGCAAGCCTAGTGTTACCCAGGAGTTTTAGGGAGGAAGTATCAGTTTTTGGAAGTGGATATAATGATTACTGCTTCATTTAATAGCTTGTCATTTACTTTGCATTTTATAAAACAAAAATGTCCTTAGTTCTACTATTATGTCACATTTTGTATTCTTGTCTCACTGAAGAAGACTGTGATTATGGAAATCTGTGAGCCTAAGATCTGTGGCCTAAGATCCCATAAATACCATGGTCTTGAAAATAGTCAATGGGGAGGCAAGAGAAAAAAAGGAAAAGAGAATATTCAAATATAGGAATATATAAAGGTAAAGGTGCCAGACTGGATAATACTATACTCTTTCTAGGCTAATTTTTACCTAAAATTCTCCAGGTTTAGCTTGATTGATGATTCTCTTTAGATCAGGAGTCCCACAAACTACTTTATCCAGCTTTCTTGTGGTGACAGAAGGACCTTAGTGATTGAATCAGTGATTGAATACCTTCAAAATCATTTGGGAGTTTCCTACTTGGGCATTGTGGGTAGAGCTTTTTCATCCATTTTACATAGAATTCTAGGTTTATTCTCAATCAATTCCCTCTCTGATTGAATGATGAAATTTTGGTTACACATTCCAAGTATACTTCAGTATTTCAATGTACCAATGATTATGTTGCCGGGGTTCTCTTTGAAGACAGACTACAAGCCCTCTATACCTCAGGTGTCTTTATGAGTTGTTGTGGGAGAAATATTCATCACTCTGTAGTCAATTAGGTGATGGCCCTTTCTGAATTTTGTTAGGCCTGTCTTTAGACAACAAAGGCTGGCCTCATCTTCAAGAAGCCAAGTTGATAAAGCATATGAGAATCAACTTGAAATAGTATATGTAGAGAAGCTGTGCTTAAGAGTAACCTGATCAAAGTAAACAAGTACAAATTAACTCTCCTAGTGAAAGGTATTCCTGGCACACTGATAATACATTCAATATGAAAGACTAATTCATACCAGTCCATTTACCTTGAGATATACACTCATATTTTTAAAAAGAATGCTAAAGAACTTTTTGTGGTATCAAAACATTGAAAACAAAATAGATGCCCATGGATGGCAGAAGGGTTAGATAAACTGTGGTGCAGGAAAGTAATGGAATATTAATACGCTGTAGGAAAAAACTAATAAATTATGGCACAGGAAAGTAAAGGCGTATTAATATGCCACAGGAAAAACAAATATGAATGCAGAGAAGTATGGGAAGAATTATATGAACTGATGCAAAATTAAATAAGCAGATCCAAGAAAAAATAAATGCAATAACTACAATAATGTAAAAGTCCTGCTTTTCTGACCCATCCTCCAACACAGCTGCCAAAATGATTTTTCCTAAAAAATGATTTTTCCTAAATGCCTATCTATGTCACTCCCTTACCCAATAAACTTTAGTACCTGCCTAGAATAAAATATATAAATTCCTCTACTTAAAGCCTTTTATATCCTGTCCCCTAGACTGCCTTTTTAGCTTTATTATATTGTACTCTCCTCGGTCTAGGCAAACTGGTCCCTTACAATTTCTCACACATTACTTCCATCTTTTATCCTTTGCAATGGCTTTCCCCATTTGCCTATAGTATATTCCCTACTTATTTCTGAGTCTGATAGAATCTGTAGCATTCTTCATGGTTGACCTGAAATTTAACTCTCTGTATGATACCTGTCCTGTTTCTCCCAGGATGTATTACCTTACTGCCCAAATTTGCGTATTCTTATGTATGTTGTGTATATCTATGTGAATGCAAGTTGCTTCCTCTTTTTAGATAGCAAGCTTCTCAAGGACAGGCATTATTTCATTTCTGTTTTGTAATCTTTATTGCTTTGTACACAATAATAATAAATGATAAATCATCTTCACAACTCTTTATATAGCAACTTAAGATTTTAAAAGCATTTTATATGAGTTATCTAATTTTTATTTGCAGTATCCTAATGAAGTAGGTTCCATTACTCTTCTTTTTTTAGATGAAGAAAAAGATTCCAAGTTTAGTCATATGTCCTGCATTACCCTAGTGAGTTTAAAATATATGTAAAAAATATATATAAATGTGTGTAAACTTATGTAAATGTATATATATGTAAATATATAAAAAATACCAGATTATAAAATATAAAACCTGCTCACTGAGATATTTTAACAAATAATAACTAGGCAAAAGGGGCCATTTTCCAACAACCTTACTGGTATGTATGAAAGAACTTAGAAATTATTAGAAATATTTCAAGGCGGCTAGGTGGCGCAGTGAGTAAAGAGCTGGCCCTAGAGTCAGGACCCAAGTTCGGTTCCTGCCTCAGACACTTAACACCCACACACACAAAAATAGCCATGTAACCTTGGGCAAGTTATTTAACCCCAATTGCCCTCCAAAAAGCAAAAAAAGAAAAAAAAAAGAAAAGAAATATTTCAGAACTTCTATCAGAAAAAAAAGTTCTTTCAATGGATCATGGGGCTATGATGCTGTGCCTGAAAGCCACAACAAAAAATGAACATTTAAGTAGGGATTTAAGGTTTGTAAAGAACTTTAGAAATGATTTCGTTTGATTCTCACAATAATCCTTGGTGAAAAGTGCTATTATTATGTCCATTTTACAAGTAAGGAAATTGAAACAGATAAAAGTTAGGTGACTAGAAGGAATAGTGGATAAAACACCAGGCCTAGGGTCAGGAAGATTTGAATTTAAATCCAGATTCTGTCATTTACTAGCTGTGAGACCTAGGCAAGTCACTTAACCCTTTTTGTCTCAGTTTCCACATCTGCAAAAAGAAGAAAGAAATGACAAAACTCTTCACTATCTTTGCCAAGAAAAATTTAAATGGGATCACAAAGAGTTGAACATGATCAAAAAGAATGAACAACAAACAACATTGTGACTGTCCAAACTTGATGCCAAATTCAGGACAGGCATATGGTAAATGCTTCTACATATTCAAATCCTTCTTCATATTTGATATTCCTTCTCTTCAATTTCGGACTTTTTTCCTTCATTTTCATTTCTTTACTTCCTCTCTAACTCTGAAGATGTTTACCAGTATTAAATCATAAATGACCTCCCCTCCTGCCCCCCATATTTTATCAACTAACATAAAAGTTTGGGAAACTCCATACAAGAAAAACATCTACAAGATTTTGTATTTATTTAATGTTTGAAATTTGGAAACATTTATATTAGAAGAAACATTATCAGGTAACCAGATTTCTGAGTTTTCAAATCCAAGCCTCTGAAAAAGAACATGCTAATTGCAGTTTAAAAAATGAAAAGAACAAAAAAGGTAATTTATAAGATGGTTAAGAGATTACATTGTCATCATCATTTATTATTTTTGAGAGATTATATTGAACTAAGCTGTTCATCATTCATATTCAAAGAAATAATACCACATTGATGCTACTCTTTTTTTTTTTTTAAGTCAACTTTTATTAGAGACTCCCTATCTGACTGGGAAAGAAACTAACAAAAAGATGTTCCTTACACTGTCATGGAGATGATTGTGTAAATAGGATTTAAGGGTGTGGGAAATGGAAGAGAAACAAGAATTCCATTAAAAGTAGGAGTAACATTTTACAAGATATAGAGAAAAAGAATGACCAGATTTGATTTTTATAAAACTTATTCCAAACTCCAACACTAATTATATATAAGAAACAACTTAATCTTACAGCACATATTGGTGTGAACTACTGACTTGTACACAGTTTAAAAAATACAATATATGATCTGTAATAATAATAATTTAAAATGACTTATTTATGTTCCATTGCAAGGTTTACAAAGTATTTTTCTATATAACCATCCTGTGAAAAAGTCAATGCATTCCACACCAGAAGAAAACTAAAATGCAGATAATTTAATTGACATGCTCAGAGCCACCAAACTGTGAGAATTAACAACTATGCCATAACTATACCAATTACATGTATCTTTAAAAAAAAGCTCACAATAGTGCCACAATTTTGTCAAAATCAATCTACAAAAGACTTATTTTAAATGTTAAAGATAAGTCAGATGCCAACCATAATATATAACCATTACTACAACAACTGTATTTTCTAAATATTAATACCACAAACACCTGATCCACCTAACTCAGTCGCATAATAAGGGTAAGAAATTGACCATTCCAAAGATAGTTTTTCCCTAGAAGTTGTGGAAGTGAAAACAATATTAGCATTCTTTTCTTCTAGTTTTGATTGCTGTATTTTGCCTTGGAAGAAACTTCTTAACATTCAAACAAGCTCACAAAGTACATTCCTCAAAAAGGGTTCAGCAAAATCACCTAACAGCACAATTAGGATTGACAGCACAGTCGGCATTCTTTTAAGAGGCTGACCTACTGATATACATTGTAAAGTACTCTGAATTTGTAAGAAAATAATCTTCTGTGAGAAATGATAATTCTGAAGAAAGTATTAAAACTATTTTAAGGGACTATTTAGTTTGGAATAAAACTTGTGGTTCTGAAAATGAGATTTTTGAAAACACATTCTTCACAGTTATGTAATTCATAAAAACCTTAAAATTGATTTCAAAGAACCATCATAATCATCTTAAATAGTATTACCAAAAAGTCACTTAAACTTTTAGTAATCTAAATACCACGACTTCATACAGATGCAACAAAAATGGAAAGTGAACTTAAAAAGAAACTAAAATTGATCATCTAGTTTCATTATCCAAGGTCAGCAATGTGTGAAACGTCAACAGAGCAAAGACAAAATGGAAATTAGATCTCTTAGTGTTGATAATTCAGTGTTACTGGTAAGGAATTTTAAAATAAAAATTTTCAACTCGCATCTACTTTATAACAGAGTAAAATTACAGCTCAAAAACATTTGCAACAATAAGAAAACAATTACTATAAAAATGAAGGTAAATATGCTGATTTTTAAGAATGAACAAAATTTTTAATTAAAGCTTTAGCTTATGTTATAGTCATCAAAGTGATAGGCTTTTGTTTCTTTAAAATAAACTACCTCAATTGCACTTTCATAACTGAAATTAGTTTTGAACTTCTAGAACATTTGAACTTTACATATATTTCACAGTGTTGAATCAGGCTTTAGAATTAGCTCTATGTGTGTTAGTTTATCCAAAAAAATCAAAAGGTAGAACAGGGTCTCAAAGATTTTGGAAAGTTCATTTTATGAATCATTATGCAAGATAGTACTTAACATAAAAATTGGCACCCCGGAAGATACATTGGGAAGAACACTAATTCTAGAGTCAGAGGTCCTGGGTCTAAACACTACTACTGTACCTTACTACTTTTGTGACCTTGGGAAAAATCACTTAACCTCTTTTGAGTCTCAGTTTAATCATCTGTAAAATAAAAAGTTAGGCTAGATGACCTCTAGCATTCTTCCCAGATCTAAAAATTCTCAGTATTTATCCTGTTTTGCTTTTTAAAATCTGAAAATACTTGCTTCAGCATAAAAAATGGAGTTTCCAAGTAAATTCCTTGTGTGACCATCAATAGGACAGCATCATCCTATCCCAGTAAACTGATAAATAATGCAGAAATAAAGGAAAAGGGGATTTGAGGTCAATCAGCAAGCAACCATTTAGAAGTAATCTTGTTTACTATCAAAACATAAAATACTTATAGTAAAGTCACACATATCATAAATGAAACAGTTTAATGTAGTAATGTTTTCACATGACTAGAAATTTTATTTTTTTTCCAAAGTATTGTTTCTTTAGGAAAATAAACCTTCACATTTCAGGTTTCACTAATAAGTTCATCAGTAAAAATGATTTCATTCTGAGAAGCAATTCAGTAATTCATAAAAAAATTAAGGGAAAAAGATCTAGTTGTAGCAAAGCCTTTAGGAATCCCCAAGAGAAATCCCCAAAACTCATTTAAGTGAAATTTATTCCCCACATTTATAATAGGTTTCACTAAAACTATAAGGAAGAAAAGAAGAGGGCCGAACCAGTACTTTTTTCCTTGTCTTGATCCTTCTCACACTCAACTAACAAAATTAACAAATAGAGAAATAGCCAACACAAGATCACCAAATAGGAAGAAATATCAAATAAACCTAACTCACCTATGAAGTACTGATAACTCAAGAATAAGGTTTGAACCCTCAGCACAAAATAAGGCATCTTCCTTCCCACAGTCCACTATTCAGCCAACAATGCATCATCCTGTTCTTATCCCAGAGTGTTTTCTTGGGAGTCTTACCAACCCATGTTCCAGCAAAAAAGCCTTTTTTTAGGTCAGATGGGGATATGATGTCTGACCATCTCTACAATCTCCCTCTCCATAAACACTAAAAGCCATGTATTTTTAAAATCAACTCATGCAATTTTATAGGGCAATGATTGGCACATACTGCCTTTTGAATTTTAGTTATTGTTAAACCAAAAGTATTTCATACTGTACTGAAAGAGTAATTTTATGGTCTCTACTATTTTCCCTAAGCAATTAACATCCTTTCCTTGAAAGATTTCATTTCTTTTTTCAGTACTGTTTGTCAACAACTGCTCATCTCAATAACAATTATTACTGTATATGCCTAATTGGTGCTCAAAGTAATTACAGGTCAAGACTCATTATAATGAACTCTAGTCAAACGTTCTGATTATATTGGAATTTCATCATGTCAAATATAGCTTGAAATTAAGTATTCTCTTAGCTGAGGCTCTGGATATGTTTTAGCAATAGAAAGACTTTTGTTGTAATATTATTCATTATCATGGGATTTGACTTTCTTATGGTAGAAGACTGGACCAGGAGGCAGGAAATCTGGGTTTTAATTTTTGGCTCTGCCACTGTTAGCCAAGCTTCAGTATCCTCATGTGTGAAACAAGGGGGTGGGGGAATGGAGTCACTAATGATAGCTAAGATCACTTCTAGATCTAAAACTCCAATTCCATAACGTATATTATATACCCAAAATATTATTCATTATAAACTCCCCATGAATTATATGCTGAGTATCATCTTAGTTCACATCTAAAGATGCCTTAAATTCACTTCAAAGAAAAGAAAGATGTGAATATAGGAGATAATTTAAGCTAATTGTGTGCTCAGTATACTGCCATCAGTATAAATTCACTTTGTCAACACAACAACTATTACTACTATCATTTATATATTGTCTAAAATGTGCCAGGCACAATACTAAGTAGTTTACAAATATCTGTTTGATACTAACTTGTGAACATATAAATACGAAACTTTAAAAAATAAACGTTTTCCCACCATATGCCTAATGACAAAACAAATAACTATATGAACACCTTTTATGTAAATCATTGAAACACAAGAAAAAGTGTCTAATGTCTTAAGTTAACAACCTCTTCCCAGAAGATCAATAATTCATCCTCATTTACAAAAGAGCCAACTTTCTCCTTTTCCCTACAACCAGCATAATGATGTAAAAAGAAGGGTCTACATATCAAGTTACTAGTCTGATCTAATGTTTTTAAGAGACTATAAATCTGACTGCAGTCATTTCTAAGTTTCAATCATAACCTTTAAAAAACAATGAATAAGGAGGTAAATCTCCCCATGATGACTTATAAATATTAACTACCAATTCCATACCAATCTTTGAAAATGGGAATCAACTCTGTGACCCTTAATTTACACATTTTGGGTTTGGGTGTAATTTGAAAGATGGATAGATTTCTTAAATTTCTTTTAAATTAAAAGCTCCACATTGCTTTACCTGATACATTCCAACTCCAATGTGCTTCGGCTCAATTTTCACTAGCTCAGCTAACGGATCTTGTACACGTCTTGCTATGGAAACTGAAAAAACAGAATTAGAAAACAAGTGTGGTTTAATGTGAAAAGCAGTACCAGATAATTACTCACTAGTATCTAAAAGTGATGTAAGTGCTTAATCGTTTCCCCCCATTCTCCCAAAAAGAACCCAACAATTTAGTTGGAGAATTCTAACTAATGGTAGAAAAATTCTCTTTTTATCACACAAAGAAGATATATTAGATGATGAAGATACAATTTAAAAATTAACTCCCAGCATAGCAAACTCAGGCCTAATGGAACTAAATAAGATTTTTTATTAGATTCGTAAGAAAAAGTCTATACTGTATTCTCCTTTTTCATCCTCAATGCACAATGTACATGCTTATGTTAAAGAATGCCAACTCACAGTTATACAATGCTTTATACAAAGAGCCCTATGTGGGAAGGAAGACAAGGGCATTATTATCTCCATTTTACAGGCTGGGGATAGGGACTGTACCTGTGGTTTCATTAGTATAGACATTCTGAGTACCAATGCAGGCTGGTACATTTTCTTCAACTTAAGAGTCTGAGGAAATGGCCTAGAGCAATGAGAAGTGAAGTGACTTGTCTGGGGTCAAACAGCCAGCAGGTGTCAGAAGTGTGACTTGAGAGCAGCACTCTAGCCACCACATCATGCTGCTTCTCCCTCATTTTATAATAATGAACAGAGGCCCAAAGAGAAGGAGTGACATGCCCAGGATTACACAGCCAGAAATATAGAGCAAAAACTTCAACATAGACACTCTAGACTCCAAGTCCATTGTTCTTTCCACTACATAATGCTTTTTGCTCCAGCACAGACATGAGTGAAGAAATAGCAGAAACATGGTCAATAGGTAAGAAGAAATATGAAATGAACTTTAACCCATACGAGAAGTACTAACAACAAAAGAGTCAGCAGCCACTTATTAATTTGCTATTATGTGCCAGGAAATTTGTTGAAGGCAAGGGATACAAGTAAAGGCAAAAAGATGATCTCTGCTCTCAAAGGGCTCAGATTCTGATGATGGAAACAACGTATAAATAATTAAGTATATAACACTCTCTTTCTCCACCGCCCCCCCCCCCACTCCCAACCCCGACCCCGCTCCCAATGGCTGTAAAGTAATCTCACAGGGAAGGCAATGAGGGCCAGGGGCAGGGAGAATCCAGTAAAAAGGCCTCCTATAGAATTGTGGGATTTAAGCAAAGTCTTGAAGGCAGCCAAGGATAAAAGTTGAGTTCTCAGCACAAAACAGGACCCAGGCTGCCAACTCTCCTCAGCTTCTGACAGAATATAGAACAGTTTGTTTTTACCAGGGAAAATCCTTTTAGAAATGAATAATTCAAATTTGACAAATCTTAAAATTAAACAAGTATTTATTTGAACACATAAATATAAGGTAGTCTGAGGAAAAGAGAGAGCACAATAACAACTGGAAAGATCACAGAATCAGCTATTATGGAGAGGAATATGGAAGCATATTTAAAGGTCACTAAATTGTACTAATCTGAGGAAACTCAAATGTACAAAGTATTTATAGAAGTACTTTTTGTGGCTGCAATGAAATGGAAAACTACAGGGGTGCCAATCTAATGGGGAATGGCTAAAAATTACATATTACAAATATAATAGAATACTGTTTCACCATTAGAAATGATAAAAGGGATGGTTTCAGAATACTGTTTGAATATTTGAATGAACTGATGCAGAATGTAGTGGGCCGAAAACGCAGAACAGGTTATAAAATAACAAAAACATTGTAAAGGAAAACAACTTTGAAAGACTTTACTCTAATCAGTACAATTTGACCATGATTCCAGAAAACAGATAATGAAACACACTACTCATTCCTTAACAGAGAGATGATGGAAAGGCAGAATAAGACATACTTTTCTGGAAATGGCCAATAGGTGACTTGGTTTGTTTTACTATGCATACCTATTATAAGGGTTCTGAATTTTTTTTTTAATGTAGGGAAGGGCAAGACAAGAAACACTAGGAGCCCGGGAAAAAAGTGGCCAGAAAAAAAGAAAAAGAAAAGAAAGAAGGATTTTTCGCTGAAGATTAACAATAACCAAATAGAGAAAACATCTGAAGGAAGGCAGAAAGGAACCACAAAGAGGACAGTTTTGAAAGTTATGCATTGAATTTGTTATACAGTTTAAAAGAAAAGAAAGTTTAATATAAGACATTTGAAATTTCATGTAGAAATTTTTTCTATTCTACTATACATGTTGAAATGCTCATTATACTTGTCTTTATTAAGTTTAGAATTTTTAAATAGTGAAAAATGCAGGACAGCTAGCTGGCACAGTGAATAGAGCACCAGCCCTGGACTTAGGAGGACCTCAGTTCTAATCCAGCCTCAGACACTTAACACTCACTAGTTGTGTGACCTTGGGCAACTCATTTAACCCCAATTGCCCTGCCTTCCCCCCTTCCAAAAAATAACAAAAAAAAGGGGGGGGGGGTTGAAAAAGAGAAGGCAGCACTTCAGATAAATTATCAATTATAAACATGTATTAAGCAGGAATTACAGTCAGGAACTATGCTAAAGAAACATTAAGAATTAAGAAGAGGAGTTCTAGGGGCGGCTAGGTGGCACAGTGAGTAAAGCGCTGGCCCTGGAGTTGGGAGGACCTGAGTTCGGTTCCAGCCTGAGACACTTAACACCCACACAAAAATACTAGCCATGTAACCTTGGGCAAGTTACTTAACCCCAAATTACCCTCCAAAAGGCAAAAAAAAAAAAAAGAGGAGTTCTGGGGATGGAGCCAAGATGGTGGCGTAGAAGCAGGAAAACTCCATGTGCTCTCCCGATAACAACCTCAATTACCTATAAAAAATTACTCTAAACAAACTTTAGGGCTATATAACCCACAAAGTGACAGAGAGAAACAAATCTCCCACTGAAAGCAGCCTGTCAGGAATGGTCCATTACAGCACTCTGGGAGCAGAGCCCAGACCCATGTGAGCCCGAGATTTTAGCCTCAGGGCACCCCGACCAGCCATGGCTAGAGGAACTTCTGGAGAGTGGATCACCAGCAACTGTGGCGATTTCCAGAATTATCAACCCATAAATGCCAAAGACAAAGTGAGAGGTGAGTGGGGACTTTGGGAACAGAAGTCCGGGAGTATGGTCCAGCCTCTGTTCCCGGAGGGAAAAGCGGCTGAAGCACAGTGGCTGCCACCACATGGCTACTTCAGAGCTCACAGGCTGCAGATTGTAGGGGGCCCAAGTGACCGTTCTGAGGGGTAATCACTCTTGCTTTCACCTGCTTGAATCTGGATCCCTGTCTAGGGTGGAGGTCCTAGGGTGTGTGACCAGGTGCCAGAGCAAGTGAAGGCTTCTGAGACGGTCCACAACTAATAGCTCAGGCAGCTGGGAAAACCCCAGTGATTTGGGACAAAGCTCTCCTCTCTGGAAGCAGAGTTCTACTGTGGCAAAAAGCTCAAAAGTCAAGTAATTGAGTGGCAAAATGAACAAGCAAAGGAAGCAAAGCAATCCAACTTTAGATTCCTATTTTCAGGACAAAAAGGAACAAAGCACGGAACAGGAGGAAGACAACGAAGTCAGAACTCCTGTACCAAAAGCTTCCAAGAAATATATGAACTGGTTACAGGCTATAGAGGAGCTTAAGAAGGATTTTGAAAACCAAGTAAGAGAAGTGGAGGAAAAATTGGGAAGAGAAATGAGAACCATGCAAAAAAATCATGAAAACAGAGTCAACAACCTGATTGAAGAAAATAACAGACTAACTCAGATGGCAAAAGAGGTGCAAAAAGGCAATGAGGAGAAGAATGCCTTAAAAAGCTGAATTTGCCAGATGGAAAAAGAATCTCAAAAACTCACTGAAGAGAATCATTCCTTCAGACTTAGATTGGAGCAAATGGAAGCTAGTGACTTTATGAGAAATCAAGATACTGTTAAACAGATCCAAACAAATGAAAAAATAGAAGGCAATGTGAAATATCTCACTGGAAAAACCACTGACCTGGAAAATAGATACAGGAGAGATAACTTAAAAATTATTGGACTACCTGAAAGCCATGATCAAAAAAGACCTAGAAATCATCCTTCAAGAATTCTCAAGGAAAATTGCCCTGATGTTTTAGAACTAGAGGGCAAAATGGAGGTTGAAAGAATCTACAGATCACCTCCTGAAAAAGATCCCAAAAAGAAAAGTCCTAGGAATATTATGGCCAGGTTCCGAAATTCCAAGATCAAGGAGAGAATATTACAAGCAGCCAAGAAGAAACAATTTGAATATTGTGGAAACACAATCAGGATAACCCAGGATCTGGCAGCTTCTACACTGAGGGATCAAAGGGCTTGGAATATGATATTCCAGAGGTCAAAGAAGCTGGGATTACAACTAGGAATCACCCAACAAAACTGAGTATCATGTTTCAGGGGAAAATATGGTCATTCAATGAAATAGAGGACTTTTCAAGCATTCTTGATGAAAAAACCAGAGCTGAATAGAAAATTTGACATTCAGATACAAGAAGCAAGAGAAGCATGAGAAGGTAAACAGGGAAAAGAAATCATAAGGAACTTATCAAAGTTGAACTATTTATACTCCCACATGGAAAAATGATCATTGTAACTTACGAAACTTTTCACAGTATGAGAATAGCTGTAAGGAATATAAATGTATGTGTGTGTGTGTGTGTGTGTACATACATATATACGTCTATATAGGAGGGTATATAGGCATATGAATACATGTGTGAGTGTGTGTATATATGTGTACAGGTATACAAAGACATAGGGCACAGGACCAATTTAATAGGAAGGGATGATACTTAAAAGGTGAAATTGAGAGGTGAGAGAGGAATATAATGAGAGGAGATAGGGAAAGACAGAATGGGGTAAATTATCTCATATAGAACAGGTAAGGGAAAACTGTTACAATGGAGGGGAAGAACAGGAAGGCAAAAGGGAATGATTCAACCTTATTGTCATTGAATTTGGCTTAGGGAGGGAAGGACATACATACTAAATAGGGTATCTCACCCTACAGGAGAGTAGGGGGAAAGGGGATAAGAGGGGGGACGATGGAGGGGAGGGCAGGCTGGGGGTGAAGGAAGTTAGAAGCACAGGGTCAAATTAGAGAACAGAACAAGTGGGAGGGGGTGTGATACGATGGAGGGAAATATAATCAGTCTTTCACAATATATCCACTATGGAAATGTTCTGCATTAGCTACACATGTTCAACCTATATGGAATTACTTATCTTCCCAGTAAGGGTAGGTGTTGAAGGAGGTAGGGAAAGAATCTGGGGAATTCAAACTTTTAAAATCAAATGTTTAAAGATATATATTTACACACAACTGGAAAATAAGATATACAGGCACTGGGATATAGAGATCCATCTTGCCCTACTAGAAAGTTGGAGGGGGGATAGAGGAGGATATAGGAGAGAGCAGACTGGGGGAGGGTGTATACAGTGGGATCACTCTTTTGGGATGGTGGGTAGGGGAAAGATGGGAAGAAAATTTGTAACTCAAAATCTTGTGGAAATGAATGATGTAAACTAAAAATAAACATAAAATTTAATTAAAAAAAAGAATTAATAAGAATAAGAATTCTTCATATCCTTAGCACCCAGCCTTGTATGTAGCATCTAACAGATAATTAATAGATGCTGAATGAGTTGTTCTGAATTCAACTGAATTAAAACTACATTCTAGTCAGGGGGATGACATTCAAGAATGCAGGTCCTTACTCTCACAAAGGTCTGGCTTCTGTCTGATGACGCTTTATCTCTGGACATCCTCCCTATCACTGGCTATACCTTCTCTTAGACCTTTCCAACACACTGTGTAGGCCCAGTGCCCCATTGCCAATTCTAAATTCTCCTGTTGCAATTATGACACAGCAAAATCTACTCCTTTTAAGTTCACTCAATTAAACTCAAACACCATATTCAGATCATGAAGGATGTTGTACAACCCGACCATAGGTCATTCATCTCCCTTTCTCAAGGAGTTCAGCCAGCACCTAAATCACTGTTTTCCTCTCTTATCATACCCAGGTCCTTTAAAGGGAAGACATTCATGCTGCTGCTCTACTCAAACTCTCTAACCTCCTAATTCTTCTGTATTCTCCAATCACTATATTACATCTCAGGCACACATAGGGATGCTCATATCCTGGATCTTACCTTTAACTACATGTGTTCCATTCCCAGGTCCATAATTCTAAGGATTGCTCTGTCTGACCAATAACCATTTATCACTGCCTCTTTCCCTATACTCTTCATGTATTCTTCAGGCTAATGTCTAATTAAAGTGCCCTTTAGTGCTTTCTCAAGCCATTTCTCTGTCTCTGACTACAATTTCCTTTCTTCCAGAACTGAACTTCACAGCCAATTCAAGACCAAACTTGTCCTCTTCTCTAGAATATCTTGAAACTATATCTTTTTGATACTCATCATTTACAAAACTTAGCCCTGACATATTTCTGCCATCTACTCCTCACATGTGGCTGAACACAGTTAGAGGAAGTTATACAAATGTGCTAATGAATCCACTACAAGTTCACATTATCTAACTTCAACTGGGCCTTCACTGCAGTAAGGTAATACTTTTATTTTTACCCAATAGATCCTTATCTCAACTACCCACATAAGCTATTCTACTCTTTTCTGTCTTCAGGCCTCGCATATCTGCCACAGACACAAATCTATCAGAGAACCTTTCTGGATGTCTATAAATACTAATCCCTTGTTGTACTTCACATTTGAAGATAATCAAAATAACATCACTATGTTGGGATCAAGGAATATAGTGTATCCAACTGGCTAATCAGACCAATACAAGGTCAAATGGCTCTAATACAGATTTGGCACAAATAGTCCGTATAAACACTGGAGTGGAGATGTCTCTAAATTTGTGTATCTCACAATTCTTTTGAACTACTATAATTCTGCTTTGCCCATTAGAGCATGGTGTCTTTTTTGGTGCAGGTATACCATGCTGCATAGTCCTATACCAGTGTTTCCCATATCATGCAATCAATTCCAAAGTTCTTCAAAGAGACCTTGAGAGTGTCCTTGTATCACTTCTGACCTCTGTGTGAGCACCTGCTTCATGTGAGTTGTCTGTAAAATGGTCTTTTAGGTAAAGGTACATTTCACATTAGAACAACATGGCCAGTCTATCTGAGTTGCATTCTCTGCAGTACAGTTCGAATGCTTGGCAGCTCAGCTCAAGAAATGAGTTCAGTACTTTCTCTTGCCAGAGTCTTCCTAAGACAATTCAAATGGTAGCAATTCAGTTTCCTGGCATCGTGCTGGTAGACTATCCAAGTTTCTCAGGCATTCAACAATGAGGTCAGCACAATGGCTCTGTAGACCTTCAGTTTGGTAGGCAGTCCATTCACCTCTTGTCTCCCACACACTTTCCTTTGGAACCTCCCAAATACTGAGCTAGCTCTGGTAATGCCTGCACCAGCCTCATCATCTATGCTTACATCCCTAGGAAGTATACTGCCAAGATAAATGAACTTATCCACAGCATGCAAAATTTCTCCATTTGCTTGATTCCATGTAGAAATGGTATGGTGCTGACTGATGAAAAACCTCTTCTCTTGGTTTTAATTGACAGGCCAAAATTAGCACAAGCAGAAGAGAACTGATTCATACTCCATTGCATCTCAGCTTCAGAGGCTGCATGGAGTGCACAGTTATCTGTACACAAAAAGTCACAAACCAATTCTCCCTCCACTTTAGTCTTGGACTATACCCCTTTCAAAAAAAATAATTTAGCGTCAGTGAGGTAACTAACTTTGATGCCATTTTTGTCTTCAATGAAAGTATCTGACAACATCGCGCTACATAGGAGCAAGATACACATTAACATAAAAAGAAAGATCAGAAGCAGAATTTGTTAGGGAAAGTATATTTCTATATAGGAATATATGCATATATATGTATCTATATTTCTATATATATAAATATATCTGTGCTTAATTGTAGCCCTCTTGGGATAGGGGAAGGGGAAAGAACAAAGTAAAAAGCTCACAGCAGAGAACAAAAGAAAACTAACAAAGAAGCAAAGAAAACATGGATAGCTCCCAAAACAACACATATATTTATTAAATAGGCTTTCCTGAAATGGAGACTTATTACTATATATTTTGAATCTTCTTTAACATTCTGCCATTACGCGCATGACATACTTTTAATAAGAGAAAAAAAAGAATGTAAAAATTAATTAATGAATGAATAAAAAAAAACTTGGGAGCAAATGCACAGTCCTGCTTCACTCCACTGCTGATTGGGAAAGCATGAGAATACTGTCCATTATCCATGCAAACATGCCTTTCACGAAGCTGTACATTGTTTTGTGTTTTAACCACAGGATAGGGTCCACACATGACACAGTAGCAGGACATGGTTAGGTTAGGTGAAGCAGTCAACTTTTAGAATACCTTTTCTAACCCCATCCTCACACCGGGAGGTGAGCATTGCAGTTCTTTAAAATGGATGCTCAGACAACCAGGGGGTGGCCAAATTCCATGGTTACTTCAATCCAGTGAAAAGATGGATCTGTGGACTGTGTCACCTCTGTGCAAGGTTGTGACTACAGCTCCCAGTGTATCTGTACCTGCTTCTTCATCACTAAGCCTGTCACCACAGAATTTTGATGTAGGGAAAAACAGTAAAATAGTATGGGTGATGTCTTTTGATTCATGCATAAATTGGATTTAAATGAGACAGAGCCGAGTGAAGTCACCAGCCTCACTCTCTCTTCCAGAATCGTCCAGTGGCAAAAAAAAAAAAAAGTCAAGACAACTGGTGATGTCTCAGGATGCAAAGGATGACCCTGATGTCTATGATATTTAACTAAGCTCTAAGCACTCCTCAGTGCCTTCATGGCCCATTGGAATAAACTGTTCACATCTGCCCATCCTACCATGGGAAGTCTTCACATGTTTGAAGTAGACAGCCCTGCTTCACCAATGTGTTTGAGGCCTCTTGGTTACCCTCAATCTGGTTTAATCCATTTGCTGAAATGGTCTACCAAAGTGTGGTTGCTGTGCATGCTTCTTAGAGTCCCAGGTAAGGGTGGAAAGTGGACACCAAACATGGAAAGCAGCACTGAAAAATGGCTTGGCAGCCCTCACACCAGAGGTATTGATATGCTCTGAACACCCTGTACAAATATTTAACAAAATAAATAAAAATACAATAGAATATAGATAATGTTAATATGTGGCTTTCTAGGTCAGCATATTGCTCGCAAAAATTCTTATTATGGTAGAGTGGTCTCCATTTCTATGTGATTTTGACATCAGTGACCTACATTACAGAGTTGTTGTAAGGATAAAATAAGACAGTATAGTATTTGCAAAATATACTGCAAAAAAAAAGAAAAAAAGGACTTTGCACACCTTAAAGCACTATAAATGCTAGATATCATTATTATTAACTACCACGAATTTAATTCTTTTTATTCATTTAGATATATACTTGTTCACACCTCTATTACATGTAAGGTTCTTGTGAGGAGGGATTGTTTGCATTTGTATTCTCAGTACCTTAAAAAGCAATTGATACATAGTAGGTATTTATTCAATGCTTACTAAATGACTGCTGGACTAAGGATGAATCAAATGACAAATTTGTGCAACATTTAGTAGTCATTTTGGTTGGAAAAGCATAATGCACAAAGGATCGGTGATAATGAGAAAGGGTCTTAGATCTCTATTTTCTCCAATATAGAGGAATCTTAGAAGACAAAACCCCTTCTACCAACACAGATTAGAATCTTCCCTCAACATACAGTTTAACAGACTAGAGCATTGGGAAGGTGACTTGTTCAGGGTCACATTGCCAGAGTCAGGGATACATGTAAATAACAGTAACGTTAAATAAGGTTGGAAAGGTTGGTGAAAGGCAGAATGTGAAGAGCTTATGTCTAAAATTAAGAATCTAAAGTTTGTCCTAGAAGCAATATGGAGGAACTAAAACTAGGTGGTGCAATGGATAGAGTGTGGGGCTGGAATCAGAAAGACTCATCATCATGAGTTCCAGTCTGACCTCAGACACTTACTAGCTATGTGACCCTGGGCAAGTCACTTCACTTTTGTCTCAGTTCTTCATCTGTAAAATGAACTAGAGAAGGAAATGGCAAACCACTCCAGTATCTTTGCCAAGAAAATTCCAAAAGGGATTTAATAGTAATGTAATTTGAAGGTCCCCTTGTATTGGCAAACTAACAGCTACTTAGCACTTCGTTTCAAATTAATTATATCAAGCCTCTGCTAAGAAACAGAGGGTATGAACCCCTGTTGCTGATGTAACAGGAAGGGGCTCAACAGGGAGGAGCTAATACTGTATATAAGGAAAAGCCCCAGCTGGGAGAGTGAGAACTTCTTGGGGCAACCATTGTGAAGGTGAGCAGCTACTGCCTGGGGTGGGAGGTGGGGGAGTAGAGGAAGGAGAGAGAGAGAGACAGAGGGGGGGGAGGGGAGAATTTCTCTCAATTGGCATCTGGAGGCTGGGCTGCTACTACTGGACTGAAGACTGAACTGAGAACTGAGAAATGAGAACTGAGACAGAATTTTTTGGAGCAAGTCACATGGAGGCTGGATAAAATGATTTTGATTTTGAGAACAGAGCTGGAGAAAGTGCTTTTGATTTTGAGAACAGAACTTGGGAGCAGCTTTCCAGAGGACTGCTGCTGTGAACAGCTTTTCAAGGTTCTGATTTGATTACACAGTATAATGAACTCTCTATTTATTCAGTAACAAATCAGAGCAAAACATTCACAGAAAATCAAAATACATCATTCACCATGTCACAACTCAACAACTTATCAGTAAAATGGCCACACAGTTTTCACCAAAGTGGTCACAATCATTTAGTAACTCAATCATTCAATCTCTATTCTCAAACTACAGGCATATTTGTTAACATGTTTTCTTTCTGAATATGTATTTTGTTTATCCCTAGGAATAGTACAATGTATTGTTCATAGTATACATTTAATTGCTTGTTTGACTGGACAGGTGAAATTTTATTGCTATTATCATTGCCACTGACATCACCATAATCATCAGCAACAAGAAGCATTATTAAACTTTTATTATGTACCAGACACTATGCTAAGTACTTTGGGCATAAAAAGAGGCAAAAATAGTACCTATCCTCAAGAAGCTCACATTTTGGGACAAAGAGAACCTCAACAAAGATAAAGATGCAGAACAATAATGGAAAAAATAGATGTCAAAGTGGCAGGTGGGGAGCAAAGAATATTTAGAGTCTTGGTTTCTGGTCAGTATGTCAGGGAACATAAAAAAAATTAGTAATGGAGAGGCCAGGAATGAGGCTGTCTTTAGGAAAGACTTGAATTTCAATGGGCAGCAAAAAGAATATTAAAGAAAATTTAATATAAAGGTGAGTTTGTCAACAACAGAATTTGGATTAGAAAGTTTGTAATGGAAAAAACAAAGAACAGTGACTATGCAAAGGGAGAATGAAGATGTAAAGGGAGAACAAGAGCATAAGGAATGGTAATGGAAAAAAGGGGTTTTTCTTTTGGTTAACATTAATACATAATCATGAATATTAAAGGAATATAAAATGAGAGTTTACAAGTTATAGAAAGAGGAATTATCAATTGATTGCAATCTATAACCTACATCATCTTTTACATTTTTATTCTTCTAAATTAAAACTGATTTTAATATTTTCTCTAAGCCAATAATTTGATTATACATAGAGCTAAAATATAAATTTCACCTGCATTAGGAATTAGAAACATTAGGAATAATTCCCTGTCAGCATATAATGAATTTCATTGCACTCATTAGGTCTGGTATCATTTGAATTCCTACTTGAAGAAAATATGCATTCTATAAATAGGTATAAGACTTCAAAATACAATAGCTCACAAGGCTTTGGTCTTTCTTGTTTCTCATTTGTGAAGAGAGGCAGAAGGAAAGAAGTAGAAGAGAAAGAACTAGTTCAAATTCTTCCTATAAGACTCATTAGTTGGATAACCCAGAACAAGTCACTTAATTCTGAGGCTGTTTCCTCATCTATAACAGAAGGAAAATATCAGTACCTATTTCAGAAGGGTATTCCAAAAAAAAAAAAAAAGATAACTTGTATAACATGTTTTTTAAATTTAAAATGCTATATAAAAATAATGAAGATGATTATAATCATGTTTTAAAAGCTTCTACCATGTACAAAGCAATAAAGATAGAAAATTAGTTGTAAAACAGCCCCTGTCCTTGAGGAGCTTACAATCTATTGAGAAAAAGAGGAAAGGAAGGGAGGGAGGGAGAGAGGAATTGGAGAATAGATGATAAAGCAAATAATTAAGTACCAGGCACTATAGTGAGTATTTTAAAACTAGTGTTGTATCCAATCCTCACAACAACCTTGAAGGGTAAGTACTTTTATTATCCCCATTTGATAATTGAGGAAATTGAAACAGTTTATGTAATTTGCCTAGAGTGACACAACAAGGAAGTATCTGAGGCCAGATTTAAACTCGTCTTCTTGATTCCAGAACAAGTATTCTATTGACTGTGCTACCAAGGTGTCTCACACAAGGGCACATGTGCATGCACACAGATACATACACAAACATATGTACTCATATAGATATACACAAAATATACAGGTATATACAAATCTGGGGAGGGAGGAAATAGGAACTGAGAGAAACAGGCTAGGTATCATATAGCAGGTTAAACTTGAGTTCAGCCATGAAGGATACTATGGATTCCCTCAGACTCAGAGATGAGGGAATATATTATAGGCAATAGAGAAAACCACCACAAATGCACAAGGGTAGGAGATGGGAGTGATATGTGTAAGGAACAGTAAGAAGACCAGTTTGCCTATTCCAAGGAGAATACAATGTAAAAAGCTAAAACAAACAGACAAACAAAAAAACCCCACCAAGCTGAGAAGCAGGATGTGAAAGGCTTTAAATGTTAAGCAGAGGAGTTTATGTATTTTATCCTGAGTAGGAACTAAAGTTTATTGAGCAGGGGAGTGACAAGCTTTAGGAATATCATTTTGCCAACTCTGTGGAGAATGGCTTGGAAAGTTCTGGGTCAGGGAAACCAATTATTGGACTACTGTTATTAATATCTTGAACCAGGGTTCAGACACAAACTATGTGATGATCCATTATGGCCACCACATATGTGTGTACACATGCAAATACACATATACAGAACCCCAACTCCACATGTAAAATCCCACAAAGATGAATTTAGGTATGGTCTCTGTGACAGACTGAACTTGCCACTGAAGAAGCCTGTTGCAGTAAATTGGCCAACTGATGATAAATTCTTTGGGCATGGCAACCAATTAAACAAGAAAAATGCAAAATGGTCCTTAGCTCTATGCAGTTCATTTGACTTGTGCAGGACAAACAGACAGAGTGGGCATTTATTAAAGGCTTATTAGGCAGGAATTGTGGTAACACTGGGGATACAAAAGCAAACAAACAAAAGCAAGAAATTTCCTACTCATAAGGAGCTTACATTCTAATGGCGGAAGTCAGAACATAAATGGGGAAATAAAAAGTAGTGGCAGGGGTATGAGAGACTATACAGGGAAAGACAGTGACTGAAAAGGTAAATGGTACTAAGAATCTGAATCTGTCCTTGACCCCACCCCACCCCCCAAAAGCATCACATTAGCTACTGAAACTCTAAATATGAGATCTTTGTACAATGACCAGGGACTAGATATGCAATGGGAGAAACAGAATCATATCAATCTTGACATCACTTTAATTGAAAGACAAAGAAAGCTGCAGCTAAATGGAAGAATGCCTTACAGGTTCTCCTTAAGAGAAGCAGATGAAGGAAATAATGAAGTTAGCTTTGTCCTACATCCAAAAGCAATAAGAAACATCATTTCATAGGACATTTAGCCATCTCATACTGAAGAGTTTATAATAAGTATTTGTAAAAAGACAACCAAGAAAATAATTGCACCACACATGCCAAAATCCACTAAGAGGATGAAGAGAATGTTAAAGAAAGTTTACAGGAATCTGGATAAGATCCTCCTACATAAACGACCAATTACTTTGATAATCAGTGATTTAAATGCAAAAGTTAACATAGGTAAGGACTGCAAAAAATGTTAGAAAATATGGTGACAGAGAAAACAGTAACAGAGAAGACAAAGATTTTTAGGCAACAAAGAAGCCTTACATGCATCCATTATGAATATTTTCTTTCAAAAAAAAAGTCAAGAAGCCTTGGCACAGAAAGCACCAAATAATATGACAAACAATGAAACTGATTATTTTCATGTTGGAGAGAAAATGATTGGCTACTGATGTGGCAACTGCCTGGGGACAATCAGATCACTTAAATGAAAAAGCTAGAAGAACAAAAATGAAAAAATAGGTAAGGCAAACAACTAAAACCTCAACATGACCTATTTAAATGAGTTGTTGAGAATAAAAAAATGGGAAATGGATGGTAGAAAGGACATCAACATGGTTAAAAGTATTTCATACAGGATGGTTAATGTGAATAATGATGAGGTAAAAACGGATTAAAAACAACTGTAGTTAGCAAATACTTAAACTATAAGCAAAGTAGAGAGATATAAGAGTTTAGAATAAAAATCACTGGCAAAATTTTGTGAAAAAAAATGTTTAAATGAGCAACATTATCTCATAAGAAACTGTGGAGGGAAAAATTAGTTTAAAGAATGGCTGGCTAGTGACCCAACTAAGCAAAGTAATACAGAGTGCTTATAAGGATGAAATGAGGACAACAAACAGGTGAAGGATAGAAAAGACCTGTTGGCATCTTAAAAGACTAAACTCTTTTCACTATGTGGGGTGGTAAAGGTTTACCAATTTTAGAAAGTAGCATCACAGTCCTACATAAACTTATAGAGAAAGTGAAAATGGCACTGAGATCACCATTGGGTAACGAAGATATGCCTGGTGTACATAAACATGTTGAAATACATATATTGGGGCAATCTGCAGAAGTGATATAAAGGATAGTATAAAATGAAATACGATCCATTAAACAGACAGGTTAGTCCCATGGTGAAAACAACAGATAATTAATGGACAATGCACATGTTGATTTGGCATTTTTGTAACATAAAAATAATGGAAAGGAGCTTTTTGGCACATTGTGGGAAAATCTTGCAGAGAATTTATAGGAAGACCTGAACCACAGCTACTTAGTATAAGTAGGCAAATTAGGTTGCAATCTAACAGTGGGCAGAATGTATATATTAGTAACCTTACAGATCTATTGAAATATTGAATTTCACAGTATTTTTTCACCAAAAAGGTTAAATAAATAATATCAGGTGAAATATAATATGGCCAAAAGTTAAAAAAAAAGAATTGTTCCCTGCCTCAGCACTAGATTTAAAGTCAGCAGACCAAGGTAAAAATTCAGTCTCTACTATTTGACTGGCTTTGTCTTTTTCTTGCTTAAAACTGAGAAAAAGATATCTTTCCCCACCCCAATCCTTTTGTACTCCAACCAGTTGACTAGATAAAGAAAGGATTTATTTCTCTCCTCTAACTATTACCTCCTGCCTGGGAAGAAGAAACCCTCAAAGCACAGCACAATACCAAGCAGGACCTGGAGTTAAAGAGCAATGGCCCAATTCAGTGGCAGAACAGACCACCCAAGAAGGAGACAGAAGTAAAGTCACTTGTGCAACACCAAGGCCATGTCTGTGGAAGACCAAAATTTATATTAAGGAAATTTTCCCATATAATTACTTTAGACTTCCCTTTGTCCAATGCCACCAAATTATGATAATAATAACTCATACTGAGCTTTAAGATTTAAAAGGGTTTTACAGATATGGTTGCATTTGGTCCTCACTACAACCTTTGGAAGTAGGTGTTATGATCCCCATTTTACAGGTGAGGAGATTGAGGCAGACAAAGATCAAGTGACTTGTCCAAGGTCAAAGAGGTAGTAATATTTGGTAATTTCTCTACTTTCTATAGTATGTTCCCCATTAACAATGAAACTGCATATGTAAAGTCACTTAAATAGATAAACAGGATTTCTGCCAATTTAAAGCAATTTGCCTTTGTTCCAGGCAGCATAGTTAACAAAAAATACTGTGTAAAGCTAGGAGGCCCAGTGGATAGAGCACTGGGTCTGGAGTCAGGAAAATCTGAGTTCAAATCTGGTCTAAGATACTTACTAGCTGTATGAGCCAGGGCAAGCCATGTAATCTGTTTGCCTGTTTCCTCATCTATAAAATAATAGTAATAACAGCACTCATTGAAGAAGGCAGAGTAGAAACAGGACTTCTGAGGGGCTCCAGTTTCCAACTCATGTAAAAGGTGACTCTGAAGAAACTTTGGAGCTACAGAACCCACAAAATGACACAGAGAAGCTAACCTCCCACTGAGGACAGCCCGGCAGGAATTGGGGAGCATAGTACTCTGGGAGCTGAGCCCAGCCCCACAAGAGCCAGATGTTTTAGTCCCAGGGTGGGCATGACCAACCCCCAGCTGGAGGGACTGCAGATCACCAGCAGCTGTGGTGGTTTCCAGAATGATCAACACATAGATGCTAAGGACAAAGTGAGAGGTCAGTGCAGTGGGGGCCTTTGGGATCTAGTAGTTGGGATAGGGTTGGCTTTTTCCCTGGGTCAAGAAGTGGCTGAGGACCCGCAGCGCTGCAGCCACAGTCACATGGCTGCTTCAGCTCCTAGTCTGCAGTTTGTAGGGGGAACAAGCAGCCAGTCTGAGGGGTAATTACTCTTGCTTTAACTTGCTTGGATCTGGATTGAGCTCTAGGGTGGAGGTCCTGGGGTGTGCGACCAGCTTGCCAGAGCATGTGGAGGCTTCAGAGAGGGCACCCAACAAATACCTTCGGCAGCTGAGAAAACCCCAGCATTTGGGAGGAAGCTCCCCTGACTGGTATCAGAGTCCTACTGTGGCAAAAAGCCCAAAAATCAAGTAATTGAGTGGCAATATGAGCAGGCAAAGGAAGGAAAACAAACAGAGCAACCCAACTTTACATTCCTATTTTGGGGACAAAAAGGATCAAAGCATGGAATAGGAGGAAGACAGTGAAGTCAGAATTCCTGCAACAAAAGCTTCCAAGAAAATTATGAGCTGGTTACAGGCCATAGGGGACCTTAAGAAAGATTTCGAAAAGCAAACAAGAGAAGTGGAGGAGAAATTGGGAAGAGAAATGAGGATGATGCAGGAAATTAGGAAATGAGAGTCAACAACCTGACTGAAGAAAATAACACCTTAAAAAATAGACTAACTCAAATGGCAAAAGAGTCTCAAAAAGGCAATGAGGAGAAGAATGCCTTAAAAAGCTGAATTTGCCAGATGGAAAAAGAATCTCAAAAGCTCACTAAAGAGAATCATTCCTTCAGAATTAGATTGAAGCAAATGGAAGCTAATGACTTTATGGGAAATAAAGATACTATTAAAAAGAGCCAAACAAATGAAAAAAATAGAAGGCAATGTGAAATATCTCACTGGAAAAACCACTAACCAGGAAAATAGATCCAGGAGAGATAATTTAAAAATTATTGGATTACCTGAAAGCCATGACCAAAAAAAGAACCTAAAAATCATCCTTCAAGAAATTCCCAAGGAAAACTGCCCTGATGTTTTAAAACCAGAGGGCAAAATAGAGGTTGAAAGAATCCACCGATCACCTCCTGAAAAAGATCCCAAAAAGAAATCTCCTAGGAATATTATGGCCAGGTTCTGAAATTCCAAGATCAAGGAGAGAATATTACAAGCAGCCAGGAAGAAACAATTTGAATATTGTGGAAACATATTCAGGATAACCCAGGATCTAGCAGCTTCTACACTGAGAGATCGAAGAGCTTGGAATATAATATCCCAGAGGTCAAAGGAGCTGGGATTAAAACTAAGAATCACCTACCCAGCAAAACTGAGTATCATGTTTCAGGGGAAAATATGGTCATTCAATGAAATAGAGGACTTTCAAGCATTCTTGATGAAAAAACCAGAGTTGAATAAAAAATCTGACTTTCAGATACAAGAAGCAAGAGAAGCATGAGAAGGTAAACAGGGAAAAGAAATCATAAGGAACTTATCAAAGTTGAACTATTAACATTCCTACACCGAAAAACGATAATTGTAACTGATGAAACTTTTCTCAGTATGAAAATAGTTGATGGGAATATATATATATATATATATATA
>NW_027187358.1:8393558-8435095 GCF_028583685.1 Petaurus breviceps papuanus
ATATATATATATATATATATATATATATATATATACACATATATAAGAGGGTATATGGGAGTATGAATAGATATGTTTCTATGTGTATATATGTTTACAGGTATACATAGAGGGCACAGGACCAATTTAATAGCAAGGGATGATACTTAAAAGGTGAAATTAAGAGGTGAGAGAGGAATATAATGAGAGGAGATGGGGAGAGACAGAATGGGGTAAACTATCTCATATAGAAGAGGCAAGGGAAAATGGTTACAATGGAGGGGAAGAATAGGAAGGCAAAAGGGAATGGGCAAACCTTATCCTCATTGAATTTGGCTTAGGGAGGGAATGACATATACACTAAACAGAGTATCTTACCTCATAGGAGACTGGGGGGAAGAAGATGAGAGGGGAGATGATGGAAAAGAGGGCAGGCTGGGGGGAGGGAAGTTGGAAGCACCCACTTTTGAAAAGGGATGGGATCAAAGTAGAGAATAGGACAAGTGGGAGGTGGGATAGGAGGGAGGGAAATATAGTCGGTCTTTTACAATGTATCTACTATGGAAATGTTTTGCATAGCTACACATGTACATTGCTTATCTTCCCAGTAAGGGTGTGTGACAAGGGAGGAAGGGAATGAATCTGGAATTCAAAGTTTCAAAAATACATATATATGTACTATTATTAATATTATTTTACATGTAACTGGGAAATAATATATACAGGCACTGGGGCATAGAGATCTATCATGCCCTACTGGAAAGTCGAAAGTGGAATGGGAGAAGATATGGGAGAGAGCAGACTGAAGGAGGGGATATCCAGTGGGATTGCTATTTTGGGGCGATAGGTAGGGGAAAAATGGGAGAAGCTCCGTAACTCAAAATCTGGCGGAAATGAATGATGTAAACCAAAAGTTAATAAAGCATTTGATTTGAAAAAACAAAAAAATAACAGCACCCACCTCATAAGGTGCTTGTGAGGATACAGTGAGATAATATTTGTACAACAATTAGCACAGTGTCTGTTACATAATAAGAGCTATATAAAGGCTAGCTACTACCACTGTTATTATATATATGTGGCCTATAACTTTCAAACAAATGAAAATGCCATGGTCACCTAGCTTGTTCATAGGGATAAAGAAACAAGGTCAGCATTAATAAAGACCCGCAATTAACAAAGAAAATCCTATCTGTATTGGTACTCCCCTTACATTACCATCTCCAACACATAGGAACAAAAGCTACCAAATAGAAAATGGTTATCAATGATTCTGTAGTCAATGATTTGTCATCAAATCATCAGTGATAAAATATATTGTGAACCCAACTGGTTGTTCACACAAGTTTTTTCAAATCCCTTATTATTTACTTTTAACATACACAAAAACCACAGTTTGAAGGGCAGACTTAGAGAGCAATACCATGGTGTCATCTGATCTTCCTTTTGCTTTCACAAATGAGGCTCTCACATATGACTTTCTTTTCAAAATAACAAAAGGTTACTCAGTGCAAGTACTACATAATACAGCAGAAATGCTCTCCTCTAATAATCACACTTCTAATTACAGACTGCATTGCCACAGATGGGTTTGATGTCTTGTGAAGCATATGCTATTCATGATTTTTTAAAGTTGCAATGATACTAATAAATCTATAGGTAAAGAAATATAGATGTTCAATTTTTACCCACATTCTGCCAATAAGAAAACTAAGGTAAGATTATTTCCCATAAACAGAAAAACTTTTTACTACTTTGAAAACAATATGAAATATTCCATCAAAGGCTTATATAAAATCCACTCTGAAAATCTGAACTTGTAAATTAAAAGTGGTTTTATATTTTATTTAATGACTTTGTGTTTTTCAGTTTGAAAAATCCTAAATTTTGGAAAGGATATTATATTGAATATCTGCTACATGTTACAGCAAAATGATAGCTCTGAATAGGAATAAACATAAAGGTCTACACTTAGGTTTTTAAAAAAATCAACTAAACAGACAAAGGATAAGCACACGTAAACAAAATACGAAGATGCAAGGGTTTTATTAGACTTGACAGTTTTTATAAAGGAACAGTGTAATAAGGCAACCAACAAGGTGAAGACAATATTAGGCTGGTATCTTAGCATAGCCAACAGGTCCCCTTCAGCCACCAAAGCGATTTTCTTAATGTGCAGGTTCAACCATATCACACCTATACTCAAAATCTCCAGTGGTTCTCTAGCAACAACAGGACCATATTCTTCATAACCTAGTCCTGTCCCATCCACCCCACCTACCCCACTCCTTTTCCTGTCTTCTTGAATCTTACTCCCCACTTTGTACTCTTCGATCTAGTGACATTCGTCTCCTGCCTCTTCCATCAATAAGATACTCCATCTGTCAGCTCTGTGCATTTTCTCTGGCTTCCCCACTTCCTGTTATGCTCTCCTTCCTCATCTCTGCCTCCTACCTTCCTTTAAGTGCCACTTAAAATCCCATCTTATACAGGAACCCTTTCCCAACCCCTCTTAATTCCAGTGTCTTCCCTCTCTTAATTTCCTCCTAATTCTTCTATATATACCTTGCTTGTACATATGTTTGCTGTCTCCTCCATTAGATTTTGAGCATCCTGTGGGAAAGGATTGTGTTTTGGTTCCTTCTGTACTTAGTATTTAGTATAGGGCATGGAACATAGTAGGCACTTAATAAATGATTATTGACTGATTGTCCTCAGCGCCAGAATTTAGGAAGGTCATTGACACTGATAAACAAATGCATCCCAAAAAAGACCAGAATAGTAAAAGAGATGGAGATCAAACCATGCAATGATTAAAGAATTCAGACTGTTTAATATGGAGAAAAGAAGAATTTGAGGGATATGACAACTCCCATCAATTGACTAAAAGGAAAGGATTAGATTTAGCTTCATAGATCTAGAGTTCGAAAGGACTTCAATTAAACCAAATCCCTCATTTTAAAGTCCAAGAAAAATTATGCCCATAAAGATAAATTAATATGCCCAAGATCTCACAAAAAGCAAGAACACTATGAATAGTCACAGTGTCCAGAACTAAAAAAAAAATGGGAGGAAATTACAGAGAAATAGATTTGAAATCTCAAAAACTTCTTAACTGTTAGAGCTCTCCAAAAGTAGAATAGGCCTGTCTAGGAAATGACAGGCTCCCTTCATTAAAGCTCGTCAAGGAGAGGCTAAAGATTATAGGTCAGGGATGTTGTAAAGGAGAAAGTCCTATTTAGGGATGTGTTTGACTAGATCAGTAGCACCAAACTCAAACTGAAACAGATTCCAGCAGGCTACATATTGACTTAGAAAACCAAAAATTAACATTGTCTATATTGTAATGTGTTTTAATTTATTTTAGTAAAGATTTCCCAACTACAATTTAATCTCTTTAAGTTTTTCAGGGGTTAAACAGCTCGGAGGGAAAACTGACATGTCTGGAATGGGTGACTTTAGAATTCCTTTTCAAATCTATGACTCTATGAAATTGGCAATCCAATTGCAAAGAGAAGCTCAGAATTCTAGATTTTAATACCTCACAGGTATGACCCTGGAATGTGCTCTAGGGTTAGGATATCTCCAACAGTTTCAAAATTTACTTCATTAATTTATCAACTTTAAATCTAGCACACAGCACAGTGCCTGGAACAAAACAGGCACTTAATAAACGCTTACTGATTGATTAATGATTGAGCTAACAAAACAATAAGGCACACAGAGAGGAATCAAGGTAATGAAGTTTAGTGTACAGTGGATCCAGTCACTTCAACAAGTATTTACTAGGTACAGCCTTTACACTCAATACCAGAAATACCTTCCCAATATCTGAGAATACATTTCTGCTAGTCAAAGGCCAAAAAGTATTATGGAAAGCACATCACCCTTGGAGTCAAGAGATTTACATTTGAAGGTTAGTCCTGGTTCTTTTGTAGAGTAAAGCAAATCACTTCATAGAGTGATTTTAGATATAAACATTAGCCAATAACAGATGATAGTTATATAATGCTTTAAGGTTTGCAAAATCCATTCCATACATTATCACTCAGTCTGTCAATAAATATTGATTAAATGCCTACTCTGTGCCAGTTTCTGTGATAAGCACTAGGGATACAAAAAGAGGAAAAAGACAAGCTCCTTGACCACAAGGAGGTCACAATCTAATAGAGGAGACACCAAGCAAAAAAAAAAGTATAAAATGAGCTAAACAAAATACAAAATGAGCTAAATACATTATTAACAGGAAATAATTAAAAGAGGTAAGGCACCAGAATAAAGAGGGGTAAGAAGATGGGATTTTAAGTGGGACTTAAAAGCCTGAGGGAAGAAGTACACTTGATAGTAACAGGGAAGGTTTGTGCCAAGAGTCAAGGTTCTAGGGTGGTTAGGGGAAAAGATAATGAGTTCAGTTTTAGACATGTTGAGTAGAAGATGTCAACTGGACATCTTGTTCAAGATGTCTGAAAAGCAGTTGGAGATATAAGAATGGAATACAGCAAAAGGGTAGGAGCATGATAGGTAGATTTGAGAAGCATAATCATGGAGACTATAATTAAATCCATAGGAAGTGATGAAGTAGATCCAGTAATGAGTAGAATGAAGGAGGAGAGAAAAGAATATAAGAAAAGAATCCTGTGGTACACCAAGAGTTAAAGGATGACCAGGGAGATTTCAATAAGAGCTAGAAAATGAAGAGCAGGAGAGGAAAAGATTTAGGTTGAAGTGAAGTTTATTGCCTATGCAACAAGAATTGCAGAAAACACAATGGCATCTGGTTAGAATTTCGGGGTAGGGAGGTTGAATGGGATGGAAAAAGGGACAGGGTGGTACAGGATGGAGAATGGGGGATTGGATGATAATCTACAGAATTTCAGAATCACAGGGATATACAGGGTATGACCAGGTATGAAAATATTCTCACTGAGAGTCACAACAACCCCATGAGACAATAAAAAATCTATTTTTTCAGATAAAAAAATGAGGCTCAAGAAGGTTAAATGCTTTAGTCACAAAGTTATAACCTAAAGTGGACTAAAATAAGATCTTCCCAATTCTAAATCCAAGGCCCGAACTGTATGAGTGAAGATAATGAGAGGTGGATGAAAAGAAGGAAAGAAAAAGGAAAGAAGAAAAGAAGCAAAAGGAAAAGAATTCATATTTTTATCATTCTTTTCCTTGGATGATATAGTCTTCAATTTAGGAGGGGAGGGAAGTTAAAGGAAGGGAAATAGACCAGGATTAAATCATGACCATTTACTTACTTTGGGAAATTCAGAGACTGCTAACTGGTAGAATTCTAGAAATTCTGCTCATTCTAAACTACCAATTTATGATTAATTTGGTTTCACATATGGCATTATCTTATAGGGATTAAACACTGTCTAAAGAAATTATGCTCATTCATATTAGATTATAAAATATCTGAAAAGGAAATGTAATTAACTCTCAAAATTAGAAACATTCTCTTCAAATAAAAACATATGCATAACTCTCATCTTTAATACAATATCAACTGCTGTTAAGAAGTATAAATTTCTAACACTTAAAAAAAAAGCAATCTGTAAAGCTTATTCCTCTAATGCACTCAAAATGAAGCAATTCCCATATGGATCTGCTATAATCTGTATTATATGATCAAAAATTAAGTTCTCAGAGTTATCCTGTTGATCTGAAATTCACTTCCTTAAAAAAAAAAGACAGCAAAATGGCCAGAAGACTTTTTATTAAGTAAAATTGTCTCTAAATCAGGATTTGTGACACAATTTTGAATTATCATATATCTTCCTCGATGGCATTAAACTATGGAATTTTACATTTTAAGTAACTGCACAACAGCTATACTGTTTCTAAAATTTTTAGCAAGCTGTTAAATTATTATTTTTAAAATTCACTTTCTAATGTACTTTTTCCTCCAAAAAACTGATAACTTAGTATTTATTTTAAGATCAATGAAATAATGAGTGTCACATTTTTATGGACCACATTTAAAAAATGTTCTTATAAGTATATTAGAAAATGGGATTACAGTACTTAGGCTCAGAAGAGTATTAAAAAAAAAATCTTTAGGGGCGGCCAGGTAGCACAGCGAGTAAGAGCATCGGCTCCAGGGTCGGGATGACCTGGGGATCAAATCCAGGCTCAGATGCTTAGCACCACACCTAGAAATAACTGGCCATGTAACCTTGAGCAAGAGAGGGAGGGAAGGAGGAAGAGAGGGAGGGAGGGAGGGAGGGAGGAAGAAACTTCCCTAAGGACTGCTTTTGTACACATCATTCATTTGATGTAATTTACCCTTTTCTGCCTCTCCCTTTGCAACATACCCATAAGTTTTGGTATATTGTCTCATTATTGTCAATCCTCTTAGATGGAGTTATTGTTTCTACACTTTGTTGTTTAACCTACTCAATCTTTAGAATTATATTATTAAGTTTCCAATTAATTTTCGGTCTATCTTTTCCATGTGATTTTTATTGCACTGTGATCTGAAAAGAATGCATTTAATATTTCTGCCTCTCTACACTGCATTGAGAGGTCTTTATGCCCTAGTACATGGTCAGTTTTTATGTAGGTACCACTAAGAAAAAGGGATATTCCTTTCTCTCTCCATTCAATTTTCTCCAGGTGTACCATATGAAACTTTCCAAAATTCTATTGACTTCCTTAACTTCTTTCTTGTTTATTTTGTGGTCAGATTTATCTAGTTCAGAGAGGGGGAGGTTGAAGTCTCCCACTAATACAGTTTTGCTATTTCTTCCTGTAACTCCCTTAATTTCTCCTGTAAGAATCTTAATGCCATGCCACTCAGTGCATGTATGTTTAGAAATGAAATTACTTCATTGTCTACAGTGCCTTTTAGCAGGATGTAGTTTCCTTCCTTATCTCCTTTAATTAGCTGTCTATGCTTCTGCTTTGTCTATGATCAGGATTGCTAACCCTGCTTTCTTTACCTCAGCTAAACCATAATATATTCTACTCCAGCCTTTTACCTTGCATCTGTGTATATTGCACTGTTTCAAATGTGTTTCTTGTAAACTATATATTGTAGGATTATGGTTCTTAATCCACTCTGCTGTTGGCTTCCATTTTATGGTAGTATTCATTCCATTCACATTCACTTATGATTACTATCTGTCTTAATCTCCATTCTGCCCTGCCCAACCTGTTCATGCTTTTCTTTCTCCTTTCGCCCTTTCCCTCCTCACTAGAGTTTTGCTTTTAACCACCCCCTCCCTTAATGTGCCCACCCTTCTATCAAGCCCCTCCCTTTTCTTTCCCTTTTTTCTTACTACTTCTTCCCTCCCTTTTCTTTCCCCTTTGCCCTCCTACTGCTTATGAGGCAAATTAGATTTGTATACCTGAGTATGTTATTTGCTCCTTGAGTCAAATCTGATGAGATTGAGGTTCAAACAATGCTCATATCCCTTCTTCCCCTCTACTGTAATAGATCTTTCTGCCTCTTCATGTGATCTAACTTACCCTTTACTGCCTCCTCCTTTCCCCGTCTCCCAATATAATAGCTTTTTACCATTTAAGTTTTTTTTAATCATCACAAAGTCAATTTACACCCACATCCTCGTGTGTGTGTATGTGTGTGTGTATATATATATATATATATATATATATATATATAAAATCCCTTCTAAATGGTATGAGAAAGATATAGTTCTCAAGAGTTAATAGTATCATACTCCCATATAGGGATGAAAACAATTTGCCCTTACTGAATAACATGTTTAGTTTTTTTTCTTTCCTGTTTACCTTTTTATGCTTATCTTGAGTCTTATACATAAAGATCAAATTTTCCATTGAGCTCTGGTCTTTTCATCAGGAAGGTCTGGAAGTCCCCTACTTCATTGAATTTCCATCTCCTCCCCTGAAAGATTACACTTAATTTTGCCAAGTAGCTTATCCCTGGTTGTAATTCAAGCTCTTTCACCTTACAAAATGTCATATTCCAAGCCCTCCGATCTTTTAATGAAGAAGCTATAAGGTTGGTGTAAGAATGACTGTGGTTGGACGGTATTTAAATTGTTTCTGGGTACTTGCAGTATTTTCTTCTTGACCTGATAATTCTGGAATTTCGCTACAATATTACTTGGTGTTTTCAATTTTTGATCTCTTTCAGGAGGGGATCGGTGGATTTTTTTCAACAACTATTTTACCTTCTAGTTCTAGGACTTCAAAACAGTTTTCCTTGATGATTTTTGAAAGTTGCTATCCAGGCTCTTATCTTGATCATGGCTTGCAGGCAGAACAATAATTCTTAAATTGTCTCCCCTGTATCTATTTTCCAGGAAAGGGGGATGGGTGCATGATTCTCTGCCAGCATACTTGATGGTTCTCTGAGCTGGTGTCTGCCAATTCCCCTGGCAGTGCCAAGGCACGCTGGGGTCCTGGTGTTGGCACTTGCCTGCTCCACCACCCTGGAGATCAGGATCTCCCACATCTTTGCTGCTATGGGGCCTGCGAGGGCACCTCCCATCCTGTACTCATCCCGTTCAGCAAAAGCAATAGGGACCTTTCCTGTTAATCCCTCTAGAATCTTAACCTAAAAGATAGCTATACCCCATTTTTCTGCTGGCTCGACAGTTTCAGGATTTTTCTGGGGTAGTATTTTTTGGGTTTTCCAAGGTCAATAAGGGAGGGTGAGAGTGACTTATGGCTAATTCTGCCATCTTGGCTCCTAGCATTGAAATAGTTGACTTTCAAACATTCTGTGGGATGAGAGATACAGAAGCACCTACTGCAATTCAGTCACTCCCAAGACCTGATCCTGGTTTGCTGGGGCCAAGGCTGTGCTGGGACAGCCTGCACTTGGACTGTGCTCTTCTCCTCCTCCCTCCCCACCTATCTATGCTCATTGAGAATGCAAGCAATTCAATATATGTTATACAAGTGTAGTTATAAAAACACTTCCATAATAGCCATTTTGTGAAATTACTATATTTCTTTCCATCCTATCCCAACCCCCATTTATTCTATTTTCTCCTTTGATTCTGTCCCTTCTAAAAAGTGTTTGCTTCTGACTACTCCCTCTATAATCTGCTGTCCCTTATATTATGCTCCCCTCCTTCTCCCCCTTCCTTTCCTGTAGGGTAAAATACCCGAGTGTGTAAATTATTCCTTCTATAAGCCAAATCTAATGAGAGTAAGATTCACTCATTCCCTCTCACCTCCCCCCTCATCTCCTCCATTGCGAAACTTTTTTCTTGCTTCTTTTATGAGATGATTTACCCCATTCTATCTCTCCCTTTCTCCTCCCAATATATTCCTCTCTCACCCCTTAATTTTATTTTTTAGGTATCATTCCTTCATATTCAACTCACCCTGTACCCTCTATCTATACACATACACACACCCACAAATTTCTTCCAACTACTCTAATACTAAGAAAGGTCTCATGAGTTACAAATATCATCTTTCTGTGTAGGAATGTATAAACAGTTCAGCTTTAATAAGTCCCTTATCATTTCTCTTTCCTGTCTACCTTTGCATGCTTCTCTTGAATATTGTATTTGAAAGTCAAACTTTCTGGGGCAGCTAAGTGACGCAGTGAATAGAGCACTGGCCCTGGAGTCAGGAGGACCTGAGTTCAAATCTGGCTTTAGACACTTAATACTTACTTGGGCAAGTCACTTAACCCCAGTAGCCCTGCCTTCCCCCCTGCAAAAAAAGTCAAATTTTCTGTTCAGCTCTGGTCTCTTCATCAAGAATGCTTGAAAGTCTTCTATTTCATTAAATATCCTTATTTTCCCCTTAAGTATTATACACAGTCTTGCTGGGTAGGTGATTCTTGGTTCTTAATCCTAGCTCCTCTGACCTCTGGAACATCATATTCCAAGTCCTTCAGTCCCTTAATGTAAAAGCTAATAGATCTTGTGCTATATCCTGATTGTGGTTCCACAATACTCAAATTACTTCTTTCTGGCTGCTTGCAATATTTTCTTCTTGACCTGGGAACTCTGGAATTTGGCTACAACAATCCTAGGCATTTGCTTTCTGGCATCTCTTTCAGGAGGTGATTGATGGATTCTTTCCATTTCTATTTTAGCCTGAGGTTCTAGAATATCAGGGCAGTTTTCCTTGTTAATTTCTTGAAAGATGATTTCTAGGCTCTTTTTTTGATCATGGCTTTCAGGTAGTCCAATAACATTTGAATCATCGCTCCTATATCTATTTTCTAGGTCAGTGGTTTTTCCAATGAGATATTTCACATTGTCTTCTATTTTTTTATTCTTTTTGGTTCTGTTTTACAATTTCTTGATTTCTCATAAAGTCATTAGCTCCCATTTGCTCCATTATAATTTTGAAGGAATTGTTTTCTTCAGTGAGCTTTTGGACCTCCTTTTCCATTTGAATAATACTGCTATTTAAGGCATTCTCCTCATTGGCTCTCTAGACCTCTTTTGCCATTTCAGTTAGTCTATTTTTTAAGGAGTTATTTTCTTCAGTATTTTTTTTAGTCTCCTTTAACAAGCCGTTGAATCGTTTTTCATGATTTTCTTGCATCACTCTCATTTCTCTTCCAAATTTTTCCTCTACTTCTCTTACTTGATTTTCAAAATCTTTTTTGAGCTCTTCCATGGCCTGTGACCAATTCATATTTATCTTGGAGGTTTTTGTTGCAGGAACTTTGACTTTGTTGTCTTCCTCTATATGTATGTTTTGATCTTCTTTGTCACCAAAGTAAGATTCTATAGACTTGACTTTTTATACACTGTTTGCTCACCTTCTCAGTCAAATACTTGAGCTTCTAACTCTTTGTCAAGGTAGGACTTTGTTTCCAGTAGGGGTGGGGATGGGGGTTGGTGTACTGTCCCAGGCTAGCTGCTCAATCCCCTACTCGCTATGGGCTCAGAGGTCCAGAAGTGGCTGTTGCTGTCTCTGATACCATGTCCATCACCCTGGGGCTGGGACTGGGTTCCAGCTGGATCATGTTCCTCTTTCACCCAGGTCCAACAGAGTTTTCCCACTGACCTGCTATGCTGTCTGTGACTTTTCTGGATTTAGAAGTCTGGAAACCGCTAGAGCTGCCAGTGATTCAGTCCCCTGAGGTCTGTTTCGGTCCCATCTGAGCTGGTGTGGCCCACATTGGACTGTGTCTTGCTCCCAGCCCTGTGGCATACCCTTCCTATCAACCTTCCAGACTATACTGGGCTGGAGATTTGCCTCACTCCGTCATTTTGTGGGTTCTGTACCTCCAGAATTTGTTTATATTCATTTTTTACAGGTATTTGGAGGGGTGTGGGGGAGAGCTCAAGCAAACCCATGCTCCTACTTCACCATCTTGGCCCTGCTCCCATCCCCCACTCTGTCTTTTTGTGGGCTCTCCCACTCTAGATTTATTGTTATTTTTAAAAAGTATTTGAAGGGGATTGGGAGAGATCTCAGACAAGTCCCTGTCTTTACTCCTCTATTTTGATCAAGGAGAATACTACTACTTCAAAAGCCTGTTCAGAGTTTTATCAGTACAACATTTCAAGGCACAATCAATGAAGTTGCTTTATAAAACTGTTATTCTAGATTTCACTACAATTTCAAGAAAAAGCTTTGTAGAAGGACTATATGCTAGCAATGTTTATAAAATGTTATGAGAATCAATGTGACTAAAGGGAAGATATGTACTTACTGGCTACTTAGTTCCAAAGATGCTTTTGAAAATGAAGTTCAGGAAAAAAAGGGGGGGACGGAGTCAAGATGGCGGAGTAGAAGCAGGAACTCCGAGCGGCTCCAGCTTCCACCTTCCCCAATCAATGTAAAAATGGTACTCTGAACAAACTTTGGAGCTGCAGAACCCACAAAATGACACAGAAAAGCCAACCTCCTGCTGAGGACAGCCCAGCAGGAATCGGCCAGCATGAATTGGCGGGCACAGCTCTCTGGGAGCCAAGCCTAGGCACACGTAAGCCAGAGGTTTCAGCCGCAGGACGGGCCTGAGCAGCCGCCAGCGGGAGGGACTCCAGATCAGCAGCAGCTGTTGCCATATCCAGAATTATCAACACATAGATGCGAAGGACAAAGTGACTGGTCAGTGCAGCACAGACTTTGGGACCCAGTAAGTGGGAGTGTGTTGGCTTTTGCCCTCAGGGCGAGAAGCCACTGAGATGCCCAGCACATCCAGCCAGAGCCAGGTGGCAGCTTCAGCTCCTGGCCTGCAGAGCATAGGAGGACCACGCGATCAGTCTGAGGGGCAATTGCTCTTCCTTTAACCGGCTTGGATCTAGATTGCAGTCTAGGATGGAGGTCCTGGAGTACGTGTCCAGCTTGCCAGAGCATGTGGAGGCCTCAGAGTGGGCACCCATCTAATACCTCCAGCAGCTGAGAAAACCCCAGCATTTGGGACGAAAGCTCCCCTGTCTGGTGGCAGGGTCCTACTGTGGCAAAAAGCCCAGGGGTCAAGTGACTGAGGGGCGACATGACCAGGCAAAGGAAACAAAGCAGACAGAAGATTCCAACATTACACTCCCATTTTGGGGACAAAAAGGGGTAAAGCATGGAACAGGAGGAAGACAGTGAAGTCAGAACTCCTGCACCAAAAGCTTCAAAGGAAAATACAAGCTGGTTATAGGCCACAGAGGACCTTAAGAAGCAGATAAGAGAAGTGGAAGAAAAATTGGGATGAGAAATGAGAACCATGCAAGAAAATTATGAAATGAGGGTCAACATACCTTAAAAATCATACCTTAAAAAATAGACTAACTAAAATGGCAAAAGAGGCTCAAAAAAGCAATGAGGAGAAGAATGCCTTAAAAAGCTGAATTTGCCAGATGGTAAAAGAATCTCAAAAGCTCACTGAGGAGAATCATGGCTTCAGAATTAGATTGGAGCAAATGGAAGCTAATGACTTTATGAGAAATCAAGATGCTGTTAAACAGATCTCAATGTGAAATATCTCATGGGAACAACCACTGACCTGGAAAATAGATCCAGGAGAGGTAATTTAAATTTACTGGACTACCTGAAAGGCATGATCAAAGTAAGAACCTAGAAATCATCCTCCAGGAAGTTCTCAAAGAAAACTGCCCTGATGTTTTAGAACCAGAGGGCAAAATGGAGGTTAAAAGAATCCACAGATTACCTCCTGAAAAAGATCCCAAAAAGAAAGCTCCTAGGAATATTATAGCCAGGTTCCAGAATTCCCAGATTAAGGAGAGAATATTACAAGCAGCCAGGAAGAAACAATTTGAAGATTGTGGAAACACAATCAGGATAGCCCAGGATCTGGCAGTTTCTGCCCTGAGGGATCGAAGGGCTTGGAATATGATATTCCAGAGGTCAAAGGAGCTGGGATTAAAACCAAGAATCACCTACCAAGCCAAACTGAGTATCATGTTTCAAGGGAAAATATGGTCATTCATTGGAATAGAGGACTTTCAAGCATTCTTGATGAAAAAATCAGAGTTGAATTGAAAATATGACATTCAGATACAAGAAGCAAGAGAAGCATGAGAAGCTAAACAGGGAAAGAAATCATAAGGAACTTATCAAAGTTGAACTATTAACATTCCTACATGGAAAAACAATAATTGTAACTGATGAAACCTTTCTCAGTATGAAAATAGTTGAAGGGAATAGAATTATATATATATGTCTATATATGAGAGTATATGGGCATATGAATACATATGTGAATGTGTGTATATATGTTTACATGTATACATAGATAGAGGGCACAGGACCAATTTAATAGGAAGGGATGATACTTAAAAGGTGAAATTAAGAAGTAAGAGAGGAATATAATCAGAGATGGGGAGAGACAGAATGGGATAAACTATCTTACATAGAAGAGTCGAGGGAAAAATGGTTACAATGGAAAGGAAGAATAGCAAGGCAAAATGGAATGGGTCAACCTTATTCTCACTGAATTTGGCTCGGGGAGGGAATGAAATACACACTAAATAGAGTATCTCACCTTATAGGAGAGTAGGGGGGAAGGGATGAGAGGGGAGATGATGGAAAAGAGGGCAGGCTGGGGGGGGGAGGGAAGTTGGAAGCACCCACTTTTGAAAAGGAAAAGTAGAGAATAGAACAAGTGGGAGGTGGGATAGGAGGGAGGGAAATATAGCCACTCTTTTACAATATATCTACTATGTTATTGTTTTGCATTAGCTACACATGTACAACCTATACTGAACTGCTTATCTTCCCAGTAAGGGTGGGTGACAAGGGAGAATGGGAATGCATCTAGAATTCAAAGTTTTAAAGTTAAACGTTTAAATATATATTATTATTAATAATACTATTTTACATGTAATTGGGAAATATCCAGGCACCGGGGTATAGAGATCCAACATGGCCTACTGGAAAAGTCGAAAGGGATATGGGAGAAAATATGGGAGAGAGCAGATTGGAGGAGGGGATATTCTGTGGGACTGATATTTTGGGGCAGTGGGTAGGGGTAAAACAGGGAGAAAATTTGTAACTCAAAATATGGCAGAAATGAATGATGTAAATCAGAAGCTAATAAAGCATTTGAAAAATAGGAAAAAAAAAAGAAAATGAAGTTGACAAGAAAATATAAGAAAAAATATTCTAATGGTAGATGAAAACATTCCCAAAACTTTGTATCTAATTATTAGGTCCCTGAGGAGCAGATAGTGCTCCAAAAGTCTTAGTGCTATCTGAAGCTTTAACAGTAAGACTGAACTAAGGTTTTTGGAATGCCCTGTATAAATTTGCACCCAAAAAAAGGCTTAATTATTTAAATTTATAAAATATTGACAAATTTCTTGCTAAAATTTTACATAACCATTGCATTGCACTATATGGTGCTTTAATAGATTTTTCAAACTTTGCAAAAACATTCATCAGCTGCCACTCCATGACTGAAAGGATTTAATTTATAATACTAGTATTAAAATAATCCAAAAAATGAAGCTTTGGCAAATACACAATTTTGATGTGGACCCACAAGAAAAAAGTAAAATGGTTAAAGATTAGGTAATCTAGGTAGCTAAGGAAAAGGATTACCTATACTAATCCATTTGTCTGAGAGTATCTTCCAAAAACTTTCTAGTATGCAACACATAATGACAGAGTGCCCTATCTTATTAAAATAAAAAAATAGCAAAACTAAATATGTATAATATTTTAAATAATCAAACTATCAGATGACGTCTTTCCCAAGTTTATAGCATTTATACTTTTGAAGTTATTAAAAGTTTAAGACTACACCAAGACTTTAAGGATACTTTGTATACGTAAAAATCTCCTAAAGCCCAGAAAGGTAGAGTCAAAATCATACAGTTAGTGGCAGAGCTGGAAGTACAACCCAGGATTTTCTAAGTCTAGTTCAACTGTACTTTTTGAATGAATATATATGGAACTAAAAATATCTGTGAGGAAAAACACATATATGCTTAAACAAGCATTTGACCACTGAGTATATGGAAGACACTATGTTATTCAAATGTAGCAAGATACAAAAAGGAGCATGTTGTAGTTGAAGGCAAACTAGACTTAGAAAAATACCCTTGGTTCTAGGACTCACTCTAGTAATAAGTAGCTATGCAATCAAAAGCAAATCAAAAGACCTGAATTCAAAATTCATCCCCGAGACTTACTATCTGTGTAACCCTGGGCAAGTCTTTTAACTTATGCTTATCTCGTTTCTCCAAATACTAAATTGGGGATAAGAACAGCACCCTCATTGGGCTGTTGTGAGGATCAAATGATGAAATGAGATAATATCCATAAAAGTACTTAGCACAGAGCCTGACACATTTGTTGTTGTTTAGTCATTTCAGTCATGTCTGACTCTTTGTAACTCCATTTGGGGCTTTCTTGGCAAAGATACTGGAGTGGTTTGCCATTTCCTTCTCCAGGTCATTTTACAGATGAGGAAACTGAGTTAAGTGTTAAGTAATGTGCCCAGGGTCACACAGCTAGCAAGTGTCTAAGGTCAGATTTGAACTTACAAAGATGAGCCTTCCTGACTCCAAGCCTGGCATTCTATCGGATACACTACACCATCTAGCTGCCTCCTGGCATAAAGTAAGTACTCTCTAAATGCTCATTTCTTTCCATCCTTTCACCCCTCCCTATCATGTGCCACTGTACTTTCATATGCAAAATGAGGCTTTTGTTTTACCATTCTAGATTTCAGGCATTACATACAGTCTCTGTTCTCAAGGTCTTGCCATTTAGTAGGGGAGTTAAGACTTGCAGATACTAGACAGCATAATAAATTGGCATACAAGTAGTACTGAAGTTTCCAAAATAGACAATTTGGATCCCAGAAGGCTTTGTTAAGGAAATTATAAATTTGATCTGGTTCTTTTAAAAACAGAGAGCAGGGAAGAAGAAATTCCCAATAGGAGAAATTTTAGGGGCAAAGACAAAGAAGCAAATCAGTTAAACTAGAACTTCTTATTAACAAAAGTGAGAGTCTGTTCAACTTGTTCAACTATATTAAGACACTTAAGCAAAGACTTCAAACAAGAAAGACATTTACAATCTAGTACGTCTGCCACTGTAGCTTCTTCTTTTTCAAATGACTGCTCCTCAATCCACCTCCCATCACATAGCTTACCACTTTCCCTGAGTATCACAGGTATCAACTATGATAGAATCAGGGGTCACTTAGCTGAATTTTCCAGGAATAATAGCCTTGCAAATATAATTGGAAAAGAACCAAAGGAAAGGTTTCATCTAGTCCTCCACTACCCTAATGTAACCCTAGTATTATATATTAAAAATTTTTAAAGGAGAAACTAAGGATTTCTTAAAATATAGAACCTAGAAGTCAAACTGCCCTCATTCCTTCTGCCTTTCTATCTGGGTTATTGGACTAATTCATGTGAGTGGCAATTTTTACCAAGTTAGACTTCCAAGCAACACAGAAGAGAAAGATGAAAGGAAGAAAAGCTTTCAGACTTGGCAAAATCCTTCCTTCAGGCACCATTACTTCCTAAACAAACATGAATGCCAGCTAAACTGAACAACCCATTATCTCTCAAATTCATTCTACTGTTTTCTACTGCTTTTTCTCATGACTTCTCCTTTTTCTTGAATGCACTCCCCCTTTCAGCTCCACCTATTCCATCCTTTAAGATTTTATCAGATGCCACCTTTTTCATGAATCAATCACTAAGTAATCATTTGTTAAGTTCCTATTTTGTTGAAGAAACCATCTTTGATCATCTTAACCAGAAATCATTTCTTCCTGATAGGATTTCCCATAGTATGTCATGCCTCCCTCCTCTCTTATCAACTTACTTATGACCACATGTCATAAGTAGCCTTATCTCTGCTGCTAGATTAAACATCCTTTCATGGCAAGGACCATGTCTTCCACATAGGAAGTGTTCTAATAAACATCTATAGAAAGAAATTATGCATCTTTGTTTCTCCAGGGCCCTGACATAAAAATAAATGTCGAATAAAGTGTTAACACTGAAAACTGACAAGAGGTAAAATACAAAGAATATACTGAGTCTGTTTTACAGAAGTTTTAAAAAGTTTAGCAGTGAACCAATAACTAATATATACTTAAAAGTAAATAAGTATTTTATATCTCTTAAAGCATCCAATATAAATTTGTTAAATCAAAGAGCAACATGGTCTCTATTAATATTTTAAGTTCATCAGAAATAGCTATTTGATTGGGTTAGCAAGGATTTTCTCCACCACTGGTGCAATTGCCACTGTACATGAGGATTGGTTCTGCAGTTTTCAGTCTTAGAGAGTTGTCTATGGAAGTGAATAGCTAGGTGACTTGTCCAGAGTCCAGCGTCAAAACCAATAAACATCAGGGACAGAATCTGAATTCAGGCAGGTGTTCATGACTCTGAGGCCAGCTCTCTGGCACATGCCTTTTATATAAGGTATTATGACATTTTAATCATTAAGGAAGCCTCATGCAATAAAATCCCCAAGAGTTTCAAAATGACCACACTATTTTCCAAATGTGAAACTTTATACGATACCTTTTATTAATACTTGTGAAAAATCACATTTTTATTCCCTCACACACTCCATTTGAAAAATGTCTATTCTAAGTCTAATTACTCAGTTTTTGATATAGCAGTTCTTGTGAAAGTAATCTATTTGAAAGTGTATTTTTCATCTAAGTAAAATGTATAAAGCAGTGGTCATCAACCTTTTCATTCATAAAGACCTGTTTTGTAAACATGAACAAATTTGATGACCACTCTCCCCCTCTGTATGTTTTGTTGGCATTATATTTTGTTCCTGCAGAAGCTCTTTAAACCTTAGAACCTCTTAGAACTTTCATATAAGATGTTTTTTTTTTGGGGGTGGGGGGAGTTTAAGCACAAACTTTACTTTTACTATAGTGGCTATGAGTGTTTTCTTACCGGCACTTCTCAGATTAGGATCTAAGCCTGGCATTTCTTTGTTAGCTTCAGGACTGACACTGTAGATTGATGCTCCTGCTTCATTGACAATGCTGGAAAGAAAAGAGAGAAAAAAAAAAGGATAGCAAATCACTGAAAATGAGCACAAAGAAAATAAAAGTATATGAAATAGGATCTTCCATAGCATGTCATACCTCTTCTCTTATCAACTTACTTACAGTCATTTATGTCCTTGCTTTACTCCAAATTATATGGAAGAAAAATGAATTTCTATCCTACATGAAAATACTCAAGAACTCAATGACGATTTAACTAGGCATGAGTATCAAACACTGAATACATTACATATGTAGTGTCCAGTTCTAATAGTATATATTCTTAATATAATATAACTTATTATTACAATTTTCTGTTCAGTGTCTAACAGCAGTACTAAGGGGATAATTTGTAAGAGAACATGGCAACAATGCCCTATGAAGAAAATAACTATGGTCTGAGTAAAAAGAGATAAGGAAAGTTGCCATCTGATTTGTCAATATGACCTTCATTCCAGCATTTATTTTAGTCATCAGTCAATAAATATTTATTAAACACTATGTTCCAGGCTCTGTGCTGAGGGCTGTGGATACAAGGAACTGCAAAATACAGTACCTGCTCTCAAGGAACTCATAGGAGAAGCAACATGATGTATCTAAAAACAAACTATACCTATATATTTTGCTCCTCATTTCTTATGGAACAATAGTATTCTGTCACATTCACATTCTATTCCATTAACAACTTAGAACATCCAGATTCTGAAGCATGTCTTTTTTGAGAAAGAGCAAAAAAAAAGGAAAAGGGAACAAGCACTTCTTGTACTTTACAAATATTATCTCATTTGATTCTAACAGCAAAATGTAAGTGCTTTATTATCCCCATTTTATACTTAAGGAAACTAAGAAAAAGGTTAAGTAACTCGGTTAGTGTCACAAAGTTATGCATGAGAGGTTACATTTGAATTAAGGTTCCCGTAACTCCAGACCCAGTACTCTATCCCCTGGGTCACCTAGCTACCTAGGAGACCAATGTAACTTGATCACTAAGTATGTGGGGATGGTGAGGAGTGAAAGGTATAAAAAAGATAGGAGAGGGGAGGTGGAAGGAGGAAGTTATGAAGGAGTTTGACTACCAAACAGAGGATTTTACTTTTTTTTTTTTTTTTTGCTTTTTTGGAGGGCAATTGGGGTTAAGTGACTTGCCCAAGGTCACACGGCTAGTTTTTGTGTTGTGTCTAAGACCGGATCCAAACCCAGGTCCTCCTGACTCCAGGGCCAGTGCTCTACTCACTATGCCACCTAGCCACCCAGGAATTTTACATTTGATACTAGAGATAACAGGGAGTCACTGGAGTTTACTGAGTAGAGGGGGGAGAATGAAATGGTAACAGATGCACTTTAGGAAAATCACTTGAGACAGCTCAGTGGAGGATGAAGTAAATAAAGTATGGGAGAGATTGGTGGTATGCAGACCAACCAGCAGACTATTGTTAACAGTCAGGCATGTATAACAATAACTCTAGACAGTATAAAATACCTGAGACTACACCTACCAAAATAAATCCAGAAACTTTATGAACAAAGTTATAAAAAAAGTCTCACAGATCTGCAATCATATTTAAATAATTGGAGAAATATTAATTGTTCATGGGAAGGCAGGGCCAATAATAAAAATGACAACTTTACCTAAGCTAATTTGTATATTCAATGTCACTGCAATTAAATTATCAAAAAGTTATTTTACTGAATTTGAAAAAAAGTAATAAATCTTTAATAAAATTTTAAAATAATTAAAATTAATAAACAGAAAAATAATAAAATTCATTTGGAAGAAAAAGTCAAGAATATCAAAGGAAAGAATGAAAAAATATATAAAGGAAAAAGGTTTAGCAGTACCATATCTTAAACTATATTATAAGGAAATAATTATCAAAACTATCTGGTACTAGCTAAGGAACAGAAAAGCAGATCAGTGGCACAAAGTAAAAATACAATTTACAACAGCAAATAAATGTATTAACTTTATATTTGACAAGCGTAAAGACAATTTTGGGGGATAAGAATTTATATTTATATTTGGTTTAAAAAAAACTGGAAAACAGGATGAAAGAAACTGGGCATAGACCAACGTCTTACACCATTTACCAAGAGAAGGTCAAAATTGATAAATGGCCTAGATACAAGGAGATAGATTAAAAGCAGATTTGAAGAACATGGAACATGGAACCTATCGGACTTTTATTTATAATTTTATGACAATTTGTGAATAAACAAAAGAGTGTAAAGTTAGGTATAAAATGGATACTTTCGATTACATTAAATTAAAAGTTTTCTGTACAAATAAAATAAATGTAGCTAAGATCATAAAATTGGGGGTAGGGATTTTACAGACAGATTCTCGGATAAAGGTCTCATATCTCAAATATATAAAGTTTTGTCAAATCTATAATACAAGTCATTCCCCAATTCATAAATGGTCAAAGGATGTGAAAAGGCAATTTTCCACTGAAGAAATGAAAACAATTTATAGTCATATAAAAAATGTTCTAAATCATTATTGATTAGATAAATGAAAATTCATAATACCTTGAGATATTTTACACCTATCAGATTGGCTAAAATGATTGAAGGGAAAAGTGACAAATGATGGAGGGGATGTGGAAAAACTGGAACACTAATTCATTGTTGGTAGAACTGTGAACTGATTCAGTCATTCTGGAGAGCAATCTGGAATATCCTCAATGAGTTATTAAACTGTCTATACCCTTTAACACAGCAATACCACTATTAGGTCTATAGGGATGAAAAGGGGAAAAGGAAAAGAACATCTGGGTTCAAGCACAGTGCTGGGGAGGAAGGGCACATGAGCACCCACTGCTTAACAATGGCTACGCAGGGTCTTATGTGGCCAAATCTCAAAGAAATATTCTTCCCATGAGTGAGCTCCAAAGTAAAATACCAACCTACCAGTATATATAGCTTTCAACTAATAGGCTCAGTCAGAAGGCATCACAACCCACATGATTCAGTGCTTAATTGGCTTAGTGCCAAAAGGTGTGAAAGCCTTCTTGCAAGCAAGCCTCCCACAATGGGCTCTATGTGACTCAGGATGTGTCAAAGCTGTGAATTAGGCCAGAGCTCAAAGCATCAAGACATTCCTGATTGAAATATGTGTGTACCTTTAGACCTGGGAATAGAAATTCAGCCCCTGTTCCAAGGTAAAAAGGGAACACATGTGTTTAAATAGGCCTATTAATGAACTGGGAAGAGTTTATATTCCATTAATGAGGCTGGGGGTGGTGATGGGGAGGAATATCATCTTCACATGGAGATGACAAATGAACTCATTGGGAAGTTGATGAGATCAATTGAGACAGTATAATAGAGTAAAAATAGAAGGGCCAAGGAGAAAGCCTTAAGGGACAGCAACAATTAGAAAGGCGTGACATGGAAGAAGAACAAGCAAAAGACACTGAAAAGGAGTGGTCTGACAGACAAAGAGAACCAGGAGAGAGCAGTGTCACCAAAACCTAGAGAGCAGAAGGTTTCTAGAAGGAGAAAGTAATTAACAGTATCAAAGACTGCAGAAAAGTTAAGAAGGATGAGGACTAAGGGGGAAAGGCCATTAGATTTGACAATTAAGAGATCAACAGTCACTTTGGAGAGGGAAGCTGTAATATAATGCTGAGGTCAGATGCCAGATTTCAGAAGATGAGATGACAAGAGTGAGAGGAATTAGAGGCACTAGTGGCAGATTGCTTTCTCAAAGAGTTTAGTCATGAAGGGGAGGAAAGATACAGGATGATAGCAAATAAGAATTGTGAGACTACTGAAAAAGCCAGCAAAGAAGGAACCAATAGAGCGACAGATTGAAGATTAGCAAGAGAGCAGGGGTGACAGCGGAGTGTGTAACCTGCTGGAGAAAATCATGGGGTTCAGGTGGGAAGGGGAGATTTTACATTACTGTGATATAATGACAAAAGATGCCAGAGAAATAGATGAGTTGGGCTTCAACAGCAAAAAAAGCTATCATACAGCAACACAAAAAGAGATGGAGGCAGTGAGAAAAAGGTAGAAGGGAAGGTTTCGGTCAAACTGTAAAGAGCTTTAAATGCCAAAGTTTGTTTGTTTGTTTTGATCCCTGTTACCTTTAGGATGAAATATAAACTCCTGTTTGGATTCAAAAGCCCTTAACAACCTTGCCCCAACCTTTCTATACCTCGTTATACATCATTCTCTTTGTCATGTTTTGTGGTCAAGAAGACTAGCATTCTTACTATTATTCAAATATGACACTTCATTTATTTTTATCCCCAGGGTTTAGTACAGTGTCTAGAAAAGAGTAGCCATTTAATAAGAGCTTGTTGATTGATTTATTTGATCTAGAAGTGAGGAAGAAATTGGAAATGGGAAGTGAAGGGGCAAACTCAGAATAGGGCTGAACAAGAGGGTCATAAGTTAAAAGGTAGAATGGCAAGACACCAAAATAAGTGATAAGAAGAAAAGCTACTTGGAAAGAGGTAGTATAGAGTAATGATACAGAAATATACAAAATCAATCAACAAACATTTGCTGAGTGCATAATCAGTCAATAAGCTTTTATTAAGTTTTTACTATGTGCTAGATACTGTGCTAAGTAGTGGGAATATAACGAAAGGCAAAAACAAGGTGCTGGATCTTAAAAAGCTCACATGTTAACAGAGGAGACAACATGCAAAGAGCTACATGTATACAAGATAAAAACAGAGTAGGTAAAAGGTCATCTGAGAAAAGATGCAGTAACAAGAGGGGGACTGAAAACAGTGTAATGTGTGCTGAGGCTTGAAGAAAGCCAAAAAAGCCAGGAGAGCCAGTAGTTGGAAGGGAATTTAAATAGTGAGTGGTATAATCAGACTGGCACTTTGAGAAAATCATTTTGGCAGCTGAGTGGACAAAGGACTAGAATGGGTAAAGATTTAAAAGGGAGACCAACCAGAGGATAAGTAAATTGGTGTGAGAGGACTTAAAAACAATACCACAGTTTGGAGACAGAAGAGGGATGGATTTAGGTGGTAAGATAATGAGTTCTGTTTTGAAAAAGATAGATGATGACATTCAGTAATTACCAGGGATGGTAGGATCAAGTAAGGGATTTTTCAAAATGGGAAGGTATGGGTGTATCTGTAGGCAGCAAGGATGACATCAGCAGACAAGGGAAAGGGGAAAAGGGTCTCAATTTTTTCAAGAAGTATAAGTTAATTTCTTGGCTATAAAAATAGTTGGGTGAAGATCGGGAAAGGTTTGAGGAGAGATGAAAAAGTTAGGAATAGCCCCTATAGTGATTGGGAAAATCAATTAGGAAGGAAAAGGATTGCCTTGTTGCAGTGAGGGCCCAGGTGGGATTATTTAACACGTATTTGTAGTGGATAAAGTCATTTGTGACTTTCTCCAGTCCTACTGAAAAGCATATGAATAGGAATAGAATGGAGAATGTTAGAAGTAACCCAATGTTGGGATTCTGTAAGGTATAATCAAGGGACAGAAAGAGACAAAGGTTTTCAAGTTTAGAGAAAAGTGTCAAGTTGAATTGTATCACCAAGGACTAGAGATAGGGGTTGCAGTCAGTGGAGAGAGCTAGGTGGCACAGGGTATAGAATACTAGGCCTGGAGTCAGGAAAACCTGAGTTCAAACTGGGATTCAGACACTCTGTGTGACCCTCAGCAAGTCACTTAATCTCTATTTGCTTCAATTTCCTCAATTACAAAATGGAGATAATAACATCATCTATCCTGTAGAGTTGCTTTAAGAATTAAATGAGATAATATTTTTAAAGTGTTTAGCACAGTGCTTGGTACCTAGAAGGCATTATTACATCAATGCTTATTCCCTTGTCCTTTCTGGAGATAATCAAATTGTGAAGAACTAATATCGAGGAATTTGAGGTTTTAGTGAGGAAGAAGACAAAAGCTTAGAGGATCATAAAGCAGAGAGAAAAATTAAATGATAGAAAGTTATGATCAGATAAAGGAATTTTATAGTTTACAAAAACAGGTGAAAACACGTGAGTGATGCCAAATCACATGTCTGCCTACATGTGGTTGAAGTAAAGAGAAGGAGTAAGTCATCAGAAATAAACTGATTAAGAAACTAGAAGTCAGGCTACTGGAGGCAGTATCAACATGAATATTGAAATCTTCTCAGGAGGGTAGGAGTTGGGGAGGAGAGAAAGACTATAAAGCGGGCACTAAATTCACAGAGGAAGGAAGGACAACCAGGATCTGAACTAGGTGACAAATTTGACTTGGTTGTTGTCCTTTGTTCTTGAAGAGGACCAAAACTACATCACTGCTGCTAGAGCAAGTGACAGTGTGTCTGACTATGGCTGATCAAACCAATACAAGCTCAGAATGCTCTACCACAGGTGGGGCACAAATAGTCCATGTGAACATTTGGGGTGGATTGTCTAAATCTGCGTATCCTGCATTTCTTTTGAGCTACTTCAATTCTGCTTGTCCTCATAGACCACAGTATCTTCTCTGATGTGGGCACACCATGCTGGGCAGTCCTGTGCTGGTGTCTGCTAGACACACAAACAATTCCAAAGATTCTAAGTGTCCTCGTATCACTTTTTCTGGCCACCATATGAGCATTTGCCCTGTCTGAGTTCTCCATAAAATAGTCTTTTTGGCAAGCATACTTTTGACATTCGAACAAGGCCAACCCATCAGAGTTGTACTCTCTGCAGTAGAGTTTGAATGCTTGGCAGTTTAACCTGAGTAAGGACCTCAGTGCCTAGCATCTTATCCTGACAAGAGATTTTAAGAATCTTCCTAAGACAATTCAAATTGGAAATGATTCCGTTTCCTGACATGGTGCTGGTAGACCTTCCAGGTTGCACAGACATACAACAATGAAGTCAGCACAACAATTCTGTTGACCTTCATTTTGGTAAGCAGACTAATACTTGTTCTCCCCCACACTTTCCTTCAGAGCCTCCCAAACACCAAGCTAGCTCTGGCAATGCATGTGTCAACTTCATTATCAATGTGTACATCCTTGGAGTGAGTGATGGCAGTAAAGCGAAGATCTGAAACTGTCAAAGGGGAGTAAGGATATCCAAAATCCTACACCATAACCAGCAAGTCAGGGGTCTGAGTGAAAGTGAAAATAGTACTGGATGGGCGCAGTGCGGCAGACGCAGGCCAGGAAGGCGTGGTGTGGCAGACGCAGGCCAGGAAGGGGCCTGATCAACTCGGAGGGCAAGTCTTCCCACCAACCACAAGGTCCACTACCAGGCCTATCACCAAAGGGCTGGGACTGGAAAGAACAAGGTAAGAAGCAAATACAGGGGCCCCTGTCCTGGACAGCAAACACTCCTGGGGCTACCACTTCATAGCCCAGAAATTTTTTTAAAAAGCCCCTTTCAGGACCTCCAAAGACGAGGATGACAGAGTGAACCCCACTTGCTCCAAACCCCCCCTCTGACCCTGAAAACATAGTAACTCTTGCCCAGGGCAAAACCCTCTACAGTAAAGACTTGGGATCCTAGAGGAAGGGCGTGGCTAGGACCCTGCCTCAAAATGGGTAGAAAGCAGACTACAAAGACAAAGACTCTGGAGTCCTACTATCCTCAGAGGGAGGAACCAACCTCAGAGGGAGACAATGTGGACCCCACACCCACAGCTGAAACTTCAACAGGGAATGGGTCCGAAGCACAGAAGGCTCTCCTAGATGAGATCATAAGGAACTTTGAAAACAAAATGAGAGAGATAGAAGACAAAATGAATAATTCTCTCAAAACGAAAATAGCAGAATTAGAAAAACATTATAATGAGGAAAACATCTCTCTAAAAAGAAAAGTGTATGATATGGAAAAGGAGCTTCAAAAATTAACCAAGGAAAATGATTTGCTAAAAACCAGAACTAACCAAATGGAAACAAATAACTCTATGAGGAACCAAGAATTAGCCAAGCAAAATACCAAGAATGAAAAATTAGAAAAAGAGGTAAAATACCTCAAAGAAAAAATAACTGACCTGGAAAACAGATCCAGGAGAGATAATCTGAGAATCATAGGCCTACCAGAAAATTATGATGAAAAAATGAGCCTGGACAACATTCTCCAAGAGCTCGTTAAGGAAAACTGCCCTGATATACTAGAACCTGAGAGTAAAATAGAAATCGAGAGAATCCACCGGACACCTGCTTTAAGAGATACCAAACTGAAAAATCCTCAAAATGTTGTGCCCAAACTCCAGAACTACCAGATAAAAGAGAAAATACTTCAAGCAGCCAGAAAGAAACAATTCAAATATCGAGGGTCCACAGTGAGGATTGCACAGGATTTGTCAGCCTCTACACTAAAAGATCGGAGGCAGTGGAATACAATTTTCCGGAAGGCAAAAGAGCTCGGGTTACAACCAAGGATCACATACCCAGCGAGACTGAGCATATTCTTCCAGGCAAAGAGATGGTCATTCAATGATATTACAGAGTTCCAGACCTTCTTGATAAAAAAGCCAGAACTCAATGGAAAATTCAACCTCCAATTACGAGATGCAACAGTGACTTAGAAAGGTAAACAAGGAGAACACACACACACACACCCTGCTATTTGATAAGAGCAAACTGGTTATAGACAAGTAGAGGGTATGACTATAAAATACACAAAATGATGATTTTGAAAAAATCTTGTTAAGGGCTACAAGGGACCGCAATGGAAGAAAGGGAATGGTTGAAGTGGAAAAGGGTAAATTATGCCACTCATAGAGGCATAAAAACTGTATAGCAGAGGAAAAAAAGGGAGGAAGTTGGGAAGCATATGAGCTTTTCCCTCATTGGTTGTGGTACAAGGAGGGAATAACAACCAGTTAAGCATAGGACTCTATGGAGAAGAAACGCAAAAAGTATCATTTTAGAAGGAAAGAGGGGAGGGAGAGGAGCTTCGCATGAGATTTATTCCTGTCACTCTTGATGCGAAGAAGAAATAGCATACTTCATTAAGTATAACAATATCCTATAGGCAGTAGGAGGGGGAAACGGTTACGATAGGGGGGTGGGAGTGGTTTGTAGGGAGGGAAGTAGTAAGGGGAAAGGGGAAGAAAAGGGAGGGGGACAGAAAAGGGAGCACTGAGGGAGGAGGTGGTCAAAAGGAAAACTATTAAGGGGGGGAAGGGAGAAGGGAGGGAAAATATGAACATTAACAGGGGCAGGAATAGGATGGGGAGAAAGAAACAGATAACAATCATAACTGTAAATGTGAATGGAATGAACTCTCCCATAAAATGGAGACGGATAGCAGAATGGATTAGAAATCATAATCCTACAATATGCTGTTTACAAGAAACACATCTGAAACAGAGGGATACACACAAGGTAAAGGTAAAACGTTGGAATAAAATATATCATGCCTCAGCTAAAGTAAAAAAAGCAGGGGTAGCAATCTTTATCTCAGATAAAGCAAATGCAAAAACTGACCTAATTAAAAGAGATAAGGAAGGAAACTATATCCTGTTAAAAGGCACCATCGAGAATGAAGCAATATCGATACTTAACATATATGCACCAAGTGGTGTAGCATCCAAATTCCTAGAGGAGAAGGTAAAGGAATTAGAGGAAGAAATAGATAGCAAAACTATACTACTGGGAGACCTTAATCTCCCCCTATCTGAACTTGATAAATCCAACCTCAAAATAAACAAGAAAGAAGTTAAGGAGGTGAACAGGATTTTAGAGAGGATAGGTAAGATAGATCTCTGGAGAAAACTGAATGGGGATAAAAAAGGAATATACTTTCTTCTCAGCAGTTCATGGCACATACTCAAAAATTGACCATGTTCTAGGGCATAAAAACCTCACAATTCTATGCAGTAAGGCAGAAATATTAAATGCATCCTTCTCAGATCATGATGCAATAAAAATTATATGCAATAAAGGGCCAGGGAAAGACAGACTAAAAACTAATTGGAAATTAAACAATTTAAACCTAAAGAATGAGTGGGTCAAACAAGAAATTATACAAACAATCAGTAATTTCATTCAAGAGAATGATAATTATGAGACAACATACCAAAATCTGTGGGATGCATTAAAGGCAGTTCTTAGGGGAAGTTTTATATCCCTGAGTGCATACGTGATTAAATTAGAGAAAAGGGAGCTCAGTGAATTGGGCATGCAATTAAAAAACCTAGAAAAAGAACAAATTCAAAATCCCCAATTAAATACTAAATTAAAAATATTGAAGACAAAAGGAGAGATTAATAAAATTGAAATTAAGAAAAATATTGAATTAATAAATAAAAGCAAGAGCTGGTTTTATGAAAAAACCAAATTATGAGTATCAAAAATGAAAAGGGTGAATCTACCTCCAATGAAGAGGAAATCAAAACAATAATTAGGAATTATTTTTCCCAATTGTATGTACATAAATTTGACAATCTTAGGGAAATGTATGAATATTTAGAAACATAAAAGTAGCCCAGATTAGCTAAAGAGGAAGTAAATTACTTAAATAATCCCATCTCAGAAAAAGAAATTGAACAAGCCATCAGTCAGCTCCCTAGGAAAAAATCTCCAGGGCCAGATGGATTCACTAGTGAATTCTATTAAATATTTAAAGAACAATTGATTCCAATACTCTACAAACTATTTGGAAAATTAGCGAAGGAGTCATACCAAATTCTTTTTATGACACAAATATAGTACTGATACCTAAATCAGGAAGAGATAAAACAGAGAAAATTATAGACCAATCTCCCTCATGAATATAGATGCAAAAATTCTAAATAAAATATTAGCAAAAAGACTACAGCAACTTATCTCAAGAATAATACACTCTGATCAGGTAGGATTTATTCCCGGAATGCAAGGATGGTTTAATATTAGGAAAACCATCAGTATAACTGATCATATCAACAATAAAACTAGCAGAAACCACATGATTATCTCAATAGATGCAGAAAAGGCTTTTGACAAAACACAACATCCATTCCTATTAAAAACATTAGAAAGTATAGGAATAAATGGAGCCTTCCTTAAAATAATAGGTAGCATCTATTTAAAGCCATCAGCAAGTATTATATGTAATGGGGAGAAGCTAGAAGCATTTCCCATAAGATCAGGGGTGAAACAAGGGTGTCCACTATCACCCCTCTTATTCAATCTGGTACTAGAAATGTTAGCAGTAGCAATTAGAGAAGAAAAAGAAATCAAAGGAATCAAGTTAGGCAAAGAAGAGACCAAACTCACTCTTTGAAGATGATATGATGATATACCTAGAGAATCCTAGAGAATCAAGTAAAAAACTGCTTGAGACAATAAATAAATTTGGCAAAGTTGCAGGATATAAAATAAACCCACATAAATCCTCGTCATTCCTATATATTTCCAATGAAATTCAACAGCAAGAAATAGAAAGAGAAATTCCATTTAAAGTTACTGTAGACATTATAAATTATTGGGATTCTACCTGCCAAAACAAACCCAGGACCTGTATGATCATAACTACAAAACACTTTTCACACAAATAAAGTCAGATCTAACTAATTGGAAAAATATCAATTGCTCATGGCTGGGTCGAGCTAATATAATAAAAATGACAATTTTACCTAAATTAAATTATATATTTAGTGCCATACCAATTAATTTACCAAAAAACTACTTTATAGAGCTAGAAAAAATAGTAACAAAATTCATTTGCAACAATAAATGGTCTAGAATATCAAGGGAATTAATGAAAAGAAATGCTTAGGGAAGGCGGACTAGCTTTACCAGATTTCAATCTGTACTATAAAGCAGCAGTCATCAAAACTACTTGGTACTGGCTGAGGAATAGAGGAGTGGATCAATGGAATAGATTAGTGTAATGGGAATGCAAATTTGGAAGATCTTCCCTGCCCCTAGGCTAAAGTGCACCTGAAGACTTGGGTGGGAGGCTTGTTTTTCAGTAGATACTTTTTGGTTGGTCAGTGGGTCAATAAGGTTGTTACATTCTCTGAGCCAGGAGAAGGCCATATAAGCCCTGATGTGAGGCTTTGTTTTGGGGGCTCACTTTGAGAAGTGTTCTGTGATTTGATCTGTATTCTGGGAAGCCGTTGTCCAGGCCCACCCCCCCCGCCCCCGGCTTTGAAAAACCCAGATGTGGAAACCCAGATGTTGACTGGGTATGGATGTAATGGTTGGACAATTTGGAAATCTGTCTACTTGATCTGTTTCTGTCTTGATAATTCTGCCTGTATACTTTGAAGTTCGGGGTGCTGACCTTTTCCCCTGAACAAGGTAAACGATATATGTCTGACTGATTAAAGTAAGCTTGTTAACCCATTTTGAGTTGCTTTCCTTTAACAAAGCAGATCCAAGAACCTGTATGGGCAGCAAACCCTGAGGACGCGCTTGGGGTGCTTGCTGCTACAATTAGGCACAGGAGATTCAGAAGTCAATGACTATAGTAATGTATTGTTTGATAAACCTCCAGACCCTGGTTTTTGGGATAAGAACTCACTATTTGACAAAAACTGCTGGGAAAACTGGAATATAGTATGGCAGAAACTGGGCATAGACCATTATCTAACACCATATACCAAAATCAAGTCTAAATGGGTGCATGATCTAGGTATAAAGGTTGAGACTGTAAGCAGTCTCCTAAAACAAGGAATAGTTTACCTATCAGACTTGTGGAGAGGGAAAGACTTTATGACTAAACAAGAATTAGGAAACATTATAAAATGTAAAATGGATAATTTTGACTACATGAAATTGAAAAGTTTCTATACAAACAAAGCCAATGTAACCAAGATTAAGAGGGAGGTGGGAAATTGGGAAAGAATCTTTACAACCTATGTCTCTGACAAAGGACTCATTTCTAAAATATACAGAGAATTGAGTCAAATTTATAAGAATACAAGTCATTCCCCAATTGATAAATGGTCAAAGGATATGAACAGGCAGTTTTCAGAGAAAGAAATTAAAGCTATCTATAAGCACATGAAGAAATTCTCTAAATCACCACTGATTAGAGAAATGCAAATCAAAACAACTCTGAGGTACCACATCTCACCAGTCAGATTGGCTAAGATGACAAAACAGGAAAATGACAAATGCTGGAGAGGATGTGGGCAAACTGGAACACTAATGCATTGTTGGTGGAGTTGTGAACTGATCCAGCCTTTCTGGAGAGCAATCCGGAATTATGCCCAAAGGGCTATAAATACTTTCATACCCTTTGATCCAGCAATACCACTCCTAGGGTTATATCCCAAAGAGATCATAGAAATGGGAGAAAGACCCATATGTACAAAAATGTTTATAGCAGCTCTTTTTGTGGTGGCAAAAAATTGGAAATTAAGGGGGTGCCCATCAATTGGGGAATGGCTGAATAAGTTGTGTTATATGCATGTTATGGAATACTATTGTGCTATAAGAAACAAGGAGCAGGCAGTCTTCATATTTACCTGGAGAGGCTTAAAAGAACTGATGCTGAGTGAGAAGAGTAGAACCAGGAGAAATTTGTACACAATTACAGACACAACGTATGTGTGATGACCAACTTTGATAGACTGGACTCTTCTCACCAATGCAGTGATATAAGTCAACCCTAAAAGACGCATGATGGAGAGAAAAATGTGCATCCAGAGAAAGAACTAGAAAGAACTAAGTTTATATCCAGATGGAAGCAAAATACCTGATCTTTTTCGTTCTCTTATTTGTTTTATGTCCTCTTTACCCCAGCTGGTACAATCCGTCCTTATAACCTGACCAATGTATAATGTGAAAGTATTTACAGATCCTATACTTGACTATAAGCCGCCATGGGGGGGGGGGCCAGAGGGAAGGGGACAAAATGTGAAATTCAAGGAATTGTGTAATTGAATCCTGTAAACTAAAAGGAAACAAACAAATTTATAAATTTTTTAAAAAAAGAAACTCAAAAAAAATAAAAAAGAAAATAGTACTGGATGACCAGTGATGGAATGTCATTAGGAGGGAGACAGGTTTTAGTGAGTGCCAGAGGATGAAAGAGGTAAGAAAGGAAAACATTTAATATGCCTTTGGAATAAGCATTCCAGAGGGCACAGTGGAATTGAGGGGTAGGACTGAGGGAGAGGGAAGTTAGGGAGCAAACAGCTAGGGATGGCAAAATTTCAAACCTAGATGACTGTATGTACCTACTAATTTATGCATTGCTCCCTGAATGTTTAAATCTCCAATGCCTAGCATAGTACCCGGCACAGCTAGTACTTAATAGATGCTTTGTGGGGCGGCCAGGTAGCACAGCAAGTAAGAGCACCGGCCCCAGAGTCGGGATGACCTGGGATCGAATCCGGGCTCAGACACTTAGCACCCACCCAGAAACACCTGGCCGAGTAACTCCGAGCAAGTTACTTAACCCCAATTGCTTAGGGGTGGCCAGGTGGCTCAGTGAGTAAGAACACCGGGCCCCAGAGTTGGGATGACCTGGGATCGAATCCAGGCTCAGACACTTAGCACCACACTCAGAAATAACTGGCCGTGTAACCTTGAGCAAGTTACTTAACCCCGATTGCTTTAAAAAAAAAAATAGTTGCTTTGCTGACTAGCTCACTGAAAGAAATAAGGATATTCAGAAGAGGGACAGGAGGGTACAATGAGCTGTATTTGGGCATGTTATGTTTGAGATGCCTACAGTATATCTATCCACTTTGAAATATCCAATAGACGTTTGGAGAATAAATGGCGCTGAGGAGTGACGATGGGGGAATATATATTCATCTAAATAGAGACAATTAAAATCATGGAATTGATGAGATGACTAGTTGAGAGAAAACAGAAAAGGAATAGAGGGTTCAGGGAAAAGCCTTCAGGAACTTCCACAATAGGGAGATCTAATATGAATGATAATCCAAAAAAGTAGACAGAAGGAACAGATAGACAGAAGGAAAATGAAAGGGTGGGGAGGTGAGAATGATACCAAGAGGGGATAGAAATGGGAATGGAAAGATCAGATACCAATCTTATTTGAGCAAGGAAAGGGAAGGTGAAATGAACAAGGAAAGGAAAAGCAAGGAGAGAATGAAAAAGAGGAGAAAGAAAAATAGTATAAGTAAACTCAATGAATTATAGATTTGGCATGGGGACAGGGGACAGGACAGGGGAAAAATGATGGAAACAGATTTGTGTCAATACAACAAACTGCAGTGAATAAAATAATATAGAATGGGTACAGATATGTAGTTTTAATGAAAAAAATACAAGCTTACTAGTTATGAATCTAAATGCGAATAGATAAATTCCAAATCAAAAGAACAGAGGAATAGAAAATAAAAATTTTTGCAGCACACAAAAAATCTATTTTTTTTAATACCAGATTAATCTGAAACCAGATTAAGTTGGCTCTCTTCCCCCTCCTTTCATCCCTCTTGGTTCATTCCCTGTCAGATAAATACAGGATTTCCTGATATATAAAGGCTTTAATAGACTCCTATTTTTTTAATACAATTTCTCATCTCATTCTCTTCTACATCTTATGCAATCTGGCTTCTGATCTCAACATTCCCATGGATCTACTCTCTCCAAAGTTACCAACAATCTCTTACCTGCCAAAATGCCTCTTCCTTCAGAACATCTCTGACGCCTTTCAAACCGTCAATCACCCTCTTCCGGACACTACCTATTTCCTACTTTCTCATATTTCTATTGTCGAACTGCTTCTTCTCAGTCTTCTTCCCTGTCATGGCCACTAAGCACAGGTGCCTGCCCCGAGTCTGCTTCTCTTGCCCCTTCGAGTATCCTCTCCTTGGTGACACCATCAGCTGTCATGGATTCAGTTGTCATTGAATCATCATTTGCACTTCTGTGCAGATGACTTCCAGATTTATGTATCCAGCCCAAATTTCTCTCCTGAGGTCCAGTCCCGGAGTCATCTCAAATCTACTACGTCTTGAACCAAAATCAGCATCTGCCTCAAATCCTTCCCCCTTCCCAAATTTCCTATCACTGTCTGTCAAGAGCAGAGCCATTCTCTTATTCATTCAAGTTCACAACCTCAATGGCCCTCAAGTCCTCATTCTCACTTATCCCACATACTGTGATTTCTACCTTCACAACCTCTTCCATATATACGTCACATCCTGCTATCTCCTCTGACACTGTCACAACCCTAGTTGCCCTGTCACCTCACACTTCAACTAATGCAATAGCCTTGTGAAGGGTCTCCCTGCCTAAGGCTCTCCACACCCCAATATTTCATCCACTAAGTTCACAAAATTATATTCCTATAGCACAGGTCTCATCATGTCATTTCCCCTATTCAACAAATTCTCGTGGTTTCCTATTGCCTCTGGTATCAGATATGAAATCCTCTCTTTGGCTATCTACCAAGGTTCAAAATGAAGAATGAGATTTACATTTCTGGACACAGACAACATGGGAAATTGCTGTTGCTTCCCTGGGTGTATTTGTTACAAGGGTTTGGGTTTTGGTTTTTTTTTTAATTACTGTTGTTCCTTCTAAATTAAAATAAATGCTTGCTAATTGAATTTTTAATTTTATTTAAAAAAAAAGAAAAGTTAATTACTTCCCCTTTCTTTGAAGAAGTGGGGAAGTATTGGTGTGAAATATTTCATATACTGTTAGATAAAATTGATGTGTTGGTTAGTTATACTGAATTACTTTTCTTTCCTCTTTTTTTTTATTTCCTCTTTCTTAAATAGTTATTATAAGAGATGTAATATGAGTATGGGATAGAGGGGGACATATCAAAAAATGAAGGTGATGTAAAAAACAAACATCAAAAAATAAGAATAAATGAAAACTGTTAAGTAAGTTTTATTGATTGTACTGATATCCAATGTTAAGTTATTAACTAAACTTCATTTATTTAAAGTTGAAGGACAATTCATAGGACCATCAACATATTCTTTTTTTATATTTTTATCAATAAATTTTGATTAAGGAATAGAGGATACATTCATCAAATCTGAGGGAAATAGAAAGTTAAACGAGATGGCATACATTAAATATCAGATTGGGATTCAGAAAGACTTCTTACTGATTACAATGATAGATCATATCTGATAAGATGAAAATTAAAAGGTAAAATTATATACTTAGCTATAAGATAAAAAAGACATGATTTTTATTGAACTGCAAAATAATACAAGTGAATACTTTGGGACCACATCAAAAAGGGGGGGGGGCATGTGATCTTAGAAGGTATTTAATAATAATGATAATAATAGGCTTACACTTTAAGATTCACAAAACACTACATAAGTATCTTATTTTATCCCTATAACAATTCTGAAAGGCAGATCCTATTATCCTCCTCATTTTACAGATAAGGAAAAGAGGTTAGGAGACACAGGGTCACACAACCAGTAAGCTCATCTAGACGGAATTTGAACTCAGGTCTTCCTAACTCCAGGTCCAAGGCTCTATCATACTGCCCCTACCTAACTGCCTCTTTATGAAACAGGATTCAGAATGAGGAAATTTACAAATTGCTAGTCTCTGGTTTGTTTAGTCTTCTTAATATTGTGGTCTGTTTTGATTGCCACATTTTAGGAAGAAAACTAAGTTAGATATATTCACAAGATGGCAACCTCGATAGTCAGGTAAATGAAAACTAAGATCTATGAGGATTAGTAGCAAAAACTGGGGAGAATAGCTGTCTTCAACATATTGAAGTATTGTCACGTAGAAGAGTACTATGCTCTTTTGGTTTGGTACAACGAAAGAATTTTTAAAAGAAATGTTAGGGGCAGCCAGGTGGCACAGCCTGGGATCGGTTCAGCCTCCGATACTTAACATCCACACAAAATAACTGTCCATGTAACCTTGAGCAAGTTACTTAACCCCAATTGCTTAGGGGTGGCCAGGTGGCTAAGAGTGCCGGTCCCGGCATCAGGAGACCTGAGATCAGTTCTGGCCTCAGATACTTGGCACCCACACAAAAATAACTGGCTGTGTAACCTTGAACAAGTTACTTAACCTCAATTGCTTTTAAAATGAATGAATGAACGAACGAATAAATAAATGAAAATTTTAAAAAAAGAACTGTTAGGTGGAAGTTGCAGAGAAGACAGTGAGTTATCCCCCCCCAAAAAAAATCTTTAAAATATTTAAACCTGTGTGCAAATGTAGAATGAGTTAACTCTAGGGGTAGCAAATTCCCCACTGTAGAAACAAATGAAAGCTAGATGACAGGGATGTTACAAAGTGAAATTGTCTTAAGGAAAAGAATCACCATTTAAAAGATTTGTAAATGCTTGGTGACAGAGTGACAGCTTAGTTTTTTGTCTTCTGTATCCTCAATACCTAGGCATTAGTGCCTGGCACACAGTAGGTACTTAATAAATGCTTGCTAAATTGTATAGATTTAGGGGACCTCTGAGCTCTTATCCAATTCTGAGATTATGATTCTATCAGAATCGAGACCTCCCTTCTATAGCCTTCAAATGAAGAATATGTATTTTTCCCCTTAAGTATTTTAAATGAAATCCAATAACAATAAATCCTGAAGCTTTTAAGGAACACACAATTAAATAAGTAGTTATATTTCTACTAAAAATAAAGAAAGCACTGTTAAAATAAGATCTGAACTAAACTCTTCTATACAGTGTAATAAATGAAAATCATAGAATGCTTATTATTCCATTATAAAAAACATTCAATGTCTAGTCAAAGAAAAGTCAACTTCAAAAAATGCTAAAAACTTACTGTAAGAAGCCTCTGAAAAGGCAAGGCATGTTTGAAGTAAAAGCTATATCTGTAAATGAAAGTATAAGTAACTTTCAGTATTACAACAAACTTCTCTTTTATTACTACTATCCTGTAAAAGCATCCAAAATTCCAAATGCTTAGAGAAAGTTGTTTGTTTGTTTTTAATTACAGAAAGTCCAGTTAACTGTGCACCTTTGGCAGTCAAGTATATGGGCATTTGACAGATGATTCTGATGTTATAATTCAACAGGCAAAGCAAAATAATTTTGAAAAATTCAAATAATATTATATATCCTCCCCTCAAAAACCATGCTGGAACTTCTTTTAAACACAGGAATATAAAACAGATGTGACATGAGGTACTCAACATTTTTAGATTAACAATAATATTAAATCAATACAAAATGTAGTAAATTTCATATGCTTTAGTTATTGGATACTTTGGGTCCAATAAACAGTTCATTATTAAGTATAGATCTGAAAGCTTAAATAATCTAAATGAACAGAAAGCCCTCAAAACTGATTGCTTCAATATAATATATTGAAATATCTAAGAGACATACATAGCAAGACCTAAAGGAAACAAATCAAATTTGGAGTGATGATGATTTTTTCCAGGCTAAGTTGTTAAAAACAAAAATAAAAAACCTCACTTCTTTCTCACTTAGAGTTCACATGTAAATATCTTAAAGTCACAAGAAAAAAATACTAGGGAGATTTTGAACTATTTTTTTTTACTGACAAAATTCTTCACTCTATTTTTCTTTAATGTAGCAACCTAACAATAAAAACAAAACTAGAATAAGAAACAGAGGCACCCAAAATATGCTTACCCCATCTATTCTATTTCAAAAGACAAATGGCATTCAGGTTAATTTCCAATGCTTAGAATTTTTAACATATTTTACTATAAAGTGACATAAAGCAAATGAGGTCTAGCACATAACATTACTTTCTTGCTTTGAAAAAAAGGAAATTAAAACATTAAAGATTGTTTTATTATATTATTACCAATTCATAGAATTGCTCAGGAATAGAAATAACATCAAATGGAATTTGCACGTTTTAGGAAATATAATTTGATCTCTAGGAAATATTAATTTCTATAAAAACAATCTGGGTTTTACACTGTTAGCAAACTAACTGGACCATTTAGACAGATAATGAACCTCTTGCTAATGAATCCTCAATAGTACCAGTATACATTAATGAAAAAAAGTCTTCAATCATAGATAAGAAGTATTCCCCCACATAGACATACTGTCAAACATCAAATTCTTTAAGATCCACACATACACACCACATCACAATTTAAAACATCTCAAAATTCCAAAGACGTTGCCCAAAAATACTTGAAAATCCCTCAAATAGATCAGTCTTTCCATTTCGCAAACAGTAATTAAAATTCTTAAGATTTGCCCCTGCTCAAAAATGCTATTTTATAAGTCCTTACCACCACCACTATAATTTTGTCACTTTATATTATGAGTCGATTAGATTTCTTTAAGTCAGTTTTACAAATACTTGCTTTCCATGGGTAACTACTCATTTATGCTGGCAAAAGAGCAATGATTTCCTTTAATTGGGAAATGTGGAAGGTTTGGTTTTTTTTTGTTTGTTTGTTTTTGTTGGGTTTTTTTTAGATTTTTTGCTGCCTCCTCTCTTTTTTTTCTTTAAATGGCAAGCAAGGCTGTTTTAAGTCCTAAGGGAGAATATAATAATCAGAGAGGCGATTAACTTCACTCCTGATTGAAAAATTCTAAAGTTCATTGAAATGCAGGGCCCCAGAGTAATTAATATAGGAAAGGAGGGAGTTTCAAATTCCTACTAAACTGTCAAGTCAAGTCAATAAGCATTTACTAATAGCACCTTCTATATTCTAAGCAGTAGTGAGAGATACAAGAAAAGGCTTGTGCTAAGTAGTAGAGATACAAGGAAAGGCAACAATGCCTATCCTCAAGAAGGTCATACTCCAATGGGGAGACACCATGCAAAATACTTTACATGTGAGATATATATTATATATTGTGAAAAGAAGGTAATTTCAGAGGGAAGTCATTAAAAGGGGAGAGGGTGTGGTGGTGGCTAACATACCAGTGAAAACCTCTTGCAGGGAAGGTGGGATTTGGACTCAGTCTTGAAAGAAGCCTGGGACACTAAGAGGTAGAAATAAGAGAAGTGGGGAAGGAAGAAAAGAAGCAAATAGGCATTTATCAAGCACTTGGTTTGTGCTAGGAGTTTTTACAAGTGTTATCTCATTTGTAGGTGCTATCATTAGACCCATGGTATAATTGAGGAAACTGAAGAAAATTAAGAGGTTAAGTGACTGTTTGATGCCAGATTTAAATTCAGTTTTTTTCCTAACTCTTGGCTTAATGTTCTATCCAATGGGCCACCTAGCTGCAGAGGAGACAGGGGACAGCTGCTGAAAATTAATGGAGTTGCCACCAGAGAAGATGACTTTACTAGCAGCCAGGAGAATGTAGACCACAGCTTCATCCTTGTACAAAGCAGTGACCTCTGGGTCCCCAGAAGAGCTCTCTTCATTTCTATTCTGCACAGGGCCTCTGCCTCTGGAACAGGCATTCAAAAATTCACAAAAATAAATAAACTTCAAATGAAAAACAGTAATACAACAGTAGGAATCAGTAATTTGGCACACTAGGACACAGATATAGTTTGTTGGAGTCTTCCAGAAATTGGAACAGAATTGAACAATTAAAATGAATTTGGAATCCTGGAAAGCATGAAAGCTGCTAGTGAACTTAATCTTCACTAAAAAAGAGAGATAACTGAAATTAATGTATCTCTTCCAGAAGACAAAACATTTGTCGACAAATCTCATTATGAACATTGTTGACTGATCAAGATAATTCTGAGCACCTCTTTTTGAACCTGACAAACTGATGAATGAGGATGCATGTGAGATCCAAAACTCTACTGAGGAATGAACATGGATCCCAAAATAAACTAACATAAGGAACACTTAGCCCAGCACAGTTTTTGTCCTAAACATATGGTGTATCACAGATTAGAAAGTTTAACACTTCTGAAAACAACACTAAGTCATGGGGGGAGAAGAGAATTTTAACTACTAAGAATGGACTGGAAAAAAATGCTTTGTACCTGCACATTTAACACAATTTATTCCAACTGATTTTATTACACTACTGTCTGTGAAGTTCTGAATTTACTGAATCGTACATGATAAAAATGAGTTCTGAAACAATCTACTGAAAAAAGGGCATTGTTGTCTAGGGAAAAAAAAACTTAGAATGAATAATGTTGTAATGACCACTTATGTCCACCCATCACTACACTTTTTTTTTTTTGCTTTTTGGAGGGCAACTGGGATTAAGTGACTTGCCCAAGGTTACATGGTTACTAAGTGTTAAGTGTCTGAGGCTGGATTTGAACTCAGATCCTCCTGACTCCAGGGCCAGTGCTCTGTTCACTGCGCCCCCTAGCTGCTCCTCATCACGACACTTTTGATCAGATTTTGCCCATGGGAATAATTATATGAGTGCTGAAATTGGTTGGCTAGCCAGCATAGCAATATCATCTTAATTCTGAACAAACTATATGGTTACAACTATTTTACACAGATATGACTCAAAGCTTTCAAAAACCTAACAGGATTTCATGAAATCTCTTTTTAAAAATAAAGAGTAAGGACACTGATCATCATGGGCAAGGAAAAACAAGAAGTACTGGAATTGTACTCTATCAGAATAACCTACTCATCTATCAATATTGGCATTTATGGTTACATTTCTTTAGTGACCCTCCTTCAGCTTCACAAGTGCTTTATTTTTTAAATCCTTCACATTTATTCAGATAGGAAACTGCAGGACACAGAGTTTCAATAACATGAACAAAGTTTCTCAGCAAGTGACAGCTGAACCAAAACCTCTCACTAGTCCTTATCCTATTCTTTGCTCTACACAGGAGGTAAGAGTTTAGAGGTGTTAAGTGGGTGGCTATCTATTAAAAGAAAAATAATATTCAAGCTAAAATACTACCACTGGAAGAACCTCATACATTTACTATTTACATCAGGGTTTCCTAAATTTTTTCCACTTACAACCCCTTTTCATGTTTCATTGGTGTTGCCTGGCCTGAGAGCATGAACAGTGCAAAGCACTTCATATTTAGAATCAAGGCTGAAGTGAAGATGCAACATGGGCAAGCACTGCTAGAAACACCCCAGATTCATTACACATTTGATTTTGAATTAATTTTTGGTCATTGCACATTTAGAAACCTTTTACTGTTGCCAAATTTTTCACAAACCCATAAAGTCTCGACCCACATTTTAAGAAGTGCGGATTTAAATAATACTGAAAGATGTGTCATTGAAAAACAATTTAAAATTATATATCTGTAAGGGTTATGGGATTTAAAGATCTCCCATGCCCCATGGACGTGCTGACATAGCAGAGCAAGAGAAAGTGAAATGCCGAGCTAACGGTCCTGCGGTTGGCAGTTGGCGGCGGTTGCCTTTTTTTTTTTTTTTTTTTTGTT
>NW_027187358.1:8435195-8436798 GCF_028583685.1 Petaurus breviceps papuanus
AGGTGGGGGGGGTTGCCTTTTTTTTTTTTTTTTTTTAGTTAGGACCCCTGCTGAGCACTGCCAGGGGCCGGAGCTGCTGGGAGCAGGACTTTCTGCTAAGGACTCCTGCTGAGGACTGCCAGGGGCCGGAGCTGCTGGGAGCGCTCTTCCCGGACGCTGGGTGGTTGCTGTGAGTGGGGAGAGGAGGACCTTTGCCTGAAGTAGCCTGTTCTGTTTTAAAGGCTTGAAAATGTGGGTGCTTTCTACTTTATCTACCTGTGCCAATATCATAACTACTCTGATGGCTTTCACTTTCTGGTTTTGGGACTCAGTCTTTTGGTATCTTAATAAATTTTCTAGTTTATTTCCCCAAATGGCAAACCTGACGTATTTTGTGATGGATAATTATATCAGCATATTTGTAATCTCTATAGGCATTGTGAATATGGCATTGCTGATACAATATCTTTAAGTAGAAATAAATTATAGTTTAAAACAGCAACTTTTGAAAACTGACCCTTATTGTAAATTAGTAACCTTTCACTATGGAATCCTGACCACTTCAAATGATGAAGTCAATAGATTTGCCTTACAAGTGCAGATAAGAAGGGTACTTGCTTCCTATAAAAAGTTTTTCTGGAGATCCCTATATCAAAGAGATTTCTTACAGCACTCTGAAACTCTTCTTTAGAATCATTACATTCTGCCTTACATTTTATATGTATGTGTATGTGCGCATGAATGTGTGTGTATACATATATACTATATATAATGTGTGGATGTATGCATGCATGCAATTATCATGCATGGCCACCCATTCACAGTTAGATTGTGAGCTCCTTTAGGGAAAAGTCTGTGCCTTATTTGAACTTTCTATCACTAGCACCTAAAAAAGTACCCTATCCATTATAATGAAAGATTACTGAATTGCTAAAAAGGAATTAATCCAAGAAAAAGCACTCATGAGTTCTAAAACTTTAAGATATATGCTATTTTGGGGCGGCCAGGTGGCTCAGCGAGTAAGAGCACCGGCTCCAGTGTTGGGATGACCTGGACATCGGAATCCCGGACTCAGACACTCAGCACCACACCCAGAAATAACTGGCTGTGTAACCTTGAGCAAGTTACTTAACCCCAATTGCTTAAAAAAAAAAAAGATACATGCTATTTTGACAAGTACCCTCCTTCTTCAGAGCCATACATACTAACATGATCCAAGCATGTCAAAGAGTCATTCAGTCCCTTAGCCCCTATACCACCTTGCAGATTTATTTCACCATATCAGAAATACAATCAGAGCACTGACTAATCAGTTAGTTAGCAAACATTTATTAAGCACCTACTATTGACCAGGCACTGCATTAAACACTAAGGATAGAAAGGAAAGCAAAGGACAGTCCCTGCTCTCAAGGAGCTCAGTCTATAAAGGAGACAAAATGGAAACACCCTGTTACAAACAAGCTATAGATAGGATAAACTGGAATTAACAGAGGGAAGGAAATCCTATTGCTCAACAAAAAGTAGTCTGGTTGGAGAAACTAAGTCAAGGAAAGGGGAGGAGGGAGGGGAGAGAGAAAGAGGCGGGAATGGGGGGGGGAGAGAGAGAGAGAGACAGAGACAGAGA
>NW_027187358.1:8436898-8473381 GCF_028583685.1 Petaurus breviceps papuanus
CGGAGGGAGAGAGAGAGAGAGAGAGAGAGAGAGAGAGAGAGAGAGAGAGAAACCACCTAGTTGTTTTCAAAGCACTTTTACTTCCAAATATGTAGCATGAGCACCACCTGGTGGGAGCCCAATTCTAAGTCAACTTTCAAAAAGAGTTTAAACTCCAAGCATAGCTTGGTGAGCCCAGCATGAAACCTTGAAGGACCATGAAAACCACATACCCAGATTTCAGATGAAAATTCTACAATGTTGCCCAACCTACCATTAGGATTTAATTTTTTTTTAATTTATGGGGTTTTTCTTACTACAAAAATAGTAGTAATCATAATATGCCATCACAAAATATGGTCAAGAGATCATTTTTCATTTATGTAAAAGTCCATAAGGTAAGCAATGCAATGCAATTTAAACAAAATGTATCGATCAGCTATTAGAGGGGAGTTACTTGATTGCAGCAGTATATTAGTCAGCCTATGATCAGTTCAACAAGCATCTATTATTAAGTGTTTACTAGGTGCCAGGCACTTTGCTAAGTGTTGTAAATAAAAATAAAAGCCAACAAAAGTTCTCTGCTCTCAAGGAGTTCACATTCTAATGGAGGGAGGATATATAATAATTATGTACATAATAACTATATATAATATAATGATTATTAAAAATAATAACTACATACATATAAAAGACATATATAGTATTAATGGAAGGAAGGTAACTTCATAGGGAAGGCAAGAGGGTCTGAGAAAGACTTATAAGAAGGTAGGATTTTATCTGAATCCTAAAGGAATCCAGGCAAGACAGGAAGCAGAGGTGACAGAGAGCATTCCAGGCACACAGAACTGCTAGTGTAAATGCACAGAGTTGGGAGACAGCTGTTGATATGTAAGAATAGCAAGTAGGCCAGTGTAGTTGCTGTACAGAAGAATGGAAAGGTAAGTAGGGGTCAGGCTGTAAAGAGGAAAGGCTGGAGGAAGAAATATCAGTAAACAGAATACTTCAATAGTCTAAATGGGACCCGAATAAGATACAGACAATGGGAGTGGAAAGCAGGAAACAAATTTGAGAAATACTGTGAGATTAAAATCAACAGAATCTGGAAATTAGGTGTGGGAGGTAAGGGAAGAGTCAAAGATGATACTCCAATTTTAAATTTTGCTGCCTGAGAGGATGTCCACATAAACAAAAGAAAAAGAAAAGTCAGGAAGAGAAACATATTTTGGAAAGAAGACAGTTCAGTTTTGAACATAGTTGGAGGTTGTGTTTGTCCTTTGTTTTCGAAAAGGACCAGAGCATCAGGGAAATGAAGATTTTGATTTGAGTGAGGGAGAGCTATGCAAGGTCACCAGCCTTACTTTCTCCTCCAGAGCCATCTGGATCCAGTGACCAGATATTCATCAGGATGACTGGAGATGACCCCAGGATGTAATGGGAGACCCTGGTTCTTTTAGGCTAAGGCCTTTTCACATACTCAGTGATGTAACACTCATTCAGTGAATAGGACTCTTTAAGAAGTAAGTCAGGGAATGGCCCCTTTAATTTTAATTTCCTTCTTCCTGGCTTTGAGTGAATGTCAATGGTAACTTTGGAACTGAAATCCTGAGGGTCATTCTCTCTCAGTCTTGAGTTGGAGGGTACCAACAAGACATACAAGTAGCTGAAAATATATGATGTTATGTAAATTAACAACTACTGAGAACTTTATTTAGAATGCACTAGTTGGGTGCTCTATGACATAAATATAGGAAGATGGGAGAAGAAAACTTCTCTATCATCAACAGAATGAAAAAATAATCAGTGACATATTACTGATGCTAAAAACAAAACAAAAAAGTTCCTGGCATTCAATCAAAAGGTTGCTAAATTATGGCAATGTGCTTTTTAAATATCATAATATGTCAGAAAATAACATTTAATTCTATTTTGATATTTTTTATTCTGGTCAATAATATAGCTAGATAGTGAACTGAATAATAACCTCAAAAGTCATTTCAAAGGCACTAGGAATCAGAAAAAAAAGGAAGGTAATAAAATGAGGTTATAAAGGTTGTGTCTTGTATATGGGTCGCTAAGTTTACCTAGTGGGAAGCAACCAAGGAAAGCAGGGAGGCTCACAGGCAATTTTTAGAAGCTCTCTACCATTTCCCCCTATAAACAACTCCTGACAAACCACAATTTTTTTTCCTTTTTTGTTCCCTCCTCCCTCTCCACATTTATCATTTCTCCTCTGCCTATGCCTTGAATTATCCAGAAGCAGGCCTTTGCTTAGTAGTGTTGGGAGGGTATTAGGGCCTGAAGAAACTTTGGACCCCAAGGGTGTGATACCCGAGCACATAAAGAAGCAAATAATCGCATTGGTTTACAGTGGCAAGATAAATACCTCTATAATAATAATCAACTTAAAATTCAGGAAATAAAGACAAGGAGTATATAAAAATCTTTCCAAAGCCAAATGGGAAAAAAAAAAAAACCATTCCCCTACTATGTTAATAACAAGGAATTGTTTTCAACTTCCCATGCCTTGAAGAAATTTTGCTATAGATTTTACTCATATTTAAACAAGCTTATATATCTTAAAGTAATATATAAATGTGGGTTATTAATATTATTTTACACTCAATATGCATTTAGTTGCTGTTTAGTCATATGCCATACAACAAGACTATATTAATTTACCTAGTTATCCAAATCCAATTATGCTGAAATTGTAACTAATATACACAGTATGAACCACTAGCTTTTTGATAAAATTCATTATATAAGGTATAATATTTGAGTCCTCTTTTCACGTAGTCATTTAATAAATTCTTTATGAAAAAAGTTTTTTAAAAATTTCTTTATTAAACATTCTTAGAAGCTGAACCCTTTTATTAAACATCATTAAAGGTTGAACCCATGGTAAGTAGAAGCTCAAGATTCCATCCTTTGAGATTGAATGTGAACTAGTATTCATTCTTCTCAAAAACCAGAAAATTTCTAAGCTATTTTAATAGATGGAGATATCCAACCAAAGCTCTAGTTTAACACTCTACTTTTTTCACAACATTAAACTTGACCTTCAAAGCAAATGTCATAAGCTACAAATTGCTGTGACACTCAATAATACACTATTAAAATGTAGTAATTCATATGCTAATAGACAAAAGACTTTAATCAGATCTGAAGAGCTTCATTGTAACATCTCGAATTTCTCTTCCCAATTTTACATATTCGTGGAATATAAAAGGCTTAAGTTTCAAATCACTTTGCTCTTGGAAAAAATTATGCCAATGTTGAGAGCTTTAGTTTGTGTGTTTTTTTCATTTTTTTTTTTATACTCATGAGCATTCTGAATTGGCGTACCAAAAATACAGCAGCATGATTGCCTAAATCTTATACTTAAGTAAAAGTTGAACTACAATAAATCTCCAAAAGGTGAAAGTCTCTTAAAGTCATTAGGATAATTCCCAATTAAAAATTAAGCAGCCTTTTCTAAAGTCACTGGTTGAAGAAAGAAGGGGACAAAAAATGCAGTATTACAAAAGAGCACTGAATGGAATCAAGAAGCCTGGGCTCAGGCCTCAACTCTGATGAAGACATCATCATCATCATCATCATCATCATCATCATCATCATCATCGCAACAGCTAACATTTATATAATGCCTGCTATGTGCCGGGCACTATGCTAAGTGCTTTACAAATATCTCATGTGATCTTCACAACAACCCTGGGAGGTAGGTGTTATTATCTCCATTTTACAGAGGAGGAAACAGAGGCAAATGGCAGTTAACTCACCTGCCCAATGTCACACATATAGTAAGGGACTGAGGCCAGATTTTAACTCAGGTCCTCTTGACTCCAGACCTGGCTCTATTCACTGTGCCATCTAGCTCCCTGGGACAAGTCACTTAACATATACATTAGTGACTAGGGCTTATTAATAAATCATAAACAAGTTCCAATCAACTTGGATAGATGTATTCTCACACTAGGAGGTCATCATTCTGAGGAAATCACAGATTTATCAGGTATTTAAGTAATCACAATGAGTTAAAAGTAAAAAAGAAAAATGAAGAGCACATGAGCATAACTGCATAAGTATGACTCAGGTACTTTTAATTCCAACTGTAAGAAATCTGTATCATTTAAGGTTTGCTTGCTAAGATTTTTCTGAATTATTTTCAAGATGGCTCCATGGCCCTATGGCGAACCTCTGTGCATTAGTGAAAAAAAGAGCAGACAATGCTTTTATTCAGTCTCAAATTTATCCCAGTCTCAAATTCATTCCTTTTATTCCTTCGCTTATGCTTTATCTACAATTTCTCACCTCCTTCCAAAGTGATGTGTCATCATCATCAACTGTCCACTAGGTATCTTCACTTTCCAAAGGCTCCTCAAACTCAATGTTTAAAAAAGAACTCATCATCCTCTTCCCTAGATCTACCACTCCTATTTCTGTTGAGAGCACCACCAGCTTCCACTCATCCCAAGTTCATCACCTCAGAATAATTTTTACATTTTCCCTCTCATTTTGCCACCCATTTTCCAATCAATTGTCAAGTCTTGTTGAGATAGCAACAAGAGGAAAGGTGAAACTTCTAAACTTAACTGCCATTCTACTCTCCTTGCCTTTTTAAGGAACAGGCTCTGCCTACATAAAACAGGTGCTATTGTACCACCACCTCCTCTCTAAACATATAGTCACCACCCTAGTTTATAGGATCATCCATATATATGGAACTTTAGGCCTTCATCAATTCTCAACTGAACTATTGTAAAAATCTCTTATCTGGGCTTTGGTCTGCTAGTTTCTCTCCTCTGCAGTCCATCCTTTAATACAACTGCCAAAATAAACTGCCTACAAGTATCTAACCAACTAATTTCTCTAATCAGGAATCTTCAGGAGTTCCCTATTGTCTCTAAAAATACCAACTCGGTAAGCTTGGCACTGAAAACTAAGTCTTTCCAGACTTATTTAAAAATATTCCTCTTCATTCCAGCCACATTGGTTTGACATCTAAATTATGTCACTGACTCCTACCTCCAATGCCTCTACACATTCAGGCTATCCACCATATGAGGAATGCACTGTCTTCTTCCTCTGCCTCTACCAATCTTCAGCTACCTCCAAGGATTAACTCAAAGAAGGAAAGCCTATTTTGAACCTTTTAGTTCAGAGGCTCTTAACTGGGATTTGTGAATTTCAAATAAATAAATAAATTTTTTTTAAAAAGTCATGTGTTGATCATCATATTTCAATATAATTGGTTTCCTTTGTAATTCTGTATTTGATTTTTGTTCTGAAAAATAGTATTCTAGGAAGGGTTCTATAGGCTTTACTAAGGGTCCATGACACAAAAAAAGGTAAAAGGTGAAGAACTCCTGTTTCAGAGTTTTAGATTTCATTCTTTAATTTTCTTTAAGGCAAGGATTTTATCTCATTTTTGTCTTTGTATCACCAAACCCTACAAACCTTGTACATAGCAGGCACTTAATAAATGTGTTAAGCACACGTTAAACTAAAAGATGAAACAATAATTAATTTCCCTGCTGAAGTTCAGAAGAATGCCCTAACATGATCACTAAGTAGAAGCCTTGATCAGACTTAAACTGGAAGAATTCTACTTTAACTGTGCAACACGATCCTATGATTAAACTGACGCTACTTTATATTCAGATGGTCCAAATTCTTAAAGTAAAAATCATATTCAATACCATTGCTTTATATCAACCTATCTTTTCCCATGATAAAAAAAAAACCAGCAACAAGAAAATACAAAAATAAAACAATGTATTGTATGAGGTGCTGGGGTTGGGAAAAGTATGTATTACTACTCCAATTCTTTATACACGTTCCAATCTATTTCTGGGAATCCCTACAAATTTCTGTCTGTACTACAATTCACTGTATAAATATTTAACAGGAATAATTTCACTCAAAGACCTAAATTTCCAGAGTCTTTACAGCAAATGAACCTGTTTATACTGTTTGATATGTGACAACAAAGCTAAAAACAAAAACAAGGTAATTTACTACTATGCACGAACTCACAAAAGAAATAGTAGACACTGAGATCACAAAAGTTTGGAGCAGTGACATTCAAGAACATAAAAAAAAACAACTTATTTTTATTCCCATCACCCTATTATTTTCTAAACTCTACTAAAATAGTACATAATTCAAACCTTTCCCTCTGCAAGATAAGAGTAATGGAAAAAATATACAATATACATAATCTGCCATCAAAATCTACCTCCATCTCTAGATTAACAATCACACACAAAAAACACATATTCCTCCCTAACTCCAAAAACTCAAGTCAACCCCTTCAAAAATTCCTGGCCATGCAGAAATTCTGCTTTTTTTTTTTTAATCTGAATTTCTAATTCCTAAATAGTTCAAATGCACACCTGATTTTTTTAAGTAAAGCCTATTTGAATAAAATTAAATAAAAATCAAATTTACCATTTTTAGGTGGAAGTACAAAGAAAACTAAAAGCTAGCCAGCTAAACACATAATTTGTAGGCAATTTTCAATAACTTCAATTCCAGATAATCTAAAATTGTCATGTGTCAAATTTTAGTCAGGTACTGGTATCAAAGTACAAGTCACTGAGCCATTGTTTTCAGAAATCATCTGTCCTTCTGAAGCTTTTGAAAACATCATTGTTAAAGGTGCTAAGAAATAACATTCCAGAAATTGTAAGAGAGGAGAAGTAATTGATGAGGCAGGAGAGAGTTTAAGGGGAAAGGGTATTAACCTGAGAAATAAGCATGATTAATCCTTATCTATCTCCAATTTTATTCATTTTTTTCGCCTCGAGACGTTAGAGAATAATTCACGTGAAAAATGCCAGCACACTTTTTCGTCATAGGGACTCCACTTTGTCATAAAGGATCCTGATGAAATTAGTTTGGTTAAGGCCCCAAAACTTAGTAAAACACCTTCTAAATGTAAGCTTATTTTTTTCAAAGAAATGAGGATACAAGAAAAGAAAGCCCCTTTTGTGACATAAAACCCCAAACATTTGTTCCTTTAAAATAATAATTCACATTCCTATAGCACTGATAAAAATATTTTCTTTAAAAAAAACCTAGTCTACAATAAAGCCTCTGCAAGTATTTGATATCCTCAATTTACAGATAAAGAAATTGAGGCTGTGAGAGGTCAAGTGACTTGTCCATCTTTGAACCCATGTTTCTCCTGATTCCAGGTTCATTGCTGTTTCCATTCCATTTCCATTTGCTATACCAGAGTGAGGAACTAAATGGATTCAGTAAAAGGGCCTCACTTGAGGACCTAGATGGCCATGTGTGGCCTCTAGACCACAGGTTCCACAGCCCTGCCCTACATTGTCTCCTCAATATGAGATGGTACTCAAATATTAAAAAAAAAAAAACACCTTCTGGAAACAAATTAAAAAGAGAAGTCTGAAATAGCAATATTTATATAATCTATGAAAACATGGAAAAGCTCCAACAATAAAAGAGAAAGTATGGATAACATAAGAATAAAATTGCAGGTTATTCTAGGATTTGAAGAAAAACAAACCTTGAACCTTGTAGTGGCACTATTCATTACACAGAAGAATTCAATACATTACATCCAATGTAAACCCTAAACAAGAGGGTTTTGGTACTAAAGTACTAAAAAGACCCCAGTACAGGAAGGCTTCACTCCTAATTCAATCTGGAGGCAGAGACACTGAGAATAGATTCGGTCAACAGCATCACAGCAAGAATCAAGATCTTTAAGAACCACATTATTTAGCTGAAAATGGACCTCATGTGGCCTCCCTGTCTTCACTGTCTCCCCACTGTCTCCAATTATCAGATAGATGCCAAATTGATATTTCTGAAGCAATGATCTTAATATATGTCACCCCCACTAAAAAACCTTCAGTAGATTCCAGCTGCCTGTGGGACAAAACATAAATTTTTCACTTTGGCTCTTCATGAACAGTTTCCAATCTACCTTGATAAGCAAATTTCCTCTTATTACTACTTGTCTGCCACTCTGTTCTATCCAAAATGGCCTTCTTACTATTTCCTCTACAGAATTCCTTCACTTGCCTACATGCCTTTGTAGAAGATGTCCCTTATATTTACAATGTTCTCCCTTCTCATCTTGGAATCCCTTTAAAAGGATTAGCCCATGTATTACCTTCTATATGAAGCTTTTCCTGATTCCTCTAGTAGTAACAGTTGCTGTTTATTATTAGCACAGAATTTATATAGTGTTTTAAGGTTTGCAAAGTACTTTATAAATATTAACTCATTTTTTCACGACCCTGGGAGGAAAGGTACTATTATTCCCCATTTTACAGAAGATGAAAATGAGGCAGACAGAGGCTATGTGACTTGCCCAGGTGTTAAGTGTCTGAGGCAGAATTTGAATTTAAGCCTTCCTGACTCCAGGCCTGGGGCTGTATTCACTGCACCACTTGCTGCCTATCTCCGGGAATTATTTTTCACCTTGTATATACCTTCTATTTAAATATCTGCATATTTAGTGTTTCCTCCAGAAGAATGCAAGCTCCTTACCAATATGGTCTATTTCATTTTGTCTCTGTATTGCTAGCTCCAAGCTCAATGTGGGGCATAACTGCTTGTCTATTCTGTGTACACCATATCAGTCAAGCAGAGTTGATATAAAGAAGTAGTTTTTCCGGTCTTAAAGTACTATAAAATTGCGAGTTCTCATATGATAATGAGCTATCCTATCAACTTGTCCTCTTTCTTATCAGTTAAACTACTTAAATACATCTGAGCACCATCAAGGCCAAAGACACACCAGAAGATAGGAGTCATACAAGGTCAGCAACACTGATCCTGCAAGTCCTATAGAGCGTAAGCTAACATGTTTTTCTCCTTAGTTATCTAATCTCTCCTGTGCCTCCAAGGTAAAAGAGCAGCACAATCACCGGGGCACTCTGAAAGTTCCATATTTATTACACAAACAGATATTCTTACTAATCAAGAACTCAGTAATATGACTTGTACAGAGGCAAGAAAACTAAATTGTATTAAGAATTTGTCTTAACAAAGACCCTGTAATTTCTTAGTGGGCAATTCTGATGTAAATAAAGAGCATGGAGTGTATAATGCTCCCCAGCCCCGCCCAGCATAAAACACAGTAAAGAAGAAATAAAGCCTTGATTTGTACAAATACTAAATTTATGCATGATTACAAACAAGAAGGCCCCCTGCTCTGAAATGGATCTCTTTCCCATAACAAGCCTGTGTGCTGGTACTTTCTTCCTCTAAAGTAACAAAACCGGCAATACAACTATACCTATTCATCCGTCAATGAACAAATGCCCTGAGTACAGCCTTGAGAAAGAGGAGATTTCTATCTGTCTTCATCTTGTCTGAAAATGCTGACATTTTTCAGCAAGAAAAGGTTCCAAATGGCAGGTGTCAAAGTGCTTTAGTCTCACAAGCAGAGCTAGAAGGCAGAAAAAGCAGCAGCAGCGGGTGGCCATGTCAGCGGCGCACAGTCACTGCTGAGAGAACGCATGTCTGAAAAGAGCAAACCTCAGACTCTGTTAAATCAATCTTGTGCCACATGCCACTATTAGAACAATACTGTGTGCCAAAGATTTGTTGCTGGGAGAAACACTCTAGCCAAGACTCCCACAAAAGGTGTTTAAAAAAACAACAACAACACTTACAAATAAAACTAACTGGGCATGTTTCTACCACCTTAATAGGAAATAAACAAGCTTTTTGCATACAGAGCAAAAGAGAGGGACTGATATCTCTTATCAGTACCTAAGAAAAGTTTCACCTCACAAGGCCATTTCCAAGTAAGTAACTCAAAAAATATTTTAAAATTTATATAATGCTTTTAAACTTTCTGGAAGCACTATTCCAAATACAAAACTATTTTTATCCCCATAATAATCCTGGGAAGTAGTAAGAGCAATGATTACTCTTCCCATTTTATGAACTGATAAACTGAGGTATAAAAAGTTTCTGTGACATGGTCACAATAGTAAAGCCAAGAAAGGAACAAAAATCTTTTCACTGTCAGCCCATAGCAAATCCTATTTGATCCAATTGCCTTTTAAATAGCGTTTACTGTAAAACTGAGCTCTGAAACCATTTATATGCTATGTCAGTATCAGAAAATAAGCAGAGTTTGCCAAAAAAGACTACAGAACTGCCAAGATTTCATAACGAAGACTGGTTACTGCCCATTCTGACAGCTATGGTATATCACTAAATTTTTTTCTCCCCAAGCCAAGAGCTAAGGATCAGCAGATAACTTCTGGGGCAATCCTCAAGAGTTATACTATGGTATTCCTACTGATAGAAAAGCAAAAATCTATCCCTTTTAAAGTCATTCATTATTCCATATCACTCAATGCCCCTCTAATTATTTAGTTGTCTTCATCTATGAAACAGAGAAAGGGAGGGGGACAGACAGGGCAAGACTAAGATCTTTTCCAGTCTTCCAGCCTGTTTCTCTGTTAGCAAAGTTACAAACTGCTTCAAACTGGGAAGGGTGGAACAAAAACAATCAATAGGAAGCTTAGCAGAACAAAATTTAAGTCCCTGGTAGGCCAGGACTGTTTCTTTATCATCTTTGTGTTGCCAGTTTGCAGCACATACTGAGCACTCTCTAAATGTTTGCTGAATTTAAAGCAAAGAGGTGAGAGAGCTCACTGCCCTCAATGCCCCTCACTATGAGCCATTATAACTGTCAGATGTTACTAATATGGGCCAAGCTACCTTCATTTTCTTTAAATTGGGCAATGCATAAAATAGAACATAGACATTATTTCAAGGTGGCATTTGAGCTAGGCTCTTGTGACTTTCTTATATACAAATTAAGAGACATGGACTTCATGATAATACAACTAAGTAGATCTGGAACTGCCTGACTGAATAGACTCAATAAGTTGCAATTAATAACCTGACAGCAACTTGGACAGGAATCTCTAATAAAGTGGCAGCAGAGCTCTGTCCTGAGACCTATACTAGCCTAATATTTTTATTGATGACTTAAATGGATCTAGGTGGTATGTTAATCAATTATGCAGATAGTACTAAGGTGGGAGATATAGTTAATAGAATGAATGGCATCAATGTTATACAAAAACATTGCCACAGACGATAATGGTGGATTGAGTAGAAAGGCATCAAAAGAGAATGTTAGTTAATGTCTCCAAAATAATAATCTAAACTATCTACAGTAGATTACATTCACAGCTTCCTTGTGGAGGCTCTTAGGAGTTAATGATAAAGAAACTTGGAACAGAGGAGAGAGATAGAGGTAAGAATAGCTGAAAAAATAATCAGTTTCTAATTTTACATATTTTAAGAAGGTCGTTGGAAGGTACTGAGGATGTTTAAAAATTTGATGCTGATAGGTAGTTGAGAAACAATTTTTTATGATATCTATAGTTCATTCCACCTCTAGGATTCGGAGTCTACAGGATTGCTTAGTTTCTACACTGGCTGACCAAAGGCACATTTGTCCACTTCCTCACACAAGTCCAAGTCTAATAACTTTGTCTACTTATTCTAAATGAATTCACTTTTAACTTTTTAAAAGTTTCCTGAAGTTTTAAAGTAAATCCAACACTGTGTTATCCCCACCTCCCTACTCTCTGCTAGATGCCATCTAGATCTACAATCATTTTTAGTAAAGGCTTTCACATCTGCTGGTGTTTCTTTTGGTCTTTACATTAGTTATAAATGTAAAGAGATGGCCTTTATTTTCAGCTAAAGCTATTCTCCTCTATATACACACAGGCCCTGTTCTCAATTTTCAAAATGGCATCTAAATCAAGCAAATAGGACAAATATTAAAAGACGCAATGAGAAGCTTCAATCTAACCTCCAGGTAGTGAAGAAGTACCTTATCCCATTTAATACTGAATTGTCTGTTCGTGATTTAAGATACAGTAATTTTTTTTTTTAATGATTAAATAAGAGGCAGCTAGGTGGCCCAGTGAATAGAGCACCCACCCTGGAGTTAGGAGGACGTGAGTTCAAATCCAGTTTCAGACACTTAACACTTACTAGCCGTGTGACCTTGGGCAAGTCACTAACCCCAATTGCCCTGCCTTCCCTGCTTCCAAAAAAAAAAAAGGATTAAATGAGTATTTTCAAAAATCCCAAATTACTGTAAGGTGTTCAAAGGTTTTTTGGGAGATGGCAGAGAAGGATATTTCTTCAGAAATAGATTTAAAGAAATGTTGTTATTAAGGTAAAAACAAATCTGAAACAAATATAAAGTCACTCATTAAAGATTTAGTTGAAAGCCAGAACTCTGTAGTCTTGACGTTCAAAATTGAAGAGAAGACACTATGAAGCTCTTAACTGTCCTTAATAAGACATTTTTTTAAACCTGATAATGAAGAATTTAACAGAAAAAATCCTGATTCTACTGTATCAGTAATTATCCCAACTGGTAAAATACACAATTGCTGACTTTTAAAAATTATCTTCCTATTCAGGAGATGTCCACTGACTGGGCAATGGCTGAACAAGCTGTGGTATATGATTATAATAGAATAATATTGTGCTATAAGAAATGATAAGTGGGATGATTTCAGAAAAACCTGGAAAGACTTACATGAACTAATACATACTGAACAGAACCAAGAAAATGTTATACACAGTAATGGCAATATGGTACGACGAAGAACTGTGAATGACTTAGATATTCTTGGCAATACAATAATCCAAAACAATGCCAAAGGACTAATGGTGAGGGACAACATCCACCTCCAGAGAAAAAGTGATATTGTTTCAATTCAGACTGAAGCATTCTATTTTTCACTTCTTATTTTTCTTTTATTCTATATAAAATGATTAATATGGAAATGTTTCACAAAATTGTAGAGAACTTACAGAAGTTCCCCGGCTCCGCTAATGAAATGTTCCCCACCCCTATACAATTATCTAAAAGGTTACAGGGCAGATAAGCAGGAAGGATATATAACCTTGTTTGGCTATAGAGAACTTTTGGGGTCCCCCAGCCACGCTACAGGAATATTCCCCTGCTCTATACAATTATCTGCAAGGTTACAGGGCAGATAAGCAAGAGGGTGTGTAATCTTTTTTTTTTTTATGCCTCCGGATATGGTCCTATGATATTGCCCTAATAAATAACTAACCTTAAGCAAGGGTAAATAGTAAACAAGATCAAGGGAGGGTCCTTGTACATTGTCTACATTCTTTTGGGTCACGCAGACATTCTGTTGGGGGGCATATAAACTCTGTGAGTCCCTTGTAATAAACATGAAATGGCCTTCTAATAAACAAACTATTAATCATGTCCCAGTCTCATTATTCCTACTGCCTACCAACTGTGCTGGCCGCAGTACATAACTGCACATGTATGACCTATATCTGACTGTTTACCATCTCAGGGAGGGGGAGAGGAGAAAGGGATAGAATTTGAAACTAAAAATTGTCATCCTTTATTTCCTGGCAGGATTAAATTTCCTCATTCAAAAGTATATTTTAAATTTCAATTTTTTTAAATGTCCCAGCTTCTCAATTAAAAGTATCCACTACATTATTCTCTTTTAAGTTCATTTTAATCTACGCTTGGAAAAGTAGGACAATAGTTTCAAATTTTACTTTTTATGGAATTTCATGTACTAAACCTTACATAATCTAGTATGACGTGCCCTGTGCATAAAAGGTGATTAATAAATTTCTGTTGAATTTAATTTTAATTTTTCTTTTCTAATGCCAAAAAGAATAGTAGCGTATATAACCTATAAAATAAACTCAAATTGTACTGAAGTGGCAATTTTGCTAACAATAAAATTTACAAAGTTGTGTATGATTTTACTGAAAATTCAATTTAACAGCTTTAAAAACAATTCAGCATCTTCTACATGTAAAGTACTAAAGAAGTTCAAAAACGAACAAATATGCTCTTTGCTGATAAGAAACTGGTAAGGTAGATTAGGAATGTACACAACTGAAAGCAAGTCAAAATGTGCCATCCTAGTAACAAGCAAAGTGCTATGGATGGATGGACACACACACACACACACACACACACACACACACACACACACACTGATGCTTAGGGAAAACAGGGAAGAAGAAGCCTTGGAAGAAGTAGCATTTAAGCCAGGCCTTTTGAGACAGGAATGATTTGGGTTAGTAGGTTTGGTAAAGAGAAATAAGAGAATGACATATTAAATATTTGTCTAATGAACAACTATGCACAGAAAGGAAAGTAGAGGACATCTTCAGGAAAAAGTCAATAATCTATTTTGGCTATCGTGCAGGGTACATGAAAGGGAGTAATGGGAGACAAGGCTGTGAACATAAGTTGTAGTCAAACTTCAAAGGGACAAGAGTGACATGGTAAAGAATTTAGATAAATGTTATATGCTTACTTGAATGTAAAGATGTGCTCAATATCTGACTTTAATTTCGCTAGCAATGGTTTCTGGAAATTAAAATATCCTTAACTAGGATACCATAACAGATGTACTGCCAGAAAACAATTTTGTAAATAAAACAGTCTTGACTACTACTTGTCAAGAATTAAGAGCGTTAATACAAAGTATACATAAACTAAAAAGGGATAAAGTCCCAAAACATCCCCTAAATTTAAAAAACAGATTATTACTTTCTAAGAGCAAAACAGTCACAGTCAAAAATGATTGTGCTAATTTAAACTGCAAATAACTCATTTTAATAGAAAAAAATCTTTGAAACAATAAAGTTGAGGCTACTATTAATACACATTTGGTAACACATTGAAGTTAAAATATTAAATGGTTTACAAAACACTTACTCCAAAGGAAAGGAAAATGTCATAATTATGACAAGAGAGTAAACTAGTAAAGGCACATGTCTAGGTTATTTCTATGAACTGCTTTCGTAAAATGAAAATGTCAAAAATTATTCGATCAAAAACGCTGCTAACTCCAAGGAATCCTATTCAAACCAAAGAGAAAAGCCACTTCTTTTAGTGGAATGTATAAAGATATGTGAAATTAATCAAGTTGAAGGAAAAGCTTCACCTAAGTAGATCTAAAGTCTAAGTTCCACTATTAACTACAATCCCATTCAGATCTAGATTCCTATTGCAAAAACTTTTAAAATGAGTAAATGAAGATAAGAAATGGCTAAATCCAAGTTTATTTATTTAGAGTAAAAGGACCTACTCAATATGATAAAGTTATAAGGAGAGAAATAATGACTGGGAAACCTAAATATAACTATTGTAAAAGACAAACAACAGTCAAATGAAACTCCTGTTCTCTCTTCCAAAAGTCAATCTGTCCATTCCTCAACACAAATGATTGGATGTTAGGTTTACAGAAGATCCTTCATCAAGACAGAAAATCCACCACACATCATTTTGACTGGGCTCTTTCTTTATATGAGTTGAAACAGAATAAGGACAACATTTCCTATTTCCTCCTGTTTTTTCCAAAAGCTTGATATCACTGACATTGACCTATGAATGGATAAGTTAACTGGAAAAAATGAAATGTGAATTGTAAAAAATGACCTGTCAGTCAATGATACTATGTCTTTTCCTCCTGAAAATCTAACGAGGCAAACATTCTTTGCATAACAGTTACATATTACTTCTCAGATATAATGCTATTAGGGCAATTTTCATTTGCTGACAATGAGAAGCCGTACTCTTTACACATAAATTTATGTCTTCCCTCCAAAACTCCAGTTTTTAGCTGTGAAAACTAAAAATCAATACAACAGAAAAAAAAAACCCAAAATGTAAAGCTAAGCATGACTATCAGGGATTAATATGTGGATCTGTGGAAATTTTTCTAAATGTATTGATCTAGTCCTCCAGAACCATGCCCTGAAGTAGTTTGCCACTCAACTTTGGAATTCTTGCCCTGAAATTGATATTCATATTGGTAACAGCCCACTATGTTTTTAGCCCGCTCTAATCCCTCAACTATGCTTGACTTTGCTCATCTTCTAGTCATACAATGCCTTGCCCCACTCTTCAATCCTACCCCTTGCTCTAAGAACAGAAATCAAATACTACTGGTTCTGGAAAATGGATGTGAATGACTTGCTATATGGCTGAACAGTGACTTTCTCATTATAAAACCACCTTCTCTATACACGACTCTCCTGTATGTCTTATTTCCCCTAAACTCCTTGATGGGAGAGGATTCTCTCTCTTTTTAATTTTTATTCCCAACACTTAGTACAGTGATTGGCATATAGTAAACATCTAACCAATGCTTTTTCATTTATTCATTTGTTCTTTCAATTCCTTAGTGACTTATCTGTGATAAAAGTAAGCAATAAAGTTATTGTACAGCAAGTTTAGCTGTATTACTTTATTGTTGTTCAGTCATGACCCCAATTGGCGTTTTCTTGGCAAAGATACTGCAGTAGTTTGCCATTTCCTTCTCCAGCTCATTTTACGGAGGAGGAAACTTGAGGTAAACAGGTTAAGTGACTTGACCAGAGTCACAAGTCTAGTAAGTGTCTGAGGCAAAATTTGAATTTCTGACTCCAAGCCTGGCACTCTATCTATACTTTATCCTCTAGTTGTCTTGTATGTATTATTACTTGTAGCAAACTTACTATTGGAAGGCTCTGGAAATTAAGTATTACTCGTCCCCACTAGTTGATACTGTTACAGTTTCTATTCCCAAAATACAATTTTCTAGTTTTCAAACTCAAGCAATGGAAAAAAAAGATAATTTCTATTCTCTATAACTCCTCCCTAGGATCTCAATGAAGAACAAGCATATTACAAGTATAGGAAAATAATATTTACAAATTCATAGCTAGCACACAAGAAAGAAAGTAATATGAAATATGGCTGGAAATGTTGTTTGGAATCAAATCATAAAGGCCAAGTAAACATAAAAACTCAAAGATTTGTTCCACTTTTCATCTACTTCTTGGTCTCTCATTTTCATGAATAAATATTGTTGAGAGGATCTAGCTTAACTAGATCCTATTATAAGTTTTCTATATATTCATTTTCTGACTTTTTAAAATTTTACTTTTCAAATTGATTACTTTTTTCACTTTACATTCATTTCCCAACACATTCCTCGCTTCTACCATATCTAGTCAGGTGGTCAGTAAACAAGCATTTGCAAAATTTCTTTTATGTGCCAGGCAATGTAAGTACTGGAGATATAAGGAAAGGCCCTCAAGAAACTAATATTATAATGGAGGAGACAAAAAACAAACAACTAAGAACAAAGACACTTTGGGGGAGTAGAAGTGGGGAAGAAGGGGGAGAAGAGGAATAGGACTGACAAAGGCCCCCAGCAAAAGGTAAAATTTAGGTTGAATTCTGAAGGAAGTCAACTAGGAAGCAAGAGGAAGGGAAACAGTATTCCAGGAATGGAAGGATAATAAAAAGAATATGAAAGTAGAAAGAAGCAAAATTGTGAAGGGTTTGCAAAAGACTTCATATTGGATAGGGGTGACATGATCAGACCTATGCTTTAGGAAAAATCACCTCAGCAGCTGAGTGGAAGATGGACTATAGTAATAGTAGCAGTGGTGGTGGTGGTGGTGGTAGTAGTAGTAGTAGTAGCAGTAGTAGTAGTAGTAGTGGTAGTAGTAGTAGCAGCAGCAGCAGCAGGTAGTAGTAGTAGTAGTAGCAGTAGTAGTAGCAGGTAGTAGTAGTAGTAGTAGCAGTAGTAGTAGTAGTAGTAGTAGTAGTAGTAGTAGTAGTAGTAGTAAGCATTTATATAAAGCTTTATGGTTTGAAAAGTGCTTTGCAAATATGATCTCATTTTATCTTCAAAAGAATCCTGGGATATAGGTGTTAATATTATCCCCATTTTACAGATGAGGAAATTAAGGAAAAGGTTAAGTTATATGTCCAGGGTCTTTAGGAAGCAATTAAGGCTGAATCTGAATTCAGGTCACCCTGACTCCAGGTCCAATGTTCTATCCACTATATCACCTAGCTGTCTAAAGTGGAAAGAAACAAAAAGTAAGGATACCATCCAGAGGGCTATGACATTAGTCTGAGGGAGAAATACTAGGGGTCTGAACTAGGCTTGTGGTGGTATAAGTAGAGAGAAGAGGTTGCACATCAGAGATCATACCATGGTAGAAATTACAAAATTTGACAACATATCTGATGTGTGGGATGAAGATAAGTGCAGAGTCAATGACGACACTGAGATTTAAAGCAGAGTGACTCAGAGGCACCATCCAATAGTATTAGGAAATTTGGGAAGAGGACAACATTTGGGAATGAAGAGTTTTTTTCGGGACATGCCAAGTTTACAAGGGCTGTGTAAGACAGCCCAAGATGTTCAAAGAGTAATGCAGAACTGGAGTTCAGGAACAAGACTGGATAGAGGGATCTGAGAATCATCTGCATAGACACACTGACTGAACTCAGGGGAGTTGATAAGATCACAGAGTGAAAGAGTAAAGAAAGAAAAGAGAAGAGGACTCAGGACAGAGACATGACCTGCCTGAAGATCCAGCAAAGCAGACTGAGAAATAGTCCAACAGAAGAACCATAAGAGAGCAATATTAACTTATATTAACTTAGAGAGTATCTAAGAGGTGAGGGTGATCAAGAGTCAAAGGTTAGAGAGAGGTTGAGAGGGATAAAGACTGAGAAAAGGTCAGTAGATTTTACAGTTAAAAATCATTGGAAACTTTGGAGAAAGCATTTTCAGTTAATTGTGAGGTCTTAAGCCAGACTGAAAAAGATTTGGAAGACAGTAAGAAGAAGAGAAGTAGAGACACATACAGTATAGTTTTTTCAAGGTGTTTTAGTCAAGAAGAGGGGAGGAGATCTATAGGATAAGAGCTAGTGGTGGTAATGAGATAAAGTGAGGGTTTTTTAAAGATGGGAGAAACATGGATATATTTTCTGGCATCAGAAGAGTCAGTAGATGAAAACAGACTGAAGAATCAAAAGGGAGTAAGGATGATGGTGGGGGTCATACTGTCAAAGATGATAGGAATGAATGGGATCAATGGGACATTCTGAGGAGTCTCCTTCGGCAAAGAGAAATGCTACCTCTTCATGTGAGACCTCTTCATATGAAGTACAGGAAGACATAGTGAAAAAAGATGACTGAATGATGTGAGAGGAGAAGAGAGAAGAGACAGCTCGCAGTAAATTGTCTCAAATTTTTCGTGAAGAAGAGAAGTCCTCATTTGAGGTAGTGGAGAGGGTATCATGGAGGCTTGAGGATGAATGAAAAAGTTCTACAGTGGCACTATGGTTGAGTGGGAAAGCAAAGCAATCAGCAAGAAATTAAAAAATTACCTTGCTGCAGTAAGGACCTAATTGAGATTATGTAACACTAATTTTAATGGAAAATAAAACCACAATTTCATTATTTTCTCCAGCTTCATGCATCAATGAATTTTATCTTATTAAAATCTATAAAAAAGAAGAAATTCTGTAAAAACCAACCAACCAATTAACCCTATCTGCCATTGAATGAAGAATAAGTCTCTCCTCTACTATTTTTACTATTTTATGAGATACTGCTTGCAATTTTGCACTATACTCTACTGTAAAGTTTTTAAATTAATTTATATTCTAAACTGGTACTGGCCCTGGCTACCACATATTTTTCTTGGTAAAGTTAGTAGTCCTGTATTATTTCCTGGCTAAGAAAATTTGTGTGCTCTTTTGGCTTCCTCATGATTACTTCACATCAGTTAAACTTCTTTGAGAAATGGTAGTCAACAATATTAGTTTTTCCATTAGCTATTTTCCATTTATCAGGTTAGCAATACACAGCAAAAGCAATGCAATGTAAGATGATCAGTAGTCCCACTGAATGGATGTTTCTTGTTGGAAGTACAATAAAACCAGCTAAATCAACCTCTTTATTTGCTATTCCTGAGAAAACCCGTGAATCATGCTTCCATTGGCCTGAAACTTCTAGTTTCTACTATAGTAAGAATGTCAATACAGTTATGTTCTTCTGCAATAACAACAACAATAATTATATCTCATCTGATTCTAAAAACTACCCTATAAGGTCAGTGTTATTATGCTTATTTTGCAGATAAGAAAACTGAGGCTCAGAGGTTGAATGGTTTACCCATATTCAAATGGCTAGTGAACGTCAAGAAATTCGGGTTACTTCTGCCACTACGTCCAGTACCCTTTTTATAAAACAAAGTTGACTCTCTAAGACATGACTTTAGTGTTAGAAAAGGAGATCAAATTTATAGAGCACCAACAGTTAAATCAGTATCTTTACATAGTCTAAAAACTACTTCTTAGTTCTCTCTGCCCCATTTTTTTTTGTTGTTCTATTGGATAAGCAGAAAGAGGGTGCACAAGATGGTGGACAATTTAGCATTTTTCTTTGTTTCACAGGCTGCCTTGACCAAAGAATTAATCATGTAGTGGCCAACATACTGGAAATTAAGCTCTTCAGGTTTAAGTAAGCTAGTGTCTGGATAGAAGGGCCTATACATCGCTGAGAGAGCATCTGAAGTCTTCTGGACTTTTTAGAATCTGCTAAATGGCATGGTGGATAGAGTACTGATAGAATTCAGAAGGCCTGTTTTAGGTCCCTTTCAGCTTGAAATTTATGATTCTCTTTTCCTCTACCTGACTCATCATCATCAAGATGCTAGAATTCAGTTACATAAAGAATTTATTTTCAACAACCATATTCAATTACAAAATGTTTTACATGATCAGAGACTTCTAATGCTAATCTCCTTGCAAGTTTAAATAACTCACAAAAAGGTCCTTTGAGACACCCAGCATGCCTATTTTCTTTGCTTCATGTATGCTGGAGAGAGGCAGAGAAATAAATGAAGCCACCCTCCACCTTCCCTTGTCATGGTTGCTTGCTAAATGTTGCTTTTTTCCTATGCAAAGCAACAAGTAGAACCCACATGCTTTGTTCTTTGATATGGCATTTTTTTTTTGCATAGTTTTAAAGGACTTTCTAAATAGAACTGTTATTTTAGAAAAGGGTAGTGAGAGAGTTCTTTAAAAATCAATCAAAATTTCCAGTTCTCTATTTGAAGAACATGATTTGCTAGACTTAAAAACACATATTTATGATCAACCAAATATATGTTTTTGGTTTTATCAGCTTCTCACTATTCAAATATTAAAAACCCTTTTCCTCTAATTCAAGTTGATAGTTCACTGCATGCCCATTACTAATCGAACACAAAGAAAGCTCTAATCAGCATCTTCCCATATTACAATAACAAAACTACAAGGGTTTAAACATACAACTATATTTGCTTAACAGAGTTGTCTTATTAAGGTACCAAGACAGTGGTATATAGAACACCAGCTTCATATAACACTATTGTTTATGAATCAATAAACCATTCAGGATTGTAAAAATGTAGATATATCTCTTCTTTTATGTATAGAAAGGTTCCTAAAAGTTGTCCTTAAATTGAATATTTATAAATTAATGCAACCAAGAAGTTTTAATTTTAAGTTAAGCTGTATTTAAATGCTTAAAATGAAGTATACTTATAAGAGGATCTATCATCATGATATAGTAGAAAAAGCACTAGATTTGGGAGTGAAAAGTTCATTCTACTCACTAGCCATGTGTACATTGGTAAATAAACATTCTCTGCTTCATTTTCTACATCTTTAAAATGGAGTTAATAAAACAGGGTTTCTTTGCAAAGATACTGAGTGGTTTGCCATTTAGTCCTCCAGCTCATTTTACAAATGAAGAATTGAGGCAAATAGAGATAAGTGACTTGCCCAGGGTCACACAGCTCGTTAGTGTGTGAGGCTGTATTTTAACTCAGGTCCTCCTGATTCCAGGGTGGCACTCTATCTACTATGCTACCTAGCTGCCTTGGTAGCTTACATTCTCCTAAAGTAAAGAAAAGAGTAATAAAATATGCACAAAAAATTGTAACAATACAATAGTAAAAGATGCAATGAGAGGCCCTAAGAAGAAAACCAAAAGTAGCACCCGAAAAAAAAATGTAAAGAAGTAGTAATCACTTTTAACTAGAGATGGATTCATGGAAGACATGGCATCTGAGATGGGTTTTGGAAGAGAATGATTAAATGAATCAAAGAATCTCAGGGCTGGAAGGCACCAAAGCCTTGACCATATCCAAACAAAAATCTCCACTACCACATACATGGCAAATGATCATCCAGCTTTTCCTGAAGACATTCAGTGAAAGAGAACTCACCACCAGTTAAGAGAGCCCATTTCATTGCTCTGTAGCTCTGCTACCCCTGCAATTTCTAACTAGCTTCTAGCTGTCACTGCTGAGGTCTAACAGAATAAGTCTATTAACTCTTCCGCATGAAAGTCTTCTAGATACTTAAAAAAACCAATCAACTCAACATGTCATTACTTCCCCAGTCTGAACATCAGTTAGTTCTTCAATTATTCTTCATACGGCATGATCTGAAGATCCATCACTTCCCTAGTACCCAGATTTGGGTACTTTCCAACTTACTAAGATCCGTCCTAAAATAGGTTGCACTAAGCACAGCTCTCTAGATGAGGGATGACAAAGGCAATGCATAGAGAGATATCACATCCCCTTGGCCTAGCCTAGATAAAATGGTTCTCATAACGTGGTCTAAGACTACATTCTCTTTTCGTAGACATCATATTTTTGTTAATTTATACTGACACTGGAGACCACAAAGCACCACAAATCATTTTCAGACAAATAACTGTCTAGTTATACTTTACCCATCTTACATTTATAAAAAGATGATTTTTTTTTACCCTGACATAAAACTTTAAAATTTCATTCTACTAGATTTGATCCAGCATCTTACCATATCAGAATCTTTTTAGATTCTGACTTGGTCACCCAAACTCAGAACTTTTTTATGAATCCTTCCTGGCTCTGTGTCACTATGTATAGATGTATAAGAAGAGAGGAAAACAGTATGCACAATTGCAATGTCATCTTTATGAAAGGTGAAATAAAACTGGGATCAAAATGCAAAATAACTTAAATGCCAAGTGAAGAAATTTTATTTTATTCTGTAGACAAGTGGAAGCCAATGAAGGTTCTTAAACAGAAGAATATTAAAAGAACTGTACTTCTTAACTTCAAAAATCTTTGAAACTTCATCAATGTGTGAATTTCCTCCAATGGTATAGTCAATAACCCACCCATTTACACCTCATTTAATAAAGCTTTTGCCCAAAATTGATAAATTCTCGAAAGGAAGTTCACCTCACATACAGAAGTTTCTCCTTTAGATCTTCTGAAATTATGAGAATACTAAAGAATACATGACTTTTCTAAGACCTCTTATTCTCACTATATGATCAATTTTCTACTCACACAGTTTCCTGGGAACAACCTTTACAATGCTTTTTATGTGTAAGTCCAGAGGCAACATGTCCCATGCTACTCACATCTATCTTGTTCCTTTCTGTTGCCCTTGGAGTAAGCACTAGGGAAACCAAAAAAAAAAGGGGAGGGGGGAGTGGGGGAAGACATTACATGCATTCAAAGAGATCATATTTAAAAAAGGGAGACTGTGAAAACAAGCATATATAAAGATATATATTCGGGAAATTAGAAAGAGCAGTTTGGAGTGGATAAGTGGTACAGTGAATTGAGCACCAGCCCTGGAGTCAGAAGGACCTGAGTTCAAATCCAATCTCAGACACTTAACACTTACTAGCCGTGTGACCTTGGGCAAGTCACTTAACCCCACCTGCCCTCCCCCCTGCAAAAAAAAAAAAAAAGAGCAGTTTGACAGCAGAATGGAGGATGAGGTAGAATGGGGAGAGATTTGAAATGGGAAGACCAAACAGAAGCCACTGCAATAGTCTAGATGTGAGGCATTGAGGACCTGAACCAGGGTGGTGGCAGTGTCAAGAAGGGAGGGGGTGTATAAAAGAGACATTACAAAGATAAAATCAATAGAACTTAGTAACACATTTAATGTGGGGGATAAGTGAGTAAGGAGTCAAGAATGACTTCTAGGTTGTAAGCCTGGGTAACTGAAAGAATAGTGGTGATCTCAATAACAATAGCCAAATCTGGAAGGGGAAAATGTTTAGAAGGAAAGTTAATGATTTCAGCTTTGTACATGGAGCATTTAAGATGTTTACAAGAACAACAAGTAGGCCAGTTTGGATGGAATTTAAATTGTGTGGAAAGTGAAATTAAAAAAAACCTATAGAGAAACCTAGGATGCTATGAATGACATTAAATGCTAAAGAGAAGGGTTTGTATTTATCCTAGAGGTAAAAGGAAATAAAGAGAAATTCCTGAAGAATATTTGTGGTATTATATAAGATCAAAGTTTTCTAAAATGTCAGTGTGACATCCAGAAAATCGTGCTTCAATAAGGTGAAGGCAGTTATCCTATTACCCTTTGTTTTTATTTTTTTTTCTTTCAGACTAAATATCTTCAAGTTCTTACAAAGGATCCTAATACTGCATACACAAGACCCTTCATAATCCTAGGTGTTCTCCTTTGGATGCTCTTCAGCTTACATCTTTTCAAAAATATAAGTCCGAAAACTGAATATACCATGAGATGAAGCAAGATCAAGGAAAAATACAACAAACCTATCACCTTCTTATTCTTGAAAGCCAACTATCTTTAAACGTGACCAAAATATTACATCAGATTTTTGAATAGTATATCATTCTGATAACTCTTAATGAGTTTACAAACTACTAAAACCCACAGTCTTCTTCAGACAGTTATCTATCCATGCCACCCGAATCTTGTACTTAATGAAGTCAATTTCTGAACCCAATAGTAGGCTGTCACATTTATCCCTATTAAATTTCAATTGATGTGATGGCCCAATGCATTTGACAATTAAGATCTTTTTGTATCCTGTCTAAAATTTAGCATGCTAGCAAATCCTCTGAGTCTTGTATCATTTATAAATTTGATAAGTAATCCACCTATGCCTTCATCTAACTCACTAATAAAAATGTGATCGTATGTTAAATAGCAAAGGAGCAAACACAGAGCCCTGGAATATTCCCCACAAAAGACCTACTTTTGAGCTAAAAAGGAAAGAAAGTGGAAACAATGAGCATAGACAGCTTTTCCTTGAGTCAGAAAGGGTGGGTGACGAGTGAGGAAGGGAAAGAATCTAGAATTCAAAGTTTCAAAATCAAATGTTTAAAATATATAATATTTTATATTTTTATATAAATATAATTATATATTATATATATAAATATATTCATATATATATTTAAAATATATATCAAATGTTTAAGATATTTTACATGCAACTGAGAAATAAGATATACAGGCACTGGGGTATAGAGATCCATCTTGCCGTACTGCAAAGTCGGAAGGGGTATGGGGGAAGATATAGGAGAGTGCAGATTGGGGGAGGGGGTATACAGTGATATCGTTGTTTTGGGGTGGTGGGTAGGGGAAAGATGGGGAGAAAATGTATAACTCAAAATCTTGTGGAAATGAATGATGTAAACTAAAAATAAACATAAATTTAATTTAAAAAAAAAAGAAAAAAGGGATCAAGTAAGAGTGGGATCCCTCTGCCTCCAAAGTTTAGGGGAGGTAGTTATTTGTAATCAGGAAGGAATGAACCAGTAAGTACAGAGAGACTGAAGATTAGAAAAAGGATTCTTGAGATACTGTGAGAAGAGAAGGAATAAGGGGTGAGATCAAGGGTATAATCAGAAAGGACAGGAAGGACAACTTTTTCATTAGAGAATGAAACAAGTGAGAGAAAGAGGAATAATTTAAAAAATCTTCTGATTTAAAGAACTGGGGAAGGAGAGGAAGGAACTCAGAGCAAATCACCACTATTTTCTCAGCAAAATATGAGGAATAGCATTGTTTTCTCAGTAAAGTATGAAGGAAGGTTTTCTGCTAGAATAATTGGGGAATAGTTATGTGGAAGTTTAAGGAAAGGAGAGAAGCTCTGGAGCAGCAAAAAAGGTGGGTAGAGAGGTAAAAATTAATAAAGGCAGAGAAAAAGAATTACCCGAATGAAATAGGGTACAGTTCTGATTAGGTTACATAAATTTGTAGAAGACTCAAACAACAAGGTCATATGACTACTCTCAATACCATTCAGCCACATTAAGTAAAAATGCATAAAGCAACTCTAAGACAGGAGCTTTTGGGCTCCAGTCTCTAGCAGGTTCACTCTTGATCTTGGCAGCCAAAAGAAAAGCAACAGAAATATAATAAGGGGTTATTTGCTTTATTCTTCTCAAGGGGGTTTCTTATAATAGGAATACCAACTCCTATAGCATCCCCTAATTACCCTTCTTGAAGGGGCAGGAGAGAAAAAAGTAAGAGTACCAGTTCCAACAACATCCCCAACTGGGGTTAAGTGACTTGCCCAAGGTCACAGGGCTAGTAAGTGTTAAGTGTCTGAGGCCACATTTGAACTAAGATCCTCCTGACTCCAGGGCTGGTGGTTCTATGGCCAGCCGAGACAAATACAGCAATTCACATTTCCCAAGCCTAAGTTGGGGCCAGTCAAGGCAGTCACAGAATTGTACCTTTCATTCCCCACTTACTGATCAGTGCTCACTTGATTTACAGAGAAGCACACAAAGAAGGCAATTTTCCAGTAATACCCTCACAAATTTACATTAACTTTAGCAATATCATGGTGACCGAGCACAGAGCATACACAACGTGCTATTTACAACTTAAATGTTTATATTATCCATTATTATATCTCACTATAACTGCAGTTAAATTGTTTACAACCCATGATCCTGGGAACTGATTGTTTATGGTCATGGATCATGGAAAGTAGTATCTTAAAAAGAAAAAAACCTACCTTACATATAGCAATCCAGGAAAATGTGAGTGACAAGAGATCAAGGAGAATAGGAATCCTAGGAATAGAGTTAAAACTGTGATGGAATAAAAGTGAAAATAGGGCAGGAGTGATGGCTTGGGAAGATCCTAAAGGTTAGGGTTAGGGTCTCCATCTAGGAAAAGATGGAAGAGTACCTTTAGTAGAAAACAGACGAGATGAAATGATAGACTACAATGAGAAAAAAGAATTTCATAACTTTTTCTCATGGAAGTGGTACAGTTGTGTGTAATTAAAAACTAAGAAGTGAGTGTATTTGAGGGAACATTAACATGCATATTGAAATCCTCTAAAATAAAAGGAGTTGGGATAGAAAAGAATGAGCCAGGATTAGGAGAATGACCTGTGATTACATAGATATCTGTGCTGTTTGGTGCATCTGTGTAGAGTGAACACTGTGAAGAGATTCACTGAGTGATGGCAGCAGAAGCAAGATGTGGAGATAACAATAGCAAACAAGAAGTATTCCAGGACCAGGAGGTCAAAAGGAATGAGAGGTGTTAACCAGTACTGGGAAGATGACTGGCGATAGAATATCTTCAGGGGCAGCCTAATCTAAGTATCAGAAGACAGAAAAAGAACGAGAGGAAGAGGACCAAGTTGAAAAAAAACTTGTTGCTAAGAAATGGAATTCTAGGGTACTCAGTTAAAAAGGTAAGCATGGCTAGATTGGGACACAGGAGAGGGAAGGTTAGGACAGAAAGGAATCGGGCAACAAGAGGTAACAGGTGAGGTTGGGCATCTAGGGATTTTGTAACACTGTGATTAGAAAAGTAGGAGAAAGGAATTTGCTAAATATAAGGGACGTAAGACCTTTAATTTCTATTAGTGTTGCAGCAAGCACCCTAGCATCCCCAGGATGGCTGCCAACACAGGTTCTTAGATCTGCTTTTTTAAAGGAAAGCAACTCAAAACTGGTTAACAACCTTGCATTAATCAATCAAACATATCATTTACCTAGTTCAGGGTAAAAAGTCAGCACCCCAAACTTCAGAGTATACAGAGGTCACAAGCAGAAGTTACAAGAAGACAGAGAAAGAGATCAAGCAGACAGTCTTCCAACTATCTTGACCATTACATCCATACCTAGTCAGTTACCAGAGAGGGAAGCGTCAACATCTGGGTTTTTCAAAGCCAGGGGGCTCTCAATGGCTGCCCAGAGTCTCATCTGGTCAAATCACACAACCCTTCTCAAAGTGAGCCCCAAAACAAAGCCTCACATCCTGGCTCAGAGAATGTCACAACCTTCCTGACCCACTGCCCAATCACAAAATATCTCCTGAAAAACAAACCTCCTGCCACATGCTCCATGTGCACTTAAGCCTGTCAAAGGGCCTAGGGGCAGGGAAGATCTTAAATTCACATGCCCATAACAATTAGTAATAATTTCTTCTTACAATTAATCATTTCTATTAATAATGATCAGTAGCTATTTAAACAAAGTAATTATTATTATTGCAATTTTCAAAGTACCTTGTATAATTCTGACATATTGGAGATATCTTATTTGAGGAAATCAGTTAAGGTAGAGTTTTATTTAAAAGAAAATTAGGAAGGTTATCTATATATGAAGTGTGGGCTTCTTTGATGAGTATATTAATAGGGAACAAGCCAGCTTTCACAAACTATATTCAAGAATGGTCCACACCTTTACTATCTCATAGTTGACTGAAAGGTATAAGACAATTTAAGATCAGATTGTGCTTTTTATTGATTATGAAAAAGCATTCAACTGCGCAGAACCAAACACTCCTTCCAGGCTCATTTACAACAAGGTATCTTCCCATCACATATCAACATCATTCAGGACTCTCTGTAAGATATAACAACATAAATAACAAAAAATTCAATGACTCTCTTATAAGCATCAAGCGGGACATAAAACAAGGAAATGGATGCTTGGCTACAGAATCCACCACTGTAATGGAAAACCAGTACAGTGAAAGTCCAAGTAGTCCAAGTCAAGGAATGATTCCAAATATGGATGGTGAGATCTTCTAAATGATCCTGTTTGAAAATAACATGGGGCGGGGGGATGGGGGTGGGGAAAGCCAAGATAGCAGAGTAAAAGCAGGAACTTACTTGAGTTCATCCCCAATTACCTAAAATGCCTGTAAAAAAATTGACTCTAAACAAATTTTAGAGATACAGAACCCACAAAATGACAGAGTGAAATACGTCTCTAGCTGAGGACAGCATGGCAAACTGGCAGGAAGGGTCTATCGCACTGGCTGGGAGCAAAGCACAGTCCCACATGGGCCGTACTGGCACAGACCAGTGGCAAAGACAGATCAGAGCAGTCCTCAAGGAACTGAATCACTGGAAGTTGTGGTGGTTTCCAGATGTCTCAACCCATAAACACCAAAGAGAAAGTAAAAGGTCAATGAGGGAACTCTGTTGGAACTGGGTGAGAGAAGAGCAAGGTCTGGCCCCTGCCCACAGCGGGGTGGAAGTGGAGGTGGAGGCAGTAGCTGCTGCAAGGTGGGGGGGGGAAGATGGAAGGAGTCGGCAGCAGCAGTGGCTGCCTCTGTGGATTCCAGGTCACAGACAGTGGGAAGATCAAGCAGCTGACTCAAAGGCAACTGTAGGAATCTCTTTGCTGGCCCTGAGGCAGGATTCCCTTGCTTTGCCCGGCTTGGATCTGGGTCACAATGTTGGGTGGCAGACCTGGGGTGAGAAGCGCTGACGTGGCAGAGCTTGTTGGGGCTGTGAAGAGGCAGTTCTCCTCACGGTTCTGAGGCAGGTGCCTGGAAGAAGCTCTGACAACAGCTGCACAAAACCCCAGAAATGTGGGACACAGCACTTTCCACTCTGGAAGCAGAGTTCTACTGTGGCAAAAAGCTCAAGTCAAATAATTGAGGCAAAATGAGCAAACAGAGTAAGTGAAATCAAACTATAGAATTGTTTTTTCATTACAAAGACGACCAAGACGTAGAACCGGAAGAAGACAGCAAAGTCAAAACTCCCTCATCAAAAGCCTCGAAGAAAAATATGAACTGCTCGCAGGTCATGGAGAAGCTCAAGAAGGATTTTGAAAATCAAGAGAAGTAGAGGAAAAATTGGGAAGAGAAATGAGTATGATGCAAAAAAATCAGGAAAAGCAAGTCAACAGTCTGCTAAAGGAGACCCCAAAAAAATGCTGAAGAAAATAACACCTTAAAAAATAGATTAACTCAACTAGCAAAAGAGGCCCAAAAAGCCAATGAGGAGAATGCCTTAAAAAGCCGAACTTCCCAGGCAGAAAAGGGATTTCAAAACTTCACTAAAGAAAATAATTCCTTCAAAATTAGACTGGAGCAAATGGAAACTAATGACATCATGAGAAACCAAGATACTATAAAACAGATCCAAATGAATGAAAAAATAGACGGCAATGTGAAATATCTCACTGGAAAAACCACTGACCTAGAAAATAGATCCAGGACAGATAATTTAAAAATTATTGGGCTTCCTGAAAGCCATGATCAAAAAAAGAGTCTAGATATCATCTTTCAAGAAATTATCAAGGAAAACTACCCGGATATTCTAAAACCAGAGGGCAAAATGGGAATTAAAAGAATTCACCAATCGACTCCTAAAAAATTCCAAAAAGAAAACTCCTAGGAATATTATAGCCAAATTCCAGAGTTTCCAGGTCAAAGAGAATATATTAGAAGCAGTCAGGAAGAAACAATTTGAGTATTGTGGAAACACAATCAGGATAGCACAAGATTTAGCAGCTTCTACATTAAGGGATCAAAGGGCTTAGAATATGATATTCTGGAGGTAAAAGGAGCTAGGATTAAAACCAAGAATCACCTGCCCAGCAAAACTGAATATAATGCTTCAGGGGAAAATAGGGTCATTCAATGAAATAGAGGACTTTCAAGTGTTCTTGATGAAAAAACCAGAGCTGAAGAGAAAATTTTACTTTCAATATAGGAAGCAAGAGAAGCAGGAAAAGGTAAACAGGAAAAGAGAAATCATAAGGAACTTTTTAAAGCTGAATTGTTTACATTCCTACATGAAAAGATGATATTTGTAACTCATGAGACTTTTCTCAGTATGAGGTTAGTTGAAGGGAATGTATGTGTACATATATGTGTACATGTATACACAAACAGAAGGCACAGGGTGAGTTGAATATGAAGGGATGATATCTAAAAAATAAAATTAAGATGTGAGAGAGGAATATATTGGGAAAAGGAAAAAGGGAGAGATAGAATAGGGTAAATTATCTTACATAAAAGAGGCAAGAGAAAGCTATTACAATGTAGTTTAAGTGCAGGGAGGTGAAAGGGAATGAGTTAACTTTACCCTCACTGGATTTGGCTTAAGGAGGAAATACCATACACACTCAAATGTATACCTTACCCTACAGAAAAAGTAGGAGGGCAGGAGATAAGAATGGGGGATGATAGGAAGGAGGGCAGACTGGGGAAGGAGGTAGTCAGAAGCAAACACTTTTGAAAAGGGACAGGGTCATAGGAGAAAATAAGGGGGTGGGATACGATGGAGGGAAATATAGTTAGTCTTTCACAATATGACTACCATGGAAATGTTTAGCATAACTACACATGTATAATCTATATTGAATTGCTTGTCTTTCCAGTGGGAGTGGGTGAGGAGGGAAGAAGGGAAAGAATCTGGAACTCAAAGTTTGAAAAACAAATGTTAAAAATTGTTGCTACATGCAACCAGGAAATAAGATATACAGGCAATGGGTACAGAAATCCATCTTGCCCTACAAGAAAGTAAGGGGGAAGGAGGGAAAGTGAGATATATGAGAGGGCAGACTGGGGAAAGGAGTAAGCAGTATGCTTGCCATCTAGGGGTGAGGGGTTGGGGAGAGATGGGGAGAAAATGTGTAACTCAAAATCTTGTGGAAATGAATATTGAAAACTTAAAATAAATAAAGTCTGATTTAAAAAAGAAAATGACACTATGTTGACCGTATCAAGCACCAAATCACTGAAGAGTTCTTGTCAGAGACCTGTAGGCAAGGAAAAGTGTTTTGCCTATGTATCTACACAAAAAACACAAAATGGATAAAAATATGTATTGTTCAGTTTTCAACAGATATATGAACAGATATAGAGCTTATGCAACAGTATATCTAACGTAGCCTTAAACAAGTAGCCAATATACCCAGAATTGAAATGGAAAATTAGGGAAATTGCATTTTTACTAATCCCATAATAAGAAAGGTTCATCATTTTAGTAAAAACATTTTACCAATGTTGCTGTATAGGAGCAAGACCCAGAACAGTACTGCCTCCAAAGCACTAAACATAGGCATCACACAGAGAGCAATGGAATGTCGTATTATAGGTGTAAGCAAGCTACAAGATATAACTGACCAGGAATTCTCAAAAAAGAGCAAGAATAAATATCATAAAAATAAGGGGTGGCCAGGTGACTCAGCGAGTAAGAGCACCAGCTCCAGTGTTGGGATGACCTGGAGATCGAATCCCGGGCTCAGACACTCAGTACCACACCCAGAAATAACTGGCCGTGTAACCTTGAGCAAGTTACTTAACCCCGATTGCTTAAAAAAAAAATATCATAAAAATAGATGAAAGGGAAAATAGACTGGTCGCATAGAAAAAGAAATGGATGATAGATGGATGGTCAGAATGCTAAATTGGTACCCTTGCAATGTAGGGGGAAAGTAAATAAGATTTCCACACATCAGCAGGACTCACCTGGCAAACATCTGAATAAAAGTCCTACAGGATGGGCAAGCTTAGATGGGCTGCATTCTATATCAATGGAAAGAGCTCTCAAATTAATGACAACAGAGATCCATTTGAGTAATTAATCTCTATAAAATCAAATGCCTAATTAAATACAAAAACAATAAGCTCAATGGGGACACTTAGGTGTTCTGCTATATGATTTGATAAAGACTAGTTGTTTACAAACCTTCAATTTTATCCTCAATAAAAATGCAGATTAATCTCATAAAGATTCTGAAGAAAAAGGGAAAGCAGGAATACGAATCCATAATTTTAGGTAATAGCATATAAGATTTTCTTTTTTAGCCTTTGGGATCTTCTCCTTTGTCATTTATCTTACACTTCAATCATTTAGTCTTTCAAAACTGTCTCTCCCAGGACATATTTTGTCTTTGTATGCTTGGTGTACACAGGCTGCTATTTCTTTCTTTATTGCTACTTCTAATGCTATACACAGCACAATGGGAACTGAAATGTTAGAATCTATGTATGTAGTAGTTCTGTAGCCACTGATGAAGAGCATTACCTGTAAAAACTGACAGACATTGTTGATATTTCAATAGTTCATCTTCTTCCTTCCAGTTTTTTACTTATATGCTCACAGGATAATCAGGCATCCTTGCCAAGCTCTTAGTGAACTTTTTCCTCCACTGTCACTGTTTTATAGGATGATATTGTTCATAATGTTCCACTAATATCCTCTGTCATACTTTACGAACAAATTGAATTATAAATCACTCTTGTTTTTGGCTACTATCTTTCTCCACTTGCCAAGAAAAGCAAGTATTTGTTTGATGAAATGGTTTCCAGGCTTTTTTTATCCTTTCATTGAAGTAACCAATTTGCACCAGTGAAATATACTTACAAAATGGTCATGTAAACTAATGTCTGTTCTTTTATCCACTTCCCAATTTTAATAGCAAAAGCTTGTGTTGCATTGGAATTGCCTTAATAACATACCATAAGCTCTAATTTAGTTTGATTTATAATACCTAATCTAACAAGTCAGTGACCCGACTATTCAAACAGTCCTTAAGTGGAACCCACATTGGTATTAAGTTTTAAGTATATTTTTTTAGGGATCACCAAGTCCTGACTCTCTTCTTAAAGAAAGTAGACATGGCATATGGATATGTAACTTCAGTGAAGTCTAAAACAGTGGTGTCAAACCTGTGAAATGAGAATTTGAAGATCTTCCCAGCCCCTTAATAAACCTAAGGGAATTTGAAGATCTTCCCTGACCCTTAATAGGCTGAATGTAATCACATGGAGCCTGTAGCAGGAGGGTAGAGCAGAGCCCACAGGAAGCTGAGAATGAAAGCAGTTAGAGACAGTGGGAGAGAAAGGATACTCAGGCAAGGAGACAGCTAGGCCTGAGAGTAAATATTGGTTTATGGGAAGGCTAAAGGATGGTGTGGCTCTCTGCTGCGTTGTGGTGTATTAACTTCTATGTTGCTATGATGGATTTGATTTCCTGGTGTTGGGATTTGGTTTTCTGGTGTCTGGATAAATGTTTTGCTTCTGTCTTATATATGGAGAGTCTGTTATATTTTGCAATTGAGTACTATGCCATCATATTTACAGTCACCATTGGAGCTGTGAATATTGCATTGGTACTACAAGCAGTTCTTTTTGAGGTGGCAAAGAACTGGAAATTAAGGGGATGTCCATCAACTGGAGAAAGGCTGAACAAGTTGTGGTATATGAATGTAACTGTGCTATAAGAAATGATTAGCAGGCAGACTTCAGAAAAACCTGCAAAGACTTACATGAACTGATACTGAGTGAGGGGAGCAAACCCAGGAAAATATTTATTGTACACAGTTACAGCCACATGGGATGATGACTAACTTTGATAGACTTGACTCTCCTCAGTAATGTTAGGTACTAAGACAACTTCAAAAGGCTCATGATGGAAAATACTTATGCATATCAAAAGAATGAATTACAGAGTGTGAATGCAGATCAAAGCATACTAGTTGCTCTTTTTATGTTGTTTTGTTTCTTCTTTCTTGTGGTTCATTCCATTGGTTATAATTCTTCTTTGCAACATAACTAATGTAAAAATCTGTTTAATGTGAATGTATATGCAGATTGCATGCAGTCTTGAAGATAGGGGACAGAAGGGAAGGGGAGAAAATTCGGAACTCAAAAGCTTGTTGAATGTTATAAACTAAAAATAAATAAATACAATTTTAAAATAAATAAAAATATTTTAAAGAATATGCTTTGATTTTCATTTAGATTCCATCAGTTCTTTCTATGGAGGTAGACAGCATTTTTCATCATAAATCCTTCAGAACTATTATGGCTATAGCTAAATTACTCACAGCTGATCATTGTACAGTATTGCTATTGTTTTGTAAAATGACCTCCCGGTTCTACTGGATTCACATTGCAGTAGTTCATGTCTTTTCTGGTTTTTCTGAAAGCCTTCTGCTCATCATTTCTTAGAGCATGATAGTATCCCATCAAAACTATATACCATAATTTATTCAACCACTGCCCAATTGACAAACATCTATTCAATTTTCAATTCTTTGCCATCACAAAAAGAGATACCATAAATATTTCTGTTTATATAGGCCCTTTCCTTTTTTAAAAAAATTTCTTTAGGATACAAACCAAAGAGTGCTATTGCTTTATCAAAGAGTATGTAGAGATTTACAGCCTTTGGACAGCTCCAATTTGCTCTCCAGAATTGGTACATCATTTCACAACTTGGCCCAACACTACATTTGTTCCTACTTTTCAACATCATCTCCAACATTTACCATTTTCCTTCTCTCCGTCTTATTAGGCAATCTAATAGGTATAAAGTGGTACCTCAGAGCTGTTTTAATTTGCATTTCTCTAATCATTAGTGATCTGGAGCATTTTTATATGACTACAGATATCACTGATCACTTCTGAAACTGCCTGTTAATATTTTTTGACCATTTATCAATTGAGAAATTTAAATTTGACTCAGTTCTCTATAGATTTGAGAAATGAGGCCTTTAGCAGAGAAATGTGCTATAACTGATCCAATGATTTTGGAGAACAATCTGGAACTATGCCCAAAGAGTTATAAGTGTATACACTTTGGCCCAGCAATACCATTATCAGGTCTGTTTCCCAGGGAGATCAGAGAAAAAGGAAAAGAATTTATATATTCTAAAATAGGTATAGCAACTCTATTTTGGTTGTGGCAAAGAACTGTAAATTGAGGGGTTGCTCATTAACTGGGTAGTGTTTAAACAAATTGTGGTATATGAGTAAGATGGAATACCACTGTGTAAAAAAAAAATGATGACCTGGCTTATTTTAGGAAAACACAGAAGGCTTGTATGAAATAATGAAAATGAAATGAGCAGAACTAAGAGAATGTTGTAAATAGTATAGCAATTATTGTTCAAAGAACAACTTTGAAAAATTAAGTCATCTTGAGTATTATAAACACTTAAATCAACTACAAAGGACTATAAAGGAAGATGCTATCCACCTCCAGGGAAAGAACTCTGGTATAAATAGAAGCATTCATGTTTTTGCGCATAATATGTTTGTGTTTGTACACACACACATACACACACGTCTAATTGTAAACTTCTCTAAAATGGGGTGGGGAGGAAAGGAGAAAAAAATAATAAAAAGTGTTGAGCAGAGAAAAAAGAAAACTTAGAAGAACAGAAAAGGGTAGCTTTGAAAACAATGTATAGTATTTATTAGATAGTTTATCAGAATAAGAGTGTAAAATGGACATTCATGGTTTTATAATGAATGCTCTTTTAATGTTGTGCTGTATACATGGAAATGTAGGGTTTTTATCTTGTATTTAAGTTAGAAATGAATTTTAAAAAATTTAAAAACATGTAAAAATGTTTTCCCATCCCCAACTGATAAGTCAAAGGATATGAACAGGCAGCTTTCAGATAAAGGGATTAAAGTTATCTAAAGTCATGTGAAAAAATGCACTAAACCACTATTGATTAGAGAAATAAAAAGGAAGGAAGGAAGGAAGGAAGGAAGGAAGGAAGGAAGGAAGGAAGGAAGGAAGG
>NW_027187358.1:8473391-8482780 GCF_028583685.1 Petaurus breviceps papuanus
AGGAAGGAAGGAAGGAAGGAAGGAAGGAAGGAAGGAAGGAAGGAAGGGAAGAAGGGAGGGAAGAAGGGAGGGAGGAAGGATTTAGAAAGAAGAATAAAAAGGCCAAAAAGAAAAATAAGTTTTCCCAGTTTTCTACTTTCCTTCTAATCTTGATTGCATTAGTTTTTTGTAAAACTTTTTAAATTTACTACAATCAAAATTATCCATTTTACATCTTTTAATGCTCCCTATCTCATTTGGTCATAAATTCTGCCCTTATCAATACACCTGACAGGTAAACTATTTCATGCTCCCCTAATCTGCTCATGGTATCATACTTTAGGTCTAAATCATGTACTAATTTGGACCTTATCTTGGTATAATATAATAATGTAACATAGTAATATAAATGAGATATTGGTTTATACTTAGTTTCTGTCATACTATTTTCTTTTTTTTTTCTTTTTGCTTTTTTGGAGGGGCAATCGGGGTTAAGTGACTTGCCTAAAGTCACACAGCTAATTGTTAAGTGTCTGAGGCCAGATTTGAACTCAGGTCCTCCTGACTCCAGGGCAGGTGCTCTATTCACTGCGTCACCTAGCCACCCTCCATCATACTATTTTCTAATTCTCCCAAGAGATTTTGTCAAATCTAACTTTACAGAAATTCATTTCCTTAACTAATTTCTTGCTTTTTTTTTTGTTAGATTTATCTAGTTCTGAGATGGGTAAATTGAGATTCCCTGTTAATATAATTTTACTGTCTATTTCTTCCTGTGATTCATTTAACTTCTTTAAAATTTGGTTGCTATATCATTTGGTACATATATGTTTAATATTAATATTGCTTCATCATCTATTATATCTTTTAGCAAAATATAGTCTCCCTGTTTATCTATTTAAATTAGATCTATTTTTGCTTTACTTTGTCTGAAATTGTGATTGCTATCCTTTCTTTTGTTAACTTCAGCTAAAGCACAATAGATTCTCCTCCAGCCCCTCATCTTTACTATGTGTGTGTCTCTCTGTTTTGACTGTGTTTCTTGTGAACAACATGTTGTCAGACTCTGCTTTCTATTTCAATTTTATGGGTGAATTAATCCTATTCAAATTCATAATTACGATTACTAACTATATATTTCCCTCCATCCTATTTTTCTCCTCTCCTTTCATCCTATCTCTAGTTAAAAGTCTGCTTTGCTTCTGACCACTCCTGACCCCAATCAGCCCTTCTTCTTATCACCTTTCCCTTCAATTATTCTCCTCTGCTCCTACTTCCTTGTAGGCCAAGACAGATTTCTATATCCACCTGAGTATATATGTTATTCCCTCTTTGACCAACTCTCTACTAAGCAATTCCAGAAATAAAGGTTAGGTATCTAAATACTAAACTCTAAATGCAAGCACAAAAAGCTTACATTCTATGGAGAGAAAAAGAAAAAGCAGGAGGAGAAGAAGAAATAACTGTTCATGCTTTGGGAAGTGAGTAGTATAAGCAGGAACAATTTTGAAAGTATAAAAAAATAATTATTTGAAATAATAAACTATTTATTGCATAACCTAGGAAGTGAAACATCTGTAGCAGGGTCAGCATACTTAATTGGGTATTTTAAGTCAAGGAAGAGCCACAAACTACTTTTACATGAAAAAAAGGTCACACTTTCAAGCATGTCCTCCAAGATGTATTTCCCTCATGTTCTAAATATGGAACTGTAATACCAGCACCTTCCTAGGGCATGTTTTCAGTAAAAAAAAAAAAAAATCACAGAGACACAAAACAAGCTGTCATTAACCATTCTTTTTTTTCTTTGTTGTTGTTTCCCTAGTCCCAGTGCAATATAAATTATTTAAAAGCTTTTTCTTACATAGCTCAGGGAACAATGAATAATAGTCTAGGCAGTTAAAACCAGTTAAACAATCTCTCAAGTAAAATACTAGCACTGCCTTTATTCAAATCTCCATTTCTTTCACAGGGATTTAGTTAATTTTCTTCTACCACCCATTTCAATTATTATAACTAAAATGAGTAGGTACCCATACAAAATAAGACTAAATGCCTTATTTAGGAAATTCTTTCCCCATTTACCTTTAAAAAGGAAAAAAAGAACTTTAGGAAATGTGCATTGGAAAGGACTATGTATCCGGCATTCCATTTAACCTCTTCTTCTAGCCATCATCCAACTCACCCCCACCCCCTACACCAAAAAGTCTTGAAACAACTGCTTTAGATTTCTTTTAATGCAGCAAGCAATAGCTTGTAAACGGATGCAAACCAGCTGAAACATTTGACAGACAGTGTTAAATACCAGAGAATTCCTATCAACCATTTTACTTTAAAAGGTGCTTTGATGTTGGCTATCTTTCATGTACTTCTTTCATGGCACATTAATAAAGAAAACGGAGCTGAAGTAAATCAAGTCCCCAGGTCACATCTAGAATTACAGCACTGTAGGTACCTGATGAAATACGAATTAATGCTGCATGAGTAGTGAATAAATAATACCACCTCTACCCACAAATCAGGCAAGAAACAAGTTCTGAACTTTATTCTGCAACTAGACCTGAGACATCTTTAATCCTCCAACCTCTTGAAACCTAATTATCATAATATGAACCCAAATGTTAGGCTCCCTTCAAATTGAAAATGCTATGAAGTAGAAAAGTATTGGGAATTAAGCCTGGTGTAACATTAGAAATGTATGGTCTGGGAAAACTTTAAAGTGTCATTTCTTAAAAGTCTGGATAGCATAATGCAGAGTTTGCCACACATTAGAATCAAAAAGGATATTAAAGTTTGGTTTAGTTTTCCCAAGACACCTACCTAAAAAGTTAAAAAAAAAAATGAACTAGATTCCTAGAGAACAATAATTTTCAAAGTTTGATTTTTGAGCTGTAAATCTTGCTGCCCCAAATTACACTATGAGCTCTTTCTCAAAAGCACTGGATTGTCATCAACTTTAAAATCTTGCTTCAAATACAACAAAAAGGAGAGAAATATAAGACTAGTGATTCTGCATAATTTGATTTTCTTGTTTTTGAAGCATGAACTTCTGTAATCTCCAATGAGTACAGGAGTCAGAAAGAGTTTTTGCCCAAGGTAAGGGCAAACAATATGATTTAAAGTCAAAGAAAACAGGAAAATATGGACAATCAGCCAGAAAGAATAAATAAAAAATGAAGAAATGTTCATTTTTATTTATTAATAATGGAGGTATCTATATGCACTATGTACTTATGTAGCTGAAGGAGAGATAAGAGAACTTACAAATAAAATTTACAAATGGAAGTATGAAAAATACACCCTCTCTTTGCAGACATACCCACCCAAGTAGATATTTGCTATGAAGGAAGACCATACAGGATTTCAATGTATAAATGGAGTCACCTATACAATGGATCCCTATTACTAGGAATCCTAATGGTAACTTTAAAGTGAGGTCCCTATTTATGACAAACATTTACAAATGGAAAAGCACTTTTCTGCAGCAAAAAACAATTGTGTATTTCATGAGTATATATATGAAGTGTATGATCATGCTGGTCAATGAGGTCAATTTGAATGAGTGAGAACTTAACTTAGAGAGAATAGTAGAGTATACCCACATCCACCTCAAATTGAAATGATTAACAGTGGAAGAATTGATCAAACAAAATGCTATTCTTACACTTTCATTTTGTTTTTCATTTTGTCTAAAACACTCATGAAATAAAAGTTAACCAATTCTCATTTTCAAGTCTAACATAATGTTACTTAATTTACATTTTAAGTTCTGTTAAAGCAAATACACTTGTCTAAACAGAACATCTGTTTTAGTTATAATACATCGTATCTTTGGCATGAACTTACAATAAAACTAACAAAAACAATCAAGAATTTTTATTGGACCTGGCAAAAAAAGCAGATTTGTAACAAAAAACCCTAAGACCAGATATGACTGTCACTGGGCTCTAATCCAGTCCTAATCTAAGTCAATAAACATAGATCTGCAAGAGAGGCTAACATTTTTTTTTTAAATAAAAAGAGAGAAAAAAGAAGTCCTGCAGTTATTTAGATTGGACATAGGTATATGAAAGCATATGAGTTCTAAGAGCAGTGAAGTGTATTTATTTTCAAACAAAAACTGTCAAATTGAGTCCAGATAGAATTTTTAAACCACAAAAAAGTACATATTCCAGATGCCTCGTTTCCAATCACATACGTCAATGAAATGTTTTATTTAAATATCAGAGGGGAAAAAAAACACATCAGCCATTTCAGTAAAATAAAGGAAATCCTAAAAATAATATGGGATATAACAATTATATATGCTTTAAACATCTAAGCTAAGCAGATTTCAAACAAAAAAAAAGAAGCTGTATCTCAAAAATGCTAGTCAGTCACTAAAGTCTATTTCTAATGGTTACAATATAAATTGAGGAGAGGGACAAAATAAGTAAAATAATCAAAAAGAACCAGGATTATACATAACCTCACAACAATCTTCTCAGTCCACCTTTCTTATGTTATATTCAAACTGAAAAAGGTTGACAGTGGATGCATACAAAACATAATCAAGTTTCTGACAGGATGTCAAGTGGAAGGAGAAATGGATTTGTTTTGTTTTGTTGCACATTACAGAACTAGAAACAATGGAATTCACTGTTGCTCAATAAATTCTAGTCGTAAATTTCAGGGTAGCTAGGTGGCACAGTGGATACAGTGCCAGGCCTGGAGTCAGGAGGACTCCTCTTCCTAAGTTCAAAACTCGGCCTCAGACACTTGCTAGCTGTGTGACTCTGATACAGTCACTTAAAGCTGCTTGGCTCAATCTCTTCATATGTAAAATGAGAAGGAAAAGGAAATGGTAAACCACTCCATTATCTTTTCCAAAAAAAACTCCAAATAAGGTAAGGAAGAGTTGGACACAGGTGAAACAACTAAACAACAATAATTCATTTTTTGGGCAGCTAGGTGTCACAGTGAATAAAGTCCTGAGCCTGGAGTCAAGAAGACTCAACTTCCTGTTCTTCTCTAGGATCCTCACCCAACTCTGGATTTTCATGACAACACCCTCCCCTGGTTCTCCTCCTGCCTCCTTTGACCACTCCTTCCAAATTAGATCCACAGTCTGAATTCAAGTGAAAAGGAAATCAAGAATAAAACAGGAAGTCACAGTGTGGACAAAGAGCAGGGTTTGGTTCCAAAAGTAAGAGAGATGGAATGTCAATGGACCAAGATCAGATAAGGGACTTTTAGTGCACATCAATACATAAATAGTACATTTGTAGATTATGTCATGATCAAGGTTATGACAATTTCTGTATGTTGCTGAGCAAAGTGGGGTGGACTAAGACACCAAGGGAAATGACTAAGTTGAGAAACTGTGAGGTTGGGGTGTTGGGGGCAGCTAGGTGGTACAGTGGGTAGAGCACTGACTCTGGAATCAGGAGGACCTGAGCTCAAATGTGGCCTCAGACACTTGACACTTATTAGCCATGTGACTTTGGGCAAGTTACTTAACTCCAATTGCCCTGATTTCTCCCCTCCAAAAAGCCAAAAAATAAAAAAAGAAGAAAAGAAAAATGTATACTGAAGCTCCTGATATGAAAGGAGAATTTGAGGAGGTGAGAAAGATTTTGAGTCAGGTACTCTTTTTTTTTGGAGGGCAATTGGGGTTAAGTGCTATGCCCAAAGTCACACGGCTAGTTTTTGTGTTAAGTGTCTGAGTCCAGATTTGAACTCAGGTCGTCCTAACTCCAGGGCTTGTGCTCTATTCAGTGCAACACCGAACTTCCCCCAGGTACTCTTTTAAGGAAAGAAGGGGAGTTTCCTGGAGGTCTGTAGAGAGCAGATATGATTAAATGGTAAATATGGATTAAGTGAACTTCAAAAGAGAGATTACTGAATAATGGTGGTAGAAAGAAAACCTAGAGTTTTTTTGCAGTGGAGAGCAAAGAGTTTTTCCATTCCCCAGTAAACTAACCTCAACCACTGAGGAAGGAGAAAGAAGTTCAAGTGCAGTCAGTGCTGGAAAGGACAACAAAGGAGGCTGGAAAGAGTCAGATTTCAGGGAAAGCCAAAAGATATTTAAGATGAAAGCAAGTTTGAAAGCTATGTAACAAGCATTCCAGATAGCACAGTGGAAAGGATGGGTAGCTTTGGTTTGGGACATTGATGGGGAAGGTTGAGGGAAATATGAATAAGGCAGGGGAAGGGGGATTGGGGTTTGAATGATGTTCAGGAATGCAAAATCACTGGGATAAGGAGAGTAGGACAAGAAAGGAATTTATTAATCATTAAAGGAAAATTTTAGAACAGGGTTATGACTTCATGGAGTATCAAAGGAGGTATACCACTTGAACAGGAAGTTTCATGTTCATCAAAATATTCATTGTAGCACTACTGCAGCACTAAGACACACAAAGCAAAATAAATGTCGACTGTACACTGGAGAGCAGTTAAAATTGGGGCAGAAGAAAGTAACCAAAAGAAACAAATATGAAGAATTCAGAGAAGCATGAGAAGTTTTATAAAAAAAAGTGAAATAATACAAAGTAAAATAAGTAGAAAAAGTAAACTATATACAAGGATACTTCATTTGACTGCAATTTGCTTTACTGGGCTTCACAGATATTACTTTTTTTTTTTTTAACAAATTGAAGGTTTGTGGCAACCTTATATCAAGCAAATCTATCAGCAGCATTTTTCCAACAGCATATGTTCATATCACATTTCTATGTCACATTTTGGTAATACTCACAATATTTCAAACCTTTTCATTATTATTATATCTGTCATGTGATCAGCGATCTTTGATGTTACTATTGCAATTGTGTTAGGGTGGCACAAACTGTGCCCACATAAGATGACAAACTTAATAAATGTCTGTGTTCTGACTGCTCTACCTGCCAGCCATTCTCACTCCCTCCTTCCACTCCTCCCCCCACCTGAGCCTCCTTATTCCCTGGGAGACAACTATATTGAAATTAGATCAATTAATAATCCTAAAATGGCCTTTAAGTGTTCAAGTGAAAAGTCATATATCTCTCAATTTAAATCAAAAGGTAAAAATGATTAAGTTTACTGAGGAAAGCATATTGAAAGCCAAGATAGGTCAAAAGGTAGGCCACCCTGATCACTCAGCAGCTATTAATATTGAGGCAAGACCCTCCATCAGCAAAAGTATTATGACTTGTTGAAGGCTAAGATGATGGTCTGCATGCAATAAGGTATTTTTTACGTAAGGTATATACAGGTTTTCTTTTACATAATACTATATTGCACACTTTAGTGCCAACATAACTTTCATACGCACTAAAACATATGTGACTTGCTTTGCTGCAATATTCATGTTACTACAGTACTCTGGAACTGAAGCCACAATTCCTCCAAAGTATGCCTGTATAAGAATGACAACAGTGGCAATGGCAAAAATAAAACCAGATGGCATATATTATGATCAAAGTTGGTTTCTTAAAGGAGAAAAATGCTTTTCCTTCCCTTCTTTGCAAAGGTAGGACAGACACTACAGATGTAGAACACTGCATACACTATAAATTCAAATGATGTACTGTTTTTTTTAATGTACTGCTTTTTTTCTCTTAACTTTTCTTATAAGAGCTGGATCAATTTAAAGAGGAGGAGAAAAATATATTTTGAAAGAAAAGTGATGGAAAAACAATGTGATCAATGTCATTTTTTTATTAAGTTACTTGGTGTTTACAATGGCCAATTCCTAAAAATTACTTTGTCAAAAAAGTGTTCACAATACATATGCATGGGGCTTCCCTACAGTGTACAGGTCTTTGGCCTCTCTCACTTCTTTTCCTTGATCTGTATTTTCCAAATACATTTCTCACCATCTTCCCCTATTCCCATCTATGCACTGAATTAATCAAACATCAAAGAATATGTTCATTTAATTTGAAAGGTCTTATTGAGTTCTTCATGAAATTTCTTTACATCTTGAGTTCCATAAGAGACAATGGTACACAGGGTACAATTATTCATAAGTTGGTCTTTTGACAAATAACTCATGATAGGTACTGCAATAGGAGATAAACAAATTCCCAAAAAATGGTGTTTATTGTTGCTTCTAGGTACAAGAAAAAAAACAACTCAGCTAATTCCTTCATTTATGTCTCCAAGGAGAACTTGGAAACATTCCTTCCATTTAGCTGCAAATTTCTGTTTCTTGTTGGTTTTGTATATAGTAAGAATGTCAAAAGATCTATAATTTAATTCTTGCAGAAATATGATCACTGATTTTCGGATTTGCTCTCCTTGTTGTCCAAGGGACTCTCAAAATTCTTCACCAGCACCACAGTTTGAAAGCATCAACTCTGCAGTACTCAATTTCCCATATAGTCCAATCCCACAGCCACACACTGCTACTAGAAAAACCATAGTTTTAACAATGTGGACCTTTGTTGGCAAGAAGATGTCTCTACTTTTCAGTATGCTGCCCAAATTTGTCTTAGCTTTCCTTCCAAGGAGCAAACATCTTTTAAATTTCATGGTTGCACGCAATGTGTACAGTGATCCGTGAGCCCAAAAATATAACATCTGACATTGCTTTCATTTCTTCTACCTCTATTTGCCAGGAAGTGATAGGACCAGTTGCTCAGATCTTAGTTTTTTTAATGTTAAGTTTCAAGCAATTTTTTACACTCTCCTCTCCCACCTTCATCAAGAAGCTTCTTAATTCTTCATTTTCTGCTATCAAAGTGGTATTCTCTGCATATCTGAGACTATTGATATTTCTCCCAGCAACCTTGATTCTAGCTTTTGATTCATCCAGCCTGGCATTTCAGAGGATGTACTCTGCATGTAAGTTAAATGAATAAGGTGATGATATACTGCCTTGTACTCCTTTTCCAATATTACATAAATCAGTTGTTCCATGTTTACTTCTATTTCTTCTTGGCCTATATATAGGTTCCTTAGGAGAAAAGATGATCTGGTATTCCCCTCTCTTTAAGGACTTGCCACATTTGGTTGTGATCCACACAGTCAAAGGCTTTAGTGCTTTCAATGAAACAGAAGTAGAAGTTTTTCTCTAGCGCCTTTACCTTCTCAATAATCCAGTGAATGTTGACAATTTGGTCTCTAATTCCTCTTCCTCTTTGAAAAACAGCCTACTCTTCTTGAAATTCATGTATTGCTGAAGACTAGCTTGCAAAAACTTAAGCATAACCTTGCTGGCAAGGTTATGTAAAATGAGCACACTCAGTAATTTTAACATTCCTTGGCACTAAGCTTCTTTAGGACTGGGATGTTAACCGATCTTTTTCTAATCCAGAGGCCACTGTTGAGTTTTCCAAATCTGCTTGGCACACTGAAGGCAGAATTTTAACAGCATCAACTTTAAGGGTTTTAAATAGCTGTATCAGCAATGCCATATTCACAATGCCTATAGAGATTACAAATAT
>NW_027187358.1:8482790-8539951 GCF_028583685.1 Petaurus breviceps papuanus
CAAGTCCAACGGGGCATGGAAGATCTTTAAATCCCATAACCCTTACAATAGCTCAGCTAGAATTTCATATCCACCAGCCTTAAGGTCCACTTGACTTCATTCTCCAGGATCTCTGGTTCTAGATAGGTAATTGCACCAGCATGGTTATCAATGATGGTAAATAATTTTCTCGTATAGTTCTCCTATGTATTCTTCCTACCTTTTCCTTATCTTGTCTATTTCAGTTAAGTCCATACCATTTTTGTCTTTTGTCTGTTATTGTGCCCAATTTTGCATGAAATATTCCATTGAGGAGGTAGCACAGCGAGTAAGAGCACCGGCTCCAGTGTCGGGATGACCTGGGAATCGAATCCTGGGCACAGACACTTAGCACCCACCCAGAAACACCTGGCCGTGTAACCTTGAGCAAGTTACTTAACCCCAATTGCTTAGGGGCGGCCAGGTGGCTCAGCGAGTAAGAGCATCAGCTCCAGTGTCGGGATGACCTGGGGATCAAATCTGGGCTCAGATACTTAGCACCACACCCAGAAATAACTAGCCGTGTAACCTTGAGCAAGTTATTTAACCCTGAATGCTTAAAAAAAAAAAAAAGAAATATTCCTTTGATAGCTCTAATTTTCTTGAAGAGTTCTCTTATCTTTCCCATTCTATTGTTTTCTTCTATTTTTTTTTTGTGTTGCTCGTTTCAGAGGACATTTTTATCTTCCCTGGCTGTTCTCTGGAATTCTGCATTCAGCTGGGTTTATCTTTCCCTTTTGCCATTACTTTTCATTTTCCTTCTTTCCTTTGCTATCTGTAATGCCTCATCCGACAGACATTTTCCATTCTTGCTCTTCTTTTTCTTTGGAATATTTTTTGTTATTGACTCCTATATAATATTACAAACCTCTGTCCATAGTTCTTCAGGCACTCTACCTACCAGATCTAATCCCTTAAATCTATTCATCACATCCATTTCATATTCGCAATGTGTATATACTGTTAAATAAATTGCCACTTTATATCTTATATAAAGATTTTTGGAACCTACCCGTACACTTAATTTAAGCAAAATCTGATAAAAGGACAAATGAGAACCAAACAAAAGGACTTCTTTAAAGTACCACTTTAGCCTTAACTTATAAAGTGTATCAAAATCACAAAAGTCCAAGACTTTGAGAAAAATAGGTCTAGCAACCACAATCTACATTTCCTCAAATTCCTCACTACTTTGATAGGGACTGAGATAATTCCAGCCTTAAATTCTGTTATGAGCTCAAGGAATCTTGACTTTCTGCTACCTCAGCTATTCTAAGGAATATTCTAACTTCACCTCTGCTCTCATACAACATTCTAGGCAACACCTTTGGTCTCATTATGTTACTCAGGACAGCAACCATCAGCAATACTAATTTCTTCAGAAGAAACTCTGACTTAGTAGCCAGTCAAATAAAAAGCGAAAATATAAAAAATGCGGGGAAAGGAAGATGGCAGAAGCAACCATAAAGGTTACAACCACTACCAAAATATATTCTGAAACAGCCTTACCAGTAAACAACATCTAGTGGTGCAAAGTACTTTTTCATTATCAGGTCTGCAAAATAAGCTTCTGTTTCACGGCAGGCAGTCCCATTTCCAATCACTATAGTGCTGCAGCTTTAAAAGGAAAAAGAAAAGTCTCACAGAAGTAGCAAACTAAAAATCACACCTTCACAATCAGCAATGAGAAAATGCATTTCAAATCACATGCTCTTTAATAGGTGCCTGTGTTTTGGCACATACCCTGGCAATCTATGCTTTATCTCATTTGAATTAAAAGGAAGGGTCCAACTAAAGTTTCCTCCAACTAAAAAAGGATGATGATGATAATCAAAAAGAGATTTTTTTTTTTATCCACATGCCCCATGTTTCCAGCATAATCAGTTTTCCTTTTGACTTGGAAACTTGACAGCATTAAAAGAAATGGTCATTAAAATGCTGCCAAACTAGAGCTTAGAAGCACATGATATTACATGGTCTTAAGCAGAGAAAAACATAAAACTGTCACTTGGCCCAAGAATTTAAGACTAATCCCAAATGTTCAATGTCTATGAAGGTCCTAACACAATTAAGAAAAATTTTCATCTGTATAGGAAGGTCACACCTAGCAACAAAGGGATGGACCAGATGATTTCTCAAGATCTCTTCTCAACTAAAGATTCTGTAACTCTAAGAAATGTTTCTGTGCTATTTTTATTTTCCAGATGTCCATGGTGAAACACAGTACTTAATATGATATTGCTCCTCTCAAATACTTCTGCTCATAACACTAGCAAATATCGGTGTAACATGACACTTGTCACTAGTCACACTTACTCAAAAAAGAACACCTCTCAAGAAGCAAAGTACTGAAAAACCACAACAGGAACTTCCTGGCTAATAACATGACTGACCATGTTTTCAAGGAACTCCTATGACCCATCTATGGGTACAATGAGCCTTTTGTTTAATAAGTATATGAGAAAAGTTTAAATAGAAGAATAAAATGAGTAAGCTTCTAAATACCATTTCACTTTTGGTAAACAAAAATATTTCCTGTGAGTTTCTAAATATCTTTCTATCTTGAGACATGGCTTTTTAGCAAGGCCTTCTCTCCACTTAAAGGAAGGCTCTTTCCCTTCTTTTACACTCACAGCTTTATAGGCTCTCCAAGTTGAATAAGCTACAGGAGTACACAAAAAGTTTTGTTTTCATACTTGAAATTCAGCAAAAGTCTTTTTATCTTCTCTGCTTCTCTGAATCCTTGTCCTGAATGCAAGTAGACGACATCAGTATGAAGTATCTGACCTTAGAGAAATAAAAAATGAAAATCATTTAATTAGAATTTAGAATATCAAAGACTATCAATTTGACTAGATGCCAGCTTAAAATTTGTTAAGTTTTAGGAGAAAAGGGGAATGTTGTAACTATCCATTTAAAAAGAATTTTAATTACATTCACTAAATCAGAATATCCCTGTGCACCATGGGGTGTTGTCACTGTCTAGTTCACAGAAACAACATTACACAGTACCTTCCTCCTACTTTTCAAGAATCACTAAGTATAGAAAGATGTATGCATCTTCTAGCTACTTGGTGGTAAATTACGTGGTTGTGACAATTCAAGAAACCAAGAAAACTTTTAAAATATTATGAAGTCTTGGGCAATCATCTGCTTCTTCAGGGATGGAATGATACAAAAGGGGGCAGGTGCTAAGAATCACAATTTTTATATTATACACATATATGTATGTATGTTTGTGTGTATGTGCATGTCTGTGTGAGAGAATTTAACTGCAAGTTTTTACATTTAACTTTTAATTTTTTACTCAATTACATGTAAACAAAACTTTCTAACATTCTTTTTAATTTTGAGTTCCATATTCTTTCCCTCCTCTCCTCTCCTTAAAAATGCAAGCAATTTGACATAGATAATACATGTGTAGTCATGTGAAACATTTCCATATTTGCCACGTTGCAAAAGAAAATGCAAACTACCAAATAAAAGTATGCTTCAATCAGCATTCAAACTCCATCAGTTTTTTCAATGGAGGTAGAAAGCATTTTTTACCATAAGGTTTTTAAAATTGTTTTGAAACACTGTATTGATGACAATAGCTAAATCATTCACAGCTGATTATCATACAATTTACTACTGCTGTGTACAATGTTTTCCTTGTTCTGCTCATTTCACTATGCATCAGTTCATGTATGTCTTGCCATGTTATTCTGCAGGAATCCTGCTTATCATTTCTTATAGCACAATGGTATTTCATCATAATGTTTTGCCCTCTGGTACTAAAACATCAGGGCAGTTTTCTTTGAGAACTTCCTGGAGGATGATTTCTAGGTTCTTACTTTGGTCATGGCTTTCAGGTAGTCAAATAATTTTTTAAATTATCTCTCCTGGATCTATTTTCCAGGTCAGTGGTTTTTCCCATGAGATATTTCACATTGCCTTCTATTCTATCATTTGTTTAGATCTGTTTAATAGCATCTTGATTTCTAATAAAGTCATTGGCTTCCATTTGCTCCAATTTAATTCTGAAGCAATGATTCTCCTCAGTGAGCTTTTGAGATTCTTTTTCCATCTGGCAAATTTGGCTTTTTAAGGCATTCTTCTCCTCATTGCCTTTTTGAGCCTCTTTTGCCATTTGAGTCAGTCTGTTTTTTAAGGTATTATTCTCCTCAGTCAGGCTGTTGACTCTCATTTCATAATTTTCTTGCATTGTTCTCATTTCTCTTCCCAATTTTTCCTCCACTTCTCTTATCTACTTCTTAAGGTCCTCTATGGCCTGTAACCAGCTCGTATTTTCCTTAGAAGCTTTTGGTGCAGGAGTTCTGACTTCACTGTTTTCCTTCTGTTCCATGCTTTGCTCCTTTTTGTCCCCAAAATAGGAGTCTTATGTTGGAATCTAATGTCTGATTTGTTTCCTTTGCCTGGTCATGTCGCCCCTCAGTCACTTGACCCCTGGGCTTTTTGCCACAGTAGGACTCTGCCACCAAACAGGGGAGCTTTCGTCCCAAACGCTGGGGTTTTCTCAGCTTCCGGAGGTATCAGATGGGTGCCCTCTCTGAGGTCTCCACACGCTCTGGCAAGCTGGACACACACCCCAGGACCTTCACCCTAGACTGAAATCCAGATCCAAGAAGGTTAAAGCAAGAGCGATTACCCCTCAGACTGGTGCTTGGTCCCCCTACGCTCCGCAGGCCAGGAGCTGAAGCTGCCAAGTGGCACTGGCAGGCTGTGCCAGTGGCTCAGTGGCTTCTTGCCCTGGGGGCAAAAGCCACACACTCCCATTTACTGGGTCCCAAAGTCCAAACTGCACTGACCTCTCACTTTGTCCTTCACATCTATGTGTAGATAAATCTGGAAACAGCCAAAGCTGCTGCTGATTTGGAGTCCCTCTGGCTGGTGGCTGGTTAGGCCCACCCTGGGGCTAAACCCTCAAGTGGGGCTGGGCTCAGCTCCCAGATCACTGCGCTGCATTCCTGCCAGCCTGCTGGGCTGTCCTCAGCAGGAAGTTAGCTTCTCTGTGTCATTTTGTGGGTTCTGCAGCTCCAAAGTTTGTTTAGAGTCCCCTTTTTACATGGATTGGGGAAGGTGGAAGCCAGAGCAGTGGGGAGGTCCTGCTTCTACTGTGCCATCTTGGCTCTGCCCCCCAAATCTTCCTATTTCTTCAACTACATCATCATTGCATCTGTCCTCCTCTCTCAACTGAGAATGTCTGAGGCCACATCTGAATTCAAGAAGATGAGTTTCCTGACTGCAGGCACAGCACTTTATCCACTGCTCCTGAATCCTTGATTACCCGGTATCTATTTTGTAGATCTCTTTATATACGTACATTTCTCCTCTGACTAGAATGCAAGTTCCTCAACGGTAGAATTCAGCACATTGCCAGGAATGTAGTAAACATTTAATCAAAAACTGTTGATGATTTTCCTCTTTTGCATGGAGAAGTCAAAAGAAATGAGCCATTTTCACTATTTATTAAACTTGCAAATGATTAAAACAGATTTAAAACTATGGAAGTATCAATTGTCTACCATGAATTACTGATTAGTTTTCCATTACTTTTTCATTTATTCCTCAAATATCTTTAGACAAGACTTGAGAGAGTCATGGAAGATTACTTATTGGAGGAGAATTGGCATTGTATTCTACTAAATTAATGTGGCTTTTTTTCCCTTTCCATTGCTTCAATCACTTGCACTTTAAACATGGCATTGAGTTCACAAGATTTTGATGCATATTCTCTAATTCTTCAACATGAAACCATATTTTATCAGAAGAGATATTAAGCATACTTTTGATGGACAATCCATTTCCCCAAATGAATCCTTGATAATATCCCAGGTTTTCAATGGAGTTCAAACCAGGTAATTTCCTAGGAAACTGCAGTATGTTTATTTTTGTCACATGAATATATTTCTTAAATCTTTCATGACCTCTGTGACATGGTGTAACACTGTGTTATAATATTCCATCAACATGTGAGGAATGCTGTAACTGTGGAACAATTCAGCTTCTGCATATATCAATATTATCAGAATTCATCATTCCCTCAATGGGGATAAAACTTCAAGGCCCATTAGAAGCAAAAAAAGAAAAAAAATCCTCAATACATTTTGGCAGGGTAGATACTCTTCAGATTCATCTGGCCTACAGTTTTGGTAAATCCTTGAATGAAAATGTGAGTTTCATCAGTAAAAACACCTCTAATCCTTGTCAAGAACAAAGCATTTTTTCTTCAAAAAAATGATTATCAGTTGTTTATTTTTTACAGTTTCTTCTAACTTCAAGAAGTCTATGCCATACTGTAGAGGTATCAATATCAACTCCTTCACAGCTGTAAGGTCCCTTTGAAGGATCATGCTTTCTTTCTTTCTTTTGATTAGGTTGTTCTACAAGAAAAATCTATCATTTCTTTAAAAAAAAAATCTGGTTTTTTGTTTGGAACTGCTTTACTTTGAGCTTTAGTAGGACTGATCCTGTTCTATAGAGAAACTGAAAAATCCTTGAAACACTTGACTTCGCTGTATCAACATCTACTATATCTCTTAGCAGTCAAAGAAAAGTATTCTTTAGCGGTGGCTAGGTGGCACAGTGAATACAGTGCTGGCCCTGGAGTCTGGAGCACCCGAGTTCAAATCCAGCCTCAGACACAACACCAAAAAAAACTAGCTGTGTGACCTTGGGCAAGTCACAACCCCAATTGCCCGACCTTCTCCCCTCCACAAAGAAAAAAAAAGGAAACAAAAGTATTCTTTAAGAGTTACAACTCTTCTAAAATTTCCTTGATTTAAGAATATCCATCTTTAAAAACAGAAGAATTAAGAACATAACAAAACAAAGCAATGAAATATACATGTTTGGCATAAAATCCAGAACTCAAGTGTCAGAGAATCATCTAAAGGTATGAGCTCAATCTGATTTAATCTACTCAAAATCAGACATTTCTAAATAGCATAGTGTCAGTAAAAGAATACACACATTGTTGTAAAAAAAAAAAATTAAGCTACGTCAATGATTACTTGTCCCAAATCATTTACACAACAGGGAAGCCAGATAGCACAGAGAGTAAGAGCACCAGCCTCAGAGTCAGGATGACCTGGGATCGAATCCAGGCTCGGACACTTGGCACTCACCCAGAAACACCTGGCCATGTAACCTTGAGCAAGTTACTTAACCCCAATTGCTTAGGGGTGGCAGAGTCGGGATAACCTGGGATTGAATCCGGGCTCTGATACTTGACCACACCCAGAAATGACTGGCCGTGTAACACTGAGCAAGTTACTTAACCCCAATTGCTTAAATAATAATAATAATAATTCACACACCACAGTAAGACTTTAAGAGCTGATACTGAATCCAAAAGCAGTTCTACATCCCTTCAGGGTGTGAATTTTTATTTTTAGTTCACAATGTCTTCCATGAAACAAAATATTCAGCTTCCCTTCTTTCCAATTCTTCCTAAAATTCTTTATTTAACATAAACCATCAGAAAATCAAGGACAAGCTATGATTGAATTCCAGTCTCCTTTACTCATCACCATGCAACAATAAATATATATAACAAAATCTTGCACAAGTATACCACCTTTTAATACTGTAAGAAATGAAAATGACCAGTTAATGTTCAACATTTCCAGATAAAAGAAGAAATGAAGTGGACAAATAAAGAAAATTCCAATTAACACATAAAAGGAAGAAAAAACAACTATGAAACATCCTCTAGGAATTTTAGGAACCTTGATGAGAGAATAAAGGTAGCACTTATAACTATTACAAAACTCTCAGTTAAAATGTAATTGTTATAATATATCTTAATTATTCACAGGAAATATTAAGAGAGGCACTCACTGGTAGGAGAAATAATGGCTAACTTGCAACCATGCTTGTATCCAGGATCCACTCCCATCAAAGTTCGTCCTGGGACAGGGCTTGTTAGAAGCAGCTGTCTGAGGTTTCTTCCAAACATCATTATTGATTCTTTCTCTGCATCTGATGTGAGTTTTGATCTTAGAAAGTACCCACAAGAAAAAAAAAAAAGCTGTTAATATTTTTTCTTTCCAAATGACAATTCTAGAAAAGATCAAAAATGGTTTGACACAATTATTCTTCCAGAGCTTTAATGGAACAAATGGATTGATTGAGAGAAACGCTAAATCCAAGCAAGAATCAGTTAAAGTACATTTTGTTATTGAGAAGCAAGATAGCCTAGGACAGATAGAGAAATGATCCAGGACAACCTGGGTTCAAGTCCTACCTATGATTCATATTGACTGCATGACACAAGGCAAGCCATAGAACCTTTCATTTTTCCAAGCAACTTGATCCAGATGCAGATCTATATTGATAGAAAACTTTCTCTTCAGGATCTCCATATATTGATAAAGTCACATTGTTGTTCAGTTGTTTCAGTCACATCTGACACTTTGTGACCCCATTTGGAGTTTTCTTGAAAAAAAATACTGGAGTGCTTTGCCATTTCCTTCTCCAGCCCATTTTACATATGAGGAAACTGAGGCAAACAGGGTTAAGTGACTTCCCCAGAGTCACACAGCTACTAAGTATCAGAGGCCAAATTTGAATTCAGGCTCACACCCTATCCACTGTACCACCTAACTGCCCTAATAAAAATCACAGGTCCAAACAAAAAATATTTTTGTTCATCATTGCATTACATGAAATTTCATGCAAAATTTCAAAGGATTCCCTACCTATAAACTTTTTTTTTTGAAGCAATCAGGGTTAAGTAACTTGCTCAAGGTTACACGGCCAGTTATTTCTGGGTATGGTGCTAAGTTTCTGAGCCCGGATTTGATCCCCAGGTCATCCCGACTCTGGGGCCGGTGCTTTTACTCGCTGAGCCACCTGGACGCCCCTAAGCAATTGGGGTTAAGTAACTTGCTCAAGATTACATGGCCAGGTGTTTCTAGGCAGGTGCTAAGTGTCTGAGCCCGGATTCAATCTCCAGGACATCCCAACACTGGAGCTGGTGCTCTTACTCTCTGTGCTACCTGGCTGCCCCTCCTATAAACTTTTTTATTTCTGTATTTTCTCCTCACACAGAGTGACTCGGGGTAGGGAGGAATACACAATACATAAATTAAGAAACAGAAATATATTGCTGTGATATAAAAGAAAAATTCAAGAGGAAATCAACAGGAAAATAATACTGAAGAAACAAGAAGATGAACTTTACAAATTGCTCAATCAAGCAATTTATCAAATTTCTGTTTATTATCCATCCATCTTTCCAAAATAAGATAAGACTTGAAACCGTAGCTACTGATTATCACAGAACTGAAAGCAGCAGATTGGGCTTCAAAGAGTAAGACTGAAAACAGGAAAAGGGTGCAAGGGACTTGAGAAATGACAATGGTGTAGAGCTGAACTAGTTCTCTAAAGGTTTAAGTTCTCTAAAGGAAATGGGATATATGGATAGCCAGTACAACCAGTGCATAAATGAAATTTCTTTCCTTTTCTTAATCAAAAGGAACACAAAGTTCCAATATAGTCTTAGAAAAATTCTGCTGAAACATTTAAAAAGAAAAAGATGAAATGTTACTCAAAAGACGTTTGAAAATAGTTTAAAAGTTGTATTTTGAGAGTTAAGAAAGAAAATATGAAAATAAAGGGACCTAAGGACTTAAGCAAGAAGTTGTGGCCAGAGTTCTGTGTATGGGTCTGAAATATTCTATTTCTATGGCCTTCTCCCAAACTCCCAGACTTAGAGTCTTCTGAGGTAGGCATCCAAGTGCACCAATGAAATGACACAGGCTGCTAAATATCCTGGGGCTAATGAAAATTTAGCTAAATCCTTAAAGTCCAAAGTAATCCTAACCCAAATATTAAAAGTATTCATGAATATAATCCACAAGAAATAACCAACAAAGACAAGTGCAAAATGGATGTTTGGATCTAAAAATTAAGTACCAAAGTGAAGCAGAAAAAGGAGTACTAAGAATTAGCTAATTGAGTGTAATAAGGACATGCACCCCCATCACACCTATCAAATACTTCTCCAAAAAGAAACTCTCCTATTTAACAATGATCATCTTCTTCTTTACTACTGTAAACAAAACACACCTTCTTCTGCTCTGTATTTTCTCTGGCTCTCTCTCCTCTGAAAACCATCTCTAACAAACACCTTTATTAATCTCCCATTTTTACTGCTTCTTCTTTTCCAAGTCTTTTTAAAAATCATTTCTTCAGCTTGGCAACTGGATACCATTAGACTGGTACCACAGGATCAAAAATAAAATATTTCAAATGATCCCATATTGTCAATACTATCTGCAGTTCATCTAGCAAGAGTAATTTTGTTATCTATTTTTAAGAGTTCCAAAAGAGAGCAATTAGGATTCATATCAAGCTGTTGATGGTTATATAAGTTTTTTTGTATTAAATAATTGAGTAATTGCTATATAATAAGCTGTGTGTGTGTCTGTGTGTACATATGTACACACACACACACACACACACACACACATACATATATATGAAAGAGAAAATAAAACAAATGTGCTACATACCTGTACTCTCTACAGAGGAGAGGACAAATAAGGCGTTTGTAGGAATCCTCTATAGAATCATGTAAGATCTTCATTAATTCTGGCCTGGCAAATTGTAAAGGTCTCCACCTAGAAAACAGAAGAAACACAGTGCTAAAATTACATAATATAAGCAAGAATATACAATGACCAGGAAAAAGGGAACACTAGAAAAAGAAATCTTCTTTCAGAAAAGAAATTAAGTAAGCCATAAAACAACTACAAAAGTAGAGTGGGGAAGGAAACCTCGTACAGACTAACAGTATATGTTATTAAATATTTAAAAAACAATACTTATGCCATATTATTGTTCTCAGTAATTGAGGGGGGAAAGACTTCTATCAAATTCCTTTTACAAAAGAAATATGGTCCTAAAACCTGAATCAGGGAGGGATAAAGTACATAATGAGAACATAAAAGCATTGTCACACTCATCAATAATGACATCAAAATTTTAAAAGAAATTCTAGCAAAAGGGCACCAAAACATATATTAAAAATTTTATTCACCATGAGGCAAACATGGTTCAATAATGAGGAAACTAACCTCTTAAAAGAAAAAGGTGATATAATTATATCAAAAGAAGTAGGAAAAGCCTTAGAAGACATATAATGCTTATAAGAATAATAGCTAGCATTTAAAGTTAGGAGAAACTGAAGTGACCCCAGGGTAACTTAACCTATATTTCCTCCTCTATAAAAGAGGAATAACTATAACATTAACCTTATAGGGTTGTTGTGAGACTCAAAGAAGATACTAAATGTAAAGCATTCTATAAACCTTAATGTGCTATGTTAATATTATCATTATAAATGAGGGTTAGCAGTACCTCATATGTAGTAGATGCATATTAAGTACTTTTTAACTGATTGATGATTAGAAGCTATTCCAAAAAATATAGAAATAAAGCAAGGATGACAACTCTCTGTAATATAATTTGATACTGTTTGAAAAATGCTAGCATAAGAATAAGAAAACAAAAGTAAATAAGAATGAACAAACAGTAGAATAAATAACTCCTAATGATATAATGATTTGTTTAGAAATGAGAGAATTCGGGGAAAAAACTACATCAATTAATACTTCCAGTAAAGCATCAGGATACAAATAAATCCACAAAAAATACAAATAAGTCCACAAAAAAATCATCAACACACATAAAATAAGAAAAACTAAGATGAAATGACAAGAAAATTCTACTCAAAATAACTGCAAAATATCTGGGAGTCAGTTCATATTGCCAAATATAACTATCATATATATATATATGTATACACACACATATATTTCTTACAAAAAGAGTAAGATTTAAATAACTGGAGGAGGTTCTTGCTAAGATTTCAACATCAAAGGGCACAAAGGAACCAAGTTCTCAGAGACACTCCAGTAAATGTACGAAAAGAACCTGAGTGAGCAATGAGAAAGTAAACCAATGAGAAACAAAAGAAAGCTCCTGAATCTAATTCCAGAACTCCACCAAAAAAATGGGCAAAATTAGAGAGGCTGAAAGAGGATCACACCAGGGTGAAATGTGAAAACTCAGATGAACAATTCTAAACCCTGAGGGCTCTGAAAGAGAGGTCTGAGATAAATGCACAGGTAAATCCTGGGAGAAGGATGAAGATGAATGAACTAACGAACGAATGAGCTAGTATTTAAGCCCTTATTAAATATCAGGTAGAGAACTAAGTGCTAGGGATAGCAATAAAAACAAGTAAGAGTTTCTTAACTTGACTGAGAAAGTTAATATGCATGTAAAACAGATGGACAAGGTGTCTGGAACTTTTTGGTATTTGGCAACTGACTGATAAGACCTTTCTATCAATGGAAGCTTGAAATCTGGTAAAGAGGTGCAGCATCAGTAAGAAGGAGTATGGCAACTTGAAGATGGATGGGAAGTAGCATAGCTGGTCCAGGCTAAAAACATAAAGGTTCACCAATTAGAAACCAGGGTGGCAAGGACAGAAGAGATTAAAGTTAGAGGTCAGAGACTGAGGCTAAAGCTCAAGGTCCAGTAAAAAGGCATAGCAGAAGGGCCATACTAAGGAAGCCAGCATAGGATTTCATAACCAAGCCTATAGTTAACCAAAAAGAATGATCAGAAACATGATGCAAGCTACCAGGAGATTCACTAATCAGGAGCTAAAATCAAGATGCTGGCCCAAGCCTGTGAGAAGAGAAATGGGAGACAGTGTCTATCTCCATGTCACTGCACAAAGAGACAAGATCAGTGTTTATAATACTCAAAGAAATGGAAATCACAAGAGACAAGGTTCACTTGGCACTTGGGAGCTCACCCTGGAAGACCTTGCAGGAAGATATAGACCAACACTATCTCCAACATCTAAATAAGAGCTATTAGGACTAAAGTAAAAACGAAATAAAACAACTAGCAACAGGAAAAGGACAAGGAGAAAAACGCAATATAAGGAGAACAAGAGTGAAATGGGTCAATCCAAGAATACACTGTGAAACAGAAGAAAACCAAAAGGAAAGGTATTAAAGCAAAAGGTGGGGCCTAGTGCTTGTTACCTATCCAGAATGGTGGCTAGAGTGATATCTAGAGTATAGAGAGGACAAGACCCAACAGGATCTACATAATTTATCCATAAGACACAGAAAAGATGGAGTCTGGCATTAATTATTACAAGTCTCAAGATAAGAAGCAAAGTTGTAAATATGAGTAAACAAAAGAAAAACCCGAACACAATGAAAACCTATTAGAGTTTAAGACCAAGAGATAAACAATAAACTCAGAAGACGAAAAGGTACTCTACAATAAATATGAGCAAATGTTAGAAGAAAAAACTGCTTGGAAAAAAAAAAGAAGTGAATAACAGTATTCCATTACATTCATATACCACAACTAGTTTTGCCATTCCCCAATTGATGGGCCATCTCCTTGATTTCCAATTCTTTACCACTGCAAAAAAAAGCTGCTGTAAATATTTTTGTACATACAGGTCCTTTTCCCACTTATATGATTTCTTTGAGGATTGTGCTATAAAAAGTGAGGAGCAGACAGACTTCACAATAACTGGGAAAAACCTATATAAACTGATGCTAAGTGAGGGGTGCAGAATCAAAAGAACATTCTACATAATTACAGACACACAATTACAGACCAATTTGATGGACTTGGCTCTTCTAAGCAAGCAAGGTTCTAAGTCAACTCCAAAAGACTTATGATGGAAAGGGCTATCCACATCCAGCAAAAGATTATAGAGTCTGAATGCAGATTGAAACAAATTATTTGCCCTCTATTTTTTTTGTTTTGTTTTGTTTCTTCTTTCTTGTGTTCATTCCACTGGTTATAATTCTTCTTTAAAACTTGACTACTGTGAAAATATTTTTAATGTGAAGGTATATGTAGAACTTATATCAGATTGCATGCCATCTTGGGGGAAAACAGGGAAAAGAGAGGGGGGAGAAAATCTGGAACTCAAAAGCTTGTGGAATTGAATGTTGTAAAGTAAAAATAAATAATTTAAAAGGAAAAAAAAGAACTAAACCTGGAAGAAATAAAGCAAAAAAAAAAATTAACTTAGAGCCCTTTGGACAAAGGATAAACCAATTCAACAAACTTTTCTTAAGCTACCACTATATGACAGTACAATAAGCATTTAAGCACCTACTATGGGTCAGGCTCTGTGCAAAGAATTCAAGACACAAAGAAAGGCAAAAGCCTCTCATGATCACAGTCTAATAATGAGAGACAACAGGAAAACAACTATATAGAAACAAGATACATTACCTGGAGAAAAATAATAGAGGTATAATGCTAGAACTAAGGACAATTAGAAAAGGTTTCTCATAGAAGGTAGGATTTTAGTTGCAATGTGAAAGAAGTCAAGGAAGGGGCAGCCAGGTAGCACAGCGAGTAAGAGCACCAGCTCCAGTGTTGAGAAGACCTGGAGATCGAATCCCGGGCTCAGACACTTAGCACCCACCCAGAAACACCTGGCCGTGTAACCTTGAGCAAGTTACTTAACCCCAATTGCTTAGGGGCGGCTAGGTGGCTCAGCGAGTAAGAGCACCGGCTCCAGTGTCGGGATGACCTGGATCAAATCCGGGCTCAGATACTCAGCACCACATCCAGAAATAACTGGCTGTGTAACCTTGAGCAAGTTACTTAATCCCAATTGCTTAAAAAAGAAAAAAAAAAAAGAAAGAAGTCAAGGAAGGCAGGAGGAGAAGATGAGGAAGAAGAGGCATGGGGGACATACACTGAAAATAACCAATCTGGAGATCTTGTTCAAAGAAAAATAAGGAAGTTAATATCACTGAATCCTATAGTAACTGGGGGAGGAGAAAAGTATAAGAAGATTAGGAAGGCAGGAGGGTGCCAGATAGTGAAGAGCTTTGAATTCCAAAGAAAGGATTTTATATTTGATCTTAATATATTAGGAAGAAGCAATTGGAGTTTTGTGGTAAATATTAAAGATAAAAAGAAAGGCACAAAAACAAAGTTTCCTAAAAAGGAATCTTACCCAAATAGTGGGTTTTCTAAAAGTAGAATGGATCAAACAAAATGCAATAACTCTACAAGACAACCAGAAATACTAAAATAAAGTTAATATATTGAAAAATAGAAGAAAATATAAAGAATCTGCAATTTTTTTTAATAACCTGAAAAACAGGTCAGAGAAAAATAATTTTAAGAGTCAACAGAAATCTTAAAACTCATTTCCAAAAAAAAACATGGACACCAAATGTCAAGAAATCATTGTTGGGGGAGGGGAGGAAGGGAAGAAGGAACAGAGCCAAGATGGTGGAATAAAAGCTAACACTTGACATTAGATCATTCATATCCTGCCTTACAATGACATATTTAGAGGGCAGACCAAATTCTGATTGGGAACACTGAAAATCACAGTGAGTAATTTTTCCAGCCAAGAGCAGCATAGGAAGATAAGAGAAATGTGAGGACAATGAGGAACAGGTTGGCCAGCAGTCAAACAACAGCAGCATGGAAGTGGCAGTGGGGGCAGCAGCAGGGAGCATACCAGTAACCAGGAACATTAAGGGAACTGAATATCTAGACAAAAAAACATCCCGGGGATACCATACTAGAACTGGGAGTAGGAACAGGTGCCATCTGGCAGCTCTATCACCCATTACCCAGTTCTGGATCACAGTTCCAGGGTGGAGAGGAGCAGTTGTAGTTACAGTGTTTAGGAAGCAACAAGATCCAGAAACATAGCTTTATGGATCTAAGCCCAAGGACTAGGGACACTGTTCTAATCTTCAATGCCACACACAAGTCTACAGTGGAATAAACTAGGGCCAAAGGCCAGAACCAAGAGAGAGTCAGCACTTCTGAAAACTGCAGACTCTCTCGGGGGGCTGTGACAGAATCCAACAACAGTTCATTGAAACTCAACTACACAGAAGCCAAGAGACCAAAACATGGTCAGAAATTTGCAGAAAGAAAACCAGGAGGGCAGTGAATAGACCTTTCCTGGGATAAAACCTCTTGTAGAAACCCAGACTGAGATATGAAAGCAATAGCAGAGCATAAAAAAAGAGTATCTCAGGCCAAATATCTGCAGTACAAAGTCAAGGATAGGATGGAAAAATAAGAAGATAAAAAAGAAACTGATCATAAAAAGCTAATATGGTGAAAAGGAAGATCAAGACACAAACATAGAAGACAATGCCTTGAAACCATCTACAAGGAAAATCTCAAAGAAAAATGCATTTGGACACAAGACCAACAAAAATTCCTAAAAGAGTTAAAGAGATATTTTTTAAAGGGCAAAAAAAAGATTTTACAAATCAGAGGGGAAAAAAAATAGAAAAAGTGAAAGCCATGCAAGAAAATTATGAAAAGAAGAATTATCAGCATAGTTAAAGATGTACAAAAAAAAAAATGAAGAAAATAATTCTGTAAAAATCAGAACCAAACCAGTAAAAGAAATACAAAACTTCAATGTAGAAAACAGTGCTTTAAAATTGGAAATGGCCAACTGGAACTAATGACTTCATGAGACATCAAGAAACAGTAAACAAAGTAAAAAAATTGGAAATGCAGAAGTAAATCTGAAAAATCTCAAAACGAAAAATTATCCAGCAAAATAGAAGAAAGGTAATTTAATAATCACTAGATTACCTGAAAGCTAAAATAAAGAACCTAGATATCATATATCAAGAAAATATAAACGAAAATTGCACAGATATCTTAGGACCAGAGGACAAAGTAGGAATTGAAATAATCCACCAAGTAACCTCTTGAAAGAAATTCCAAAAGAAAAACACCCAGGAATGTTAGACAAAATGCAGAACTCCCAAGGAGAAAATACTACAAACAGAAAGAATTCAAATACCATAGAGTCAAAATCCCGATCACTTATGATTAAGCAGCTACCACTCTAAGGAAGCATAAGACTTGGAATATGATATACTATAAGGATTACAACCAAAAAAATAACCTACTCAGCAAAACAGTATAATCCTAACAGGGTAAAAAAAAATAGACATTTAATGAAATGGAGGACTTTCAGGAATTCCTGATAGAAATACCAGAGCTGACAGAAAACCTGACATTCAAACACAAGACTCAAGTGAAGCCAAAAAAAAAAAAAGTAGACAAATAGGAAATTATGAGGAATTAAGCAGAGTCAAATGGCTTACATCCCTATATGCAAAAATGATATATACATCTTCTAAGAATTTTATCATCAATAGAGCAGTAAGAGAGAGTCTACATAGACAGAGGGTAAGAATGTAATTCTATTATGTCGGGATGATCTTAAAATGGAAGGGTGACAAAGAGGGAGGTACTGGGAGAGGAGGAAAGAAAGAGGAAGAATAGGGCAAATTAACTCACAGAAAAGGGGTGTTCAAGGAAGAACAGTTCATTTTATATAATAAAGAATGGGAATTTGCTGGGGGAAATAGAGTGGGCAACTTCAAATGTTAAACTCTCCTTGATATTGGAACAGAAATCTATCCAACAATATGCTGTTTAAAAAAAAAAAAATACATGAAACAGAAAGACACAAAGAGCTAAAATAAGGGACTAGAGGAGAATCTATTATGCTGCACCTAAAGCAATAAAGGCAAGGGGTAGTAGTCATGATCTCAGACAAAGCAGAAATAAAAAGAGATCTAATTAAAAGAGATAATCAAGGAAACTCTATTTTACTAAAAGTTACCACAGGCAATAAAATAATATCGATACTAAAAAAATATGCACCAAATGGCACTGGATCTAAATTATTGATGGAAAACAAAGCTGAGTTACAAAAAGAAACAGACACTAAAACTATACAAGTAGGTATTTCAACATACTCCCTCATATCTAAATAAATCAAACCACAAAATAAAAAAGAGATGAATAGAACTTTAGAAAAGTTTGAAATTATAAAAAGCCTCTGGAGAATTCTGGAACAGAAATTTAACAATCTATTTCTCAGCTAAGCACAGTACCATCATAAAAATTCGCCACGTATCAGGGCATAAAAATCTCACAAAAAAATGCAAAATTAAAAAAAAGCATTCTTCTAACCATGATGCAATAAAAATTATATTCAATAAAGAGACTCTGAAGCACAGAATAAAAATTAATTGGAAACTATATATCTTAATTGGAAAGAATAAATGGATAAAAAAAATCATAGAAACAATCAATAATGTATTTATTACGACAGTAAAACAACATTTGTGACTTACACCCAAAGCAATACTTAGTAAAAAAAAAAAAAAAACTGATATCTCTAAAAGTTTTCACATTTACTAGCCCTGTGACTTTGGGCAAGTCACTTACCCTAACTGCCCTCCAAAAAAGGAAATAAATAAATAAATGAGTAGATAAATAAAGGTTTGCACCAAAAAAAGAAGGAACACTTACTAGCCTTATGACCTTGGGCAAGTCATTTAACCCCAATTGCCCTGCCCTCCCCCCTCCAAAAAGCCAAAAAAAAAAAAAAAAAAGACAGAGCAGATCAACAAACTGGGTATACAACTAGAAAAACAACAAATTAAAAACCCTCCATTAAATACCCAAATCCTGAAAATCAAAGAAGAGATTAATAAAATCGAAAGTAAAAAAATTTAACAAATAAATGAAACTAGGAGCTGGATTTAAGAGAGGAAAATACACAGACCACTGTTTAACTTAATTTTTAAAAGGAACAAAGGGAAACAAATTGCCAGTATCAACACAGAAAAGGATGAATGAACAACCAAAGATGAAATTGAAGCAATTATTAGGAGCTATTTCACTCAAGTATACACCAATATAATTGACAATCTGAATGAAATTAATGAATTTTTTTTTTATAGAATACTTAAATAACCCTACTGGAGGGGGGAAAAAATTCAAGAAGCCAGAAATGATGCCCCCACTCCCAGGGGGGGAAATTTGCAAGCAAATTCTATCAAAGATTTAAACAATTAATTCTAATACTCCATAAACTATTTGAAAAAAAAATACTCTGAAAAAAAGGGTCCTAAACAAATTTCTTCTATGAAACAATCTTGATACCTAAATCAAGAATAACTACAACAGAGAAAGAAAAGTATAGACCAATTTCCTAAATATTAATATACAAAGATTTTAAGTAAAATACCAGCAAAGACATTGCAACAATATATCCCAAAAATCATAAATTATAACAAGGCTTAATTTATACCAGGATACAAGATGGGTTTAATATTAGGAAAAGTATAATTATAAATGACCTCAATTAGAAAAAAAAATCATAAAAAAAGATGAAAAATCTTTTGACAAAACACACCTATTCCTGTGGGAAAAAAACACTAGACAACACAGGAACAGATGGAGGTTTTCTTTAAAGGATAAGGAGACTATCTAAAACCTAAAGCAAGCAAATTCCATAACGAAGATAAACTAGAAACCTTTCCAGGAAGATTCAGAAGAGGCAAGGATGTCCATTATCAATATTATTATACAATATAGTACTAGAAATACTAGTTATAAAAATAAAACAAAAAAAAGAAATTTAAAGAATAAACACAGGCAATGAGGAAACAAAATTATCATGATTTGTATAGGGCATGATGGTTTGCTTAAAGAACCCTAGAGAATCAACTAAAAACCTAGTCAAAATAATTAACAAGCAAAGTTACAGGATAAAAAATGAATAAATTGATGCTCTGGTTTTGGAATTTGTAGACAGAATAAAATCAATGACTAGGAAATCTCTGACCAATGTTTCATTTATTAAAAAATTAATAATGAAATGAATGTGGTAGAGTAACCCTGAAATATACACAAACAAGTTTTGTTATAAAAGAAAATGACAAAACTAAAAACTATTATTAGATAATGCTATCATAATAAGTAATTTTACAAACTCAAGACTATTGATTATTTACCATTTTATGAAGAAAGACAGGCAACAAACAAGTTACTCTTCTAACACATACTGACATTAGGTGGTTTTCCCATGACAGTTATTATTCATCTATTTGAACTGACAGAAGAGTTAGTTATCTTCTTAACTGACCATCCATTTCACCAAAGTATTCAAGTGCTATATCAGACATGGCTACAAAGATTAGCATACTGAGCAGAAATCTCTTCAAAAATTAACAAACTCAATGAATCACTACAAGATGTAAATACAATTTTCAAGACAAAGTAAAAAGTATATTAACAAATTAAAATTTTGGAACTACACAACGGAGGCCAGTGATGAGTGTTTTGTGACACATTACATTATTTCTTACAGCAAAAGGAACCATCTTTGGAAATGAACATCAAGAAAGATATTGGCAGGGGGTAAAGCCAAGATTGCAGCAAAAAAAGCAGGCACTTCCCCCCATAACCACCTCAAATACCTATAAAATATGACTCTAAACAAACTTAAGGGCTACAGAACCCACAAAGTGACAGAGAGAAACAAATTTCCTGCTGAAGGCAGGCAGGCAGGGTCCATCCCAGAGTGTTGGGATCAGCACCCAGGCCCCATGTGACCCTGCAGTTTTAGCCCCAGGGCACCCCAAAAAGCCTAGCTGGAGGCACTTCAGGAGAGTGAATCACCAACAACTGTGGCAATTTCCAGAATTATCAACCCACAAACTCCAAAGACAAAGTGAGAGGTCAGTGTGGACTTTGTGGGAACAGGGAGTCTGGGAGAGGAGTCCGGCCTCTGCCCTAGGTGGCAGAAGCGGTTGAGGCGGGGTGCCGCATGGCTGCTTCAGAGCTGCTGGCCTGCAGATTGTAGGGGGACCAAGTGACCATTCCAAGGGTTAATCGCTCTTGCTTTAACCTGCTTGGATCTAGATTGCTGTCTAGTGTGGAGCTCCTGGGGTGTGGGACCAGGTGCCAGAGGTGGTGGAGGCTTCACAGAAGGCAGTCCACTACAGCAGCTAAGAAAACCCCAGCAATTTGGGACAAGGCTCTCCTCTCTGGAAGCAGAGTTCTACTTTGGAAAAAAGCTCAAAAGTCAAATAACTGAGTGGCAACATAAGCAAGCAAAGGAAGCAAAGCAAGCACAGCAATCTGACTAGATTCCTTTTGGGGGGACAAAATGGATCAAAGCATGGAACAGGAGGAAGACAACAAAGTCAGAACTCCTGTACCAAAAGCTTCCAAGAAAAATATGAACTGATTACAGGACATAGAGGAGTTCAAGAAGGATTTTGAAAACCAAGTAATAGAAGTGGAGGAAAAGCTGGGAAGAAAAATAAAAATGATGCAAGAAAATCATGAAAAGAGAGTCAACAACCTGACAGAAAAAAATAACATCTTAAAAAATAGATTAATTTGGGGCAGCTAGGTGACACAATGAATAGAGCACCAGCCCTGGAGTCAGGAGGGAAGTCCAAATCCGGCCTCAGACACTTACTAGGCGTGTGACTTTGGGCAAGTCACTTAACCCCAACTGCCCTGCAAAAAGCAAAAAAAAAAAAGAATAGACTAATTCAAATGACAAAAGAGGCTCAAAAAGCCAATGAGAAGAAAGCCTTAAAAAGTTGAATTTGCCAAATGCAAAAAGCTAGTGACTTTATGACAAATCAAGATGATATTAAACTAATCTGAACAAATGAAAAAATAGAAGGCAATGTGAAATATCTCACTGGAAAAACCACCGACCTGGAAAATTGATCCAGGAGAGATAATTTTAAAATTACTGCACTACCTGAAAGCCATGATCAAAAATAGAACCTAGAAATCATCTTTCAAGAAATTCTCAAGGAAAACTGCCCTGATGTTTTAGAACCAATGGGCAAAATAGAGGATAAAAGAATCCACCAATCACGTCTTGAAAAAGATCCGAAAAAGAAAACTCCTAGGAATATTATAGTCAGGTCCCAGAGTTCCCAGATCAAGGAGAAAATATTACAAGGAGCCAAGAAGAAAGAATTTGAATATTGTGGAAACACAATCAAGATAACACAGGATCTGGCAGCTTCTACAATGAGGGAATGAGGGCTTGAAATATGATATTCCGGAGGTCAAAGGAGCTGGGATTAAAACCAAGAATCACCTACCCAGAAAAACTGAGTATCATGTTTCAGGGGAAAATATAGTCATTCAATGAAACAGAGAACTTTCAAGCTTTCTTGATGAAAAAACCAGAGTTGAATAGAAATGTGTGTGTATACATACATACAAACATATACATACATACATACATATGTCTATATAGGATGGTATATGGGCATATGAACACATATGTGAGTGTATGTATATATGTGCACAGGTATACATAGACAGAAGGCAAAGGACCAATTTAATAGGAAGGGATGATAATTAAAAGGTGAAATTGAGAGGTGAGAGAGGAATATAATGAGAGGAGATGTGGAGAGACAGAATGGGGTCAATTTTCTCATATAAAAGAGGTAAGGGAAAACTGTTACAATGGAAGGGAATAAGAGGAAGGCAAAGGAGAATGGGTCAACCTTACTCTCATTGAATTTGGCTTAGGGAGGGAATGACATATACACTAAATAGGGTATCTCACCCTACAGGAGACTAGGGAAAAGGGGATAAGAGGGCAGATGATAGAGGAGAGGGAAGTATGGGGAGGAGGGAAGTTAGACGCACACAATTTTGAAAAGGGACAGGTTCAAAGTAGGGAATAGAACCAGTGGGGTACGGGATAGGATGGAGGGAAATATAGTCAGCCTTTTCACAATATATCCACTATGGAAATGTTTTGCGTAGCTACACAAGTACAACCCATATTGAATTGCCTATCTTCCCAGTAAGGGTGGGTAACAAGGGAGGAAGGGAACAAATCTGGAATTCAAAATTTTAAAATCAAATGATTAAGAAAAAAAAAGAAAAGAAAAATATGTGCAAAAAAGGAAAAAAAGACAGATATGGGTAATCTTATGAAATTCTTAAACGTGACTTTGAATGAATATTTTGGGAAAACTTTTAATAAACTATATTGGATTCTAACCCATTCAATAAATCTTTTACAACTCTGTTACTGAATTGACCATGGATGAAAAAGAAAACACAACTGAATTATCAAGAGACTCTGTACTACAAACATCATTGGAAAAAGACAGCCTTAAAAATTTTACAGTAAAAATAAATGAAAGTTGATTTCACAGCAATAAAACTTGTGAAATTATCCTACCATCTTCTACTGTATTTGGTAAGTGCACATTTTCTCTTCTTTTTCCAATAAAAAAAAATGAATTCAATATATAACCAGATTTAAGACTATAGGTCTGGTGGTAGGTAAAAATTAAAAATTTTTGTTCAAATGAAAAAGTCCAACTTCAGAATAAAGTTTATATATATGATCATTATATTGTGTTAAACATTTTCAAAGCTATACCTTACTTGCTAAAAATGTTATTTATACTCAACAAAATTTATAAAATATTAAATCTTTCAGATAATAGTAAGAATGCAGCTTGCTGTATTTACTGCTTTTTTTCATTCTTACAGGATTTCTCATATAAAATACTTGAAATATAATTGGTTTTATAATTTCATATTTAGAGTTTTTTAAATTACACATATAGAAAATAATTATAAAATGTTCATTTTAATTTTGACCTTTCCTGGGCAAAGGTTATCACTACAGTTACTGTAAGCACTTTAAAAAATCAAAAATAGTATTGTGAACATGATATTAAATTACACTCTGGGTTCACAATACATTGTTTTTGTTGAAGGAGGTTCACTGAAGAAGGAGATTTGGGAAGCACTGCCTTAGAACAAAAATAACAATAATCAAAAAAGCAAAACGTGAGGGTGGAGCCAAGATGGTGGTTTAGGAAAAGCCATCCAGCTGAACTCTCCCAACATTTCCCTCCAAACAACTTTAAAATAACACCTCAAATAAAATTTTGGAGCAGTAGAGTCAAGAAAAAGTCAGGGTGAGATAGTTTCCTGACCTAAGAAAATTTAAGAAGTAGGCAGAAGTCTATAACACCAGGGTAGAAGTCTAATTGAGGACTGTTCAAATCCCACACATGCATGAGCAGGAGCAAAAGCAGAGGCTTGGGGAATGCACAACCCAAAGACAGTGAGGAGTACAGACAACAAGTTAGAAAGAGGAGCAACTAGGTGGCACAGTGAATCGAGCACTGGCCCTGGAATCAAAAAGACTGGAGTTCAAATCCAGTCTCAGACACTTAACATTTACTACCCATGTGACCTTGGGCAAATCACTTAACCCGAATTGCCCTGCCTCCCCCCTGCTTCAAAAAAGCAAAAAAACACCGAGTCAGAAAGAAATTACAAGGAACTCTTTGCTAGCAGTGGGTATGGCTGGCATTGACTGGTAAGTCTACTGCACATTCGCAGATCTGGGTCACAATACCAGGACAGAATGGAGAACTGTGAGTCAATCACAGTGGAATAGGAGTCTTGGTGGCAATACCGAGGCAAAGAAAGCATTAAAGCATATAGCTTCTGGAGAACAGGAGCCTCCCTGGGTAAAGCCTAGAGTACATACAAGGAAAGCCACGACCATATCTTTCACAGAATCACACTACATTAGAAATAACCAAAACTTGCAGTCTCTAGAACTAGATCTGAAAATAGCATCAAGAAATTTTGGGACAGTGCCTCTCAACCCCTAGGTAAGCAGAGCAAAATTTAACATAAGAGTTCAAAGTCAAGAAAAAAGATGGGAAAATAAGCAAACAACAAAAATAAAACCCTACCACAAAAAGCTACTTCAGTGACAGGGAAGATCAAGTTAAACTCTGAAGAAGATAACAGTTAACAAAAAAAGCCTCAAAGAAAATTGCTAATTAGATCGAAACCCAATAAGATTTCCTAGAAGACAGGGGGTGGAGACAAGATGGCAGAGTAGAAACAGGAGATTCCCCAAGGCAATGGCTCCCACCTCCTCCAATTCATGTAAAAGATGACTCTGAACAAACTTTGGAGCTACAGAACCCACAAAATGACACAGAGAACCTAACCTCCTGCTGAGGACAGCCCGACAGGCCAGCAGGAATCGGCGAGCACAGCGTTCTGGGAGCCAACCCCAGCCCTGCTTGAGCCAGAGGTTTAAGCCTCAGGGTGGGCCTGACCAGCCACCAGCCAGAGGGATGGCAGATCACCAGCAGCTGTGGTGGTTTCCAGAGTTATCAACACATAGATGCTAAGGATAAAGTGAGAAGTCAGTGCAGTATGGACTTTGGGATCTGGTAGTTTGGGATTGAGGCACCGCTGGCCACTGCCACACCACGTGGTGGCTTCAGCTCCTGGCCTGCAGACTGTAGGGGGACCAAGCGACCAGTCTGAAGGGTAATTACTCCTGCTTTAACCTGCTTGGATATGGATTGCAATCTAGGGTGGAGATCCTGGGGTGTGTGACCAGCTTGCCAGAGTGTGTGGAGGCTTCAGAGAGAGCACCCAACTAATATGTTTGGCAGCTGAGAAAACCCCAGAGTTTGGGACGAAGCTCCCCTGTCTGGTGACAGAGTCCTATGATAAAAAGCCCAAAATTCAAGTAATTGAGTGGCAACATGAGAAGGCAAAGGAAAGAAAGAAAACAGAGCAACCCAACTTTATACTCCTATTTTGGGGACAAAAAGGATCAAAGCATGGAACAGGAGGAAGACAGTGAAGTCAGAACTCCTGTACCAAAAGCTTCCAAGAAAAACAGAAGCTGGTTACAGGCCACAGAGGACCTTAAGAAGGATTTTGAAAACCAAATAAGAAAAGTGGAAGAAAAATTGGGAAGAGAAATGAGAATGCAAGAAAATTATGAAATAAGAGTCAACAACCTGACTGAAGAAAATAATACCTTAAAAAATAGACTATCTAAAATGGCAAGAGGCTCAAAAAGGCAATGAGGAAAAGAAAGCCTTAAAAAGCCGAATTTGCCAGATGGAAAAAGAATCTCAAAAGCTCATTGAAGGGAATCATTCCTTCATAATTAGATTGGAGCAAATGGAAGCTAATGACTTTATGAGAAATCAAGATACTACTAAACAGATCCAAACAAATGAAAAAAATAGAAGGCAATGTGAAATTTCATTGGGAAAACAATTGACCTGAAAAATTGATCCAGGAGAGATAATTTAAAAATTATTGGACTACCTGAAAGCCATGATCAAAAAAAAGAACCTAGAAATCAACATTCAAGAAATTCTCTAGAAAAACTGCCCTGATGTTTTAGAACCAGAGGGCAAAACAGAGGTTGAAAGAATCCACAGATCACCTCCTGAAAAAGATCCCCAAAAGTAAACTCCTAGGAATATTATAGCCAGGTTCCGAAATTCACAGATCCTGAAGAGAATATTACAAGCAGCCAGGAAGAAACAATTTGAATATTGTGGAAACACAATCAGGATAACCCAGGATCTGGCAGCTTCTACACTGAGGGATCGAAGGGCTTGGAATATGATATTCCGGAGGGCAAAGGAGCTGGGATTCAAACCAAGAGTCACCTACCCAGCAAAACTGAGTATCATGTTTCAGGGGAAAATATAGTCATTCAGCGGAATAGAGGACTTTCAAGCATTCTTGCTGAAAAAACCAGAGTTGAATAGAAAATCTGACATTCAGATACGAGAAGCAAGAGAAGCATGAGAAGGTAAACAGGGAAAAGAAATCATAAGGAACTTATCAAAGTTGAACTATCAACATTCCTACATGGAAAAACAATAATTGTACTTATGAAACTTTTCTCAGTAGTTGAAGGGAATAGAAATATATATGTCTATAAATGAGGATATATGGTCATATGAATACATATGTGAATGTATACATAGATAGAAGGTATACATAGATAGAGGGCACAGGACCAATTTAATAGGAAGGGATGATACTTAAAAGGTGAAATTAAGAGGTCAGAGAGGAATATAATGAGAGGAGATAGGGAGAGACAGAATGGGATAAACTATCTCATATAGAAGAGACAAGGGAAAATGGTTACAATGGAGAGGAAGAATAGGAAGACAAAAGGGAATGGGTCAACCTTATTCCCATTGAATTTGGCTTGAGGAGGGAATGAAATATGTATTTCACCCTCCAGGAGAGTGGGGGGGAAGGAGATGATGGAAGGGAGAGCAGGCTGGGGGGGAGGGAAGTTGGAAGCACCCACTTTTGAAAAGGGACAGGATAAAAGTAGAGAATAGACAAGTGGGAGGTGGGATAGGAGGGAGGGAAATATACTCAGTCTTTTACAATATATCTACTATGTTATTGTTTTGCATTAGCCACACATGTACAACCTATACTGAACTGCTTATCTTCCCAGTAAGGGAGTGAGACAGGGGAGGAAGGGAATGAATCTGGAATTCAAAGTTTTAAAATCAAAAACTCAAATATACATATATATACACACACACACACACACACACACACACACACACACCATTATTAACACTATTTAACATGTAATTGGGAAATAAGATATACAGGCACTGGGGTACAGAGATCCACTGGAAAAGTCGAAAGGGGTATGGGAGAAAATATGGGAGAGAGCAGATTGGAGGAGGGGATTTCCTGTGGGACTGCTATTTTGGGGCGGTGGGTAGGGGAAAATGGGGAGAAAATTTGTAACTCAAAATCTGGTGGAAATGAATGATGTAAATCAGAAGTTAATAAAGCATTTGAAAAAAAAAATTATCAAAGAAAACTGCCCCAAAATTTTAGATCCAGAGGATAAAATAGAAATTGAGAGAATTCATCTATCACTTCCTGAAAAAGATCCCAAAATAAAAATTAAAACTCCCAGGAATTTTATAGCCAAATTCCAGAGCTCCCACGACAAAGAGAAAATACTTCAAGCAACCAGAAAGAAACAATTCAAATATCATGGAGCCTCATTCAGGATCATACAAAATTTAATGACTTCCACACTGATTAAGGGGAGGGTTTGGAATGTGATATTCCATAAGGCAAAGGAGTTAGAATTACAACCAAGCATCACCTACCCTGAAAAACTTAGTATGATCCTTTAGGGAGAAAAATGGAAATTTAATAAAATAGAGGAGTTTCAAGCATTCCTAATAAAAAGTCCGAACTGAATAGAAAAACTGACAAACACGACGCAAGAGAAGCATAAAGAGGAAAACAGGAAAGAATAATAAGGGATTCAATAAATGTAAACTGTTTCCATTCCTATATGAGAGATGACACATGTAACTCATTATTAAAGGAGTTTATATAGACAGAGGGCATGGATATGAATCAATTGTGCTGGCATAACCTCTGAAAAGAATTAAGGGGGAAGAAAGAGGGATGCAGGCAGAAGAGGAAGAGAGACATGGAATAGGAAAATATTTGCATATAAAAGATGTAGGCGTGGAAAAACTTTTAAAATGGAAAGGAAAATGGGGGAGGAGGATAGCAGGAACCTCACTCTAGGAATTGGTTCAAAGAAGGAAGAATAAATGTACATACTCAACTGTGAATAGAAATATAACTTTCCCAATAAGGTAATAGGAGAGAAAGAAGATAAGAGAAAGAGGGAAGGACATGATAAAAGAGAGAGAGGATTAAGGGAGGCAGGAGTCAGAAGCAAAACAAACTTTCTGAGGAGAGATGGGATGAAAGGAGAGAACAAGAAAGAAACCGAAGATAATGGGAAGGAGAAATACTAAGTAATCATAACTGTGAATATGAATTAAGACAAACTCACCCATACAATGGAAGCAGTCGGCAGAATGGATTAAAACCAGAATCCAATAGTATGTTTACAAGAGACAAACTGAAAACTGACACGAAGTTAAAATAAAGTGCTGGAGCAGAATCTAATATGCTTCAGCTGAACTAGAAAAGGCAAGGCTAGCAATCATGATCTCAGACAAAGCAAAATCAAAAACAGACTTAATTAAAAGACATAATCGGGGAAATTTCATTTTGCTCATAAGGTACCATACTAGCACTTCTCAGGGTTGCACCTTATTGTTTAAGAAATGTTGAAGTGGTCACAAGTGGAAAAAGTTTAAGAAGCTCTGCAATAGACAATAAAGTAATATAAAAAATGTTTATAGCAAGTTTCTCTGATTAAAAACCTTGCTTCTAAAATATGTACTAAGTACAGAACAGAGTCAAATTGATAAAAATAAAAGCCATTTCCAAATTGACAAATGGTCAAAGGATATGAACTGGCAGTTTCAGATGAAGAAATCAAAGCTATCAATAGTCATATGAATAAATGCTCTTAACCACTACTGATTATGGAAATACAAATTATAATGACTCTGAGATACCATCTCACATCCATCAGAAATGATGAATGTCAGAAGGGTTGAAGGAAAAATAGGTATACTAATGAACTGTTGGTGGAGTTGTAAATGGGTCCAATCATTCTGGAAAACAATTTGGAACTATGCCCAAAGAGCTATAAAACTGTGCATACCCTTTGACTGAGTAATAAGACTATTAAGTCTGTATCCCAACGAGATCAGAGAAAAAGTAAAAGGACCTATATGTACAAAATCATTTATTTATAGCAGTTGTTTGTGTGGTGGCAAAGAATTAGAAATTGAGGGGATGCTCATGAATTGGGAAATGGGTGAATAAGCAGTGGCATATGATTATGATGGAATACTATTCTGCTATGAAAAATGAATGGGGGGTGAGGGAAAGACCTCAGAAAAACATGACAAGACCTGTAGGAAGTGATACAAACTGAAGTGAGAAAAACTCAGAAATCCACGTGCACAGTAATGGAAATATTGTCAACTGTGAAAGATTGGATACTCTGATCAATACAATGATCCAAGACAATTCTAAAGGACTCCTGATGAAAAAATGCTATCTACTTCCAGAGAGAGAAATGATGAATTCTCAATGCAAACTGAAGTATAATTTTCTCCCTTTTTGTTTTTTTAAAATGTCAGTACTATGAAAATATGTTTTACATGATTTCACATGTATAATTGCTATCATATTGCCTACCATCTCAATGAGTAGAGTAGGAGCAAGAGAATTTGAAATTAGAAATTAATAAAAGATTAAAAATGAATAAATAATAAATTAAGAACAACAACACATCAACCAAGGCAAGACTTTATCTAAATATAACTTGCTCCTACTTTGTGAGAACTTTTCTAGATATTCAACAATCACCCCTTTAATAATAGTCTATAATTTTGCTAAGAAACAAAGTCTACAGGCCTATAATTTGTTGATTCTATTCTCAGTCAGTCAATGAGTATTTAGTACATACCTACTATGTGCTAAGCACTATGCTAAGCATTGGGGATACAAAGTAAGTTAAATTAATTGCAGAAGGGAAATATCGAAGAAAAAAATTGTAACAAATTTCTCTGATAAATATATCTAAGATATATAAACAAGATATAGACATATGTACTAATATGTAAATCATACTAATAGCTATTTCCCAACAGATAAGGGGATCAAAGGATAAGAACAAAAAATTTTCAAAAGAATAATTGCAAAGTGTCCACAACTACATGGAAGAATATTCCAAATCATTAATAAAAAGAGAAATCCAAATAAATACATCTCTCAAGTTTCAATTCACATCCTGTAAATTAGCTAAATAGACAATGAATGGCAACAGTCAATGTTGGAGGGATTGTGGAATGATAGGCACACAAATACATTGTTGGTTTTTTTTTTAAAGCAATCGGGGTTAAGTAACTTGCTCAAGGTTACACGGCCAGTTATTTCTGGGTGTGGTGCTAAGTATCTGAGCCTGGATTTGATCCCCAGGTCATCCTGACACTGGAGCCAGTACTCTTACTCGCTGAGCCACCTGGCCGCCCCTAAGCAATTGGGGTTAAGTAACTTGCTCAAGGTTACATGGCCAGGTGTTTCTGGGTGGGTAATAAGCGTCTGAGCCTGGATTCGATCCACATGTCATCCCGACACTGGAGCCAGCGCTCTTACTCACTGTGCTACCTGGCCGCCCCGCAAATACATTGTTGATTGAGCTATGGAATACTACAATGATTATTGGGGAAAGCAACTGGGATTTATCCAAATGAAGTGACTAAAATGTTCACACCATTTGAACTAGAGACTTTTTTTACTGGGCTTATAGTTGAAGGAATCGATGAATAAGAATAAAATCCTCATATATATTAAATTATTCATAGCAGTACTTTTTGTTATAGCTAAGAATTGGAAACAAGGTAGATGTCCATAAATTGGGGAACAGCTAAACAAATCGTGGTACATGAATGTAGCAGAATATGACTGCTAAAAGACATGATGCAAACAACAAATACAGAGAAGCACAGAAAGTTCTCTATGAACTGATATAGAGTGCAGTAAGCAGAGCAAAGGAAATTTTTTGGGATGGGAGAGGTTTTAGGGGGAAAGATAATGAGTTTGGTTTGAACTTGAGTTTAACATGCCTATGGGATTTTGTAATAGTAATGGAATTTAGAGATGCCCTTGTATTGGTAAGTAAACAGGTACTTAGCACTTAGTTTCAAGTTAATTATATCAAGCCACCATTAAGAAACAGAAGGTATGAACCCCTGTTGCTGACCTAACAGGAAGGGGTGAGGCAGGGAGGAGATAATACCACATATAAAGAAAAGCACAAACTGGAGGGTCAGAACTTCTTGGAGCAAGCTGCCTGGAGAAAGAGAGGCCCAGGCTGGAGAAAGTGATTTTGAGAACGGTGCTTATGGTGGTGGAGCTTCTTCTGAGAGCCAGTCAAACTCCTGCTAAGAGCTTCCAAGAACCAGCTGGAGCTGCTGAAGACTTCAGAAGGGCCAGCCAGAGTTGCCAGAGGAAGCATGACTCTGGTGTCTGTACTTTGTCTGTCTGTTTTGGGTCTATGTTCATTTCACAGGCAGAAAGTGATTTTGATGAGGGTGCCCAAAATCTGTATGAGGGCTTGGCTAAGCCTTTGTCATCCCAGGAACAGAAACTGTGAAGGACTTGAGGTGGACTAAACACTGTGAGCTTCAATATGGAACAGGAACTACACCACAGAGCTGGACAAGGAACTGGGAGTTGTCTGCCTTTGAACTCAGGTGGCAGTTGATTAGATTCAGACAGTAGCTGGGACCACAGAAGAGGAACCATGGAAGCTGAGAGCCTGCTTCGAGTCAAGATGAAGAGACCTCTCCTTGGGTATTTAATACTGACTGATGAGACTCTAACTTACTTGTGACCTAAGGGTGGATGGTCTTTGTACTTTCCCCTACCCCTTAAGAGTATACTTAGTAGTGACTGATGATATTGGAACTTAATTGTGACCTAGGGGTGGATGGCCTTTGTACTTTCCATTACCCCTTGAGAGGGAACTTAGTAGTGACTGATAATTGTTGTAACTTAATTGCACCCTATAGGTGGAGGACTTTGAACTTTGTACTTTGTTGCCTTGCCTCCTTAAGGGTGATTGAATTAAGAATTTACTAAATGAAGAACTTACTAAATGAAAGTTATACTTTTTTTAAAACTATGTGACCACTTTAGTGATAAGTTGTGAAGCCATAACATTGCAAATGCTGTATTTTAATTTCTGTGAATATTTTGCCTTAATTTGTTACTGAATAGAGAGTTCGCTATACTGAGTAATCAGAACCTTGAAAGCTGTTCACAGCAGCAGTCCTCTGGAAAGCTCCTAGTGCTTGGCTTTACATATATCCATTATGAGATGTCAAAAAGGCAGTTGGAGATGTGATACTGGAGGTCTAGATAAGTAGAATTTCCTGAAAACTGTTAAATTTGACTTTGTCATATCTTATATGAATTTTCCTGTTTCCATGATCTTTCAAATATCACTGAAAGTGACAGCTATCACATCTGCCAGTTATTTCAATACAGTATGCAGTCATTCTAATAGAAGTGACTTTAACAAAATTATCTACATTCTTACTCATCTTAGTAAGTAAAAACAGAGGTAAAATAAGAAATTAGCAGCTCAGCCATTACCAGGTTTTACAACAACCATGATCCCATCCATCCTGAGTAGCAGTCTTAGATTTTCTTTCATCCTCTTCTTTTTCCCAATTTAAAGGAAAAAAAAGAAACCTTGTTGTGAACAGCTTTCCTGTCAACTCACTCTGAGGTTTAGCACTTCTGACACTACTCTTACTTTATCATACCATGCTTCTATTATATTCATCCTTTTTCATGTCCCTTCATTCATCTTTTGCACATCTTTTTTGTTCCAAGCAAAAAAGCATTCATTAATCACTTGCTATGTGGTAAACACTATGCTAAGTGTAGGAGACATCCAGAAACAGACATAGTGATATGAAGGGTTACAGGTAAAGTGGTAGATGAAGCCATAGAGCAGATAACTGACACACTCTTCCCAGAAACAAAGATTAGTACTGATTCAAACACTGTACCTAAACACAAAGTAATCAATTCAATCTATTTACATTCTTGTAGTGCCAGGCTCAGTGCTATGTTCTACTTTTGGACAGGATACTTAGCTCCTGAATTAAACTGGGCTCCTGGACTGATCTCCACATTCCATACTTGATCCCGTTCCTCTCAGATCTTGGAGGCTGAGTTCTAGATCTTCTGACTCCACTACAGCATCTCACAGAGTGCTTGATACCTTGGAGTCCTGAGGCATCCTTATAAGAGTATGCTTATACAAACTGAACTGCTTCTAGTCCTTTCCAAGACCCATGGTGTAGGCTTCTGATTATCCTGGAGCTTTCTCAAGGGAACCTTCTGCTCTTGTTCCTTCTGGACATAGAACCTCATAGGTTACACACGGTTCTGGTAGGGCTGGGAGGATTCTAGATTATTTGGCAGCACTGGTTTGGCAAGTATGCTCCTTTTCCTACTGCTTCCTAGGTTGGAAGAAGTAACTTATTTTCTCAGTACATTTCTTAATCATTTTTTAATCTGGTGTAATTTTTAGGTTCTTGTTGGAGCAGACCATGTGGAAAGCCATCTTGGTCAGAAGTCAACTACATATACTAGCCATGTGATCTAGGGCAAGTCACTTAACCCCAATTGCCCTGCCCTCCCCCTCCAAAAAAAAGAAAGTCAACTACCTAGCTTTGAAAAAACTAAGTTGGCTGGGGGCTCCTCTGTGCATTCACATGGTCTCTTCAGACAATTTGCATTTTTCTTCCTCAAAATGTTTCTCTTTTTATTTTCAAAATTTCATCCTTTAACTTCTTTTTTTTTTTTTGCTTCTTTTTTGCTTTTTGGAGGGCAACTGGGGTTAAGTAACTTGCCCAAGGTTACACAGCTAGTATTTTTTGTGTGGGTGTTAAGTGTCTGAGGCCAGAACCGAATTCAGGTCCTCCTGACTCAAGGGCTGGCATTTTACTCACTGTGCCACCTAGCCAGCAGCCCCCAATCCTTTAACTACTTACAGTAGCTTTTCCTGGTAGACTTCCACTGTAGAATTTTAATCCATTATTCACCTTTTAAAACTTATTCTCTCCAAATAGAGAGCTGATCTTTCTCTGTCTTTCAGGAAGTTCTTTTTCAGAAGCTTCAGCAGGGAATGAACCTGCAATATTCTCTCATTTCCATCAAGTCCTGTCTGTTGGTGAGAAACAGATCCAGAACAGAATTTCCTTTTATAGGTTCCTTCAAATTTTGAGGAAAGAAATTATCCTTAAGGTAAGTCAAGAAATTATCTGTAATAACTTTGGCAGAGGTCCTGATAATGCCATTCATCTTCTCCCTGTTATGACACTCACTTGTCCTGCGCTAGTAATGAATTCTTCCCTTAGGAATCTTGATGCTATAATTACATCAGTTCAATAGTATACTGCACTGACCCTTGAATTTCTTTGCCCTTTGTTCTGCCACAGCTCATCCCTTTCTAAATGCCAAATATGGATTCACACCTACTGTTACTATATCCTGTATTGTTTCAGATTCATAAAACAGCTAGTCTTTCTAGGCAAAATCATCATCTCTACCAGTACCAAAGGAGTAAGGGTTACAGAGGCACAGAAACTCAGTTCAAATCATACCTCTAACAATTACAACCTATGTGACTTTGGGCAAGTCACTTGACTTTCTCCGGTCTCAGTTTTCTCATCCGTAAAATAAAAGTTCTGTACAAGTTTGTCTCTATTATCCTCTCTGGTTATAACTCTTTTCACTCTCTCCAATCTCTCCTGGGAGCTACCCCTTTGATTATTCTGCACTCTTACTCTAACTTTCAATCTTTCTTTATCCAATAGCTCCTTCCCTGCCACCTACCAACATGATCTCCCACTCTTAAAAAACCTTCATTTGATACTACTATCCCCACAAGTTATCTTTCTATATGACTTTTGCCTTTTATACCCAAACTCCTCAAAAAAACCTACCTATGATTATTGCCTCCACTTTCTTATCTGACTTCCCACTTAATTTTTAAACTCTTATAACCTTGCTTTTAGCAATACCACTCAATTAAAACACATCTCTCCAAGACATAGACATGATGTGGTACTTATTACTATTAATGCAATTAATACTATTATGATTAAGATAGCACTTAAAAGTTTGTTGCTGTTGTTCAGTCATTTTCAGCTGTGTCTTCCGCATGACCTCATTTGGGTTTTCTTGGCAAAGATACTAGAGTAGTTTGCCATTTGCTTCTCCAGCTCATTTTAAAGATGAGGAACTGAGAAAAACAAGGTTATGTGATTTGCCAGGGGTCACACAATGAGTTAAGTGCTTGAGGTCAGATTTGAAATCAGGGAGATGAGTTTCCTGACTTTAGATCTGGTGTTCTACTTACCTATCTGCCCTACTTAAAAGTTAATAAAGTGTATTACATATGTTATCTCACTGGAGTTTCACAACACTCACATGAGGAAGGTGCTGTAATCCTTCCCATTTTATAGATGAGGAAACTGAGTTTTTGATGAAACTGAGAGAAGTGACCTGTCCAGGGTCACACAAATAGTAAGAATCTGAGGTAGAATTTGAACTCATGTCTTTTTGACTCCTGATTTCCTATCCATTGCACCTCCTCTTTACCACTAGCATGCCTCTTTTAGGCATGAGATAGCTTGTGCACAGGTCTAGAGACAAGAAACAGAATGTTGCATGTGAGGAAAATCAAAAAAGCCAGTTTAGGCTAGATTATGAAGTACCAGAAAGGCACCTAGAAAGGTAGATAACCGTCACATTGTGAGGAGTTTTAAATGCCACATGGAAGAAATAGTATTTGATGCTAAAAGAGCAAGAGGCACTAAAATTTATTAGACAGGGTAGTAACATGATCTGACCACCAGGTCCTGGATTTCAATTGTCATTTAGATGTAGATGACTCCTAAATTTACACACCCAGTTCTCATTACTGTGAGTTTCAGTTCCACGTTACCACTTACATACATATCAAACTCAAAAATGTTCAAAACAAAATTTTTAACCGTTCCTCCAGAACTAAGAAAATCACTATCCTTCCAGTCACTCAGGTTCACAAAATAGGAGTTATCCTATACTCTTTCTTTTCCCTTATCCCCATATCCAATCAGTTGCCCAGACCTGTCAATTCTAACTCCACACCTCATTCTCCTCTCCACTTACAGAATTACTATCCATCACGCTGATCCCCTTGTACCTTGGACTGACAGACCACTCTTTTAAGTGAATTCTTCCTCAGTGGCAGGAATTGTTTTATTTTAGTCATTTGATCTCTAGCACCTAGTTGTAATAGTAATGGAATTTAAAGATGCCCATGTATTGGTTTGGTTTTAGGGTTGAGTGTTAAAACCCAGAGCTTGTGAATCCCACTTGTGGGATGGACTTGTTTTTTTTTTTAAAGCAATCGGGGTTAAGTAACTTGCTCAAGATTACATGGCCAGTTGGGTGGGTTTTTGGGTGGGTGCCGAGTATCTGAGGCCGGAACCGATCGCAGGTCTATCGACGCTGGGGCCAGCACTCTTACTCACTGTGCCACCTGGCTGCCCCTAAGCAATTGGGGTTAAGTAACTTGCTCAAGGCTACACGGCCAGTTATTTTTGTGTGGGTGTTAAGTATCGAAGGCAGCAACCGATCCCAGGTCTCCCGACTCTGGGGCTGGAGCTCTTACTCACTGTGCCAACTGGGATGGACTTGTTGACGTGAAAAGAGAGGACTGAAATGGGAGGAGCTGGCGCCATGGATTTAGAGGAGGCCCAAGCAAAAAGAGGTAGAAGAACTTTTGGAAGCAGCATCATGGAGGCAGAGAGAGAGAGAATTGCTGAGGGCCAGTTAGAGCTGCCCAGGACTTTTGAGAGCTGCCACCCGGAGCTGCCAAGGACTGAGGAGACATGGCTGTGATGCCGGTATTTTTTCTGTCTGTTTTGATGTTGTTTTGCCAGATTGGTCCACTGGTGAAGGACAGTGCTGTTGTTGCAGAGGTCCTGGAACCTTGCTGTTGGTTCAGAAGCCCTAAAGAAGGATTTTCTTGTTGTATATTTACAGAAATTCTGGAAGAGGGTCTTGCTGATATTTTCAGGGGTCCTGAGACTATTCTGCAGGCAGAGAGTGAACTGATGAGGACAATGGCGATGTATATTGTGGCTTTGTTAAGCTTTGTCTCCCCAGGAACAGAGATTGCTGAGAATTTGCCTTGGGTTAAGATGAAGAAAAGACCTCTCCTTGGGTGATGAATGCTGTGATAGCTTAACCTTACTGTAGCTGCTGGAAGTTGCCTTTGCTTGGCATTCCATTAGTTCAGCACCTAACACATAGCAGGTGCTTCAAAAATGCTTGCTGAATTGAAATAATTATTCAGATGATTGAAATTCTCAGTCATTACTATCTCACACTTCTGTATCAAGTTTATGATTAGTATCCCAAATTCCATATCCTCATTCCTGTCCAAGTAGTCTGCTGTATACTCTGATAAAACCACTTATTTCCCCATCAAATCACACGAATGGTCTATACTATACTTTCTTTTTGAATTTTCAATGCTTAGCACACCGCCTGGCCCACAGTAGGCATTTAATAAATGTTTATTGACTGACTACTATCTCACATGAGTATGATTGCAAAAACATTGTAAACTTACCTCCCCCGATGTCTATAACTTAAAATATTAATACCCCACACACACAGACAGTAGTACTATTACTAGTTTAGAAGTTTTTCCTCATAAAAAATGACCAAAACATTCCTATACAGTCAAAAGATCATATTCATTACAAAATTTTAAGAAAAAACTACATTGAGTCATTCAGACACTTATGTTACATAGTTTTAAATTAAAGTTTTGGTTCAGCCAATGCCTTAAAGGCTTAAGACCCTGAAGGTATTTTACAGTAGGGTGCTATAAAGGAGAGAGAGAATGTTATAAAAATCTGCAGACAGACCTGTTCTGAACACACCAACTACAGAATTCATTCTTCACTTTATCAGGAATGTTGACCTTCACTGTCAGGATCTTTAAATTTTCCCCTCGGTTAATGGCCAGAATCTGAGTGCAAACATAAATGGTAAAGACAGATGACATACAAAATATATAAAGGATAAACTTATTAAGTCAACTTTTATGAAAGAGTATCTGTCTGACATTCTGCCACAAAGCAGTCCACTCATTTGGAAAATAGTTAACTAAGCTCCAATCATTTTTCCCTAAAATGTATCTCAGTAATCAATCAACAAACATTATCAAATAAACTGATGACTAAAATCATACCATTCCTTACAGTTAGCACTTTCGGTTATATTTAATAGTTGGTTTATGATAAAGTCACATGTACAGAGACTGAAATTGCTGAATAAATGACTGAACAAAATATTCTTTATCTAGGTCCATCTCATTTAGAATTATAGCAAAAGGGGCATCTAGTTGGCACAGTGAGTAGAGCACTGGCTCTGGAGTCAGGAGGACCTGGGTTAGGATCTGGCCTCAGATACTTCACACACACACACACACACACACACACACACACACACTCACACACACAAAAACCTAGCCACGTGACCTTGGGCAAGTCATTTAACTCCCAATTGCCCTACCCTCCCCCCTCCAAAAAAAATTATAATAAAATCAAAATTTGTTATTACCATGATAGTCTAAAATGAAGCTTATCCTTTCCTAAACTATGAAAAAAAGTATTTGTTAAGAAAATAAAAATGCAATTAAAATTCCAAAAGGAATGTTTAAATTTTGAAATATATTCTTATTCTTAAACTTGTCTGAAGCATGCGTTTACATAAAACATTTCACATGATCTTTACAAAACATGTTTAACCTTTAATTTAATTAGGTACATTAAGAACTTCTAGCAAGGCAACATTTTGTTAGCATACTTCAAGTTATGCTTGAGTATCTGAAAATACTATACTAGGATTTCTTTAAACTTGTCTATATTCATAGTATTCCTATTATCAGCTTTTTTCCCTGCTAAATTTATGTGGATACTTTGAACACACTTATGCAAAACCATCAGATTATAATATTCCAAAAAGACAAAGAAACTTACACCTTCCATCGCTATACAATAGCCTAAGCTGTATAATATAATAACTAACAAAAATAGCCAAATAAAAAAATTTGTTCCATAGATCTGAAAAAAAAATGTTGGAAAACAGGGGTAAAAGTGTTACTTTTATAACATTCAAAACCAACACAAAGCTACAAATATAAACCAAATTCTCATTACATTTGATAAATGAACCAAGAATTCAAAATGTTTTAAAAGTCCTCCTTAAACACTGAAAATTGAGACAGTACCCACTGCAAATTTTAAAAGTTACTTTCTTCCCACATGTTCTACCTCACAAAAAAAAGTTATCAAAAGTTAACATTATAGAAGTACTTTATTTTCCCAGTTCTTCGCACTGTCAAGATTCAACATCCTGTGTCAATCATGAACTTTAATTCAATCACTAGCTTACTCAGACATGTCACGTATGTTAAATACAATGGTTTAAAATGCCTTCAGGCCACAGAACCCATTCAGATTAAACTGCTTTCCTGACATACCAGTCCTGACACATCCTTGAACAACCAAGCTTGTAATAAAAATTTTATGTGAAATATTAAAGCACTGGGTACATTGACTGCCAAAGCAATACTGAAAATTCATCTTTTAACTAATAAAAACTATTCAGGTTTATTCTTAAATATCACATTAAAATGTAATTTCTTTTAAGTGTCCAGAAAAAAAATCTAACAGAATAAAACTGTTAAAACAGTCCCAGAATTATGGTTATAGGTTAGTTTTCACTAAAAACTCCTATTTCCCTAGGCAGTACTGTGTTTTGAACTATAAGTTATCAAGGAACTAACAAAATATTTTAAAAGTTTAACATACAAATTTTGACTACACTATTATAAATATAGTATAAACCCCAAACAGAATCCTAATGATTTTTATATAAAATTAACAGAAAAATAGACTCAATATGCTAGAGACTATATCTTATCTTTGTGACACCCAATCAGCTATAACAGATGTCTCAAATACCTGTTAAATTAATTCATGATATATAACATCATCTAAAAAATTTTTACTTGTCAATCAGCATAACATAAAAACAAAAAGTTACTAGTAATAAATATAGTACATGTAAAACAAAAACATTGTAAAATTTTCCCATTTTCAAAACAACAAAGTAGGGACAATTTGAAGGAAAAGTCATATTCATCAAAAAGTATTTATCAAGTCCTTACTAGATACAAAATACTGTGTTAGGCATTATAATTGGTAGAAAGAACACAACCCCTAACCTCAGAGAATACAGTTTCGATGGGAAGATAAGACAATCACATGGAAAATCAAAAAACACAAGAGATTAAAAGTCAAGCAAAAAATAAAAGGGATGCCGAAAAGGTAGTATAGGAAAGGTTCAATATGCCAAAATGTGTTGCTAAAAAGGAATTTTTTTTTTCTTATTCCTAACAGGATTACTTTCTGGGGCCACTAGATGGCAACCCTGTGTTTGTAGGGGAAAATGCTAGCATGTCAAAATGGCAGATCTTTTGACAAATTACCCAATTTGAAGAAGTTAGAAGGCAGGTGTGAAACCAATTCATCAAACTCAAAACTGAAAAGGAGTGGTACCTTCCATGGAATCACTGAAAAGTAGTCATTCAAACTCTATACAAACACCTCCAGTGATGCTGGAACCTACTGCAGGACAGCCCATTCCATTTGGGGGTAGTTCAAGTTATTTGAAACTTTTACTTACATCAAACCTTATTATGTCTCTTTGCATCTTCCACCCACCGCTCCTGGTAGAAACATGGGGCCAAAACAAGTTTAATCCCAATTCCACAAGGCAGAACTTCAAATACTTAAAGATAACTACCTTTACTGCACAAATTTTGGCATTTACAGATGAAAAATTACCGGTTCCATTAACCATAATTTACATGGGAAGGTTTTCAAGTGCCTTAATTGGCACTGGATTAAAAGTATAAATTAAAAGTTAATTTATATTTTTAATCTGATGACAAATTACCAAAGGAATATTTATAAAACTTGATAAAACTAGAATTCAGTTGTGAAGGAAAAAAAGATACATAGTAAGAAAAATGATGAAAAGAAGTGGGGATGAAAGGGAAATAGCACTTCCAGTCTATAAACTATCTTTATAAAGCAGTAGTGATCAAAACCAACTGGTATTGGTTAAAAAATAGAGGTAGACAAAGGGAATAAACTAAAGAAAAGGGAAACTAAGAAAACAATGGAATTCAATAACCTCATGTAAAATAAACCAGAAAAAAAAATTAAAAACCAGGGGAAAAAATCCCTATTTGGATAAGAGAGAAAGAAGACTGGGGAGTTACTGAGTAGGGGGATAAAAGCTTTAGATCTGCTCTTAAAGAAAATTACTTTGGTAGCACTGTACAGGATGGATTAAAATGGATGTCTGTCTCTATCTCTCTTCCTTCTGTCCACACAAGGTATCATACCCTACCAGTTCTGCCCAAAAGAATGTAAATTTCGGTCAATAAAACCCTTTTTTACTTCCTTAAGGACCAACTCTCACTAACTGGCCAAAAACAGGTCCCAGGCCAAGTCCCACTGTTTGGCCCCTAATTACTGTTTGGCCCCTAATTGGCTCCGAGTGAATGTAAATAGCAATAGTTTTTGTTTTGGCCAAAAACCCTGAGAGTCTTCCCCTCCCAGATTGCAGAGGTGGCCCTATATAAATGTTATCTATAATTATTGTTAGATAATAATGTCTATTTTGGAGAAGTTGAGTTTGTGATGTCCATAGAATATCAACTTCTAAATGTCTAACAATTGTAAATGTGGGTTCAGAAGAGAGTGGAGCTGGATATATAGACCTGGAATTCATCAGCACACAAATTAAAACCATGGAAACTAATCTCTCACCAAGAAAGATTATAAAGAGATTAGAATGGTGAGCCTACTTCAGAGCCTTGCTCCACCAGGCATATAATATCCACCAGGCACAAGGGATATAATATTGATAGTCAACTGCCACAGAAGAATGACAATTTTCAGCTAGACAGGCAGGTTAACCAGTAAAGAACAGTGTCATGGAAGGCCAGAGAGAAGAGAAAGTGGTCAGCAGTAAGATTTAGCAACTGATAACTGTAGTTTCCAACATGTAATGAAGTCAGAAGTCAGATTGCAAACGAATGAGAAATGAGAGAAGACAAAGTAGAGAGAGAAATTACAGTTGTGAAAAGGTCAAAAATGATTATTAATAACCACTATCTTGGAAAGGTTCAGAGCTCTCTCCCCTTTTTCCAAAGTCCTGACTTTAAATTGAGTTTTTCTGGAGAAGCACATTACTGATAATGAGGTGGCATTGTCTCTCCTAATCCTGGTCACACCCTACCCAAGCTTGCAAGGAATTTAATCTAAAGTGGGGAAGTCCTGGGGGGCCAGGTGGAGTCTGGATGACCTGGAATCCAGAATCTGGGCTTAGACACTTAGCCCCCACCCAGAAACACCTGGTCCTGTAACCTTGACCAAGTTACTTAACCCCAATTGCTTAGGGGCGGCCAGGTGTCTCAGCAAGAGAGTAAAAGTACCAGCCCTAGTGTCAGGATAACCTGGGAATCGAATCCAGGCTCAGATACTTAGCACCACACCCAGAAATAACTGGCCATGTAACCTTGAGCAAGTTACTTAACCCTAATTGCTTAAAAAAAAAAAACAAAGAAAATCGTTGAATTAATAAATAAAACTAGACGTTGGTTTTATGAAAAAAGTAAAATAAGACAGATAAACTATTGGTGAATTTGATTTTTAAAAAGAAAGAAGAAAATAACATTTTTCAGTTGTTTTCCATGCTTGGAAGGCTCTCCTTCTTTAGCTCTAACTACTGACCTCCCTGACTTCTTTTAAGTCCCACCTAAAATCTCACCTCCTACAGGAAGCTTTTCCTAACTCCTCTTAATGCCAGTGCTTAGCCTTTTTAAATTATTTCCTATTTTCCCTATATACAGCTTGCTTTGTATTATATTTGTTTGAATGTTGTCTCCCCCATTCGACTGAAAGGACTGAAAGATCCTTGAGGGCAGTGACTGTCCATTGCCTTTTTTTTTTGCTTTTTGGAGGGTATTTGGGGTTAAGTGACTTGCCCAAGGTCACATGGCTGGTTTTTGTGTTACATGTCTGAGGCCTGATTTGAACTCAGGTCCTCCTGACTCCAGGGCCAGTGCTCTATGCACTGCGCCACCTAGCTGCCCCCTTGTTGCCTTTTTTTTTGTAACCCAGCACAATGCCTGACACATATCAAGTGCTTAATAAATGTTTATTCATTGATTGATGGATTGAAAGTAGAATTTTACTGTACTCAACTAGGTGACAAACTTGTTAACAAGACAATTTCATGTTTTGGATGACTTCATCTGTATAAGAGGTATTGTACTTCTTGCCTAGTCAATGAATAGGGAAGTTCTTTTGGGTCTTCTAAGCTCTATGTCCCACATCATCAACAACTTTAAGCAAATTTCCTCTTTATACGATTTTTTGCATGTGGTACCCCCAATTAGAAAGTGAGCTCTTCAAAGGCAGGGACCTGTTCTGCACATTCTGTATATCTCTAGCACAATCCCTGGCATGTAGTAAGCATTTGACAAAAGTTTATTTATTAACATCTAAAACTGGAACTCCTATAGGCAACTCCTCTCAACTAGTCCAAAAAGGAATTCATTACCCTCAGATCCACCTTTTTTCCCCACTTTCTAATTACTGCCAAGAGAATCATTATCCTCAAGTCACCCAGGCTGTCAACCTCACTATCTTCCTCAACTCCTCTTAAACTCACCATTATCCAACCTTTTGTCAAATCTTGATTCTATCTATCTCTCACATATACTCTGTTCTCTCTACTTACACTGCCATCACCCTAATACAGTCTCTCATCATCTCTTCCCAGGACTACTGCAACAGTCTTCAAAGTCCTTCCTTAGTCTAATCCATCACCCACTCAGACACCAAGGTCATCTTCCTAAAGCCTAGATCTGACCACATCACTAGCCCTACCCTCCACTCAATAAATTCCAGTAATTCCCTATTTTCTTGAGCACTAAATGTAAAATCCTCTGGCATGTAGAACTCTTCAAAACCTGATTCCATCCTATGCCATCAGTCTTCTTATATTTTCTTCCCCCTGAATACATCCTACCATCTGACTACACTGGTCTCCTTGCTATTCCACTCAGATACAACACTACTTGCCTTTGTACTGGTTCTCTCCCATGACTAGAATGATCCCCCTCCTTACTCCCAGGTTCCCTGGGCAGTTACCAGTAAATCCTAAGAAAATTATTCCAAAAAGTTTACATGATTTTCACTTTTAATGTTGAAGATCTCAGTGAAGAAGTCTGTGAACTGTAAGACTTAATTCAGAAAGTGCAAATGACCAGAAAAGTGGACGTTGTGTGCTATCTATGGAAATATTTTCTCCCTGAGAGTGTAGATTTCTGAAGAGGGCAATATTACCAAACTAAAAACCAACATTCTTCACAAGGTCTCCCCCTCCCCAAAGTCTCTTCCTTCTGAGATTACCACCCTCCAATTCATATTGTATATATCTTGTACATACACATATATTTGCATGTTATCTTCTGTATAAGAATGTGAGCTTCTTGAAAATGAAGACTATTCTCTGTATCAGCTACACTTAGCACAGTATCCAGCACACAGTAAAGGCTAAATTAATGCTTGTTGACTGACTAATTTCTCCAGGCAAAACATCCTGGTTTCTGTGGGAAATTTTTATAAAGCATAAGTCTTCGCATAATTTTCCATTCTCTCACCATCCTATCCTGGTGGCAATGCTCCTCAAATGAATTTATAGACTTAACATCATACCGATCAAAATATTTCCTTGAAGCCGACTTCATAGAATCAGATAAAGTGATAATTAAATGTATGAAAGGATATACAGAAAGAAAAATGTGATATAGATATCTTTAGATAGGGATTTGGACTTGAATGTATGGAGTTACTAAAGAAAAGAGGAAAAAATTGCAACAATTTTGATGATGATACAGGCAAATTTCAGAAAGAACAGAATTATCAGTCTTAGAATCAAACAGAAAATTCTAGTTGCTATTAAAGAATTAAAAGTAGAGGAGATTTGCAGAGTGAACTGAATATGTGATAAACTTAGAAATCACTGGGAATAAGTTCCTAGAGCAATACAGAACATAATAATTAACCAATTACCAATAAATCCTCACAAAATTATTCTAAAAAGTTTACATCAAGTTACAGTTGAAGATCTCCATGAAGAACTCTCTAAACCATAAAATTTAATTCAGAAGGTACAAATGACCAGAAAAGTAGCCTGTTGTGTACAACCCATGGAAATATTTTCTACCTGAAATAGCAGATTTCTGAAGAGGGCAATATTTACAGTATGTGGATTTGGGTTTCTCCTCTTCATTTGCAAGCTAACATTCCAGAAAAGCTGGTGTTAATTCTTGTTTTGAGCAATATTTATAGTCAATCCTATGAAAAAGAATTGAAAACAACCATTTATGGTGTTCCATACTCTCAAACACTTGGAAAAAACATTTCAGAAACAAGATTGCATATATAAGTTTCTTTACAAATATTTTTCCTGTGATTCACAAATTTAATTTGTTAATTTTGATAAATACATCTAACAGTTACTTCTGATTCTTTAATTCAGTTGGATACCATATCCAACTAGGAGTCAGAAAGACCTGAGTGAATCCTGCCTAAGATACTTGCTAATTATATGACTCTGGAAAAATCCTTAATATCTTCAACTCTGTTTCCAGAAGTGTATATTCATAAGATTGTAGTAAGGATCAAATAAATTGACATATAAGAAGCACTTTCCCAACCTTAAAGCACTAAAAAAAAGTGCTAGCTATAATTATTATTGTATGACTACTGATCACCTATAAATGGTTTTATCTATTCTGTCAAGAAAAATAAAACATGGGGGAGGGGAAAATCTATAGTAAAAGTAAGTGATGAAAATGTCACTCAAAATCTATAAGGAATTGACATAATTGTATAAAATTAAGGTCTATTTCCCCAATAGATAAATGGTCAAAGAATATGAACGGGCAATTTTTTTTAAAGTAATTACTAACTAAAAACTGACCAAAGTGCAAATTTAAAAAATTCTGAGACATAGGCTTATACTCACTATTAGCCAAGGTGTTAAAAACAATAAAACTCAATGTAAGGGGAGCTGTGGGAAAAGAGATATATTATTTATAGCAGTAGTGAAATGCTAAATAAGTACAAACTTTTTTGGAAAGCAATATGGTATTATACAGTGAAAGCTACAAGATAAAGTGCAATTATATGTAAAATGCCTTATAGACCCTGAAACACTAAATAAATATTAGTTGCTATATATTAATATTATTACATAAATACTGATATAGTTTATACTTGTAATCCCACTATAAGAACAACTATCCTAAGCATGTAAATGATAGGAAAAAAAAAACCATTGTCCAAAAATATTTCAAAGAAATTTATTGAAATTAAACAAAAATGTAAAACAATCCCTATTTCTAACAACTTTAGAACAGCCTAACAAATTTTGGGAAATGGAAAGAGATGCCAAGAGAATACAAGGAAATTTTTTTAAATTATGACTAATTTCTCTCAGTTTTCAGTACTTTACAAATCTGATGAGTGAGCCATAAATGTCATCCCATCAAGGCACTGAAAAGATTATTAAAAAGTAGGCACCTAGTAAATGTTGGTGGAATGAACTTTCAGTTGTATTCTGTCCTCATAACTTACTTTGTATTTTAGTGTTTATGCGCATCTCTTTTATCTTCTACTATACAATAAAGTCCATGACAGTAAGAACTTTATTTCAATCTTGTATCAGCCACAGTCCCTACTACAATAAATACACTGTAGGTGCAAATACCAGCATGAGATCTATACTACAGAGATCAAAGAAAGAGGAAAAGGATCTAGATGTACAAAAATATTTATAGCAGCTCTTTTTGTCGTAGAAAGAATTGGAAATTCAAAAGGAAATTCAAACGTGGAATGACTGAACAAGTTATGGTAAATGTGAGTATGTGTATGTTGGGGTGTGTGCATGCATATGATGAAATAAGTGTTCTGCTGAGAAAAAAATGATAAATGGAATAGTTTTAAAGAAACCTTCTATAAAATGATGCAGAGTGAAGTGAGCCAAATCAGGAGAACAATTTATACAATAACAACAATATTGCAAAGACAAATACCTTTGAAAGACTTGAGAACTCCGATCAACACAATGACAAACTTTAATTCCAGAGAACTCATGATGAAACATACTGCCCACCGCTTGATTGAAGTGACAGACTCAGAATGCAGACTGAAACATATTTTTTGGACATGGCCAATACAAGAATTTGTTTTGCTTGACTAAACATGTTTCTAACAGTGTTTTTGTTTTTCTTGCTTTCTCAACAAGGATGAAGGTTTAGGGGGAAAAGGTGTAAGAAAACAGGGAGGTAGAAGGTATAAAGCAAATCTTCATCTGAAATTTAAAAATTTAACTTTAAAAAACAATAGGGGAGTAGGTAGGAGGCACAGTGAATAGACCACTGGCCAGGGAGTCAGGAGAACCAGAGTTAGAATCTGGCCTCAGGCACTTTACACACTTAACTAGCTGTGTGACCTTAGGCAAGTCACTTAATCCCAATTGCCTGGCCTTTCCCCCTCCCCCTCCAAAATAAACCCATAGGTATTCAATTCTTTATTTACATATATGTGTGTATGAGTCACTAAACTGCTCTCCATACGAATTTTTACATCTATAAAATGATATAGCACGGTAAATCAAGAGTTAGCTTCAATATCACAAAGGCCTAGGTTAAAATCTCCCCTCTGACATACTCTATAGGAAAGTCATTTAATATCTTCAGAACTCCCAAGCAACTCTCTAAGACTATAAGTTTCAGAGATGTTGGCATTATACATTGGTAAAAGATATTCCTCACCGGACATGCCCTATACAAATGAAATCACAGACCTGGTTCACCTTCTCCTACCAACCCCCTCCCAAACAAAAAAAAAATTGTAGGATAGTGTAAGGATATCATTTAAATAATCTAGGTTAAAGTTGTTTGAATTGTTAGAAATTGTTATATAAAGCAAGGATAATATTATCATTACTATGTTTACATCAACATCCCATAACCTTAGGATCACAGAACAATAGGATCAGAGATTTAGAGCTACAAAGCATCTTAGAGGCCACAGAGTATACTTATGTTTATATATGAGGAAATGGAAGGGGGGAGTGGGGTGTATAAGACCTACTAAAGAGGTTACACAAATTCAAAGTAGTAGACCCAGGAGAAGAAACCAAGTCCTGTGATTCCCTCATCCAGCATTCTTTCCACTGTACCCCACTGCCTCTCTTCTCAATTCCAAGACTGCATGGTGGCATAAGAGAGGGTGATCCTGGACCATTGCAGTAGGAAAAGAAATTCTAGCAAGACATACAAAAAGCTGCAAAGGATTCTAGAAGAACTCAGTAACAGACTGTCTGTTTTCTGAAGAATAGTCTAACTGAGACCAGCAAAGGTAGCAGATTAAGAGGAAGCAATACAGTCCAGCTATATACTCCCATAAATACTCCAACAAAAAAATAAAAAACAAGTTCTGAAATCCAAGGGAATTGCAAGAAAAAAACACAAGTCATTTTTCTAGTCCAGAACAGCATAGGAAACAAAGAGAAAACAACCCACTAAGGATAAGGTCTACCTAGAATGACACTATACAAAGCCTTCCAACATTGGTACTGAAAAGGGGACTGGAGTTGAACACTAACAGAAGTCAAGCAAAGATGGACCTGACACTGGGCAAGGTGCAAAAAGGAGGCAATTGGCAGCTCTCAATCTGGCCATAGTTATACTGTCATATAATTATGTGTGTATGTACATATGTATGTATTATAAATTTACATACATTATATAAATTAGATAAATGTTTTTGTTATTATCATTACTACTGTACAAGTGTACCCTCAAAGCCATACTGTCATCAAGCCATTTGTTTGTTGTTGCTGTTCAGTCATTTCAGTTGTGTCTGACTCTTCGTTACCCCATTTGGGTTTGTTTTTCGGGCAAAGATACTGGAGTGGTTTGCCATTTCCATTCTCCAGCTTATTTTACAGATGAGGAAACTGGGGCAAACAGGGTTAAGTGATTTGCCCAGGGTCACACAGCTAGTAAGTGTCTGAAGATGAATTTGAACTCAGGTCTTCCTAACTCCAGGACCAACACTCTATCCCCTGAACCACCTAGTTGCATCAAGAGTCATTGAGGAAGTTAAATAAGTCAAAGGGTCTAGGAATGGTTTTACTATGTTCTAATTATCTTGAAAGAAGAAAGAAGAGAGGAAGAAAAGAGGAGTAGGGAAGAGAGGAGAAAGGAATGAACTTGGAAAGAAAGGGGTAGGAAGGAAAAGGGGAACTTATATTACAGAATCTATGTGTAGCAAGTAAAGTCGATAAAAAAAAAGGAAGAAGGGGGTAGGCAGCTGGTAACAACATTTGAATCTCACTTTCTGGTCAAAGGAAAGATAGAATATATGAACACACACACAGAGAAATGAGTATAGAAATACAGGAAACAAGATTAAGGGTAGACTAGTGAATGAGTCATAGGCAATATAAAATTCTCATCTTGGAAGGTAGTTCCTAAAGGTTTAAGAAGAAAGTAAGAAAGGTTAAGAACCTATGACTGGGCAAAGGAGAAGGGGAAAAAAAGAAGAAGGAAGAGGGAGCAGACAGCACCAAACAATATAGTACTACAGCTAAGTACACTCTTCTCTCATCAACTTTTTCTTTGTTGACTACAAAGAGAGGGAAAAGTACAAGTAAATGGGGAGAGGGGGGAGGGAATATACACTTAACATCATAACTATAAATGTGAACGGGATGAACCCACCCATGCAAAGAAGAAGATAATAGAATAAATCTAATACTGAATTAGAATTTAACAATGTGTTCTTTACAACAAACACACTTGAAATATAAAGACTCACAGAGTTAAAATAAGGGTCTGGTACAAAATGTATCATATACTTCAGCTGAAATGTAAAAAGCAAAGATTCATGATCTGAACTTATCTGATCAGTCCTTCTCATTCTCCTTTTCTGGATCTTCATCTAGACCACACCCCCTCTAACCTCAGGGTTGAGTCCCCAGTCCAGTTCTCCCTCTAAACTACTTCATTTGGTGATCTCATCAGTTCTCAAATATTTAATTCCCATCTCTATTACTGAACAACCAAACAACAAAATGATGACTTCTCAAATCTTACTATCCAGCCCCAAACCCTCTCCTGTCCTCCAAATGTCACATTACCTTTCAGACATCTTAAATTTGTCTGACTCTTCATGACCCTATTTGGGATTTTCATGGCAAAGGTACTGGAGTGCTTTGCCATTTCCTTCTCCAGCTCATTTTACAGATGAGAAAACTTAGGCAAACAGGGTTAAACGACTTGCCTACGTTCACAAATTTGGTATCTGAAGCCATATCTGAATGCAGGAAGATAATCTTCCCAACTTCAGACCAACTTCAATGCACCAACTAGCTGCCCAGACATCTTAAACTAAACAAGTCTAAAACATAACTCATTAACTTCTCCCTCTAAGCCTTCCCTGCCAACTACCTTCACTATTACTCTAGAAGGAAGCTTCTGTGAACCAAGCTGAAGGAAGACCCAGCTATCTGGGTCTCTGTCTCTCCCCTTTCACAAGACCTTAAACCCAGTTTACTCCAAAGCTTATACACTAGTTCACAACAGATCCCTGCCCAAGGTCCATTTAATGGCTGTATTTTGGTCCCTTCAGTCTTTGACTGAAATTCAATGACAACTGTTTCTCTTTGAAATAGCAACCCTGCTATTTCAAAAAATATTTCAAAAAAACCTTTCCCTCCCAGTTTGATTATTTTCTTTTTTTCTAAGTAAAGGGGCAATCCTTTAACTCACTTCTTTTTTTTTTTTTTAAGCAATTGGGGTTAAGTAACTTGCTCAAGGTTACACGGGCAGTTATTATTTCTGGGTGTGGTGCTGAGTATCTGAGCCCAGATTTGATCCAGGTCATCCCAACACTGGAGCCGGTGCTCTTACTCACTGAAACACCTGGCTGCCCCTAACTCACTTCTTAAAGAGAACTATTCACTGAATGGCATTACTTCACTCTAAGGGAGGACCTGAAAAGGCCTTAGCCAGGGTCTCCCATGGCATCCTGGGCCATCTCCAGTCATCCTGAAGAATATCTGGTCACTGGATTCAGATGCTCTGGAGGAGAAAGTGAGGCTGGTGACCTTGCACAGCCCTCGCTCACTCAAATCAAAGTCAACTACAAGTAATGTCATCATTTCCCTGATGCCTCTTCGAAAAAGGCCAAACACAATAAGGCAAAACCTTCTTCCCAATCCTTCAGGCTGGCAAACTAGAAGTCATCCTCAATTCCTCACTATCATTCACCCCTCCATATATCCAATCCATTGCCAAGATCTGTTGACTTTATCTTTGTAACATCTCTCAAATACTTCTCCTCTGACACTGCCACCATTCTGGTGGAATACCTCATGTTCTCACAGTTGGACTACTGCAACAACCTCAACTGTCTCTACTGCAATTCATCCTTCGTTCACCCACCAAAGTGATTTTCCTAAATTTCAGGCTCAATTATGGCAGCCCCCTACTCAGCAAACTCCAGTGGCTTCCTTTCACCTTCCAGAGCAAATACAAAATATAGGCTTTGGCATTCAAAGCCTTTCATAACCAAGTCTCTTCCTAGCTTTCCAGCCTTCTTACACCTTAGTTCCCAACAGGTACTTTTCAATTCAGTGACACTGGTCTCTGGGTCATTCCACAAACAAGACACTCTAGGCATTTTTTCTGGCTGTCCCTCAGGGAGACCTCTTCAATACCATCTACTGACCCGGTTTCCTTTAAGTTTCAATTAAAATCCCATCTTATACTAAGCAGGCTTTATCAACGCTTCTTAACTCTAGTGCCTTCTTTCTGTTGTTTACGATTTGTCTTCTGTATACATCATTTGACTTTGCATGTCATTTCTGAAGATGGTACCCACTAAGAGGGTTACGGTTGCTCTGGAGACCCCAAAATACCAACACGCTGGGTCCTGCTGAATGAATTCAACTCGAGTCTTCTCAGCCAAAGAAAAGTAAAATTTATTAAAAGTTTGCTTACATTAGACACAAAGTAAATATGTGCTGGGTCATTCCATGGCACTTTCACTATTCTATGGCATTCTATGGCATTCTCACTCTTCCATAGCATTCTATGGTGCTCTGACAAACATGAAGACAAAAGGTTATGGGAGGAATCTCAGGGTGGTCTAGAGAAGGAGTTTGGGGAGGGTCTTCAGGAGGAATTACTGAGGTCAAAGAGTGATTAAGGATGGGAAGCCAACTGGAGACCACAAACAAAGGTGGGCTAGGCCAGTTCAAGGGTAGATGGATATTTTGATAGGTGGGAAGTCTAGTAACAGAGGCTTGAGCTCAGCCACAAAGTAAGGGTTATTGCCTCATGCAAATGCCTCATCAAATGGAATGACTTAGTCAAGAGTCCAAGGGAGGTTCCCAGAGTCTGGAAAGACTTACATGAACAGAGTAGTGTGAAGAAGCAGATTGTACACAGTAACAGCAATACTGTTTGATGAAGAAGTGTGAATGACTAACCTATTCTCAGTAAGACAATGATCTAATATAATACAAAAAGACTAATGATGAAGCATACTATCCACCTCCAGAGAAAGAACTGATATTGTTTGAAGACAGACGGAAGCATGCTACTTTTCACTGTCATTTTTTCTTTTATAATTACAAAAAAAAAAGAAAGTGATTACAAATATTACCTCATTTGATTCTCACATCAACCATGAGAGACTGGGGCTATTATTACCCTCATTTTAAAAGGAAGGAAACTGAAGCAAACATTCACAGAAATTAAACCATCAGCTAATTTGATTTTTTTTAATGCAAAAAAAAAATTATTAGTATCAAAAATTAAATAAACAGAAAACAAGCAAAAAAGTTCATCATTAAAAACTATTTTTTCCAACTACAGGCTAACAAAATCAATAACTTAGATTAAATGGATGAACATTTGCAAAAATATAAAATAATCTAAAATAAAATAGAATAAAAAACACATTAAATGGGGCGGAGTCAAGATGGCAGAGTAGAAGCAGGACCTCCATACAGCTCCTGCTTCCACCTTCCCCAATTCATGCAAAAGGGGACTCTGAACAAACTTTGGAGCTGCAGAACCCACAAAATGACACAGAGAAGCTAACCTCCCACTGAGGACAGGCCAACAGGCCAGCAGGAATTGGCCAGCACAGCACTCCAAGAGCCAAGCCCAGGCCCTCGAGAGCCAGAGGTTTTAGCCCCAGGGCGGGCCTGACTAGCCGCCCGCCAGAGAGACTCCAGATCACCAGCAGCTATGGCCATCTCCAGAATTATCAATACATAGATGCAAAGGACAAAGTGAGAGGTCAGTGCAGTGCAGACTTTGGGATCCAGTAGTTGGGGAGTGAGGGGTGGAAAGGGGGGGGGGTGCAAAAGCCGCTGCCACGGCTGTGCAGTGGCCCCCACGTGGCAACTTCAGCTCCTGGCCTGCAGAGTGTAGGGGGACCAAGTGACCATTCTGAGGGGTAATCAACTCTCGCTTTAACCTGCTTGGATCTGAATTGCAGTCTAGGGTGAAGGTCCTGGGGTGTGTGACCAGCTTGCCAGAGCATGTGGAGGCTTCAGCAAGGGTACCCAACTAAAACCTCCAGCAGCTGAGAAAACCCTAGCATTTGAGACGAAGCTCCCCTCTCTGGTGGCAGTCCTACTATGGCAAAAAGCCCAAAAGTCAAGTAATTGAGTGGCAACATGACCAGGCAAAGGAAACAAAGCAAACAGAAGAATCCAACATTACACTCCTATTCTGGGGACAAAAAGGAGCAAACCATGGAACAGGAGGAAGACAGTGAAGTCAGAACTCCTGCACCAAAAGCTTCTAAGGAAAATATGAGCTGGTTAGAGGCCACAGAGGACCTTAAGAAGCAAATAAGAGACGTGGAGGAAAAATTGGGAAGAGAAATGAGAACCATGCAAGAAAATTACAAAATGAGAGTCAACAGCCTGACTGAGGAAAATACCACCTTAAAAAATAGACTAACTCAAATGGCATATGAGGCTCAAAAAGGCAATGAGGAGAAGAATGCCTTAAAAAGTCAAATTTGCCAGATGGAAAAAGAATCTCAAAAGCTCACTGAGGAGAATCATGGCTTCAGAATTAGACTGGAGCAAATGGAAGCTAATGACTTTATGAGAAATCAAGATGCTGTTAAACAGATCCAAACAAATGAAAGAATAGAAGGCAATGTGAAATATCTCACTGGGAAAACCACTGACCTGGAAAGTAGATCCAGAGGAGATAATTTAAAAATTATTGGACTACCTGAAAGCCATGATCAAAGAAAAAAACAAGAAATCATCCTCCAAGAAATTCTCAAGGAAAACTGCCCTGATGTTTTAGAACCAGAGGGCAAAATAGAGGTTGAAAGAAACCAGAGATCACTGCCTGAAAAAGATCCCAAAAAGAAAACTCCTAGGAATATTATGGCCAGGTTCCGAAATTCCCAGATTAAGGGGAGAATATTACAAGCAGCCAGGAAGAAACAATCTGAATATTGTGGAAACACAATCAGGATAACCCAGGATCCGGCAGCTTCTACACTGAGGCATCAAAGAGCTTGGAATATGATATTCCATAGGTCAAAGGAGCTGGGATTCTACCAAGAATCACCTACCCAACAAAACTGAGTATCATGTTTCAGGAGAATATATGGTCATTCAGTGGAACAGAGAACTTTCAAGAATTCTTGATGAAGAAACCAGAATTGAACAGAATATTTCACATTCAGATACAAGAAGCAAGAGAAGCATGAGAAGGTAAACAGGAAAAAGAAATCATAAGGAACTTATCAAAGTTGAACTATTAACATTCCTACATGGAAAAACAATAATTGTAACTGAAGAAACTTTTCTCAGTATGAAAATTGTTGAAGGAAATAGAAATATATAAATATATATATACGTATATATATATATATATATATATATATATATATATATATCTGTCTATATATGAGGGTATATGGGTATATGAATACATATGTGAATGTGTGTATATATGTTGACAGGCACACATAGATAGAGGACACAGGACCAATTTAATAGGAAGGGATGATACTTAAAAAGTGAAATTAAGAGGTGAGAGAGGAATATAATGAGAGGAGACGGGGAAAGACAGAATGGAATAAACTATCTCATACAGAAGAGGCAAGGGAAAATGGTTACAATGGAGGGGAAGAATAGGAAGGCAAAAGGAAATGTGTCAACCTTATTCTCATTGAATTTGACTTGGGGAGGGAATGAAATACACACTAAATAGTGTATCTCACCCAACAGGAGAGTAGGGGGGAAGAGGATCAGAGGGGGGATGATGGAAGGGAGGGCAGGCTGGGGGTGAGGGAAGTTGGAAGCACCCACTTTTGAAAAGGGACAGGATCAAAGTAGAGAACAGAACAATTGGGAGGTGGGATAGGAGGGAGGGAAATATAGTCAGTCTTTTACAATATATCTACTATGTTAATCTTTTGCATTAGCTATACATGTACAACCTATACTGAACTGCTTATCTTCCCAGTAAGGGTGGGTGACAAGAGAGGAAGGGAATGAATCAGGAAGTCAAAGTTTTAAAATCAAATGTTTAAATATATATATATATATATATATACATACATATGTATATATATATATATATATATATATATATATATATATATATACTATTATTAATACTATTTTAGATGTAATTGGGAAATAAGATATACAGGCACTGGGGTATAGAGATCCACCATGCCCTACTGGAAAAGTCGAAAGAGATATGGGAGAAAATATGGGAGAGAGCAGATGGGAGAAGGGGATATACTGTGGAACTGCTATTTTGGGGCACTGGGTAGGGGAAAAATGGGGAGAAAATTTGTAACTCAAAATCTGGAGGAAATGAATGATGTAAATCAGAAGCTAATAAAGCATTTGAAAAATGAAAAAAAAAAACAAATTAACTCAATCTCATGAAAAGAAAGCTGATGTTAAAGAAGCCATAAATTTGAAAAAAAATTTCCTGTAATCAAATAGATTTACAAGAAAATTCTAACAAATATTTGAAGAACAATTAATTCTAGTATTACAAAAACTATTCACAAAAATAGGAAAAAGGATATCAAATTTCTCCTATGATACAAATATTGTCTAGATAACAGGTGTAAAATATAGAGTCCACAAGTCTACAGGCCTGAAACTCTCCCCAATGAGGCATAAAAACAGATTAAAATGTAACACGGAAATTTTTTTCTTTTTTTTTTTTCCTTTTTTGAGGGGGGAAGGCAGGGCAACTGGGGTTAAGTGACTTGCCCAAGATCACATGGCTAGTAAGTGTTAAGTGCTGAGGCTGGATGTGAACTCAGATCCTCCTGACTCCAGGACTGGTGCTCTATTCACTGCATCACCAAATGCTGCCCACATGAATCCTTAAGTATGGATTAGTGACCTCATTTTTATTTGACTTTGACACCCCTGGTCTAAATAGCTAAACCAGAGAGTCAAAATAGAGAAAGAAAACTATAAATCAATATACCTTATGAATACTGACACACAAATTTAAATATTAAGAAAGGGAACTCAGGAGTGGCTAGGTGGTGCAGTACCAGCCCTGGAGTCTGGAGGACCTGAGTTCAAATCTGGCCTCAGATATTTCTCACACACACACACACACACACACACACACACACACACACACACACACACAC